>NC_141352.1:35553855-36238855 GCF_057382095.1 Aulonocara sp. 'chitande type north' Nkhata Bay
GAGCTCTGAATGCAGCGTGCCTGTTGTCTGTCAGAAAGTTCAGGAAATCTGAAGACATTTGAATATCAAAGGTTAGCAACCAACTTGAGCTGTCAGACGCAACATTCTTTTCACGCAAACTAGCTTGTCTTGCTAAAAGAACTTTAATTTTCACCTCGCCTCTTCACTAAATCAAGAGTGTTAGCTAATACCTAGAGGCATGCAGTAGAATAATTTACACTAGTGAGATGAAAAGGGTGTCAGGGAATTAATTACAGCATTAAAGGTGCAGATAGCAACGGTTTCAATGCCTATGAGAGTGAGAGAGAGGGGAAAAACAGGCAGAGAAGAAGAAAGAGGGAAATAAAAGAGAGATCGGTGTGTCGAAAGTTATCTCTACCCTGCAGCATAATGGGAGTGTTAAACACAGCTAAACACTTCAAAGTGCGATTCGGTACAGGGAGAGGCGCTCAGTGGAACGACCTCTACTTTAAGTCTGGATGTGAGCAGGGTTACAGATCACCTCTGCTCTCTCCCCGTCTTTATTTCTTTTAGCTCCAACTTAGTGACTGTTGCAGAGTTTGAATTCTTTTTTTCCCCATTTTTTCCAGACTGACACGCAAGTAAACAGGAAGCCATCGCTCTTTCATCTCCAGCTGATTGCTGGGACGTTATTGCTTTGACTGAGGGTGACAGTAGCTGTCACGGCTGTCAAACGGCTCAGCCTGCAGCATATCAAACTGCAGGTTATACTGCGACTGGTGACATGCTCAATCAGCCATTAAAGAGTAATCACTGTCAGCCGTACATGGCCGCTGACAATCAGTCATCACGGGGACGGCGCTCATAGGGCCCGAATGGACTCAAGGTGATTCCAAAGAAAGGTTATGGTTTGAGGTTAGACCAACATATGAGTTTTCTGTTCATTAAATAAAGGATATTAGCCAATCATTCGGACCAGTGCCAAGGTCTGGAGTGTGACAGCCTTCACTCTCTTCAAATAAGTATGCTTGAGCTGTCTCTCTCTGAAAGATGTATAAAGGCTTATACAGAGCAGTTTAGGGTATCAGTGCCAGTACGTGACACAGTGTTTGCTTGCGCAATATTATATGACTGTCGACAGAGCGTGAACAGAATAAGGAAAAAAAAAAGGTTTTAAATATGATCCCCCTGTTTCCTTTAAGAATCTACAGTTAGAATCTTCCTATCATTTTGAAGCAGTTGACCTCTGGCATCAACAGGGCATTTTCACCCAGGGAATCACCGCTCACAGGATAGTTTTTTATTTTTCGACCATTCTCTGTTAACTGCAGAGATGGGCGTGTGGGGAAAAATCCCAGTAGATCAGCAGTTTCTACCTGTCTGGCTCCAAAAACCAGTCACTTTTCTTGCACATTTGATCCTCTTTGAACTTCAGCAGGTTGTTCTGACCACGCCCACATGCCTAAATATACTGAAGTGATGCCGGGTGATTGGCTGATTAGATATTTGGGTTATTAAACAATTGTACCCCAGGAAAGTGAGCGTGAAGAAATATGAAAACTTTAATAACATTTAAACAAGTAATATTTTGATAAACGTGTTTTTTCTTCTGCATTTGACTTAGAAAACATGACGAGGTACAATTGAATTACTTACATCATTTAACCTAAAAAGTTTAATGTGCCACAATTTTAGATAACAAACAAACCCCCCCCCACCCCCCCACAAAAAGCATGTAAAGTGAAAGTCATACATTTAAAATTTAGCTTAGTGTCTTGTTAACATGACCAGCATGGCTATTATTTAAATAATATTGATTGGTTTATTCTTTATAATTTTTTTTAAATAGTTTTTAAATCTAAGTATTCCTCTCTTCCTTCCTCATCAGTGGTTTCTTATGCTTTCTCCCTGTAACAAGAACAGCAGAAGTTGTTGATTTTTGTTTATTTGTTGAGGTCAGAGACGGATGGAAACTAAAATTTGGATCAATTTATGTCGTAAAGGTTTTGTCACTTTGTCCACCAACTTTTTGATAGCCATCATTACAGCTAACCCCCTTGGGATTCTTAACTGCAATGAGGACATAAAAATTTATGTAAAAATGTCAGCCGATCACATTGAACACCTCAAATAAGATCAAATACTAAATTCCTGTATCGACATCAAATCTGCATTCAATCCTGTGCTTGTCCACTCTTGTTGTGGGAATAATAAACAAACCAGTAAACTTTTCCATAATCACTCCATAAAACTTTTGCATTGGAGAACAAATGAAGGATTTGGGGTTGCATAAATTCCAACCAGTGTGCATGAGACTGAGGTAAGCGAGTGAAACGTTACCCAAGAGAAATACCTTCAAATGCCAGGAGATGCAGTCCTGGCCTGTCTACAGTGAAACAGTACAGGTTTGCTGTACTGTAACTGCACGCAAGGGCCTTGCTTCTCGTAAAACATAAGTTGAAGCTTTCCGAATCACCCAAGGCTTACCCAATAGGTCAAATATAAACTAGCAGAGATGGGCCTTTGAAACCGTGGGGCTGGTGTTTCAAACTTAAGCTTTAAATCAGGGAAAGGGGTTTTGGATGGAAAAGGTCGACAGGCTGTCACGTTCTGAAGCGTTGCCAATATTCAGTGTAACACGAAGGTCGAGAAGTAACGGAAGAACAACACCATGGTAGTCATAATGACAAAGAAAGCTGGAGTTCTAACTGAAGGCCAAAAATACAAGGCGTCAATAAAATCTATTGCAGAGTCCATAAAAGCTCATTCCAGAGGTCAACATGTGGTTGGAGACGGAGCAACGATGAAGTAAGGTGGGGATGAGGCGCTGATGGAGCAGAGGAAAAAACCAACTAACCTTTAATCCCTTAAACTTTTTCCTGAAGGAAGCACTTTTTTAATTCCCGACTCATCTTTCCCTGGGGAGGGACTGTTATCAGCTGATTCTTTTCCCCCTCCTGCCCCCGTTTTCCTTTACCTCCTCCCTCTCTGCGATGCATCTGCCAGGTGTGATAAGGCTGACAAACGTTACCTTTACAGGGCTATTAAAACCATTTCGCCCCGCAGTTTTGAAATGATTATCGCCTTAGGCCCATGGTTACAGGTTAGCTGATAGCTCACCTCCATCTGCCCATATCTGGGTGACTCTTTGAGGCTTAGGGCTGGCTGGGTGGTTGAAGATTATATGCGTTGCTCAAACCGCTTGAATACCGGGGGATAGCGGCAAAGGTGGGAGGGAAGAGAGAGGAAGAAAGGGGTGGAAGAAATGAAAAGAGCAGGAGTCCTGACACCCACAATGCTGCAGCGGATGATAAGGGATACACTGACAGCTCTTCCTCCTTCTGTCTGGGTCTTGGAATGACTTTTGTGTGACACACTGTAAGGCAAAGGGCAATTGCAGTCACTCTTAAAGGAAGGCAGCTTACTTGTTTTGGCTTTTTTAAATACTGCTAAAAAAGCAACTTGAGCAGCAGTTGCTAGGTAGAAGAGCAGATTCTGAGAATACAAAAATCAAAAGAAATTCCCCAAAAGACCAAAGCTGTTTCACTTACAAACACTTAAAAATTGCTTACAGTAGACATCTGTTAGCAGCTGAGGCAGCTACAGTATGTGCCCTGCAGTGTGGAGGCTTCCTTCCAGCTAGCACCGTCTCCCAAATCCTCTCAAGCATCATGTCTGCTCCATAGAGATATCACCACCAACGCCAGCCACTGCTGGCTTCCTCCCATTACCTGCTCCTTACTTATCTGTCTGTGGCTGACTGATGGTCTTCTTTAGTTCTCCCGGTTTCCTGCTTCCCATTAGGACATATCACTTATTGGCTCTCAATCTAGGTCAAATTTGATCTTTTTTCTTTCTTCCTCTTTCTGTTAACAAAAATGGAAACAGAGCAGAAAAAGACAATGCTAGTTGATGTTAGAAATAAAGTGTTTTTCTTTTGAGCAATTAAGAGGAAATGCTAAGTGACTGAATGTGCTGCAGTGTTCATTAGCTCCGTAAAGGTGAAAACAGCTCGTCTGTGGCCACTCTCAACCCTTCCTAACAGAATAATCTGACAGCTGAGGCACTTAATTGAGGTAGCAACGAATATGTATTAACATTAATTTAATTGCGCTGAGAGCATTTCCTCTCTAATTGACCTTGGCCCCTTTACAGCATAATAACTAACACTGTCACTTTTGCTCACCACAGCCAGACACATCCTGTAAGGTCACTGACCTTGCAATCTGCATAAGGAATTAAACAGGCGATAAAGCAGGGCTTACAACAGCCTAATGACGAATTATCAGCAAGTATAACCTGCAAATTCATTTTTAATGTAAACCCTGATAACAAGTCATGTGGGAACCAGTAAAGTATGTGGTTAATAAGACCAACTGGGAGGCATAAAGGTTACTGAAATAAAAACCAGCTGTCTTTTTGTCTTGGTACTGGAGCTCACACACAGGAACTACCTAGAGCTAAGGCTGACATTTTTATAGTTGATGGCGAATGCCAAAATTACTTGTTATTCTAGCAATAAAGAACAAAATAATCACTCCTTTGGGACAGCTAGATTGTATATTTTCAGGTATTTAACATGTATAAGATGTGGCTATGATCAAGTCTCCAAGTGTGAAAACAATGGTAAATGGACTGATTCTTAAAAAGTGCTTTTCTACTCTACTTGAGCAGTCGAAGCAGTTTATACAGCATGTTTGTGCTGTGACATTCTGCAAATCCTGGTGTCAGTCTGATACCAAGTAAACGCAGTGATACCATTACTGATACTTTTAAACTCTAAAGGCAGCTTATGTAGGGAAGTATATTATAATTTATGAGATGAATCATCATCAGTTCGTATCAATATGAATACATTTTAATGAATTTGGGTCTGTTGTTAAACTCTGCTATAGGCTATGAATAAAATAGACGTGACAGTCAACACAAAAAGCTTCAGACCTTCTTCATAGTCCATGTTTGAGATAAATTTTGTCATTTCCAGAAAACAATATTTAATTGAATACAGTTATTTGGACTACGTACTGAACTTAGATGATAGAAACTAAGTATTGATCCTATCATGCTGGTATCAATTTAATATCACTACCAGCATCAATATTGATACTATCGATATTTGGATCGATCTGCCCAGCTTTACAAAATATCTGATCCACCCATTCATACACATATTCATTTTCTATCTAAATGGTTTCCATCTAGCATTCACACTCTGATAAACATTGGGAAACATATTGGGAAAAAAAATCGGGTTTATTATCGGAGTGGAGCAGACAGAGAGTGAACCACCAACCTTTCTGTCAGTAGATGACCTGCTCTACCTCACTGTGCCACAGCAAAACAAAGGAAAAGAAAACCAGTCTGCTGCATTCACATCAAGACAAAAATTCCATTCTTCAATCCATCAAAAGAGTGATTTGCCACTAGACATGTCCACAGCTGTTCCACAGAGCTTCCATACAATAACAAAACAAAGCACCTTTGACTTGAGTAGTTCCCTTAACCACGGCTTCTACCCAGCGGTTCACCAGAGTTGATTGGCATTGCTCAGCCATGCGTTCGAGAGCCTGCCGAGAGCTTTTCACCCCAGTGTTTAATGAGCTATGTTCAGGTCCACTCCACATTCATCCCAGTCCATTATTGGCTCCAAAAAGCTTTTAAAATGTCTTTTGAGCACTCATTCTACTTAACCAATAGCTTATTCATGAGCATGCCAATGGTCCCTCTCAAAAAAGGAGCCATTTAAATTGTGAATTCAGATTAAATTATATAAGAAAAAACAATAACGGCATGTTAATTCACAAGGGCTTCTGTGCTGAAATCTTGAACAATAGTATCAATGTGCTCACCTCAAAAACAAAAAAAATGCTTCTAGACGTGTAGCACATTGTTATGTCTGATCTGATGTGTAATAACTAAAAGAGTGTGGCTGTAAATCCAGCTTCCATTGTCTTTCACAGTGACGCACTTTTAACATGAAGAACTTTTTATAGCGAGACCGAGAACTGAATCAGTACCACGCTCTCAGGATTAATTCGAAGGCCTCCTAGTTGTTTTAAAACATCCGTTCTCGGGTGTCTGAGCCCCCAGGAGGGTTGTTTTCTCTGCAACGGTGTTATGAGGAAAATTCTAGTAATGAAAAAAAACAACAACAACAACCGCAGTGTGAACCTAGCCTGCAGTGTTGTGCTGGCACCCCAGGGAGATGAGAACATCTTATGAGTGAGGCCTTTCAATAATGGAGTTCACTATTAATCATCTCTCTCACATGTCCACTGTGTCTCCTTTCTATTTCAGTGAGGCGCCGTTCTTCTCAACCAGAAAAAAAAGAACCCCAACCCTCTGCTACTACCATTCTAGTAATTCTCCTTCCTCCATCCTCGTAATAAGGGATTATTGGCAAATGTATCTTTGCCCTGACGGTGAATGCCTTGAATACACCGAGTCCATCATCAATTAAGCACCAACATGGCACAAATTGGCTCTGTGGCCAAGCTCTGATGCTCGCCTTGATATAATTATTTCATTTTGAAGAACAGACGCAATTAGATTTGGATGAGGGTTTTTCATGAAAATGGGAGAAATCAATGGTCTGGCCAAATGTTGGCACTGAATCAGCTTGTTTCACTGAGTCCAATTATGTACATCTTCATCGGCATGTTATTACACCGTGCGCTTTAAAGCAAACCAGAAGAATTAGTGGTGAATGTGAAGTCGGGCTTTACACAAATCACTAAAACATTTACATAAAAAAAGGGGGGAGGCTGAGACACACTAATAATGACACTGCCTAATTGGTTAAAGAGGTTTTAGCTAGAGCTATTTGTGCCTTCTTCCAAATGTGAACATGTGGAGTCATCGGGATTAAATGTACTGATTTACTGTGCATCCAGTCTAATCAAATTTAGACTGGCATTGTAGATGTGAGCAATCATAATGTGTCGAGGCAGATCTATAGATCAGACATGACATCAGATCCCAACCGACCAGTGCCTCTACGAATGATGTCCTATTAGACAAGAACCCACAGTTTCCTTAACCCCGAAACCAACCACAGTCAGCACGCGCATATGTAGCAGTGATACGGATGACTAGAGTATGTGCTGAACATAAAAACAAAACCCTGCCATTGGAAAATGGTCAGCGCGTTTGCAAAAGTGTGAGAGAATGGGTTGGTTTAAGCCATTAAATGCAAGATATTTAATCAGATACTTTTCTTATTAATCTGTGTTATTTAGCAAAGCACAATCTGGCGGCACTTGAGTGGCAGCTTCATAATTGGCAAGCATCCAGCCTTGCTGTATAAACGAACCCAGAGGAAATATATCAACTCGTTCTCCGGAATATGATTGGAAAATGAAACATATTGGATACACATATCCAGCACGAGAAATTACTTCCATGAGCACTACAGTCATGTTGAACATGGGCTCTGGTTAATATTTGCACATTTTCAACTTGTTTGGAAAAGCTTCAGTGATAAATGTCCAAATATTTTGAGCTGAAATTGGCTTTAAAGTGTTAAGCTCTATAAAAAGTAAGACAGCCCACTACTGTCTGTATGCTGATCCAAAAAGAGCCCATTTCTCCCATTTTTGCTTCTCTTCACTGGCTCCCTGTTAAATCCAGAATCAAATTTAAAATTCTTCTCCTCACATACAAGGCCCCATCTTATCTTAAAGACCTCATAAAACCATATCACCCCAATTGAGCACTTCACTCTCAGACTGTTGGATCACATGTGGTTCCTAGGATATGTAAAAGTAGAATGAGAAGTTTTTTTGACCTGGCCTGGACCAGGAGACCCTGAGTCCTCCTTTAGTTGCGATCGGTCTGGGCTTCTCGAACTTCACATGATGCAAGTTTCTTCTGCGATCACCTCATTGTGTGTTTTACACCACTGTGATTTAATTATTGCTTATTATTAATTTCTGGCTCTCTTCCACAGTGTGTCTTCTGTCCTGTCTCCCTCCCATCACCTCCATCAGATTGCTGCCGTCCTGATCCTATCCTGATTCTGTTTTGTCCTGTTAAAAGGGAGTTTTTCCTTCCCACTTTCACCAAGTGCTTGCTCTTATAGGGGGCTGTCTGATTGATGGTGTTTTCTCTCTATTATTGTAGTGTATTTACTTTACAATTAAAAGCGCTTTGAGGAAACTGTTGTTGTGATTTGAAGATCGATAAATAAAACGGACTTGAATTGAACTGAATTGTCGGTCCACACACACATACACAATGATAGAGCCATTAATTCTGTGGAGGCTATCCCAGCTGACACAGGCTGAGAGGCAGGATACAAAGTGGACAGGTTGGCAGTCCCTTTCAATGTCCTTTATATTCTTAAACAAACAAAATAAGGTCATCAAAGTAACTGTTGTGTTGGCAAGAAATGTCTAAATCACAGCATTTGTTATCAGGCAACTCTAAAATGCTAACATTCACTAAAGGAGAAGAGAGCACTGTTGCAAGTTGTGTTAGTGTGTGCCAACAAGTCCTAGTCATCATGACTTATTTACATTGTTTACTCTGGCTGTTCCCCAAAGAGGCCAGAGGGGCACCATTGCAGGAAGGAGGGGTGGCTGAATGTTTCAGAGACCAAGAGCTGAACAAGAGCTCTGGAACATGCCAGGGATTTTACATATTTATAGAGTCAGAGGTGTTGCCGAGCTGTTTGCGCTGCCCCAGAGGTCAGGTTACAGTAACATCACTGCATCTTGTGTCACCTTGTGTGTGTGCTTTGTTACTCTGTACAAGCGCTGAGAAGCAGAACCATATTAGCAGCTTGTTGTTTTAATCATACAAAAAAGGTACTATCAGCATGCGCATGGATAACATTTAAATTATTTAAGGGGGTTGGTTTGGGCAATGACAGTGGAAAGTCATAATTATAACCATTGGTTGGGGAGACAGATTCTAAAATGGATCTACATGAGCTCAAACCATATTTGTGTTGCCAAAATCTGAAAGTATAGTGCTATCACATTTAGTGATACAGCCGGTTCACATATGCTCTTTATGTGTACAGTGCGTGCCCGCAGTTAATCGGCCCATTTCCTGTAATTCCAGTCCCCTGATGTGCACATGACTGATGCCCAATGCAAATATCCTCAGCTTCACTGATGAAGAGCACATTTTCAGAAAGATTGATCTTAGGAAGAGCAGTCAAGATCAAAAGGCTTTCGTAATATATTAGGAAGGAGGGGATATATATATATATATATATATCTTCTCAGCATCCAAAAAACTGGATTTGATCAGAGATCATTTTGCCAGAGCTGCTTGGTTCAGCCCTTCTCAATAGCTTCCCTCATAAGTGGAGTCAGTGCTGATTGTCTCTGCATTCTTTTGCAGGCTTGGAAATGAAAACAAGAGAAGCCACAACTGAAGCTGGTTTCTTAAATTAGATAACTTCATTTGCTCCTTGACAAGATGTATCGTCTTGATGCTGGTTATGTGTTGTGGAAAAAGTCATTTTAATGTCATGTGTTTTTTTTTTTTTTACTGCGTTTTTATTGTAAACCATGTCTGTGAGGCATTTTCTGTACGGGAAAATAAATTTTGAATCAAATTTACTTGAAATGTTTTGTTTCAGAGGCCTGTCAATGTCGGAAGCTAAATGTTTATTACTCGATTTGTACAATGAGGAGGCGAGTTGAACAGACCTTTCCAGGCAAGGTCTATTCCAGGGGTGCTCACACTTTTTCCGCATGTGAGCTACTTATAAAATGACCAAGTCAAAATGATCTACCCACTACAAAAATCCAAAACATATACTTATTTATAAATATATTGAGGATTCTTTATATCTACAATGTATATACATGCATAACCGCAATATCCAATATTTCACAACACAATTAACTATGTAAATTTTTTGTCATTACCTGAGTTTACTCTGATGACTTGCACTGAATTGAATCAGCCAGGGATGCATAGTCCGGACAGTAGCTGCTGACGGCCAGGTTTAAGAGAAAAAACCGAGAGCTAAAAATTGGAGTTAACTCGCTGACTAGCTTGTCAGTTTTACTACACTTCGCGCCGCTGTTTGCGCATGCGCAGCGACCTAAGCGTCAGAAAAAATCTGCTGTCATCTGACTGGCTTCCCTGTATCAATCAAGTGACGGGATGGATGATAGGCTGGCATCTATTTTTTTAATGCCATGCGATCTACCAATACTACCTTTGCGATCGACTGGTCGATCGCGATCGACGTATTGAGCACCCCTGGTCTATTCAGATCATATTTCCTAATTATCCTGACATACTTCAGACTACTTGGTGCTAATCAGAAGTCGAGAGTGTTCGGGGGCATGAAAGAGGAGGGAAAAGAAGCATGCTGGATAATGCTCACCTCCTTAACCAAAGGTTTATTCTCAGCCGTGGTTGCCTTGGTGAGCAGGACCCGTGCTGCGAGCAAAAGCGCGCAGCATTATCAGTTCACCAGGCTTTGAGAAGCTGCAGCATCACACAGAGCTCAATGGGCTCCCCTCTCAGTGTACAGATGGCTGTGACGGGGCCCTGGTGGAAATAACACTAAATAACATTCTCTGAAAATTCTCTCTTAGGATGTGACAAAAGAAAGTGGGGCTACCTTGCCACCTGCAACGTCTGGCACCTCTCTCTCTTCTCTGCCAATTAAAAGGCTGAAAAAAAAAATAGCCAAGCCTCCAGGCTTAGTTTTGCATAATAACATTTGCATAAAATGAGACCATCTGTTTTGAAACCTTTAATTTTTTGACTGTGACTTTAATGTGTTAATGCTGTAAGCTCTGATTTGCTACGCCGCTGATTTCCTTGTGGGCAAGGCTACTGACAAAATACGAAAGAGGTCTAGATCCCTATTAAATACAACACAGCCAAAGCCATGACTCAGTATGCAACAGTGTGTCAGTTTGGCATATAATCCTAAGAAGACACTGCCCTGATTACGTATATGCAAATTCTGTTAGTCAATATTGGCTTACAGAGCTGACATGCAAGTCAAGGTACGAGTTTTTTTTATCTACAGCATCTTTAAATTACACTTTTCTTAGCGTTGGCTGCAGTTTCTGTGGCATCAGATGAAACCATTCTGAACTAAGATCTTTGACAGTGTAATCCAAGCCCAGTGGAAACATGAAACAGTCGGATCAACCAGAATTTATTTATAATTCAAAGTCAAAATAAGATTGCGTGGTTACATCAGGGGAGAAAAAAATGTATTACTGAAACTCTCTGCCTTTTACTTACTTTTACTAATGTTCCCCTTCTGTCGTTTTATGATCAGTAATTCTAAAATTCACTAAATAAACAATAATTCAACACAAATTACTCATGGGGAAATTGTTCTTTGATGCAGTACTTCAAAATGTTTCAGTGGTATTGTTTGGAACCCCAGCAAACAAGTAAAAAGCTTACTGGTAAAAAGCCATAGTCTGACTGTTATACCCATCTACACATGCAATATGGATGTAACCTCTGCATAACTTTTTTGATTTTAGCCCCAATTTTAGCTAATCGAACTTACCATCTCATTTACACGGTGAATTAGCTTATTTAAGTCCCTAGGACTACTTTATGATCTAAACATGACTACTTCTGTTTTAAAAATAAATCAAGATGCAAAACTTGAGACTTGTAGTCCATAAATGAATGAGTTATGTAATGGTGGCTTAAGTCCCTCTTTTATGTACAGTCAATGTACACAAACTTTCAAGCACATTTTAACACAAAACACCCTGAATTTAGAATTTACAAAAGTTTCCCATGATATAGAAAAATTCTGGAAAATGTGAGTCATGTTGCGTGAATAACTGGTTTGCAGCATCTGGGGAGTACGGCATAAAGAAGGTCAAAACCAAAACCAACAATTTTAAACTGATAGCTTATTTTTTACACACATTACACTCAGTTATTTACTTATTAGTTTATTAGTTTATTTTAGACAAATATATAAACTTTGAACGTTTTACAGCATGTAAAGTTTTTTTTTTTTTTTAAAGGAAAAGGGCCTGAAGTAATGTAAGTGTCACAGCTTACTGATACTTCCAGCAGCAAACGATTGTTTTTCTTTTCCCTTCCTCTTTCAACAAAAGTTCTTTCAGAGTTTGGGGCCTTCCTGCTTGCACTGCTGTGAGATTTATTCACTGATTCCCCCCCCCATCAGTTTAGATTCAGACTCTAAGGGCCAAATCGAAACCTTCAATTTTTGCCCTTTGAGGCACAATACTGTGATTTTGAAGTGTTTGTAGAATCATAGTCTGGATGGTGTAGTAGCAGTAGTCTCTTTTTTCTTCCTCAGCTTTTCACCAATGCTGGGTGTCAGGCTACTGTACTCTTATTAGAAAACATCTGAAGCTGGATCAGAAAAATTCTGTTGACGATTCTGTGAGGGTCAGATTTGTCCAGATGTCACTGTAGAGCAGTGGAGCACTACTTCATAGTCTGCAAATCTTCCTGAAGGTCGATTTGCACTAAAACAGGAGTTATGATTAGCCTTTCCAACAAAAGTGTCTGCCTGTGGCGCTGCTCCAAAGAAAAAGAAGACCTTAAGACACTGCTATCATCTTACAGGCTTTATCCAGCTTCATGGACATCATTAGTTCTGTTCTCAGACTCTAACACAGAGGATCAACACTCGTGTTTCAAAATTCTGAGATTGGACATTTGTATCCATTCTCCTCCCTGTGACTGTAACTAAGCCATAGCTAAGCCATAACTCTAATAATCTAACTAAGAGACACTGGTTTAAATTGCTCACTGAGGCTAATCTAGGTGTTCCCAGTGCACGGTAGATTTTTAATGTTTGTATGCCAGTGTGAAGTGTTGCTGTGTCATTGTAGTCGTGTTGGCACATGCACAAACCTCAACAGTGCAAAGCAGTTACTAGCAGGACTTGAAATACAGTTTCAATGTGTCAGCAACAGTATTAGGTCAGCTTCCACACTGCGAATCATTTGCAGCGTTTGTTGTTATTGATAAGAAGTGCATCCCTACATCCACAGTGTGCCACACAGTCTGCTTCAGAGAGCGCGCCTCCTGTCTCCTCGCCTCGTCAGAGCTGCATTTAAGATGGGCCAGCATGCTGCCGATGCAGAAGGGACGATGAGAAATTACGAAAACGCCAGAGCACGAGCGCTTCCAGAGGGGCTCAATAGGAGCCGATGACCACTCAGCAGAGGCTCGCTGCCATGCATGTATCTGGAACTGTCATGTGGTATCTAAATGAGCCTTATAGGGATCCAACAGATGGTGGACATGTGGGACAAGTGTGGCTCAGAATATGCTCTGGTTTGCAGAACAACAACGCTTGCACAAATGCACAAATCGCTTTTTATAAGTGATGACTCCCTGTTGTCATGAGTTCAGTGGTTATTAAATGAAAGAGGGCTGTAACTCCCATTGTGTAAAACATAGGCGAGACTCATCTAATTAAGAGGAAAAAATAAAATGACCATCTTCTTCTTCTTCAGAGGGATCAGGCCAGCCGCCTTCTTGGTGACTCCCTGTCTACAAAGCCTGCTTTCAGATTTAAGTTTGCATTTTTTTTTTCATCACCACAAAAGCTTAACTTAAGCTCTTTACTCAAGAAGAGGCGTGACTCTAAATAACTGGCCGTTGTCTTCGCCATATTTCCAAATCAATCAGTTTGCTTTTATCTTTTATAAGACTGCATACCCCTTATAGGATTATAGCCCCATATATTTGAACAGTAAACAGTCAGTCAGGATATGTTTAATCTAATCCCCCCTTCACACCGACACCTCCTGTTACCAGCCCCAACAATGAGCCTGGAAGTGTGTGCCTGTGTGTCTGTCTGTCTGTGTGTGTGTGTTTTTCCATATTTGGACAGGAGTGATCAAGAGGTTTAAGACCCCAAAGTCTGATCTATATACTGTGTGTATTTCTTATGAGACTTGACTTTTTTCCTCTTCTTGTACACATCCTGTTCGCTTTCTATGCAACTGCTATTTTTAGATGCTTTTATCATTTTGCAAAAGTGTAAAATTTTGCAGCCAACTGGCAATCAGTGGCTGAGTCCATGTGGCCAAAAAACTCATTTTCAATGCCATGTGTGCCAGCATGGACAAGTCAGGTTTCCATTGAACATTCTTATTCAGCTGCCTCTGGATGCTACAACAGAGCTCCGCATTAACAGCCTCACACCGGGGTACAAATTCACGGTGCACATCTCGATGATTGTTGACCTTGAATGTGAAAACAACAAAATTAAAATGGAGCATTTTGTAAAAATTTTGTTGTGTACAATCATAAAAGAGACAGTCCAGGACAGGCATGAAGATGAGTGTTTTCTAACCCTTCCAACCCTGCCAATTCTTGGCAAAGGGTGCTAGGAATTTACTTCAACTTATGTACTGCCAAATCACAACAACAGTCGACTCAAGGCAATTTGTAAGGAAAAAACCCGACAGTAATAGGTCAGGGTTTTCAATTAGATGACCCCCTGATGAGTAAGAACTTGGTGACAGTGGGAAGAAAAAGCTCCCTTTCAACAGGAAGAGAACTGTGGCAGAACCAGGCTCAAGGAGGCGCAGTCATCTCCTACGACTGAGTGGAGGTGAGGGGAGGAAAACAAGATAAAAGACACCATGCGGAAGAGAGCCAGAGATGAATAACTAACATAACATCTTTGCCACATTTATTCAAATGTCCAAGAATCCCCATATGACTTTCCTTTATCTGTATTTACCTGCTGCTTTTGGGTTGTTTTTAACTTGCAACTGCCTGTGTGTCACTTTTCCATGACTTTATTGTGATTAACATTACTTTTAGACACTTTTTTTGTATAACTGGTGGCATGCGATGTAATAATTAGGAAATCAAGTGAATTTAAACACTAGACTTCACAGTTCGTAATCAGTTCCACTCTGTAGATAAAGGCTCTATTAGTAAGCCTATTTACTACTGAGTTGTTTGAAAGTTAAATTCAGTGGTCTTAAACCAGATACCCTGCATTCCTCGCAGTCCTCTGCAAAACAATTGCTACTATACGGGTAATTGTAATACTGGCTTGGTTAAAGTGTACAGAAAGTGTACAGAAAATAAGGATGGGGGCCATACGGGGAGAATTCATCAAAAATTCTGAATATTAGATTGACTTATCAGGTGGGCTGTTGGGTGCAATTCAATTATCTCTTTGTTTTGCTGCAGGGAATGAGGGGAGTAGATGGAAATGCAACACACAGTGAAATAGCAGGAGACTGCTGGTACAGATAAAAGGTCAATAAAAGCAACAGCGTGAAAGAGAAAAGTGATTAGCAGTAAAACTAATAGATTGTGGAAAATTGTACTAAGGGAGGCATTTTAGTTGTTTTGTTTGAGTTTGAAATGGGAGTTTTTAGGGTATTTCTTTACGAGTGTCTTTTAGAAACCAACGTATCAATTTCTTAATGCAGAAGTGCGATTTCCCTGCACATCACATGCTTGCACTGTACGTTTCCCCTTCTTTCTTTGAGTTCTGCATTGAAAAATGATCCTCAAATTGCGTTGCCTGTGTTACTTCTTTTCCATAATGGGAACAAACCTCACATTTTCTGCCATGTCAGAAGGAAGCTGGATGAAGAGTAGAAGTTGTTTTTTTTCTTTTTTTCTTTACACTTCCCAGAACCCAGGTCGTCTTCTAAGAACCTCTGATGTTATCACTCTCCAAATGCAGATCTCATTCAATCACCCTGCGATCGTCTCCTTCCTCTTTATCTCCCAAAGCTTTTCTCTTAGAAAGCCCACAGGAGCCCATTCTGCACTGCTCGCAGTGATAACAGGGGATCGAAAGAGACGAGGTGAATTTAAGGGAGCTGCATTTAGCCGCTGTGAGATCATTCCAGTTCATGCTTTGTCGGCGACTGGAAAAGGCGGGCATATGGGACGTACTCCTCTGCAATGCAATATTCAAAGAGATCTTACATAATTCATCTTTTTTCTCCTCTGTTTCTGGAGAGCCATCCTCAAAGTGTCACTGGCAGACCCTTTTAATTTGACAAGCCTGTGAAGCTGGAGTGCAAAATCTTGACTGCCTGGCTTTGCAACTTCTCACGGGACGGGTTGATATTGGGATGATAATGAGGCACTCTTTTCAAAAGAATGGATGAATTAATAACCAGTCGTTCGGTCTGGGAGGAATAGTTCAAAGGCCGTCATAAACCAGTGACTGCTTCCAAACGAGAGGAACCATGATTTATTTAGGTCATGGACAGTGAAAAAAAATGATATTTTTGACGTCTGGAAACAAACAGAAAACAATGTAATTGAGATTAAGTTCAGATAGGAGTCAGCATGCAGTGGCAACTCAATAGCAAAATATTTATGACCTCCGTGGGGAATCTGTACATTCATGATTGTTTCTGTGTACAACATACACATACACATAGTTTTTGTGGCGTGGGCATAATCAGACGTGTTTGGGCAGGTGATGAAAAGGCAAAAACAATAAGAAAAAGAATGTGACTAGTCATAGGAGCTTTGAAAAAGAAGGCAGCTGAACTTGTTTAAGTCCAGACTATCATGACCTGGATGACTGAGAACCCACACATGCATTACGACTCAATTTTGTTTCTCCTCTTTTGAGTCAAGATCATCTGCTCGTACTCAATTGTTCTTTCTTTCTCTCTTCTTCTCCATCTTCTTTTTTTTTTAGAATATTAACATGACACCAAACATACAACAGGATGAAACATGGAGACAAAGCAATGACAGAAACTGACAGAAACAGAAAAGTAAAAAAAACAAACAAAAAAAACAAACATATTAGCATATTTCATCACATTAAAAGCGTTGATGTGTAAGGCTCTATTTAGTACAGAAAGTGATCTTATTTAGAGGAGATATAGATAAATACACAGACAGACAGATGACAGTAACAATCCTAATAATAATACCACCAATATAAATAATAATTGGATTAAGGAGAAATAGGAGGAATAAGAGAAAGAGATGAATTAGTTTATTCATAATTATAGAATAGAATGTATACAGTGAGAATAATGAAGTGGGGTGTTACATCTGTACTACATCTGTGGCGACCTTTGACATGAGGAGTGGTTCAGGATGATCTTCAGATACTCACCGTGATTTGGTGATTCAATTTATTCCCGTAGCAGTTTGGTGGTTGGAGGCAATGAGGAAGGCTGCAAGTAATATGTTGCTCTGTACTGATGCAAACCAAATAAGACCAAATAAGAACTGTTTCTTGCTACATAGCAGTAAGACAAAGCAGATGCTTTAATTCTCTGCTGTCACTGTGCCAAGTGGGTTTTATCATGCTGTGGTCTTTCACTGTAGATCACTGAATGTCAGTGTCAAGCCAGTCCAGGCTTTTTTCATTGCTCTGATTCTGTTAATGATGGCTGCAGATTACTTTTTCATTCAACACAAATATATCATTTTCATTTTCATTCCCGTCATCCACATGCTTCCTCCTTTCCTCCTTCCAGATATATAATATCTAGGTCACATTCTGTTGAATCACTTATAACTGGAGTAAATATATCTTCACCTCACCCCAACTTTTCAATCACGCAGCTGCGTGATGGAGCAACCTCGGCACACTGGAAATACATCGCATGTTTGTTAGCCAACGCCCAGCTGGATCCCGCTCCTTCCCAAGCGGTCCGAAATTAATTTGTTGTGGACAAATAGTGTTCAAGGGAAAAATGTGAGCTGTTGTCTAGATGCCGTGTTCCCCATGTGAGCCACCTCTATTTGTCTCAGCAACCCCAGACATCTGCAGCCCTCACAGCTGGGAGAGAGAGGTCGTTACCAGGCAATTTCACCCCTGCGATCCCTCACGTCTTTCTTCCATTTAGCCAGCATCTTTCTACCCTTCATGCTTTCTTGATAGACTGTTTTTATTTTATTTTTTTTACTTCTAAATCCACTTTTTGCATACCAGTGCATGGAGGCTAAAGACATGGAGGATCCCAGGTGTGGAGAGCTTTGAGCTGTTTGTTTTTCAGGTCAAGTGGTCCATTGCAAAGAAAAAGGGAGGTGATTAATACTGGGTGTGTGTAAAGGGATTTAGTCCATAATCCATTGACTCACTTGGAATTACTTCAGCTGTATGAAGACATACTGTGGGACTGTTTTTGAAGCTCGGAGAAGAATGGCTTCTTGCTTATTAGACCACTTTAACAATTTACTGGCTTGGCAGCAAACAATAAGCCAAAAATAAAGAACCCAATAGGGAAGAGCGAGCGCACTAAGCCGTCATTCAGTCCATCATAATTGAATATCTGCAATATCAAGCGCATTCATCCCACTTTCTCATTGTTTGCTTATTGTGAAGCTCAGTGAATAAATATTGTTGATACTGCTGAATTTTAATTCGGGGCCGCGATCACACATAGCTTGTGGAGAAAATGAAAACGGACACAGGTTTGTGAGTTTTAAAGTTTGGCTCGAGGCTTAGTGGTAATCACTGGGCCTCTCCTGGTTAATCATTTCCTTGGGTGTGAGGCAGGGTAGTAGGCAACGTGAATGGCTAACGGGGAGATAAGCTGGAAACGCAGTTCCTCTGCCACTGTGTACAATAATCTGAGCGCTGCATCGATCATGTCTGCTATTGAAATGAACAGATGGACTTGCACATATGAAGCACAGAGGGAATAGATAAAGCATTTCTCTACGTGCTGTGGCAGTCATTTATTGACTGTTGGGCAGACAGGAAGTGCTTTGTACAAACATGCAATAACTCTGCGTATTGTTTTAAATCAGAATCAGAATCAGAATACTTTATTGAATCCTATGGGAAATTATTTAATATGTTATAAAACATGGTTAAGTATTATGTTAACTGTGTCATTTTGGGCTGTATATTTTCTTTGTAATCACAATCAGATTATAAATGTACAGCTGCATGAAATACATGAATAATAATTAATTATATCAAGTTCATAATTCTCATTTTAAAAAAATATTTTAATTTAAAATCCCCCAAATAATCAGTTTATTGTTAATTTGTTACAGTTTTCTTTGTAAAATCGACTTTTTCTTTTAAAGTATACCCCGACTTCTGCCAGCTCTCCACCCCCATGCTGCTTCTCAAACAAAATGAATCATCGTGTAGTAAAAGTTAATACACTAATCTGTATCAGTATGTTCATAAAACTCATCCTGTGTTCAATTCAGTAACAACAAGTTGCTGTATGTTGTCAGGTAACGATCTTACAATAACTGTGTTCATATGTGCAGTATTGTCCCCAGCAGAACCTCTAATAGCTACAGTCTGTGAAACATCATTAGTACCCATGCTAACAAGCTGTGTCATTGTTTAGTGTGCATCACATTCACAGAACACATTCACTCTTGTGAGAAAAAGTGTTGCTCGCCTCACGTTCTTCAGTAACAAACTCATTTAATTCATGTCCGTGTGCAACACTGCAGCTGTTTCTGTGGTATGCTCTAAAACCTTTATCCTCCTCGCTCTGTTTATTCAAAGCATGAGTGTTATTTTACCACATTCACTCATCTCTTTCTATATAGAACGTCTTATTAGTAAGAGCACTAAAAACCAAGGGCCGACAGCCACTCAGCTTTTAGATTTTTATCACTTTTATTAATATGTTTTGTAAATAAAAGACTCTATTGCTTTCACTCACACCTGGAAAAGTGGAAGTGAAAGAGCAATGCATTTTGGCCTGCTCAAGTCTGAAATGGTAAAAGTAATGAGTAACATCTCCTTGCCATTTCAGTACCTGCTCCAGTGAGTGAAGGTTCCTTTCACAGCTGTGCTTTTACAGGTGATATGATATCACAGTGTGAAAGGCATCTTGCTAAATGTAGTTCCCCTCCAGGTAGGCATTTCAATGGATAGAGTAAGCAACCTTTAACCACTGTGCCACTTTATGCCACTCTGTATAGATCTCTTGAGAAAATTCACATGCATTAGGTGCTATTATTGGAATACATCTCATTTAATGTTAGGACTGTGAGCTCTTGCAGTATGCTGTGTAGAGAGAGGCAATCTTTTTCTTATAATAACAAATGGGCATAATCTGTTTAAAAGAAGCTGAAATTACAAAGAGATAGATTTCACACTTTAAGGTGTTTGACAGAAAGATACAAGAATTCTAGTCCTCACCTTAATCATAATATTAAAAAAACCACATATAGTGATAACTTAAGGCATTGTTTTTATACATTCATAATGCTCACAAAACCAAAGGCTCTTATTTTCTGGTGATTAACAACATATGCACACAGTAAAACCTAAAGTAATAATGTTTTCGCTCAGAGGACGAACCTGTTCACTGCAGCCCAATCCACTGGGTAAAACACTTTGTTTGTTTCCCCTATTCCTGTTAGGAGCAATATGACACTGACACTAACTCGGACTTACACTAACAATGCTGCCACACTGGTAACCTTTGTAAATGCTTGACAAGCACAAATGTTCAGTGCTACCTACATATTCTCAAAGTTTGTAAATTCATCCTATTTATCCATTTTCCTCTGCTTATCCAACACAGGTGGGTCTGGAGCCCATCCCAGCTGCCGTGGGGAAGCCACCCTGCACAGGTTGCGTGGTTAACACAGAGAAAGAGACAACAATTTTCCTTTACATTACCATCTATAGTAAGAATCACCAGTTAACCTAAACCCACTAACTGCATGTCTTTGGGCTGTGGGATAACCACCAAGAGAACATCCAAGTCTCCACACAGGATGGCGCCAACCTAGATGGTGGATTCAAACCCATAACCTTCTTGCTGTGAGGCAACAGTGCTAACCACCATGCTTCTGATGCAAAATCATTACCACAGCTTATTCAATTCTGGACTTGAGGTCGATTGAGTCCAGAAGTCTTTTCTTCCAGCTCCTATTAACCATAATGTGATTAACTTTGACATAACTCCACTGAAATTGAACCTGTTTCTTCTCTCTGTGAGCCAAGTTATAAAAGATAGACTGTTTTTGAAATTGTCAGTGTACAGAGATTACATCAAAATGCTATTACTGTAGTAGATAAACTGTGACGTTAAAAAAACACATTTGACTGGGATTCAAAGCTTTGCTGATGCTGTGATGTGACAGCAGGAAGATCCTGCACTGAAAATAATTTGTCATAGATTTCATTAATTAAGTTTCAGCATTTGCACACCACCTGACCCTGTAGTAAGGTCATGTGTCAGTGTTGCTTCCTTTTTCTTAAAAGTATCCCTCCAAAGTGCTACCCATGCTTAAAATTAAGGGTCTCTCAGTCTGTGTCGCAGTATGTTTTTTATGTTTAGATCAAGAAAAAGAACTGTTTTTTAGAGATGAAAGTGAATGAAAGAAGTATGTGAATGGCTGCTTGTTGTCCCCTATCAGCTTTTAGATTATAGCTAGCAGTTTGGTATCAAACATTTTGCCACAGCCTATTAGCGTAATTAGCTCGTGTGTTGATCTCTCTGCAAGATAGGTCTTCAATGGAGCCATTGACCTAGAATAATGGGAATCTGCTGCAACATAATGAAGCTGAAAAACACATTCAAAGACTTCCAACGCAGTGAATTTAAAGTAGGATGTTTTTGCTTTTTTTCTCTGCATATAGCAGAAAGAGAGAAAAAAGATAACATCATGTTTTTATTTTATACAATTTTCTTTCTTTCTCTCTTGGTCCACATTCACGAGTTTAATAATCACACTCAATAGGTCATTGAAACAAAGTTATTATGGAAACGTTTTTGTATGATGTTGGCAATAAGATGTCATTGATCACACAGTGAGATATATTTCCTTTTCTGAATAAACAAGACTTGGAAGCAGACACTCCACTGAAATAGCACAAGTCCTCACTTCCCTCTGGAGGAAACACATGCCTTATAATCAGCAACCAGAACACAATCCAGACATATGGGGCTTTCATTGCTCTGCTCTTGTGTCAGCAGTCATGCGATTGCTGATTTCATTGTTGCATTTGTCTTTTCCCCCCCTTCTTCTCTTTGCAAGGGAGTGTGGCTTATAACACGAATAATTAGTGGCTGTGATAAACTGCAGCGAGTCTCATCCCAAGAGGCCAAACTAGAAGTCTTACTCAAAGAAGACAGCCTTCTACTGTCTTTAAATGAGCTATTTTTACTCTACTAGTCAACAGGCAGTTGGGGGATTTCACTGTGTTCTGCTTAGTCTTTGGAAAATACTGTATAATTACTTTGTGGTACATCTGTGTGCAAATTAAGATATCATGTCTAATTAAACCTCTCAAAAGGCAGATGTAACAGTACAAGGGTTGGCAGTATGGCTCCATACTGCATAAATGTACATTCTCTCCTCTAATATTTCTGCTTCTTCTCCGTATTCACACTGTACCCACTCCATGATTTATTCATTCTCTAAACGAGCTACTCTTGACTTAATGTACATAAGTGATGCAACAGATCAACAGACACTGAACACTAATGGGGAGTGCAAGGTTACAGATGATCACGATGGAATGCAGAAATCTGAAAATGGGGCTCAAAGGCTCCAAGTTCCTGTTGAGTCTGCCTGTTTTTTTCTTTATGTAGCTCATAAATGTATCTCAGTTGTGAGGAAAGTGTACCTTGAGCCAAGTGCTCGATGAAGATGAATGATACTGAAATATACAAGCTGAAAGTCAACGCATTTGGCTTCCAGTTAATTTCAGCAACAATGCCGCCTTCTTTTTAGGGGTGGGTTGTGATTCAGCAGTCACATTGATACATTGATATAAGACTTTATCCCATGACCAATTACAAATCATCCGGACAATGCTGACCTTTAAAGGAATGGAAAGAAACCCACAGACCAAAACAAAACATGCAGTTGTGGAACTGCCCAAAGTCATTTCTTTCACTGAGAAACAGCTGCTCACAGCAATTTCTTAACTACTTTCTTTTTTTCTTTTTTAACTAAACTGTTTGGATAGATTCTAAGGAAATGCATTTTTTTTTTATTTTTTAAAGACATTTGGAAGATATTAAGCAATCTCCTTTCTGGACTAAACAACTGGACCAAGACGTCTTAAAAAAGCCTTGGGACAGATTCCAAGTGTACACTGGTGTGGTTTTGTTGTGGTATGAAAGAAGAAAAAACAGACAGGCGAGGTTTTATCATGAATTATAAAAAATAAACTCTTAAATTAAATTTGTACTCTAATGCCAAGGGGTTAGAGAATATTTCACGATTCCCAGCTAGCCGGACTATTCCCTGGACTTCATATTTCCTGTTTTACTAAATGTCTAAACATCCTCAAAAAGTAATCTTTCAAAAATATGCCTTTTGATTCTAAGCTATCCATGAAATAAATATTTATAAGAACCTTGCAGTGATGGTTAAAAGAAAGTGCAATCTTTTTTAGTTTAAAGCCAACTGAATGACACCGTCTACAAAAAGTAGAGACGAAATCCTGATGCCACTGAACCATGCAACCGCCACACCATCACTGCCCCTAGAAATTCTGTCTATAAAAATTATTAACCAAATCGGTGACAGAGAGCAGCCCTCACTGAGTCCAGTGCTCACTGAGAACGTGTTTGACTTATTATTGAGCTCTGGCAATGACTGTTCAGGGACCAGAAGAATCGCAACAAAAATCCAAATACCTTGTACTCCCAAAGCACCCCTTCAGGACAACAGGATGTCTTGAAGAACTCATTTGAATGGCTTTGTCAGATCCACAAAGCACATGTACATAGGTTAGTTGGGCAAACTCCCGCTCACCCTTTAGTATCTTTGAGAGGATGAAGAGTTAGTCCAGTGCTCCGCAATCATGACAAAAACTGCATTGTTCCTCCAGAATCTGAGGTTCAAATAATAGATGCATTCTCCTCTCCAGTACTCTGGCATAGGGAGGCTGAGAAATGTGATCCCCCTAGAACGTGTTGCCTGAAGATAGAACACACATACATATATATCAAGACGTAATAAAAATCATCTGGTCCTTAGCAGGTTCTACAATTGGGTAAACATCTCATATGAACAACAAAACAGGACATATTCAACAAAAACTAAACTGTGTGGAAATGAAAGTAGGCTTACATCCTTACTGCTTCCATAGGAACTAAGAGTGATCACCAGCAAGTTTTAAACAGGAGAAGGGCTTGCCAGATAATTTTGTTTTACTGGGCAACAAACAAAAAACAACAGGCCTACTGCATCCATATTAAAAGTTGCACATTCAAGAGTGATTGAACTGTAACAATCTGACAGCAGACAAACCAACTTCATGACCCGGAGTTTTTGCACCAGTCTCACTGCATCGTGATTTCGTGAGAGTGGGAGAATTCATTTGGCCAGACTGCTTCGCTTAATGTCATATCCAAACACTGTGCTGCCCCGTCTGCTCTCTACTGTGTAATGTGCTCCTTATACAGTATTTCACGTTTAGCATGCACGATTCATTTCTTTTTTAAAAAAGCCCAAAAGTTACTCAACGATTCACTGTCTCAGTGAATGTTACTCCTAAGGATGATCAGCTACAAATGTCAGATGGACCACCTAATTCTGTTAATTCCTTCTTTGAAGTACTCTGAGTGAAACTCCAAGGTTGCGCATCAGAAAGCCAAGGCCTTTTAATTAGCTCAGCCCTTGATGGCCGAACCCCCCGAGTGAAAAACAGAGGGTAGGGAGGGGGGTAGGGGTGGCGAAGTGCACTATGTAAAAAATATTTGTGAGAACTTGTTTTGACTTAACATTTGATGTGGACAGCGGAATTAGTCGACCTGTTGCTGATCTGAGGTTACGCAAGGTTTAGTTTTGCTGTAATGGCAGGGCGGAGGCCGGATCAGATGTTTTCTAACCTTGCTCCTCTGTGTCTAAGCCTGCACATTTGGGGGGATTTAGTGTAATTACAGGTGTGTTGCACCGATTTAGATGTGACAGATAAAAACCAAAAGAGCGAACACAAACCTCACCATGGCATGGGCATGCGAAGACCTGACTCTGTTGCCATTAATCGCTTTGGCCCTCAAACAAAGGAAACAAAGCAACAACAAGGTTTATGCATGTGTTAGAGAGAGAGAAACGGAAAGCTAATGTGTCAGTGGCTTCGGGCTTTGTTTTGATTACTGCAATTATTTTTTATCCTTTTGTAATTTACCATGGTCCCCCCCCCCCCCCCCCCACACACACACACACACATTAGTCGATTACAGGCCAAGATTTCCTGGGTGACTTATTAATCATGTAAGTATTTACAGACTGAGTATTATATTTGCTGCAGCATGTCTGCAAATTTAATTCAGAACATAATTGTATGCTAACAACATATTAATCAGTGTGTGTGTGTGTTTTCTGTATTACCTGACTTCATTTTGTTATCACTACAATTCACTGATAAGCTGCACATAAGAGATAAATCAGCCCAATCTCATTCACACCTGGGAACAGCGAGAAAGAAGAATAGGAGGCAGAAAAAGAGCCCAGCTAGTGCCACCTGACTGATGAATATGCTCATGCATGTGGACACTTGGCTGGCGCGCAGAGAATAACAGGGAGGGGATCTGGCACTTCATCAAGTAGACCTACTACTGGGAAATCGCTGCGCGAGAGCGATGAGGATGATGCGTTTATCTAGCTTCCTTTGTGATGCATAACTGACTCTGCTGGCCTCACTCTCGCAGCGCACCGTATGCTTTCAAACCAGAAGCTCAACAACACCAAACATTAGATACTTTATTCACTTGACATGCTGCAGGAGTTTTTTTTATGTTTAGTTTAAGCAAACGACTTCGACTCTTTTCTTTATTCATCTTCAGGACGGATATGTTTTTTTGCACATGTGTTATAAGCGTCCCCCTCACTTAATAAATGCTGTCAGCATAAGCCGCCTCAGGTGTAGTGTGACAGCTCCCTACAATCACAGTCAGATCTGTGTTTGTGAAATGCTGTGGAAATGAGAGGGCGGACCATTAGAAGATGCGCAGAAATGAGGCTCATACATTGCAATCTGTAATGAGATTACAGCTCAGGGCGCATTGCAAGACCATTTGTGCGTGTGTGAGTTAATTGGCAGCCAAAGAGCCTAAGAGGGAATGTTCTGTGAGCCCAGCAAACAGTAACTCAGACCCAGGGCAACACTAATTATTCCAGGCTGCCCGCCAAATTTACAATATTACAGCTTCACAAAGCCATCTTAGTGCATGTGCTCTCTCTATTAGATGGTGTGGCACACAATCTGTTTTCAGGCTCAAATGTCCAATAGGAAAGTCTGCCCCGAGTTCCAGGTGTACAAATACAGATGTTCGGATGCATTTGTTGTGTTAATTTTTTTGTTTTTCTTGCAATTGCTTTTAGATATTTTTCTTGCTAAGTCTGCATGGGACAATGTCCATGTGAGCACAAAGATTACTCAGAGATGTACGTTCAGACCAGCTGCCTTCTGTCTTGTAAAACTAAAAGTTGGATGGAACAGAATTCCAAAGCACATGAGCTAAAATATTGAAACCTAAAATGTGACTCCATTTTGATGTTTAGCACATGACATCAACTTAATGTTTGACACAATTATATAAGACTTTGCTGCTTTTGATTGATGACAAATGGTGAGAAATCTCGATCGCCCCCACTCACTTACTACAGCATAAAGCCATCTGAGTGTAGAGACAATCATTTCGGAAAGAAATCATAAAAAGTGGCATGAATATGGAAGTTGGGGGGCAGGGGGTGAAAATAAAGTGAGAAAAATTGAAAACCCCATTTCTGCTGATGGCTGTCAGAGCAACTGACGCTACGGCAGCAACCTCTGGGTGTGTGTCATTTATTTGTGTGGTGTACTCACATGCTTCGGTTTGTGTGTGGCAGTGACTAATTATTACAAAAAAGGAACAGAGGCCAGGGTGGGGCATGGGTGTGTGGGGGGAGGTATCTGTTTTTCAGGTATCTGAGTAAGAAGGGAAGGACTGGGACACCAAACCGATGTCCCACCATCGCCGCCCCGCACGCAATGCACCTCAGTTTGACATGCCTGCCTTGCTAATAGAACGGCAGTGGTGCATGCTTGAAAAAGGGGTGTTGGGGGGGCTACTTAGAAAGCTTTTGATCATCAGTCCCCTGTGACATCAATTAACTATTAATGTGCAGCCCTAGAGCTGGATGATGGAGAGCTGTCCAGGGTCACCTCCATTCTAAAGCCACGCGGCCTGATAATGACAGCTATTTAACCTAACTGGCCTTAAAATATGTGTGTGAGGGATATTAAATATGCTTTTTTTATATTTGATGTGCTGATATTTGATACACTTTTGTGATATTTTAAAATGACTGCATGTGAGGAAAGAAGAAAATAATGTTAATCTGTTCGCCGTCACCCACAACAGGCTCTATCCTGCAGCTCTTTGTTGCTCAACGACTGGAGCTGTGTTCTGCAGCTAGCACGCTGTCAGGGAACAATCATGACATTTTCTGTGTCACCGCTTGCTAAACCACTGATGCATGTTCTGCTTTTGCCCTCATCATTTTGCCTCAGTCTGCAGCACCAACCGCGACTGCACATGTGAGAGACATTAAAATGCGAGTGTTCCATGATGTGACCAAACTCACATGTCGAGAACTTTGTTTTTCTTTTTTCCCCTGTGATTCATGTTTACATCCCCAGCACTCCTCCCCCATCAGACTAATGAGCATTTCTTTTTCTTTGTTTCTAATTACCCTCCTTTCTGTCATCCGTCTTACTCCTTTACCATTGCTGTGTGACATCTGCCGCTGGCCAGACATTCCCAAGTCAATGACCAATGTCCTCCCGTAACAAGGATATATGGCTCCATTAGCCTGCAGCTGATTATTTAATCATTTTTTAGATGGCTTTAATTGAAATGATGTGATGAATGGTGCTGAGGTTCATTCCCTACAGAGAGGTCTAATTGTGACTCTGTCCTCAGCACCCCACCTTGGATCTGCCACATGCTGGCCACCTCTCTCTCAGGAAGCAGGTAGTGTAGTATGTGGCTGCTGCAGAGCAAACAGGGTTTTGTTTTTTTTTGACTTACCCTAAGAAAAGCAAAAGGAACCTTCACTTAGTTGGATACTTTGGATGCATGTTGTTGCATTCGTGTGGATCATGACATTACATAAATACATATTTGCTTTCTGCCAGTTGGCCTTTCAGAGGTCTATGTAATTAATGTTAGACATAACTTGTGCTAGAATGTTTCTCTCTTGAGAAGACAAAGTTAGGGAGTGATTGTCCAATCAGGTACAGTGTATTTTGCAATATTTAGCAAAGCTGTTGTCACCGTTTATCTTTTTAAAATTAAACTGACTTCACAGCCTTTTCTTTCCTAATTGTAACCAAAAACACAAGCATAGTGTATACATAGTGTAAACTTTGCAGTGTGTACTAGTCTGAGTGTGGTATACTGAGGTAACAGCATCCATCATGCTAATCTTGACACTCTTCTGAACCACTTATTAGACAGGCAGCGGAACACCATCTTTAACAGACTGATTCAGCTCAGATGCTGCAAGGACCGATATATGTAGTCTTTCATACCACATATACTGAAATTACATAAATGTCTGGCAAAGAATCGTCTGCAGATATTCATCCATCTTCTTCCACTTCCTCTAGCTTGTCTGGGGAAACATCAAGGCGTTCCTTCCTTTTTCACAAATTGTAGATTTCTAAATTGGATTTCCTTCATGACACAACCAAAATATCTTCTCTTTTCTCCCAGTAGGAGAGACGAATATCATTGTCATTCCTGGTAATCTCTCCAGCATGTCCTGGGTCTGCCCCAGGGCCTCTTCCTGGTCGGACATGCCTGGGACACCTTTCCCAAGAGGCACCCAGCTACCAAAGCTTGTGTCCATTGGTGAGGGTAGGGACATAGACTGACCAGTAAATTGAGAGCTTCGTGGGTCTGATGGGACTCCACTCTTTTCCGGCTGAGGACTATGGCCTCAGATTTGGAGGTGCTGATTCTCATTACCACTGCACTCGGCTGTGAAACATTCCTGTGCAACCTGAAGGCCGTCACCTGATGAAGCCAACAGAGCCCCATCATCTGCGAAAGGAGAGATGAGATTCTGCCTTCCTCTACTTGCCTACACCTAGAAATTCTGTCCATAAAAATTACAAACAGAATTGGTGACAAAGGGCAGCCCTGGCGGAGTCCATCACCTATGGGAAACGAGTCTGACTTATTGCTGGCTATGCCAACCAAGCTCTTGCAACGGTTGTATAAAGATTGAGTGGCCTGTAGCAATGGGCCAGACACCGCATACTCCTGAAGCACCTCCCACAGGACACTCCTAGGGACACAGTTGATTGCCTTCTGTCCACAAAGTACATGTAGACTGGTTGGGCAAACTCCCATGCACCCTCAAGTATCTTTGAGAGGATAAAGACCTCTCAGTCCAGTGTTCCACGACCAGGAGGTCTGCAGATACGGTTTATTTATTTATTTATGAATTTAAATTTGCTATGACAAATTATATTATATTATATATATTATTAAGTGTTTGTCATGATCTCATCTGAAATTAGTAATATTTGTTTTTAGCCATCCATTCTCATTCACTTTTCCAATTCAGGGTCGTGGGGGGTGGAGCCTATCCCAGCTGCAATAAGGTGAGAGCTGGGGTACACCCTGGACATTTCACCACTCTGTCGCAGGCCTAACACAGAGACAGAGACAACGATTCGCACTCACATTTACGCCTATGGACAATTTAAAACCACCAAGTAACCTAATCCATTAACTGCATGTTTGTAGACTGTGACTCATGGTGGGTTTGGACCCAGGATCTTCTTGTTGTGAGGGTGGCTTTTTTTTTACAAGGAAAAAATGTAATTAGTTATAAGTTATTTAAAAAAATGTTGCTGTTACATACATATTGCGTGACTAATATATATTGCATGACTGTTTTGATAGTCTTTTTTATTAAAATGTGTCCAAAACTAAAAACTGTACCCTGACTAGTGAAGTTTATTATAGCTACACATTTTAAAAAGACACCCAGCAAGACGTCAAAATTAGGACAAAGGTATAAAAGGCAATGAGAAAAAAGTACACATGCAACGTGCCCACGTCATCACTCTGTCCCAGTGTGGTAACAAAGCACACGGAAAACAAAAGACGGTCTTACTTGTACTCACTAGTTCATGACCCATATTAGAGGGAAGAATAATTACAGTTTCAGGGCAGAGAGGAGTGATGGCGCACCATATGTTACTGATATGACTGTCATTTTGCCTTATGAGAGCTGCTATCTAGCACCCTAAGATTAGTTGGAGCTCTAATCTATTGATCCCATGGGAACATTTCTCCATAAGTCTCTCAATGGCTTCCTACTTAAACCCTCATCAAAGGCTGAGGCAATGCGCCCGGCGAGCTGTTTATGTCAATACAGTTAATGTGATGCACTTCACGGCTCCCCTCTCAGACACCAATGCCGGCACAAATGAAGATATAAATATTCAGCCAGAGACCCAAATAAAAGTGAAATAAATAGAAAATAAATTCTTCCCTGTGAGGATGATAAGGCGGAGCGCTCGGGGACAGCGCCAGGGAAATGTAAGACAAATCCCAGCACTGAGCTTCAATTCTCTTGCTGTCATTTCATGATCCCCCCCCCCCCCCCCCTCCTTCTCCTCTCCGTAGACACATTGCAATCTCACCATTCAGACTGCCTCGTCTTTGTTGTCTGTCGTCTCTGTGTCTTCCATTAACAGTATGGGCAACCTATCATGGCATTGTGCACGTATGATCCTAACTGACAGTAAAAAGGATAAACGTCATGAATAAGCACTCCTCTGAGCGTCAGCCATGACCTTTGACACAAAAGAGTTGATATGCATCAGTAAAGGCAAACCATCATCAAACACATATATCACGAGGTCCATCAGAGATGGAAGCATGAAAATGAGACAAAAGTCGAACTCCAGGCCTCAAGGGCCGGTGTCCTGCAGGTTTTAGATATATCACCCTGTTTCAACACACCTGAATCAAATGATTAGTTCATTACCAGGCTTCTGGAGAACTTCAAGACATGTTGAGGAGGCAATTTAGCCATTTAAATCAGCTGTGATGGATCAAGGACACATCTAAAACCTGCAGGCCCTCGAGGCCTGGAGTTCGACACCTGTGCTGTAGATGCTTGTGAATATGATCTTAATGGAGGACAGAAAGTTGACACTACGTCTATTGCTATTGAAAGTATATTTCTATTGAAAGTAAACATTACATTACTGCTAAATCTGCAGTAATGTAATGTTTATTACATTACTGCAGATTTAGCTAAACAAATAGTCTCCAACATAAATTAGCACATTGCAATATTGAAGGTAATTGTTTGATTTAAAGAACAACCACAGAGCCAGTTCAGGCTTTTTCTTTTCTTTTTTTCTTTTTTCTTTTTTTTGCCTGTCCTGATTGGTTCTTTTGCCATCAGAATTATTGTCTAAAGGCAAAGAAAGATGCCCAATGGATTTACCTTACCAAATGGACCATCCCAGCCTTGCCGTATTGGTCTATTTGATTCAACTTTGCTTTTATTGTGTATTTTATTTTATTTTCACTTGCTACACGCAGGACAGACATGACTGGGGGAAAGAAAAGGGAGAAAGAAAGAGGGAAAGAAAAACAGCGGGGATGAGGAACGGTGATAAAGGGCAAAAAACAAAAACCAACAAAACAAACAGACACAAAATACATATATCGATCACCTGTTGAGAAAGAAAAAAGAGAAAAAGCAAAATAGAGAGCAATATAATAAACAACATCATCATGATGATCTATGTGAATATAACAGTAAATACTAAATATTGAATATTATTGTGCAGCATGTAGGATCAACAGCGCACAGTGTGCTTTGAGGTAGGAGCCAAAAAGGGTGTAATTTGTGTGTGAGCACCCGTGTGTACACCTGTGAGCATGAGCGCGCTTGTATTTAAAAGGTTCCTTCATGTAATGATCTGCTAGAGGGTGTGGGGGAGCCACAGCCCCGTCCTCCAGGGCATGAAGCAGGTATGGAGGAGATCCAGGCTCCAGACATCCAGAGGCCCTCAGAGCACAAGAGACCAAGGAAGACCAACAGAGGGGCAGCTGTGCCACTCTCCCGGAAAGAGCTGAGAATCCCAGGCTTTTGCTTTTCACTGTATGGTTAGTAATAGGTGCCCTTCACTACTTAGACTGGGGCAAATTATTATTTGATCCCCTGCTGAATTTTTAATTACTGTATACTCACCAACAGGCAACAACTGTTGCTACGATTAACTGGAAATGGGAGAAATGATCATAAATCGCCCTTGGTCTGGAGCTCCATGCAAGATCTTTCCTCATGGGATGAGGATGATCATGAGATCGATGGCCGATCAGCCCAAAACTACATGTGAGGTGCTTGATATGAAGGCAGCTGGGACCATGGTCACCAAAAACACCACTGTAATCACACGACGCTATAATGCCCTCCTCCAGGTCTGTCTTAAGGTTGCCAGTGAACATTTATGCAATTCAAAGAAGGTTTGGGAGAAACCAAAGTCAAGCTCTTTGGATTCAACGCAACCTGCTGTGTTTGGAGGAAGAGAAATGCTGAATATGACCCAAACAATGCCATCCCCACCATCAAGCACAGAGGTGGAAACATTATGCTTTGGGGCAAGTTTTCTGGGGAATGAATGGGCTGTACACTGTAAAATCTTAGATGAGAACCTCCTTCACTCAGTAAGAAGACTGAAAATGGCTCATGGATGGATCATCCAGCATTACAATGATCCAAACCACATCACAAGACAACAAAGGTGTGGATAAAGAAGAATTACAATAAGATCACGCAGTGGCCTCGCCAGTCTCAAGACATCAGTACTATATGAAATCTGTTGAGTAAGCTGAAGCAAACTAAAGGGTTTAAAGTTCCTGTAAAGAAGAGTGGGCAAAAATCCCTCCTGAGATGTGTGCAAACCTGGTGACCAGCTCCAAGAAACATCTTACCAAGGGCGTAGATTTGGCATGGACGGAAGGGACACGTCCCACCAATATCCACCTAGCACTGCAGAAAGAGTTAAATTACGTTCTCTACTGGAGTCCTACCTCATGTGACAAATATGGCCAATGTGATTGGCTGTGCCTTTCAGGGAGCTCTGTTTAGTTTTAGCAGGGGCAAGCTCCTCTCCTCCTTGCAGGACCTGCAAGGAGGAGAGGAGGATGGCAGCAAAGAGGAAGAACCTGGATATAAGAAAGTATTTTTCAAAGAAACCTGTAAGTCACTTAAAGCCAAGTTAACTCATAAAATGTGTCCGTCATAATAATGTTACAGGCTATGCTAGGCTTTGGCCCACATCAGCCTAAAATAGTATGTAACCATGAATAACGTGTTTTGGAAACTAACTGCACAACAGGCAGCACTATCAATTATCTCAGTCTCCCAGAGTAGCATTTCTAATTTTGATTGAAACTGTCAGAGAAAACGGCAGCCTCGAGTAAGCCAGGATATTAGTTTACAGAGGCTGTTAAAATTAATCCATCCCCATTAATGCCAATACCAAATCAACGCCCTTGCATCTTACTGCTGTTCTTGCCAACAATGGTTTTTCCACCAAGTACTAAGTCACCTTTTGTGTGGCATAACAATTTATAACTTTCATGTAAAGTGATGTTCTGGATTTTTTTGTTTTATTTATTTATTAGTTTCATCCTGTCTCTCCCCATGAAAATTAAACTAACATAAAAATAGAAATTGTTAATTTCCTTCGAAATGAGTAAACTGACAAATTCAGCAGGGCATCAAAGAATTACTTCTCCTGCTGTAATTAGGTCTTAAAAAGTCTTAGGAGCCAGTCTAAATGTTTCATTGTCATGGCTCATGGCACTGATACCAAAGGGTACCTTGTGCATATTTCTGAAATGCCAGCAGGTTTTATGAAACAGACGTATTAGATGGGAATAAGAACAGGTTTGATTTCTTTCCCTGACTTTAAGTTTGTCTGCAGTTTGTGTATCAAATGTTTGCCACATGTGTTTATTTCTTAACAGTTTTTGTTATTTTGTCATTTTTACTTAATTTCTATCGAAACAATATTTGTACTTCTAAGCTTCTTGTTCAGTATGAACTACCAGCTAACATGCATTATATTCTACCCAGTGTTTTAATGGAATACTGAGTAGAGCTGTAGCTATATGTTTGAGTGAAATGGGTCAGAGACTGACTGCAGGGGGTTCTTGCACCAGGGGGGCAGTGTTGCAAGAAGTTATTATTCTCAGTGGTTACAGGAGGCCAGAGTTTAGAAATGAGAACCACTAGGGAACGTAGCAAGTGATAGAGAGAAATATAATGCATATTGGACAAAGCAGTACAGTGTATTTTATTGTGACACTTGTACCACATAATATGTGATGAGAACAGTGGGCTCTCTGATGCCTTGTGAAAAATCTACTTAAAGCCATTGAACCATGAGCTCCAGTGTCAGAATGTCTCACAGGTAGGAGGAACAACAGATTTCGATTTAAAGGACAATCCTAACAAGTTAAATGAAAAAATGGGGATGGGGGTGGGCACTGGAAAAAAAAGCATCCTTTTTGAAATGCATTTATTCTTTTGCTTTTCAGTGATATACTTAAGATTTTTAGCCCTAACAAAATCATGCTTTATTGTCAGGGACACAACCATTTGTCTTGATCTTGTCATGCTGACAGAGAGAAAACAGATAAGAGAAGATGATTGGAGAGACAGGACTGAGTAAATTGCCTGACTTGCCTGAATCAAGTGTGAAGGTTTGGACAATTTCAAATGTTTGGTCAAGTGGAAAATCGAAGGTTAGACGTAACCCAGACATTTATATCTTTGTGAATTTAGCTGTGCCTTTTTTTTTTTTACTTAACAGTGTATTTACTTGTAAGACATTTCCCCCATTCTTTGTCTACTAACCTAAAACACGCTAAAAAAAACCCTGTACTTGTCCTAACACTAGTTCTTGGTGCTGCAGTACTATTGATATTTATGTTTCTTTGTTCACTAAATGGTTGTTCACAGAATTTACTGCTCACTCGAATCCCCCCCCCCCCCCCCCCCCAAAAAAAACCACTCAAATCACAATATAGCAACAATAAGGAGTTTGTGTAAGTCTTTAAACTGTTCAGCATTATACTGAGCAAAAAACTCTCACACTGTTATCAAGTTGGAGGGTGTTGTCTGTTTTATCACAGGAATTATGAATGCTTAAACCAAGCTGTAACCTTAGAGGCGGAAAAATTGAGACTGGCTCCTAAAGCAAGCCTCAAGCATTTTAAAAATGACTAATGTGCAACTTCTCAATTTGATATTGTTGTTTTGGTGTTGCTCCTGTATCAACACAACTAATGTTGGTTCAGGTTCAACACTGCAAGTGACCAGTAACATTATAGTGATGTCATATTTTTGCAATGTAGAAATTCTGTTACACACACACCAAACCTTATCCCTAACCCTACCTGTATGCCCATAACCGTAACCCTAACCATGATCACATTCTAAAACCGAACTCCAATTTTGGATCGCAAAGCTATAACATCATACCAGTGTAATTTGGCCAGATGCAATGTTGATCCTGGACAAGCATTATTATGTTGATCCAGGAACAATACCAACACGAGGATATCAGATAGAGCTATGCAACTTTAGAGTAGACTGTACCAGGAAAAAATAAAAGACAGCTCTGTGGGTGATAAACTTTTATGGAGCTCATCTAAAATTTGCTTTACTTTGAGCATGGTTGCTTTCATCAACAATACCTCATGTTAATATCCTGCTTCTTGTGGCCTCTTGCCATCATTACTAGGTGCTTATGCTACCTACAAGACTTGAAATCTACAAATTCTAACACTCTTTTAACCAAACCGAATTAATCAGAAATGTCCAAAGCAACAGGCCTCTCCAAATAACATATAACTAGAAAGCAAAGTTAGATTGTGTATATGGAATCACAAATACCAGGTCCAGTTCACAGCACACAGGAGCACTAGCACCGTTCCATTAGTTTGAGTGGATAAGAAACACACTTAAGACATTAAATGTCAAGTCAAAGCTAAATAATAATCATTATACTGTGTACGCAGCGCTGACCTACATTGTAATCTTTGCGCAAACACAATAATGATTACTTTGTGATAAGCATCCGAGTGGACACATTAAGCAGCGTTGTTATTTTGCAGAAAGGAGTTTACGGCCCATTTATCAGAATGTTTGGTTTCTCCAGGTTATCTCAGATGGAGAAAATGGTTCAATGGAGCCAGAAAACGATATCATTAATTGGGTTTGTTGTTCTTGCGAGTTAGATAATCAAAAGAGTGAGTGCTAGGGTTTTGCTTGCATTGTGAAGCCTCACCATCAAATTTAAGCTTTCTTATTCTGAATGTTTTTCAGGAGACGATTTCTGTTTTTATATCCATGCGGGTGTCTGAAAGCTATCGTATAATTAATCAGGCTAATCACGGGCTGATGCCTGAGGCTGTTGTGAAGGGTCAGCTATTGTCTTTCTAAGGATTGCCATTTTCTCTGCCTTTCTGTGCATATAGGCATGTGTAATATAGCATATAGCATGTTGTGCTGCAAGTGTTTGGGAGCAAAGGCAAGTGGAGCAGAAAGCCTGCTGAAATTCAAAAATGTAAAAGTCATCTTTCAAAAAAATAAATAAAAATCACACTTTATCTTCAGTCCTCAACAGGAATTGGTATCAAAGGTATTTCTGAGCTCTGGGATGAAAGTTGCCATGTATCAAAGTTATTACCATGGAAACACTCGATTACTCTTGCCTTGCATAAATGAGTCAGGATAAATTAGAAATCCAATTTGTATTGTTTGCCATGCTCAGAATAGATTACAAATGTATCAGCCAGCTGATGCTAATTCGTTTGGCAGCCTGTGTTGTTCTGATGAGAAACGAGAGGAGCGAGGAGGCGGTATTGGTAGTATGTGCAGTGTTGTTTGTCACCAGCTTTATTTACCTTGCAGCCGCTCCACAGGCTGCAGGCATATGGCTTATGATAATGAAAGTCCACATTAGGTCTCTCTCTCTCACACACACTGACTCATTCCCACATCATCTGCGATCCACTGCTCCTCTTTATTCACTCCACTTTCAGCATGCATGCACTTCCAAATCTGATACTAGTTAGATCATTTAAATTAGCATATAGCCCAAAGGTGAAAAAATTCCCTCTTTTTTTCCCTCTGCTTGCTCTTATTTTTCCAACTCCGCAGAGAAGCTGCCTATGGAGGGGTGTTGTAGAGGCAATGTTTGTAATGTTAATTTTATATCCCAGTGGAAACAGATACAACACTTTGATTGTTATTCGTACATCGAGGACTGACAGCAAGAGCGCTGATGTAAGGCAAAAACCTGCTATACATTGCATGGTCTTCAGGGCAACACGTGCATACCTTCTACCTAACACTCTGCGAATTATACATAGACATGGAAGGAATAGTGTGATTACAAGTAAGCAACCTTCATTGTAAAAAAAGGAAAAAGAAAAAAATATCCTTTAATGACTGCACAACAATTTCAGAAATTTGTGTGTGGATATTGGTTATTTGACCATATTTATAACCATAGTTATTTGAACACAAAGTGCATCAGAAAATAAGTTTTGTTTTTTGTTGTAGATAACAAATCCTTATGCATCACATATAACAACCTTTTTCTATGTTAATGGTCTATACTTGTCTATCACTGTCACATTTAACATTTTACATTATACTTAGGCTATAATTCAAAATCCTGCTGCTTACCTTCCGAATTATTAACAATATAGCGCCAAGCTACCTCATTGAGCTACTTAGATCATACACCCCTACTAGAGCATTAAGATCATCTTCCCAGTCACTCTTGGTACTGCCAAGATCTAGGCTGAAGACTAGAGGTGACCGCGCGTTTGCCTTGGCTGCACCCGATTTATGGAATAACCTCCCCATCGCTATACGTGAGTCTGATTCCATCCATTCCTTCAAATCGCGGTTAAAAACCCACTTATTTAGCCTCGCCTTTTCTACAAGTTAATGCTTGCTTGATAGTTAGCTTAATGCTTATTCTTATCTTCGGCTTTTAATTCATTATTTATTTATTTATTTATTTATTTTTTGGACTCTTTTATCCTCTACACTTAGCCTTCTTTTATGCTTTTATATGCAATTCTTTTGCCTTCGTGTGTTTTAATGCCATTCAACCTGCTAGCAAGTTTTGGTACCTTGCCATAGCCCTCATCCTTCCCTGTTATTTCATCTTACCCTCTTGCATGTTAAGCACTTTGGTACACTACTGGTTTTTAAATGTGTTATATAAATAAAGTTTGTTGTTGTTGTTGTGGTTGTTGAAGATGCCAAAGCCACATCCGACACTTAAAAAGTAGCCTAAACATTTTACTATTATATTTTCATTCTCTGCCTTTGGTAGTAATAGTAACAGCTGTTTTAAGAAATTGTTTAGTCATGTCACAGACATGCTGGGCTACAGTGAATAGCTAGTTAGCAAAAAAGGATGCAAGGCAAATACAGGAAGGCTAACTTTGTTGAATTCTAACAATACCTGCCTTCCAGCTATGACATTTAGCATATTTGCAAGTGATAAGTTTACACCAAAATAAAATAAACTGTCAAGTTTTGTGTGTTTGTGCTTTTTTACACCACCAGCCTATCTTATAACCCATTGACAGTAAACAGGTTTGCACTAAAAAGCACCACAGAGGCCAACGACAATGTTGCTAGTTTCGCTTCAATATGTTAAGGTTCACCGCTAACTGAACAATACCCGACCTCTGCTTGAACAGAGATAAATGGAATTTAACAAAGACGTTTGTATTTTTGTGGCCTCTCCCAGTGAAGATGAAAGCCAGATGTTGGTGGGTGTTAGCTGATTTTTTTTCTCCACTGAAAAAGTGGATTTGTTTACATGTGTTGCATGAACTGTTGCATGCTTGTTTTGCAAGAAATTCATACTAAAGGTTGTTTTCTCTACACTGCTACTTTAACTATTATTCTCTTTATGGCCAGAGAAGTGTCCCTTGATTGCTATCATTTAACCACTGAGCAGCAGCATCAGAATTTCATGAATCACTCTTTGCACTGCAGGTACACATCTGCACTGTATAGTGACAAAATTATTCAGTAAATGATTCCTGGATGGTGTTAATAAAAGTATAAGAACAACTTCATTATTTGCACAGCCTGCTATGTACTGTGCAACTGCCAGCACTTGTTTAGAGTTTTATTTATTCTTTCTTTTCACAGTTGTAAACCTGCAGACCATAAAACTTAATCCTTAAATTGCAAGGTTTGAGAGAAAACTAGAGACATGTTGTCCCGAGGCCAAAACTCCTTCGGTGTATCAAACAACAGGTCCTCTCTCAGTGGGTTCCTGGTGGTGCTGTAAAATTACTGTGATGTTAGGAGCAGCTATCAGAGCAACATTTGCCCTGTGGAAGCTGTGGAGAAGGCTCTGGAATGATGCCTGACTGAAGCAAGAGACAGAATTTTCCTATCCTATCTTAACCTATCAACCTTGGAGGTTTTCACTTCTTTTTTGCTGAAATGTTCTTGTTAGACTCTTGGTCTATCACCTTGCCATTTTCCCCCTCTTCTGTCTGTGTAACTATGGCCTGTATGATTTAGTGTTTCTGCAGCAGACATCAAAAAGGTGTCACACTAACAGAAGCATCCAGGGGTGTCACAAAGCGTGTTTTTATAGAGTTAACACACGGTTACATGTACAATTGTTGTTTTTCGACGAGACACGACTTACCACATGAATTGGCAAATGAGTCTGGATAGGACTGAATTAGGATTTGAGTTGTACGCTAATTAGAAATTACAAACCCAAGCACAAGCGCTGGCTCCGGAAGCCTGTCTGAGCATGTGTTGCTCTGCTCGAGTGGGATTTCGGAATCCTGTATGAAGTGAGCAGCCAAGCACTCTCACAATGGACTAGAATTTAAAGAACCACGTCTAAAAACAATATGAGCCACAAAAGCATAAAGTTATGAAAATGACATGGAATTGCACTCTGGTGACATTTGCAGAATAAAAGCGTTTCCTGTCTTTAGTCCACTAGAGTTCTCTTTGGTTGATCCGCATAGATCGAGATCTTAATATGACTTGACAAACATAAAATTTTCATTTATTCAGAGCAGCTGCACAAATGCCAAGCTGAACTGTCTGGACCAAAACTGAAGTTAGTAATAAAAAACCTTGTATTATATTTTCTTCCTTGCAGCAGCTTAGGTATGGCTTCTACTGCTGGCTTTGCTGTAGTGGGCTGTACAGTAAATTCTGGTCCTGCTTGTCTTGGTGTATATTACCTTAGTGAGAGTCATCATTGCATATAGCTGTGCTATTTTGGGAAGAGAAGAAAATATTTCAGAGAATTCACAGATGCTTCAGGTTCAACCTGTATGGTCTGACTTATGAAGAAAGTGCCTACATTCCAAAAACAATTTAAAGTCTGAATGATTTATACATGTTTTTATTCAAGCGCTTCAGAGTTTTTGCTCCTGCATCACTCTGTTTTCCTCCCTCACCCCTGTGACATTTTCTTAGGAAGCTAAAAAAAAGTCCAGTGTTAATCTCTGCGCCATATGGGTGGACTGATAGATGCTGCAATGCTAAGTGGCTCGCTCAAACCATGCCGGCACAAAATAATTATAATTTATGAGGCCAAACCTTCCGATTCATCACAGACCCAGCCTTTTTGGGCAGCCATGACACATCATTATGGGGGTATCGCCTTTCCCATTCATTGGCTACCTAATCCAATAGAGCAGTGGTTTTAGCCAAAGATACCCCTACACATGCAGTTGTCTTTGGTGATGCTGTTTAGTAATTGCTTTAACTTGCCAATCACAGCCGCTAGGATGCAGACTGAGGAATTAGTAAGGGAGGCTGATTTGACATAAACATGTGATTAGGACACTCTTATGGCACCACTGCTACAGATGACTTCCTGCAGCTTAAAGACAAGCATACATGTGACCAGGTATCATATGATCATCTCACAGTGCCATAGTGGTATACTGGCTAATCGCGTCATTACGCTGCACTTTTCAGGTTGATCCATCTCTGACTTTCAAGCCGTAGATGGCTCGAAAATAGAATTAGTTCCCATTTTCATGCCGCTTTGTTTTTCCAAAAAATCCAATTTGCAGCCGAATCAGTTTCAATTTCAAAAGCAGCCATTAGTACTAACGCCATAAAATTAAATGGACAATATTTCATCCTGCACTCTTAGCATCTCAACAAAGCGTAAAGGTGGTTCTGTGTCTGATGACAATAAGAAAGTGACACCGCCAGTAACAAAGACAGGAGTCTCATTTCATCTGAAACTTTGCTTTTGTGATCAGTTATTGATCATTCATCACAAAGAAATGGAGGCATTTTGGGGAAACTATCATTATTTTAAACAACTTTAAAAGAAAAGAATAAAACTAAAAGCTGTCTTCGTTATAAAAGTGAATCCAATGCTAGATTAGTGCAGACTGTGACACAAACTCTGCTAAACACAGGAATAAGAGCACTGATTTCTTTTTCTAAAGCAGAGCTTTGGCTCTAAAGTCAGCATCAAAAGCCAGAAATGTATTTATTAAGTAACTGGCAATCATCAACTACTCTGTCAATCTATGCCAATACAGCTTATTATGTTTGTTTTTAAAGTTAAAAGTTTAAGTCTTAGTTACTCACACACTTAACAAAATCTCAGTCTTATATAAATCACATTTGAAATGCTAAAGGCTCTGCAGTGACACACAGGCGATCAGCTGAATATAGCAGGACAAGCAGAGGGCACGTCAACACCATCAAAAGTCACTGTAGCATTCCAGTTGTCACCTATGAAGAGTGCAGATGCTCTGAAGGGTTGGAGGACAGAGTTTGCACTTGTTTGCCTCTCAAACCCAATTCCAAGCAGGTGCCCGGACAGAAATAGCATCAGTTGGCAGGATATGTGTGTCATCTACCAACCTGCTAACCTCCTAACCCAGCAGGGTGATGCCAGGGGAGTTCCGGAGACTTCTTTCACTCCACCTCTGTGTGACCTCTATCTGCAGCCAATCGGTCCAAATGCATTCAAAGTTTCGAGAAGCTGGAGTTTATTCACAGAGAAGAGCGGACGGTTCGTTACTTTATTTTGTTCCTTGTGGCACGACTGAGCCGCTGTAGAGCACGAATACAACATGCTGGAGTCCAAATTCAAAGGTCGTTACAGCGTTGTTGTAACTGTGCTTCACACGGCACAGTTAACGCACACATGGTCTCATTCAAATTTTACAAAAGTTCTCTCTGAATTGTTTTGTTCGTTGAGCAGCACTTGACTTACATTAGCCATAGAGCATGCATGCCTTTGTCTGCCATTGGGTTGAAACCGTATTATTTCAACACCCAGTCATGTGTAATATGTGCGATGCATGTAGGTGAAGTAGTAAAGTGCAGAACTGAAACATCGGAAATGGAAAAAAAAAATCCACTGCGTTTCAGTCATTATAGTGTGTCCAATTTGGGGTCCCCTCTGAGCTTTATTATGTGCATAAATCCACTTTCATGTGGGGTGGGTGCCGGGGCACAGGGTCGGAGGGGAGCTGTCACTGACTCAGTGCGTTTTTTTAAAAAGGGCAACTGCATCACTTTGATTGAAGAGCCGTTAAGTGCGTTGAAGGCTTCGGCATTCAGCGCGCAGGCCACCTTTACGCATCAGTACTTCCTCTGTTGCTTCACAACTGTGTTTTTAGCGCTGATTACATGTTCCCCCTAAACGTCGGAGAAAGGATGAGTCCAGACGTCCACAGACAGGCCACTCTCCATTTTAGCTCAGAGTTGATGTGCTCAGCTAATCTTCTTGAAGGACAGAGGGGTCAGCAGAGATGAACCGTGAATCGCCTCCACCCCATCGCACAGCACCCGCATAAAATAGGGCCTCTCCTTTTAGCATGGCAGTTATATATCCATGTTAGGGAGCACCTGTCTCCATGGTGTATTTATGAGGCACTGCACAGCTGTTTGAGGGGTTCCAACACACGTTTTCTATATGATTCATGCCTGCCCACCCCACCCCCAGTCACATGCTCCTCTTATTAGCTGCTCTGTTCCTTTAGACAACATTGCTACTTTTTCATTTAAAAGGGGAATTAAACATGAAGTGACCTTCAGTTTTACTAGTAAACCCACATATGGAGGTCACTCTTTTTTTCCGACCCAGTAGAAGGTTTTGGCCAATACGCTGAACCGGGAGTAGCTGACTGAACAGAGTCGTGTTCACATGGAGTACAAGGGTGGAATGCTGGTTAGTGCGGACATAGAAAATAGGGGAGATGCTGATAATTAGCTCTTGAAGTAGGTCACATTTTAATCTCTTTCAACAAGAAAGCTCCTTGTTATCAAGGCAGGCAAAGCAGAACATTTTTAAACTAAGATGTGCCACAGAGTGGTCAATCAACGCAGTGTTTTGACTTGTTAGTGAAACACGATGCTATTATCCAGCCAACTTAGCAATCCATATGTGTCTTTTTAGGAAAAGCTCTCAAGCTTTCAGTCTGTTTTTGTGTTTTTGCAGTTATTTTACAATAAATGTTCACATTTCTTTGATCGCAGGACTACAAAATACAATAGTCATGATCATGTACACTATCAGACCTTACAAAGGTTTCTTATGGTGTGTAAAACGTTTATTTTTTCACCTCTGAGAAGGTGCTCGGCTCTGTTACTAAGCTTCGGCTGTAATTTCGCAATGAACAATAACCTACAGTACCTTCACCCCTCCCTTCCTCCTCATCCCCAGCTGCCCCGGTGTGCCCTCTCTCAGCCGTTTGACGCTAATAGAAATTAGTTACCTTGGAAATGCACGGCCCATCCTGCTTCAGTACAGGCAGAGCAAATGAAGACTGATCACCTTTATGGAGAAACCACTCACGACCCTGAAGCAACACTGGTTATAATTTTAACTCTTTATTTTCATTATATCATCTGGTCCCTGTTTACTTACTTCATCATTTGTCATCTACTTGTAGGTATCTTTTCAGGGTTACACTAATGGGGTTTTGTTGTTATAGCTGCATGGTTTGCTCGGTCTCATTTTGAAAATAGGGCTCATCAGAGATTTGATGAGAACATACTAATAGCACAGATGTTTAGAGGGAAAATCAATAGAGCTTAGCTATTGGGGGTAGAGGGATAAAAGGACACTCAGTGCCTGAAATAGCAAGAGTGCACGGAACTAGGCAACTCTTGAGTATGATTAGCTGCCCACTGTTCTCAAGAACATTTTTCCCAAACCACATTATTTTGATATTTTTTCCTCTGTGCTTTTGTGCTAGTAGCTAACCTCCTGCAACAGTGTTCATCTTTTTGATCCGTCTTTAATGCTCCGTGACTCTAAAAAGCATTCGTTACAGAAGTTATGGGTTTTTTTGTATTTCAATATGGAAACATATTTCTCTATGTACATCACAGGGACCTATAATTTGAAGTAACATTACTTTATTGATAAGAAAGAAAAAGAAACATTTCCAAAGACTACATTTTCATTTTTGCCTTGAGTATCAGCCTCTTTGTGAGTTTGCAGGTAAAATAAAAGGCCAAATCAGACAGCGTGTGAATCAACAAGTGCCTTTGCTAGATTCATAACAGCATAGAAAATGTTAATGGATACTTCTGTCATGTTCATTCACAGCTACATGTTTTTTTTTTTCTAGTAGCTTCACATGATTCATAGTTCAAAAGGAATACTTACTTCACTTATACGGGATCTTGGTGCAAGCCATTCAATTTATCCAGAGGTGGAACCCCCCCCGCCCCATCCCTTTATGCCTGCTTTCTTCTAATTGGATGCCTCATCCCTCAGACAGAAGGTTTGAACTGCAGGTGGGTAAGGCTGCTGTGCTCAAATCCATGGCTGTGTATGTGAGGTCTCCTCTCATTGACCCCATAAAAAACCAAGCAACCAAGTGTTTGCCTCACAGAGTGTTTGCCTCACGGGGATTACTTGTACCAGTGACCCCATTCTTTGATCTCTTGTCCTTGTTTAATAAGAGCATCCACAAGTAACAGTATATGGCAGAAAATAATGAAAGTGTGATAGGCTGCCTGTTTGGGTTTAACAAAAGCTAATCTTTAGGGACCAGATTTACTCACTAATGGAAATCGTGCAAAAGTAAGACAGGAAGGAGAGAAAGGAAACTCATGAGAGCAAGTGACTTTACTTTCTCTTGAGAAGGCCAATATAACATTTAGCTTTCGCTGCCAGATACCAATGAAAAAATAAATAGATACCCGAAAGATTAGCTAGAGAAGATTTGGAGGGTGAAGTCAACAGTGGTCCTGGTGGTAATCGGAGCACTCAGGGCAAGACGCTCCATGTCTGTTTGGATGTGTGGAGCTTGCTACAGCACTGCATGACCTGACCAAACCTTTCACCACACAAAATCCACCATCACAAGCTTTTACATCTTTCATTTCAGCTTTTATAACCCCAAAGGCTATAGATTGCCTCTCTTTTCTGTAACAGAGTGGACTCCTCACATCAGAACAAGTCAGATCAGATCAAGTCCACATCAGAACAAAAGAAAAAAGCTTACGCTTTACTCAGGGGGAGCTGCATTTTAGGAAATGGATTTAAATGAACCCGAATGTATTGAGTATGACGTCTAATTCTCCAGATTTGGTTGCTAATGGTGATTGGAGTTAGCTCTTTAAGGTCACTTGTGGAGCGGAGAGAGCAGTTTCTATGCTGTGTTGAAGTGTACCTTTTGATTAGAAGCCCAAGAGCAAGTGCAATTTCACAGTCCTCGCTGCAAATTTGAACAGAATTCCATTTTGCTAAAATTATGGTAAAAATGAATAGAACACTCAAGTCATTTCCTCCCTTTCTTTCTTCGCTTAGAGGGGTTTTTTTTCTTCACTTTGAAATTCTTAAAATTATGCACAGAACTGAAAATATAGTTTCAGAGAACCACAGAAAACTTTTTGTCTCACTTGTGCCTTTTCTTTTTCAACGAGTCATTTGTTTGTTTGTTTTTTAAAATGTCCAGGGTGTTTTCACACCTGCAGTGTTTAGTCCATTTAAATTGAACTCTGGTTTGTTTTCCTGTTCAGTGTGGTTCACTTGGAACTGGAACAAAAGAACCACACCAAGACTGTTTGGAGTACTATAGATGCACAAACGTCTGCATGGCCTTGCAACTACCTGTGAAATAAACATAAACTCTCCATTTCCTTCCAAAGTCCATAACACAGCATCTTCTTCTGTACTCACTTTTGTTGTTTATGCCCCAGACACATCTGGCCAATGAGCAGACTGAACATTGTCATGTGGTTTTTAGTGACATGTTTTGGTTCTCTTGAAGTTTAATGAACTTATCAACTGATTCGGGCCAGAGGAAACAAACTATACAAATGACTGTGCTCTATCAAGGTATACTAACATGTTGATCTCAAGGTTAAACGTTATAGATGTGCAGCTATCGCTAAGGTATCATGAACATTTCATTTTTTTGCTTCCAAATATGGTCTGCTTTTGATGAGTAGAATATACACTGATATAACGTGTAAAATACATGAAAGGCATTGATTGAAAGCCCATAACTGCATTGTTATCTCTGCTGCAGAGAGTAGGCCCGCACTCACTCTTCTTTCTCTTTTCTTGTCACATCATATTATTTCCCTTTGTTCAGCACTATCTCTCACATCCTGACTGTACATGGATCTGAGATATCCACTCACCTTTTAGAAACCAACCCAACCCCCAAAACCCTTTGATAATATCAGCTTGAGCTTAGTAACATCTCGCTAACATAGCTGGCCATTAACATTTTCTGTTCATTGAGCCTATCACCACCCATTAGAATTGTGTCAGAAGACTTGAGTTCACTGGGGGAAGGTACCTGGTGTCTGGTGTCAGACCTGTCAACTCAAACCTACCCCCCCAATCTGCTTCCAAACTTAATAGATGCAGACAGCCTGAGCTTCAAGTACCCAAATCAATGGTGCATGGCAAGGTCAATGTGCAGACAGCTATTTCCAGTTACAAACTGGTGGAAGTATGAAAAACTGGGTGAGGGGAGAGGGTGCTAACAGCCTCCAATTCACCTTTAAGCACCTTAATGTACAGTACAGGGTCATAATACTTTAATATGCTGTGATTGGTCAGGCGTTACATTATTCAAACAGTGGTAATCCAAGGTTGCTATCACTTCAAAAATAAAACATGGCTGTAGGCCTTGAAGTCAATTTGTCCATAATAGAAAGACACACATACCCCCCCACCCACCCACACACACACACACACACACACACACACACACACACACACACACACACACACACACACACATATATATTTATATATATTTATATATATTTGCATTTATGACCTTTAACTTTATCATATTTGCTACATTGGTCATTTTTGCGCCATGTAATTCTCACAGTCTTTTTATCTTAAACAAAAACATACAAGGGGGTTAGGGTAAAAAGAAAGTCACAATGATGATGCAGGGGTCTTAACAAACGAATGTATTAGATGTGATTTGTGTGTTTTTTAGACCCTGCGTCACGGGGTTAAGACATGACAAACAACTGATTGGCAACATTTTTGCAGTTTACATTTATGTGACTTGGTTAATTAAGGATTGGTAATACATTGATGCAATGAATTTGCCTAACCTGTTTTCTCTCTCCCATGCTCTTTCTTTTTAAATATATTTTAAAAAGAAGGTGGATGGATGGGAATTTGCAACATACACTGGCATGAAATTGCACAGAGGTGTAAGAAAGGGAAAGTACATCAGTGTGTAGACAGGTAACCGCACCAAGACCGTAGGCACATCTGATACCCTGTCTTTTTTTTCTTTTCTTCAGTCATCCCTGTCTCCATGGCGTTTTCTATGGGCAACGTCTCAAAGTGTCATTTACTGGGAGAGGTGGTGAAAGGCCGCTGGCCGTTCCTTTGGTTTCAGCCTCTTTGTCTCCACAGTTAAAGCTGCTGAATGGTTCGGGATGTGCAGCGTGATACTGCAGAGCACACTGCCCCAAGGCAGGAGCATCATCATTCATTCTTGCATCAGCGTGCATTTCTGGAATATGTAAAAAGAGAAATTGCAGTGCTTAGAGATCGTCCTCTCGCAGCGACCAAGGCCGGCGCAGTCATTTGTCTGCTACATATGAAAACTTGATGGAAAAACATACAATGGCACGTTGGAACATCTAATCATTTCAGCTGTGCCCGTGCAAAAAGCACCACAATGCAGGCGTCATTGTGCGCCTCGACAAAAGATGAAAGGCATTTCTTTGCGCTCAGAGGAGACTCGCAAGGCAGTGGTATCAATGGCTGAGTATAAAAGGCACTGCTTTATTTCCTAACTGTTTAGACACCTCGAGTCACTCATGCAAATTGCCAATCGCCACAGTTAATGTTTTCACACATGCAGTGGGGGGGTGCACCTGTTTAGCTGTGTGGGTTTATTTGTCAGACACAACGTTATATTTTTCAAAGGGAATCAAACAGGAAGGGCCTGTGAAATGTTTGCGTGCAGGCTGATTTAACATGAAATGGCTTTCCTCAGATAGCCAGTGGGATTTGCTTTGATGCCTGACATGTTATTGTGCTGCGTGTTATTGTATGTAGGTTACAAAAAAGAGGCTCATTCCCATCCAGGGTTTCAATCCTCCAAGTGTGAATGCATCACTCATATGGCGTTCCTGGGTGTAGCGTGTTGCCACACACACACACACTCGCACCGTGACACTCATGACAGGGATGATGTTTATAAATTAACAGTAGAATTGAAATTATTTATCAATATAAAGACATTTCTAAAAAAAGAAGTAGGACTTTGCGTCCCACGACTGTGGCTGTCAGCCCGGCATTTTAATATGGATGGCATCTCATGAACTCATCTGGTGTCAGAACTGTTGTTTGAATTCAAGCCTTTTCTACTTTTGTTTATTTGGGGCTTGCAATCTGTGCAAATGAAAATGAGGGAGGAGGGAGCGTGTGTGTGGTGGTGGTGGGGTGTTGGGGAGGAAAAATAACGAATGAGAGCAAGCGAGACGGCTACAGATAAAGACTGAGGGGCAGAAAGATGGTAAACATGCAGATTGTCTTTGTGGCCGACTGCGAGATGACCGTGGGAATGGCAGCTGTGGCAACAGAATAAATTTGAATGCTCATCTTGGTTAATAAATAACTTTGTGAACCAGAGCACCTGGCCCAGTCTCCAGTGCAATCCGGTACCATGGTGGGCCTGCGTTGACTATTCACTATAACCTTCCCGTCAGATGAATAGGTCTCCACACCACATCCACGCCTTTCCTCTTTGCTCGTCTGTTGCGGAGTGAAACAGAACACAGTGCCACTAGCGGCGGGGAAATAGATGGAAGTATTCATATGCTTTACACAAACAGACCGTGGCTAATTGAAAGATCTCATTCTAACGGAGTTTACAGCAGCAATCCTTGTGGGACACAGAGTGGCCTCGGACTGAAATGAAATGCGGTAGATAATGAGAGAGCAGGAGTTGAAAGAGAGAAGAAAAGAAAGTATAAAGAAACTAAATGAGATTCAGAACTAGGAGAAACCATCAAGGCACATTGTACTGCCCTGATTCAGATGATATTAGCACAGTCTCCTCATCAACCTGCCTAGGAATAACGTACGATCCTCGCATAAAGTAGTGCTTTCAAAATCCGGGTTAGGCATTAACTGTGTAAATAACCCCCACCCCAAGATCACAGTTACACACGCCCCTCTTGTATCCTACCCTCTTAACTCCAACCTAATTTCTGTTACGTTTCTCTTTCTTCATTCCTCCCACTAATGCTCCGTCACTTTCCTCAGGCCATTACTTTTGCTCTCAGGGTATGCCGTTTCCCCCTGCTGGGGTGGATGAAGACCAGAGGCCTCCCTATCATTAAACTCATTTCCTGAAACAACAGGGTGCACTAATGAGAAATTCTAATTAATATTCTAATTATTTTTATAATTGCTTGTGCTAAGTGATTCTGCGCGGGGCCAATCCTTAATTCTGCCTCAGTTGTTAGTCGATAAGAGCTAAAGTTCATATTTTTGATCCTCTCAGCAACACGTGAAACTATCAGGAGTAATTAGAAAGTCTTTTGATGACAAATAATGCCCCCACAACTCATTTAGCTTAAGCCTACATGACGCTCTACCTTACTGTGTATAATATCATCACGCCTCAAGCCACTGAAGAGGAGATAGGGGAGGTGTTGAGGGGACTGGGTTGTTTTGTGTTTATAGAAGCAAATCATGAGGGGATGTTTAAAGGGCTGGTTAACACAAATTAAAAGAAAACACGTGTTCTCATTATCACCATTGTTTTCTAGCTGTGCTGATGGTTTCATTAAAATGTTTTTCTTGGGGTTCACATTTGGACACAGTGTCCCAATATAGGGGATTTTTAGGGCTCATGGCAATTAATATTGCCAACAAAAAATTCAGCTGAAACTCCAGAAAACACACTATAAAACGTATTCCTAGGGCCTGTTTGATTTCAAGTAATGCTAATATAAAATGGTAACTGGGTAACTGGAACACTGTTTCTCCAAAGAAACTTTGCAAACCTAATTTAACAGAGCTTTGAGCTTCAGATTAAAATTCAACTCAACTCTGTTTAAATTTGAGTTTGCCTCTTTTTTTGCTATACAACCCTTAGAGAATTAGTATTTATAATCGATGTATGTAACTGGTATAGGGCATATAATTATGAAAACCTGGCTAATATTGTGTTGGTCCCGCTTTTGCTGACAAGACGGCCTTGAACCGTCGAGGCATGGACTCCACTAGACTCCTGAAGGTGTCTGCACCAAGATTTTAGCAACAGATCCTTTAAGTCCTGTAACTTGTGAGTTAAGGTCTCTGTGGATCGGACTTAAGCATTGGACAGATGCTCGATTGGATTAAGATTTGGGGAATTTTGGAGCAAAGTCACGACCTCAAACTCATCATTGTCATCCTGCATTATCCTGCTGAAAGAGGCTCTTTCAGAGTTTGTCAGGGGGTCAGCAACCTGACTACTCTGAGACTATGAAGTCCCATCCTTAACAAATGCACTGTGTATTATGACACCCTTCTATCAGAACAAGCATTAAAACTTTTCTGCAATTTGAGCTACAGTTGCTTGTCTGTTGGATCAGACAGCACAAAGGCCTGCCTTCGGCCCCCATGTGCATCAGTGAGCCTGGGCTACCCGTGGAGATGGAGATGACCTCACCCGGTCACCTACCCATCACAATGTGGCCCTTGTCAAACTCACTCAAATCTTTACGCTTGCACAATTTTCGCTGCTTCTAACACATCAACTCTAAGGACAAAATGTTCACTTTTGTCCTTAGAGTTGACTTTTGCTTCCCCAATGTTTTGTGCATCTTTATAATCCAGCAACCAGTTTATGCCAAATTGATTTATTCCTTCACCCAGTACTATGGTAAAAACTATATCCCTGAAGAAGCTTATGCTTAAGTTCAATAAGGGTTTTCCCACTAACCTTAAATGACACAACCTCTCCAATTTTTTTAAGTGTGAGGTTATCTTCCCGGGAATTACAGATGTAGGTGCTGGATTTGAATTTATTTATTTATTTATTTTTAATTTTCACACATTTTAAGAATAATGCTATGGTAAACAAATAATATACAGATAAATACTAAATACTGATAAAATCTCACAAAATACAAAAAACAAATTGGTTTTCATCCGACGATATCAAGCACTGCTGTTCTATTGGATTCAAATTATCCACAAGATGTTCTTTGATGTCTCTGTGTTCACAGGCCTCTTTTAAATAGCTACAAAGTCCACATCAGAAGGCTGGAGTGGTGGCAGGCATCACAAGTCTTTTTCCTATTGTGAACACAGTAGTGACACCGCGGGTTAATAAAGGACCTTTCCTCAGTGCATTTAAATGTGATACTAAGGAGTGCTTGTGTGTGAGTACACTTGTCTCACTCTCTCACCACTCATTCTGACAGAATGGGAGTATATTATATCCAGGGAAGGTAGAATTGGCTGAAAGAACAATTAGTAACCTAAAGAACAGGCAAACTGTAACATTATGAAAGAAAATTAAACAATGAACACCCCGTGTTGCACTGCAGTTCTGTTTTCTGAGCTTATCTATTTATGGGTATGTGTTTATCAGTGTTTGCGCCATATAGAAGATTCCTTATCTGGTATTGCCATGCATGTGCCTGCTGATAACACCCAGACTTGTGGAGGCTTGCGGGGGCTTTGTGGGAACAGTCAACGATCTTAAAACTGGACTCAATTAAATGAGACGATTAGTCATTTTGCCTACAGAGAAAATGCAGCTTGACCATATTATTCATAAATACTGCAATATGTTTTCACTGCACTTAGGAAGAAAATGCCCATCATGCCTGAAATAAATTGTAATGTAAAGTTGGTGAATCATTGACAGCTATAGCAGGACTCCTGCCTTCCTTCCCCAAAGCCATATAGATTCTTACAAAGCAGCGTGACCATAAATGTCTTCTAGGCGTAGTCTGGGAGTGATCAGTGGCAGATGAGACCTCTGACCAATTCATCTGGACATGCAGAGAGGAGCTGGAGATATCCTGATACTCCCCTCTGGGAGAACATCATTGCTAGCCTTGGAAATGGCCAGAGCCATGGCTATCAAAAGCAGAACTCCCCCAGAACAGGATCAGATGAGATCAAAGGAATGAAGAGTATTTCTGACAGACTGCGTTTCCAAAAGCCTGTGTAGCATCACCCTCATACTGAATGCCAATCCAGCCTGCAAGGAATATTTCATTTTTGTTAACGTATTTGTTGAAATTCAAATCGCAGTTCCACTCATTTTATTTTTTACTTGCAGACAGACTGATCAGGCCATGTGATGTTTACCAACTTATAATTTTGTGCTTGTTTAATGAGATTTTACACACTCCTGCTGCAATTTGACTAAGCTCTGGCCAGACGTATGCATTACTTAGTCATCATGCGGTGCTGAGAATGAGCAGTGGAGATGTTGAACACATTTAACTTGCCCGCTGTGATAATTCCTCACAGGGTCGACTCCGGCTATCTGCTTTGCTCCGAGCTGTAAACACTCCTTGCAGAGTTTCCCCTAATACCCTTATTTTCCCCATTTCTGTTTTTTTTCCAACCATTCCTGTATTTCTTGCATTTATCTGGGGACCGTGTGTCCTGTTTGTTGGAGGCACAAACTGTTTTTGCATTCGCTAACATACACAGAGCATAAATATTGGATTAAGTAAACAAATCCGAGAGGCTCACTCCTGAATGATATCAGTGGGTCGGCCTTTGGAGCCAGCAGGAATGCCACGGTCGCAGTCTTTACTTGAGACTCAACACATGAAAAGAGAGCGAGAGAGAGTGAGAGAGGCCGAGAGAGGTAGAGGGAGAAAGGGATAGAGAGAGTCAAATGGCACTTTAATCCTCCCTGAGTGTTATCTCGCAGGTGTTTTGCAGACTGCGCTCTCTTTGGAAACTTTGAAATCAGGCCAGGCTTTCATGTGCAAGGATAAGGCAGTGAGTCTGTGCCTGGCTGTTTGTAGGCAATAAACAGCAACACAACAGTGCAGCACTGGAGCCCACAACTCCACTTAACATGTTGCTCCCCCAAGCTCCTTGTTAGGCTGCTGGCCATGTTATTTTTTCCATTTATTTTTTTTACTTAAAAACAAACCAAGCAGTTACCTTTGCTTTGTTCTTTTGATTCCAAAACAGTGGAAACAGGAGCATGTGTTGTCCTCAAAGAGGAAATGGCATTGCATAATGAGCCACGCCAAAAGCTGCAGAGAGTTTGCTAAAGTAATTTGAATTGATGTTGTATTAGCCTCACCGATTAGCTCACACCAACACCCATGTGGATATAGAGTTACATTTTTCCTGCTTATTCACACACATAGACACGCACAGCATTTTTGACTTAATTAGAATTGAACCCTGTGCATATGGCCCTCCTTAGAAATTAGCCAGATTGTAAAAGTTGAGATGAGAGCAAACCCGCGGCCGCCCCAGCAGGCACCCAGTATCGGATGTCGTGGAGTTTTAATGACCCGCTACATCACCAGGCTCCAGTGATGGCAGATAGCCTGGCAGCATTCGGTTCCCCCAGGAGAGAATGTGCTCCTTTATTGGCCTCCTCAGCGCTGAGTTGTCCCCTGTGCCAATGTAATACAGCAGCTAGCGTCAGAGAGGGGAAAAGACCCCTTCCTTGATTAATCGGTAGTGTATGTTTCTGAACGCTGGTGAAGTGCTCGTGTTCCATATTTTCTAATGGTTATGGGCACAGTCATTTAGAGTGCTGCTATGGGAGCCATCAGTCAGGATGTTGCACGGCTGGAGTGGGCCAAGACACGGAGCTTTATCGAGCGAAGCGTGTGTGCATGAGAGCATGTCTGGCAAGGAGAGGAAGAAGGATGAGGACAGAAAAAAAGCAGATGCACGGGTGCACGCATGATGTGTATTCATGTGTCAAAAATACGAGGCATTGGTTTCCGAAAGGCCTGTCTTTCAACAGTGTTACGTGTCTCTGGGAAGCGGCTTGCTGAGCCACACCACCTCACCTTCTGTTGTGTAAAACTCCATGTGACGTTTAGCACCTCTCACCAGGTAACAGCTAAGTCATTCTGACAACAGCGTGGGGCACACATTATATCCGAGGGAGAGGACCATTCAGAGCACTTGACTCCCCGTGGCCCTGCATTATGGGCAACGGACACGGAGGCCAAATGAGACAGGCCGTAGCAGAGAGCAGTTTTTCTCATTACGTTATAAATCCAACAGAGCCTGGCAACTCCAGTGTCTCAACATAATACCCAAATTCAATGTGGCATTTCATAACTGCGCTCCTTTCACGGTACTGTAACTGTGCTGGTTCTGGTGAGGAGAGCAGCTCTTTCTGTCTGAAAGGTTGGGGAGTTATACATATTAATCAGTACTTTGAAGATGTTGTTTTCTACATAATATGCAGGCAATGCACTAGTGAGAGTGTGAGCAATGATTATGGGAATGTCAGCATTAATGTTTTCATATTAAGTAGAATTTACTGTCAGAAGGTAGAGCAGGAATAAATAAGGTCTATTATAACAGAGATTTCTTGTTTCCTTTTTTTTTCTCTCTCAAACTTTCATTTTAATGGATCAGTTAATTCACGTCCGAGGGTAAAGTAAATCCACACAAATCCTTCCCATTTTGTTCAGCTTTGGTGAATGATAATGAAGTGAAATTGCACTGTTGACTAGCAAACTGTCTATTCAGTGCTTTTTGAGGTAGCAATGCTGATGATAGAAATATAGCTCTGGATAACTTTGTAACCTTTGCGTCTTGTTAAAAAATGGAGCTGAACTAGCTTAAAGAGCTACTGTGCTCAAACCCCTTTAGGACAGTGCAGGAGAGTGAGGCAGGTGTAGCAACCACACCAGGTGTTAGATCTTTGGGTAGCCTTACAGGATGCATACTGGCCCAAAAGACATCGCTTCACAGTTTCTGCAAAACAGTTCCAAACCAAACTTTAATCTCAGAAGCTCTGGTATTGGATTGGATTGATATTTGTGCAATAGGATCGATACTTTGTTTCTATCTTCTAAGTTCAGTATATAGCACTCTGAATTGGGTTATAATAAATTATTTTTTTGGAACTTAGAAAATATACTTTAAACACAAAAAGTGTATGAACCTTTTTGTGCTGACTATCATGTCTATATCTTATTTATTGCCTACAGCACGTTTAAACAATAGAAGTTGACCCAAAGTGCTTTAGAGACAGGCCTCCAAAAAACTCAAAATACATGTTTTTCTGTGTGTTTTTGTGTTATTATGGAAAGTAAAAATCACAGTGATTTAGTGGTCAAAATATGTTCAGGATTTGCAAATTGATGATGATTCATCTCATAAATCCTGACACACTGCTCTCCCTAACATATTCTAGGTTAAATTTATTGGTATTGGTATAGCAATACTGGCAACACTACCATTTAGTCCGACAACAAGTGGAGACGTGTTATCAGATGACCCTGAACCTTCCCTTGGTTACCAGGGAGTGTTTCTTCTTCATTTACCTCTTTTCACTGTGTTTGTTTATACATTTGTTAATTATTATAAATCTCTTCCACAGACTGTCTGTTATTCTGTCTCCCTTTACTCAGCCCCAGCTGGCCATCAGATAGCTGCCCCTCCCTGAGCCTGGTTCTGAGCGAGGTTTCTTCCTGTTAAATGGGTTTTTTTCTTCCCACCTCGCCAAGTGTTGCTCAACATTGGTGAGGTTGTCTCTGTATTACTATTGGGTCTTTGCCTTACAATATAAAGAACCTTGTGGTGACTGTTGTTGTGTAGGATCCAGTTCTTCTCAATCAGCAACCCATGATTGTTCCTAGGTAGCTAGTGTTTTGGTCACAAGCTAGAAAGGAAACTTTATTTAAAAGGATGTATAGTAAACATGCATTATGAGCAAACAATTGTTACTCTTTGAAAAGGAATTTGAGTTGCAGTGAGATAAATCATTTCCATCGCTAAACCTCTTGCACTACGTCTGTCACTAGCTCAAATTTGTTGTCCTACTGTTTTTGACCTGGCATAAAAAATGACGTATTGTCTAAAATTAATCACCTATAGGCTCTATATAACCATGAAGTATATGATGTTTATCGGGGTAGATGTTATACTACACATGGACAGCTAATCAGCATGCAGAGAAAAAAAATACAGTTTATTCAGACATGCAGTAAAAGATACAGAAGTACATGTTGTTGAAGCCAGGAGAGGGATAAGAAAAGGGATAACTGAATAGAAGCGACGAAGGTGAGTGACTGACAGCCAAGCGAGGCATGTGCTCCACTCTGTGTGATAAAGAATAATTACATTTGAACTGAGCAAAAAGGGCAGATTTGACATTTGGGGAGAATAAGGGGCAAAGGCACGAGCACCCTGGAGCCCAAACCTGCCGGCTTCACTACTTGCAATCTCACCTTTCATCACTGCAACCTGGTTTATACATCTCCCCACTGTCACCTTTTCATTTTTTACCCACACTCTGATCAGCAGCAGCAGCAGCAATAGAATTCCAGAAACACTGGGGCCATCCAAGCAGAAAATGTGCTCCAAACACTGCTCTGCTTTGGCCCGTGATGATGCTGAGGCTCTGCTTTGTGCGAGGTTATCAGGCGGAGCAGAAATGGCCACAGCTGAGGCCCATTGGTCATCCTGGAGAGCTACTGAGAGGGCTAGGGAGAAGACGTGGTTGATGGATATCTTTAAATTATATCTAGGGGACGGGACCTATGGCTGCCTTGGTGAATGTTAAAAACCTGTATTACATGGAGCAGTCTTCACCACATATTTCTCTTCATAGGTGTCTGTATTGTACAATTTTAGCAGCATGGCTCTATGGCCAGTCAGGTAGTCCACTGCCTTGATTAATAATGAATTAACTTTGGGGAATATTTGATGGACTGTCGACGTTTGCAAAGAGATCGGAGTGACAAGACTGTGGATAAGAGCTGGGGGCTCAGATTTTTGTGACTGACCATGTAGCACATGTATTTTTGATTAATCTGATTTACTAACCTTTTGCAAACACAATTTACTGATAATTGTACCGATATTTAATGCTACAAAAAAAGTGAAATTTTGCTCTTTACACTGAAATGTCCCTGCGTTTATAAAACAGCACGACTTAGCACAACTTCGGTAAATCACCTGTAAAACTGACCACACCTATGAGCGCTATTTGAGGATTGTGCGATTCGAAGATTGCATACTAGCCACATACACAGCTTGTAGAAGCATGGCCATGTAACATAGCTCCCATCAGTCCTTCTGTAGATAAATACAATAATAAAAAATAAGTAATAGCAAAAACACAGCACGTCTTATTTTTTTACTGATCATACACTAGTGAAAGCAACAATTATGAATAATGAAGTTATTTTTAATGGTAGAAATCTTGATATTCCTTTTATGCTAATTAATCAGCATCAGGGTTGCCAGAAAATTGATATTCAGATGCTAATTCATATTAAAAATGACTATTGGGTAAAAGACTCCCCATATGGAAAAGAAATAGTAAAAACTTATATATGATTTACTCATGAAAGTGGCCACTTTCTCATTACTTTCATACATTGTTTTAGTAAGTATCCAAAACATATAAGTTTCATTATATAATTTTTCAAGGGATCTTATATCTGTTTTCACTCTTATATGCTTTTCATACAAGTTTCACACAAGACAGATACAAACTTTATAAGATTTATATATATCTTTTCCATATGGGTCATTTCCAGCAACACACAAACAGGCGCACAGCCCTTCTTGTTGCTTGCAGATGAACACATTAACAATGCTGACAAGTGTAGTATCAAAAAGTATTTTCCTGGGTGTGAAATTCTGGTACAGTGACAACGCTAATCACCCTGAATCCTACATACTGAATATTTAAATGAAGGCACCGTATTCTAGCATGACAGCAGACTATTTCAGCCCTAACGGTATTTTTGAAATTCAAAACTGCTACACTGATTCTTGTTTAGCTTCTCTATCAGCTGAATGAATATATGTGGATTTTTAGCTATTGGTCAAACAAACCTGGCACGATGTTAAGAGATAAGATAAGATAAGATAAGATAAGATAAGACTTTATTGATCCCACAACGGGAAAATTTTTGTGTCACCTCAGCTCAGGTACAGCTATCAGAAGGAAATACAAAAATACAAATAAGTACAATCAATGAAAAAAAGTAAGATAATACACTATATACAATGGTAGCATACACAGTATGTGATTATGGATATAGTTGGAAATATGGAAGACAAACTATATAGCTTGATATAGCTATTAGGACACAGAGTAAGCAGGAACGTCAGTGGATTCCTTCACTTTCTTTGGGAGCCTCTGTAAATGGCTCTCATGTGGTACCCCGGCATTTTTGTTGAATTTTATTTTTGTGGTCACAAAAGAAAAGCGGCAATACTTTTGTTTGACTTGTACAAGGGAAGATTTCAAAAGACAGTGCATAGTCTTAGAGCTTGGTATGCGGCTTATCCTCTCTAATATCCCTTTTCCTTCTACCCCCCCCACCCCCCCCACACCCCCCGTTGTCTCTCACAGTGATTGCCTTGCCTGCTATCTCTCGGCAGCAGTTCTGCTTGTGCAGTGTCTCTGTATGTCAAAAAGAGCAGCCTGTTAATTTTATGATCTGTCACACGTCTGCCTCTTCGCAACGGACAGTGGGCGACTGGGCCCGGACTTCCTTATCGCTCCATTCATTCCTGTCCACCCCTGCCAGAATGGAGTCACATCACATATCTGTGAAGCAGGACTGAATTGGTTTCCGCATACTATTGAGAACAGGTCAGCTCACAGTCAAGATTATTTTGATACTTTGACTTTGAATATTGTTCACACCAGGTTGTGGAGGGAGGTGATAGACTGCATCGGCAATGGCAGCTGCGGCAGCCGTTTAATGACAAACTTTAACGGTGTGGAATTGTTAAACTTTGGTTATTAAATCTTTGCATAATCTAAATACATATTTGCATGCTATTTGTATGCAGATGATGTTGATTTTTTGGAAGCGGCATAATTCAATTTAACAATGGTCCAAGAAACAATTCATGAAATGTAATATTGCCTTGACAGCTATGATATCCTGTTGAGCATCTTCATTCACTCCAGTCACTTTAGTTTCTGCTTTCAGACAGGGTGGGCTGGGCTGTGTGTGTGTGTATTTGTGTGTATGCGTGCACGTGTGTGTGTGTGCGCGTGTATTGGGGGGGGGGGGGGGGGGGGGGTGTCTCAAAACAAGCTTTCATCCAAAGGAGAAATGAGAAAATGATCTACGTGACACTTTGTAAGCCTCCCGGGAAATGTTTCATAAAGCCAGAGGAAGTGTGTGTGTGTGTGTGTGTGTGTGTGTGTGTGTGTGTGTGTGTGTGTGTGTGTGTATGTGTGTGTGTGTGTGTTTGCTTTTCACATCCATGCATGTGAGCGTGTGTCGGTGTGTATTATCAGCGGGGAATGCTAACAGAAATTAAGATGGAAAACAATGAATAATGATTTCACATTTGAAGCAATAGCAGGTCTTTGTTCGTTTAAAGCTGAGCAGACAGGAGAAAACAAATCGTGCATTCCAGAGTTAGTGGAGACCTTTCCGTAGCTTAAAACGTGTTTATTGGAAACTTATTGCAGTGTTTGCCTTGTGCTTCCTCAGGTCATTATCCAGGGAAGTCTACTGTTGCTTTTTTAGATATCTTTATTTACATAAGCCTATCTCCTTGCATCAGAGCAGGAATAGAAATTTAAGATCCTTATAAATCCAAAAACATGGAGCACAAGTAACCCGAGATTTGTAAGGATAAATTAGTAATCTTCTAATCAAAGTCTGCAATCTTAAACAAAGACACTGTATCCCTCACTCTCTCTGTTTGACAAACACAGAGCAGGTGGGCCACTTTGCTATGTAAATCTGAAGGCTGCCCGCCAAAAGTTGCATGCAGACGCAGAAATTAGGAGGAGGTTTTCGTGTTGGAGGAAAATGCGGACATATTCAAACTATAAAGAAAAGGGACCTCTAAACCCGCAGGCACACTTGGAAAAAACAATTTTCACTTAAATAACTACAGATGAGGAGCGGGGACAACGCACATGGAAGCGCAGGTTTCTGGTGAATGTTAAGATTCTGGACAAATGTCAGGGAGCAGATTTTCCGGGGTAGAATGGCGGCGTCGTGGTATGTGTTACGCTGTTCTGGATTGTATTTGTGGAACACGATGACACTCTACAGAGAATCAGATCAGAGCCTTGCAGCAACTGCCTGTGGTGCTGGATTGATGATGTATTAGAGGCCCGAGTTTTTCTGAGATGACTGAGCAGCAGTCACCAAGACAACAAAAGGACCCCCATGCCAGAAAGTGCTCCTTCTTCTTCCCACTCTCATTCACTGCTTATTGGAGACAGTATATATAAAAAAAGAAAAACTAAAACAAGGCAAGAAAGATGAGAGCTCTCCCACCCATTTCAAGAAGTGTTCCCATATACTGGGGTTTCAGTGGGAGGACTGGGCCATTACAGCAATTTCCCAAATGCTTTGTTTGGATCCCTGTTTGCATCTCAGCTTTCCCAAAGCTGTTTAACTGTTACAGAGCAATGATACATGACTACACGCAGTCTAGAGACACGATTGGGAAATTATTTTCAGGGTCTTCAGCAGGTACTGTAATAGGTTTGATCATTTTCCATGTAAATGATACACTGAACTGTTGTAGTCTCAATTAAAAAAGACAAAACAGCCAACTCAACAGCCACCACAAGCAAAAGTCCCTAGTTTCTCTAGAGGTTTTGAAACTTAAGAGAGCAGTACTAATATTCCACATTTTGAATTCCTTTGGATAACATTTTAAAATGACTGGTCCAGCAGGCGGTTGTGGCAATCAAGTCAGCCAGGGGTCTTGATTTTGGTGGTCTTCTGCTGTTGTTGCAGAGAGGCCAGCATATAGAAAAAATATGTCAGTCGTGCATTCCTAACACATCCTTAGACAGAGGGCATGACGTGTTTGTAGCATTGGTGGAAAGAGTTGTTTGTCTGGGGCACTTCTTTAGACTCCGGACTGAGGGTGGCACTCTTCAGAGGCCAGATGGAAAAATATGCCAGGCAAATAGAGCAGAAATTCTATTGTTGTGGGTAATGACTTTGTGTAGGAATCATGCTGAGTATATGAAAGGCAAGCCCTCCACACTCGCACACCCTCCTCCAGAACCTCTCCTCTTCTTTCTGGTCTCCTTTCTTCTCCCTTTCAGTCCAAACAAAGCCTGCAAACTTCAATGCACATAAGCAAATAGCCCCGAACACTGCGCAGAATTCACTGCAAAGTAAATATGCAAACATCCAAAGCACACGTGTTTGCAAGACTAATTTATGTTGGTAGTTACAGTCACTAAATAAAGCTTTCAGGTGTGATAAGCAGATGCTAACCCATTGGAGGTGACATTAGAGATTCTTATTATCCCATCATGCCCAACATGCACTTTTTCTGGGTCGGAGAAAACAATTACTATCATGACGATGCTGGCTCATGATATTTTTGCAGTGGATTAATTAGGACTATAGCCTCAGGGGATAACTATCAGTGGTTTACCTCCCACAACAGATGATTGTTTGCAAAAATAGACTCACTCTTAAATAGCACAGGAGTTGAGTCTATATCTTAAATCCCAAATGTCAAATCATTACCTTTTTTTCAAATCAGTTAACTGATAAATGTCAAGGTCTGTAATGCCTTCTGATGCTTACACTACAAAAAAAAAATTGAAAAGCAAAAAATTGAAAAAACAAATAAAACAAACCACTTTTCTTTTGAAAAAAGTTACCATGACTGAACCAATGCCATTCAGAGAAGCTCGAGCACCACTTGAAAGTGCTGTACAAATTCTCACCAAGGGCAACAAAATATTTCCGGTTTAGCATCCACAGAAGTCATTTAACTATTCCAATGACACAGGAAGGAAATGCTTTTATCCCTGTGTTGTCCATCAAAGGTAACATTAGAACACACATCCATGTTGCCTGCTCAACTCTACTGTACAGCCCAGCCTTCATGACCTCGTTTCCTGTGACAACTAAAGCAAAAGGACCAGAGGCGAGGAGGAAAGAGGTTGCCGTTACATCGGCTAGGATGTTTCTTTTGATTCAGAAGAAATTGGTTCTGCATTAATGGAGTCATTCTGCGGCTCGTCTAATGTTTCAAAAGAGCAAAAAAACAAAGGCTGAGGAATGATAGCCTCGGGCACTTTCTTCACATAGGCAGCATTTACATTAGCCATCACAGGTACAGAGCTGTGTACACACAGATACATACAGAAGTACGCAGTTTGCTATTCAAATGACATTCATATACCCTTTTTAAATTCATAGGAATAGTCAGTTGATAATAGTGATACTAATGGTTAACATAAAGTTGCATGGAGATGAGGAGCAACGTAGGGCAATGAAATATTTACAGTGTTGCAGCTTTGGGTTTTCAACTTAACATTCACAGTTAAAAAATAATGTTTTGCCTAATATGATGTATACATTATCATTGAATACAGTGGTTTGTTGTATATTATTCATCAAGTTCAATGAGTTAAATTTTTCAAAGATTAGTGATCACATTCACAAGACACATTCGCAAGACTTTCAACAATGTAATAAATATAAAAGTCTAGAAATAGTTGTCCTTGCTATATACAGTAGACTGATTTAACAGCTCACCAGCTCAAGTCCTCTAATTGGAGGGTTTCTGGAAACAGATGAGCTCTGATGATAATCAAGCTGAAATTAGCAGCAAGCTGCAGTCACAGGTGCCGAGTTCCCAAACGAAGAAACAAGGGCTAGCAATGCTAACTGTATTGATTAGCTGCTAGCACTTGGCGCCGCACAATCAGCATTCTGTGTACCACTGGAATTAGCTGCATCTGCATCCACTCCTCTGCGCCGCAACATGGTCAACTAATCATCATCACAAACCATTCAAACTTCAGGGAGAGGACTTTGATTGCTGTGGAGAGAGCGCTTTAAATTGCAGCTATTCCATCAGGTTTTTCAGAGCTTGAAGAACGCCTTTGAGAGTTAAGTTTTTTTAAGGGTTGCCATTTGTTTTTATTTCTTGCATAGAACACTTTTAGCATCTTAAATATAGATATTTGTATTTGGAAGACTGCCAGTAATTTAATTAAAGCAGAATATTTTTATAATCTAAGTGCTAACTGCTGTGGCGCTTGTATGTCCTAGAAATCACTTTTAAATAAAGTGTGGCAGTTCTTTGTCTTTTGACTTCATTTCCTTTCTTCTCATCAACTACAACTCAAGATTCTTCCTCTTGCTATCAGTGCTGTGGGAGCAAGTGTGTCTTTGCCAACCAACTGTGCTAAAATATCTGTAGCTTTAAAGGAAATTAGCTCAAACTGTGTAGCTTGTCCCTTCTTAATGCATATGATCTACTTCATCACATCATAATAGAAGTGTTTGTAAAAGAATGGAGGGGGTAAGGGAGTCAAAAAAAAAGACCACATGATACAGTGGATCTTCTGTGTCTGGGAAATAACAACAGAGATGTAATGAGGATCGTGATAGACATCAGGAGGGGGTCGTTTTACATCAGTTGAGCAGCTGGGAGAGAGTAAAGGCCTGGGACAAAGAATGGGGCATGAAATAACCAGGGAAAAGCAGATCCTATGCCTGACTCTGCTAATCTGATTTATTCCCCTTTTCCTATTATTTGTAGCAGCACCTGAAAGATGTAAAGCAGTCCAAACTGCACAGTGCATGTGGTTTTTAGCAGCTGCACACAGAGGGATGACAGCAGCAAATGGTGTAGCAGTGATGCTATGTGAGAGGAGTTGGTGAAACATGAGATCCTGCCACCTCCCCAGTGTACAAACAAGACATGGCTGCAAGGGAAGAGCATGTACTGTGCAACAGCTCTCTCCCACTCTTACCTCTTTCTTGTGTTTCCGAGCATCTAGCCGATTCTTATCTCCTATTGTCAAGATATCTTTTCCCATGTAGAGAGGACAAAGAAAAAAGCAAATAGCTTGGCTGGAATGCATAAAGAGCTGAAAAGTAAAATATGTAGGCCTGTGAGGATTGATAAATATTTTCACATGAACAGGGAACCAAATGATCAGTTGACTAGTAAGAAGGGTGTCTATGAAGGGGTTTTACCATTGGTCTTGCCCTCTCTGCAGCACTATTTAGGCTCTTTTCATTACCTTAAGAGTTGTTTTAGTGAGAGTACAAGCAGGGAGAGATTAGCAGCAATGTGGTGACTAGAAACCATGGAATATTAATGAAATCTGTTCACTTAAAACAATGACTGTACTGTTTTAACAAAAGTACAGGAGCTGGTCAGCCATGGAAACCCATGCTTTGAAGCTCCCAATGCACAGTTTTTGTGCTGATGTTAATACCACAGGAGTTTGAAGTGACTTTTCCACACTATGCACTCAGTGACCCTGCTCTATAGCTTTACACAGTCTGAGTTTCTGTGGTTCCTACTACACTACCACTTTGCAATAATATAGTTGGAGTTCATTCTGGAATATCTAGGGGTGAAGAAATGTAAGTAACTTGTTGCAATGATGGCATCCTGTCACAGCACCACATTGGATTCGGTGAGCTCTCTAAAACTTTTTGGTGTCCTTGAGTTTACACATCTGTAACATTTGGGTTGAAAAATATTAGAATTCAAAGATATGCTGTAGAGTGGGGTGTCTGTAGCTCAGGAGGTAGAACAGGCTCACTAAGAATGCATCCATTGGTGGTTGAATATTAAGTAGAAAGCACTTAAGGATTGGAGAAAGAAAGTGCTTGTTTGTATCATTGTGAATGAGTGAATGAGGCATGTTGTAAGCGCTTTGAGTGCTAATGTAGAGTAGAAAAGCACTATATAAGAACCAGTTTTACCATATACCAAAGATTAAGAGGTGTGGCCCAATAATTTTGTTGGGCATGGACAACCACTAACTCCTGCTTTTGTTATTCTTGCTGCCTTTGATTGTCAGTCACCACCCTTAAGGTTGAGAGTAATTTTTACTAGCACCCGATCACTCAGTGTCGCAAACAGTTATTTCCCATATCATCTTTGTGTATGCTCCGATCAAAAGGAGCATCTGTGTACTGACTTACAACTCTTATCTTTGAGACAAGCAGCTGAAGTGACTACCAATCATAGCTCTGGAAATGTATCAAAGGGTTACCTAGGCAACCAGAGACTGGAATGCCCTCAGCTGTAAAGTGATGGGCAATGAGTGGATTGCATAAATATCTATCTATCTATCTATCTGGATGGGGCTTTAATACAAACTCATTAATCTTATCTCAAGGCCCATGCTTGTCCTACTATCAAACAGCAGAAATAACAGTAAGCATGAACAACTACATTGTGCTTAAAACCAGAAGATCTCATTACCAGTAGGCGCCTTATTACATGTATCTAATATGATAATGCCATTATGTGAAACACTGACTTGTAGACTGCTTTGGTTCTTCTTCACAGGCTCTCTAATATTCAAGGATCTTAAAACTTTGATCTCATTGTTTTAGCAGCACTATTTTAGGCCATGTTTGTAAGAATGAATATATAAATGTTCCGTGTTTACTTCAATAATGCTTATGGGGTTTCATAGATGGTGGTAGGAAATCCACAGAGGACCAGGAATAACCCCATTAGCACACTGCTGGATAACCATGCAGAGGCCCAGGGGAGGTCATTATGAAGAAGCTGTTTGCTATCTACATATCTGTCATTAACATATGCAATGCTGATGACTTTTTTCAGCATTTAACCTAGATCTACATTTACACATTTGAACCAGATTAGAACATTACATAGAAATACAGAAAACAACAATCTATATATATATATATATATATATTAGAGTTAAAAATTGCTAAAGCACAATACCAAATGGAAAACTTTCTCACCCTTCTTTATGGAGTCCGGTTCCGGTTTAGGGCCATGGTGGCTGTTAACAAGAGGTGAGTTTAGATTTGAATAGCAGGAAGATATGACAGGAACAAGTGTGGAATTGTGTGGTATCCCAATGGTATTTCACATCTCCGTGCAAGCCCTCTGTGACGACCATCTGCAGAATTCAGTTTACACTTGACAGCTCCATATTTACACAGGAAGGCGGCATGAATAAAGAACAATTCAATCACAGGGTTCCACCTCTGTTTTCATTTCCCTCGCATGCAGAAAGAGAATGAAAGGAAAGGGGGAAGAAAATGAAAGAAAGAGATCATGTGAAAGAAATTACAGCACAGAGCAGGAATGTTTGATATACACTTGGACTCTGAAGGGGGAGTGCAAAGCCAAGTGTGTGTGTATGTTTGTGATGGAATGGGTGTGACTCTTTCATCTGAAGGAAAACACAGAAGAAATGTCTGATCTTCCATTGTAATCATTCTGCTTTGTTTTCTGCTTTTTCATGTAGAAGAACCAAAAACAACAATTTTCAGAAAGTTTCCTTTTTTTAGTTACCACATTGTTTTATCCTTTGATAGCATCGATTTGTGTGGAGACACTTTGATTTGCATTCTTTTGAAGCACTCATGAATTCATTGGAGGGAACAGGTGGGGAACTGGTCGCCTCTGTTTGTGGCTTGCCTTGAGTCAATTCCCTGCCAGTGTTTAATTCAGCTCTTGGGAGGCAACGGGCAAGTGTTCAAACAAATGCCAGCTTCGCTTATCGGGGCCCTGCCTCATCCTTCGATATGTCAATCTCTTGCCAAGTAGTTCACAGACTGGTGAGTACACACAAGTTTGATTTCATGGGCCGCTAGCTGAACTTCTAAATACACAGGAGGACGTGTCCTCTGCCCCTGTTTGTTCAGTCATTTAATTAGATTGACAGTTCAGGTCCCAGGGGATGTTTCTCACTGAATATTAAAAACAGTAATAAGTGCAGTCAGACCTAGCTTTATGTAATGGTAAGTACCAGTTTTAGCAAATGATTCAGAAAAGCAAATGGTAAAAGATGTGTTTGCGTGGGTGTTAATTTAGTGTAACCATGGCAAATTCGCTTTCCAAATGAGTTTCATTCATTTTTTTTCCAAATCCAGATTGTGGCGTGGGGTAGAGCCAGGCAGGGTACACCTGAACAGATCACCAGTCTTCTGCAAGGCTAACAAAGAGTGCAAAAGCATTCACACTCATATTCCCACCTATGGAAGACACACCAATTAACTTAACCTTAACACCCTAAATGCATTTCTTTGGACTTTGGGAGGAAGCTGGAGGTACCGGGAGAGAATCCACGTAGATACATAGAGATCATACAACACCCTACATGTGGCCTTGACCAGATGGTGGATTCAAACCTAGGACCTTTTTGCTGAGATGCAACAATTCTACTACTGCATGTTTTCTTATTTATTAATTGTTTCTCTTCCATGTATCTCTTTAGCGGGCTTGTTTTTTTTATTTTTCAGTCACCATATCTGAAGGGTTTTCAAAAATTAGGCAGGAACGTGTAGAAGTATTTCTGGTTGGAGAGGACCAGGATCATGAGGCTCATTAAGAAATGCAGGTGATCTATTTTAGAGTAACAAAAATATGTCACTTTGAAGGACATTGGTTACATTTCAGAATCTCTAAAACTTCTAAGGAGATAAAAAACAATAACCAATACACACTGATTTACACTAATATACTTTTTTCATTATTCATGTATGGAATTTAACTGCAGTTGATTCAACCCAGCATGGAGCAAGTGAAGAGGCAATATCAGTTTCCTCCAAGGATGCAGGATTCTGCAGGGAATTGCATGCTGTTCTACTCAGTTGTATCGATGAGGCTAAGAAAAGAAAACCCTTGCTCTTCTCTCACCTATGTATGTACAGTTCACTAATCACTGTGGCTGTGTATATCCAATCATGTGTTTTAAAATTTGAACTAAATCTTTAGGCACATTGACCCTGTAATGTTAAAATTATGCTTCACCAGAAAATCTACTTCACAACTTACAAACACACTCTTTTTAACCCTGTGCTCCAACCCTCCACTTAACCTGTGTCCAAGACATGTAACAATATTTTGTGTCGATGCTGCCCGCAATGACTTGAATGCCATGTAAGGTTACGACAGGTTTGGTTATGTCATCAGTTAGGCCTTAGAATTCCTGAAGAAGAAGAATCAAGCTTAAGAATGTCTACTGGAAGTTTGATAAGAACAGGGCAAAGGCAGCCTCCTGGCACGCAAGAGTCTGGAGTTGAGCAGGCACCTCTGTTCTTAAATGTAACCCTTCTGCCAGTCATTTGGATTTTTGATTGTTTTGGGGACAGAAACCAAGAGAGGAACTGACCATCATACACAACCTCCTTGACTGTTTCTGTGTATTTTAGATTCACGAGTTCCCAGTCAGAGTGTTCATTTGGATGCCTCAGTTCAAATTTCCGACATGGAATCTTTTAATCTTTTCTGCTACTGTTGGGGAATTGAGACTCTGTAAATAAGCTATGCACAGAGCACTGACCAGGCTCGAGGCATGAACGTGCCACAGCAGTGTTTTGAAGCACATAAAAAGAAGAATGAAGTTGTATTGCTAGTGATAGATGATTGTCTACCTCTCTAAGAAGGAAAACATTTTTTTACTATTATTTACTTTACTATTAGAACAAACTCATTCAGAAGTGATGTCAATCCCGTGTTCTGACATACGACTTACGTGGTAACTGGACTGTGGTGTTAGCCTCAGTCAGCTGCTTTGCTTTTGACCGCCCCCCTATTTCCACTCTGAGTGTATGCACAAGGGCTCCTTGGCACACATCACCGTTTAGGCCTCTTGTGGCAACTGTTCTCACTGAGATGTCTGGGGACATCACAGCCGAGCTGCACATTAACAACTGGGGGATAAACTCATATATGTCCAACTATAATTGGATTACTTTGAAATTAAAAACATAGGTGAGATCTCCGCTCTTTTGAAAAAGTGAAGAGTTTCATAAGCAAATCTGGCTTTTTTAGCTGTTTGTATTTACTTATACAGCCTACAATCTGCATGCAGCATCACACCTTTTTAATCTCATGTGCTTTGCAATGCGTAAATAAGTTGCAAGAAATACAGAACAGAATTTTGGCTCTGTGCTATTGTTTAGAAATGTGAAACAGGAAACATTTCCCCAGGTTTTCTCCTGTTCACTGTGTAGGGAGCCAAGGACCAGACAAACATACGGTACCAGCTGGTCAGTATTTCCTTCTGAACAAATAATTTGCAAATTATAAATGTTTGCATCTTATCCACTCATACACATGTGCACACATAACATTTATGAAAATGCTTGAAGCTTTTTTGGGATATATTCACACACCAGAAAGAACAGCTTTGAAGTTCCACAGGTTTGAGATATTAATGTTTTCCACGTTGAGTCTGGGTGTAACAGGGATAGCCTGAAGTACACTGTGTGCCGTGGATGATTCTGTACCTGATCCAAAGTATTCTGGTGCTTATCCAAGACCCAGGGGGAAAAGGGAAGGCGGAAAATTATAAAGAGGAGGAATCTGAAGATGAATATGTTTAGTAGCAGCTGAAGACACTCTTAAACATTTGGCCAAAATGTTTGAGAAATTTGACTTTGCATGTGCACAAACTAGCTCGATAGAGGTGAAGAACCAACTTTTCTGTGGTGTAAGGGGGAAAATTTCACTCTTATCCCGAGAGTTTCTCCACAGGTGTAAAGCAGAAGTTGCATATTAACGCGAGAGACAATTGCTGACTGTTTATTGAGGGATTCAAACAGAGCTTTGGGGGCATTGCAGTCTTTCATTAGAATGCTGATCCAGTCAAAATGCAAGCCTGGAAAACACAAACCTGGTTGAAGAAGGGGAGGCTTGCCTTGTCAGGCATTTACATTGATACACCAAAGAAGAGGGCAGTCTCTCTCCTCTTTCCCACTTTCCCTTTTCTCCCTCTGTCTTCCATTGTTCTGCTCCATGGCTTCATCAGCATTTTCCCTCCATCTGAAAGCAAGGGATTATGCAAGAGTAGCAGCATCAGATGATAGGTAACTCACGCCTCATTCCCTCAATACCACCCCCTCTCTCTTGTCTTTAAGTCTCTCGGCTGCTGAGCATGTAAATCTGTGAAGCCTGTAGATATGCAACTCAACAGTCAAGTCACTCACGGACAGGGAGCGCTGTCAACACACACACGCACACACACACGTTCAAAAACACAAAGGGTTTTTTTTTTAAGTCAAGGTCAAACGTTTGAAAATCTACAGTGGTTGCATCAGTGTGTGTATGTGGGAAATATTACGTACGTGGGTGAGCTGATACATAATGGAACGTCTCTGAGCTGCCTTCAGGACACAATAGTCAGTTCCAGCGTAAAGCAGCAGGATTGGAGCCATTGTGTAGTGAGGTTCCTGTGTATGAAAGCTGGGACGAAATCAGTTGAGTGGTTGGTTATAACGCCTGCACTCCTTTTTTATTGTGCAGCAAATGTAATAAAATGTAGCTCACTACCCCACCACCACCACCTCTTAAATAAAAATATAATTCAGGTTCGTTTCTAAAGAGTCTTTATCCAGTGACAATGAACTACATTCACTCTGACAAGTTGCATTAATGGTTTATTGGCTCTCCCCAGCTATAGCTGCTTTTGGAACAAGATTAGAAAAAAAGTGTCTGAAAAAAATAAAGCAAATTTCACACAAATGCCCAATTTTGTACAAAGATAAAGCCAATGAAAAAGGTAAGCTATTGCCTTGACAGCTTGATTACACATTCGTTTGTATGAAGAGTAGTCTGTTGCACAATAAATCAGCACTCCCGCCTGAGACATTTCTGCAAATGATTGCTAACACAAGATGTTCCCTCACAGGATTATCTGAAAGAGTCAATCAGAACAGAACCTTTGATGTGCTGTTCTTTATTGGCCCCTGTCAGAACTCATGCGAACCAACTAAAGTTGTTTTTATTGATGGCGGGGATCTTATGTGCAGTGCCCCAGAAACTCATCTGATGCTGTCAAGCTAAAGCACATTGATTATCGGGTGTCAGTGAGCGAACTGTCTCTGAACCTTTGTGCCTCATCTGAGGCGTTGAGTTGTCTTTTGAGTCATCATGCCTTTTCTGTTCGGTAGGGGAACTCGCACTGTCCTTTTAGTTGATGAAATCTCTCCATGTCTGGCCTTTAAAGGATTTGGTTTGATATCTTTTCCGCACTGGAAAACTTTCTGATCCTCGGATTAAAGCTGGATACATTTCTGCACCTTGGAGCTGACAGATCCAAGAACACAAACCTTTGCAAAATTTTCATAGATGACTTAATCATTCATTTGAAAAACACTGAGTTATTTTACCATCGATCTTTTCCTGATATGGTGTCGTCAGCCTAGATTTCCCATTACACAATTAATGTTAGCTCCGCAAACTGTATTTGATAGATTCTGTGTATCCAGTAATCCAGCAATTACTCATACAGTACAGGACCTCTTGTTTCATTGATAGACCTGCTGATTACACCCTCTGCATCCCAATAACCTGTTAAATACATTGTTTACCTTTCCCATGCAAATAGAGCCACTGTTGCATCAAATGTTTGTGGTGATATATTTTGCCCTCATTTAATAATGCTATTAAACTTTACTGTGCAATGAAAAGACCTGACTCATAGCCATTAGTGGCAGAGCAGGAAACCAAGTATGCTGTAATTTGCAGCACATTATCGCCTCTGCTTCATTTTTAATGTAATGAGCCAATGTGGTGGACATCGACTGTGAGATTAGATACATCAGAATGAAGTGTATTAAAAGCCTGACTTCTGGATTCATATTTGCAGGGGGCACTGCCCATATACATCCATCTGTCACATAGGAATGGGTGCACAGTAATTTTTGTGAATAAGTGTGATGTTGGCTACATTTTGTTCATTCCATGAAATATAAGAAGATGCTATCTTGGTAAAATGGTAAATGGCCTGTATTTGTATAGTGCTTTTCTAGTCCCTAAGGACCCCAAAGCGCTTTACACAACCAGTCATCCACCCATTCACACACTAGTGATGGCAAGCTACATTGTAGCCACAGCCACCTGGGGCACACTGACAGAGGCGAGGCTGCCGGACACTGGCGCCACCGGGCCCTCTGACCACCACCAGTAAGCAACAGGTGAAGTGTCTTGCCCAAGGACACAACGACCAAGACTGTCCAAGCCAGGGCTCGAACCGGCAACCTTCCGATTACAAGGCGAACTCCCAATTCTTAAGCCACGATCACCCGAGAGAAAACTTGTCACAGCATGCTCAAAAAAAACATACACCACAACAAGCACCGCTTAATGAATTCTTTTAGTAAATTCATGTTGAGAGCTTCCCATGTGTGTGTCACCCTGCATCAGCCGTGGCGGCTGCACAACAAACCAAAACAAGCTCAAGTCATGCCTTGAAGCTCACCATGGAAATCTGCCCAGCAACGTTGCATTACAAGCATGTCTGATAAGAAAATGTAAGAGCTGGTGAATGGATGGAAAGGAAGGGGTGTGGGGGGGGGGTCATCAGGGAGAGATGGTCTTATAGCATGTGGCAGTAACTGGGGAGCAAAGTGGGTGAACATAACAACAATTAAGCTAGCAATTTAGCTTCAATCCTACATTTGTTGGAACAAAGTCATATTGCATTTCTGGATTTTTGGCTAACTTTGTCCCGCATCAGACTGATGTTGAGTCCATAGTAGTGTCTGCTTAAAATATACTCTTGCAGCAACTGTCTGATGTTATCATGTCTATATTCATTGCATGTTTCCAGAACCTTGTTGAATCTATGTCATGAAAGCAGTTCTGAAGGCAAAAGGGATAGGACATATGTTCTACTTTTGACTGATACTACAGTTTGCAGTATGTCCATCCATTTTTTTAATTGTTTATCCCACACAATGTCACAGTTGGGGTGGAGACATTTCAGAATCACCAATTAATCTAACACACATGACTAGTTTCTTGGAAGAAGCCAAGTACTAAAAAGACACTAAAACAGGCACAGTGAAAACAATGTAAACTCCACAAAGAAAAGCCCCAGCTGGCCTGTAGGTTCGTACCCAGAACCCTCTTATCGCAAGGACTACAGCACCAACCACAGTGCACACCGTGTTGGCCATTTACAGCTTGTAGGACAAGAAGCACAAAGTGAAAATGGGCAAGTGAGATTCTGTGAATCCATGTAACAAGGCCATTTTCAGAGCACATCTTTTTTTTTTCGTTTTCCTGTGTAGTGTTCTTCACAGTTATAATAAAAGGAATGAAAGAATGATTACTGTGGATACTTCCCATAGCTAAATATTTAAAGAAGCATTATATTTCTTTTCCAGTTGTACAATGAACCACATTAACAGAAAAAGTAGCACCGTAACAATGTTTGCAAAGCCTTTAAAAATGTTATGTGGGTTTGAAAGTTTTATGAAGGTTTTCACATTTATATTAATAGAGAAATAGCTATGTTGACTGACAGGTGGCCACTGGCACAGGTGGCTGTAGCGAGCACCTGTCTGCTTACGTAATCTGAATCACTAAAATCGACTTTAGATATTTTTAATCCAATTATTTGTCAAATAAAACTGTAACGATTATTTGTCGTCTTATCCAAATCTTATCAACAATTGATTGTTGCAGTTTGCTCTGTTTTATAGTAGGCTTTTGACCTTACGATATAAAGTCACTATAAAGTCGAGACGAATGTTATTGTGATTTTTGTGCTATATAAATAAAACTGAGTTGAACTGAACTGGTTAAAAACCAGGTGTTGTCCATGTGCTGTCTATCCATACATTTGAATAAAATTGCTTATCAAAGTAAAACAAAATTAACTTTGTGCCTCATGATGATAACTTAGCTTTCAAGTAGTAATAGAGTATAATGCCAGTTTCATTCAAATTTGTCATTGGCTTAAAATGTCATATCATTGTGCTGACACACTGGCACAATACTTGCAAATGCAGTGTTGCCATGGTGCTACAGAAAGTTTTCCATCGTTGGCAGATCTTGGGAGATGTAAACCTGCATTAAATACAAAGCTTACTGCAGGCTTCAACTTAGTTGGGAGGGGGGAGTCGAGGTACAGGGGCAGTCAGGGTGGAAAAAGGAAAAGGACTGGGGCTAGTGGTTTGTTCAGTGTAGATAAGGAAAGCCAATACTGTACAACAGATGGGTATAAAAAAAGATAAAGACCTACGATGGCTTATCCCATAAAGGAGAGAGAATCCATGAACACACAGAGATTGGTTTGGGTGAGTGGTTAAAAGTGAGAGAAGATGGGGTGTAGGGTTGACGGACGTTCATGGTGGATGTCCACATTATTGTTCTGGCAGAGCAATCTTCTCCAATCTTGGCAGTGCATAATGGAGGCACCAGAGATACCAGGTGCTGTTCCCATCTCTATTTGAAAGGCAGGACCACATGCCAGACTGAATTGGATGAACCTTTTATTGTTTGGCCTGCAGTCTGCTAGGTTACCACGCAGGGCCCCACAGTTTGCAGAAACCCCCAAGGACAACGCAGAAGGGAAAAAGAAAGACAGCACGAGGGTTATAGAAAATAAATAGCAGGTCAGTCGTGGAGAAGGAACAATGATGGAAAATGGGAGGGAAAAAAATAAAAAACTTGAGGTTACACTTGTTGTAGTTAAGAAAATTTTTCAGTTTCATACACAGGAGCTTTGGCAATGTTTAACAATAATAATATTGTTTATAATGAAATTAAATGTATTACCCCAAAATGCCCATATTAAATGTGAGTAAAAGAAAATGCAGACTTACATAGAAATGAGAGTGCAGTCATGTTGGATATTAGCTCTAAATTACCATAACATCAGTGATGATAGGCACCAAAACTCAAAAGATCTCTGATTGTCCTTTTAACAAAAATATTTTGTCCTTAGTATTTTTAGTGTTTCAATCAAACGTGGAGATGGCACTTAAATTTACAAATGCATTGTTAATAATGCAGTGATTACTCACCCCTCATCATGCTTTCATCAGTGTGGCTGCAAACACCCCTCAACCAAACACAAAAGACACACACACGCACACACACACACACACACACACACACACACACACACACACACACACACACACACATATCCACAAAGAGACAGAATAAAAAAAAAGAGATTCAAACAATTATGAAGTGAGACAAATAAAGAGAAGGTATTTGGGAAGGGCTTTTATGGCTCTCTGGGACCAGAGATCATCAGATTAATAGCCTCCTCTTTTATTAAGAAAACAGTATTGTTGTATTTGGTCATCTGAGCATGACAAAACAAGCCGATCCTCTGCCTGCCGCCGAGCTGATTATTGTCCATTATGTTTGTTTTGAGGACTTTGGTTGGACCCAAAAGGATTAGGACTGATTTAGAGAGTGAAAAGGGGGATTTGGCGGAGTGTGCATGCGTGAGTGTGTGTGTGTGTACATAAACTGTAGTGTGAAACAATCACTTTGACTCTTAAGAACAAGACCCAGAAAAGGGAGCGTGGTGCCTCGTTGCCTGGTGACTCCGTTGCTAGCTGCACTGGCGATACAATAGGATAATGAAATCTCTTGCTGCTCCAACTCTCCAGGCTACAGCACAAAGAGAAGAGAAGAAGAAACACACTTCAGTTCATTGTGGCGCGCTGGATTACGACTCACTTTAGGACGCCTTTTTCTTCGTCAGCGGGAATAACAGCGCGAGACATTATATGTGAAGAAATAGGGAATCACTTCCACCAACACCTCTTTGATTACCATAAATAATCATGCCAACGTTTTGGATGGATCAGAAGTCTACACAGACAAAGACAAGACTGCTGTGTTAAAACGAAATATATATCTATATCTATATAGATATATATATATATAGTAGGGGTGCAACGATACACAAAATTCACGGTTCGGTTCGGTTCGATACTTTGGTGTCACGGTTCGATATTTTTTCGATACAAAAAAATGTTCATGCCTTTTTAATTTGTCATTTATTAAAATTATAAATATATATTTTAACTCAAAAATACAGTTTTTAAATTTAACCCTAACCCTTGTGCGTGTTTTTTATTTTGACAGCGAATGCGCACCTGCGGACCACTTATGTGCAGCCCTGGTTATTTAGCTCATCATATTGCAGCCACAGAAATTATTTTGTCCATGAAACCATAGTATTTTAGTATTTATTTATTTATTGTCATTGTCAAGAACAATGAAATTGCGTTTGGGGCTTCCATACAACCCAAAAAAAGAGAAGAAAATAATAAATACCCCTTAAAACCCAAGTGTACATATTTAACCCAGTGTGACTCCAATGCAATAAGACAATCCTTAGCAATAATGTTCGTAGAAATTCAGACAAAGACCTGAGAAACATGACAGAATACAACAATGCAACCCATTCAATATTATTGTACTGTGAGATATGATATCAGATATGATAGTTATCTATTTAAGAAAGAGGGGGGGGGGGGGGGGGGGGGAGAGAATAAAGATATGATGCACCAATGCAGACCAGTTCATTGCTATTAAGAAGTTGGATATGGTTATTGTCCGTGAGAGGGGGGCAGAGAGTTCAGGAGCCTCACAGCCTGTGGATACAGGCTGTTGGCCAGTCTGGATGTTCTGGCCTGTATAGACCTGTACCTTCTCCCTGAGGGCAGCAGATGGAAAAGGTGGCGCGCAGGGTGATGTTGGTCCCGCAGGATACTGTGCACCCTCCTCAGACAGCGAGTGGGGAAGATATTACTGATCTCTGGCAGACTTGTTCCAATAATTCTGCCAGCTTCTTTCACCACCCGCTGGAGTGCTTGCTGATCGGCCTTGGTGCAGCTGGGGAACCACACTAGAAATCCATACGTCAGAACGCTGCTGATGGCACAGTTGTAGAAGTTCAACATCAGAGATCTGGGAATGTGTGCGCTCCGCAGTCTCCTCAGGTAGTAGAGGCGCTGTTGGGCCTTCCGTACAACTGAGGTGATATGGTTGCCCCAGGACAGGTCCTCGTAGCTGCACTTTCTTTTTGCCTTATAGTCTGATTTGTCATAACTTCTCCGTTTTGTGGTAAGCTTTTCTTTGGCTGTCACTTCTTCACCCTGACCCGTCTTATTTGGCTCAGCAGAACTAAAATATATATCTGTCTGTGAAGGTTCTCAGTCATCCAGGTCATCGTAGTCAAATATAAATCCTGCTGCTTTTACACACGCACTCACATAAGCTCAGCGATTCTCTGCGCGATCAACCTCTCACATGTTTAAGCTTGCTGCGGGAGATTTCACTTGTCATATTTGCATAGTAAGCTAACAATTAATAAGACGATGTCAGAGGAATTGGTGCGCAAATTATCATCACTCACAGATCTGTGCTGTCGCTCTCTATACACAGTTCGCACGATTGCAAAGTGAAAGCAAAAAAACAAGCGCAAATTCAAACGCGATTTCAATATGTCACATATTGACAGTGGCTCACCGATGCCAATGACATAATAACCCAGCTACATTTCTGAAAGAATGCAAAAGCATTGACATATATTTTTCCTTCCTACAATAGCCCGACGGGCAGGGAAGAGATAGATTTTGGTAGCCCGACTGAAAAAATCGCTAGCCCCAGGACGTCAGGCTAGCGATATTGCAAGCCCTGTATCTGATTGAGGAATCATGCATCTTTGGAAAAGAGAGTTTATTACAGAGAAATGGCTCTTTCCAAAATACAAGCTATACTATCCGCTTCTTCTGGGCTATATTCTCAGCAGCATAAGGAGAATCATGTGCTAACAGCTGTCTAAATGACTCGGCTAAAGTTAGTAGCATGCTTGTTGTTTTTGTCTTTGCACTAGGATGATGTCGGCGTAAATGTGCAGTCATATTCGTTGTGTTCCCACTAGTGCTTTCAGGTTCATCTCGTTGAAATGACCTTAACGCCACAACACGGCAAATCTCCGTTAACGAGCTACCCCTGATCGCCCCGTGCATGGGGCTAGACGGCCAACACGTTAACGAGCTAACTGCGCTAACACACTAGTTCCCACCCATGTAATTGAGCATTGCATGGCACATCCAACATACTGTTTTACTTTAGTCCATGACTCGCTTACCTTCAGGGTCATACGTCACATGAAAACCAAAATAATTCCAAACGCCACATCTGAATGAGGGTGGGGGAGGTGCCCTGCGCTCTTCCTTCTGACTATGCTGTCTGTGTGGAGCGCTCAGTGGATCTGCGCTCGACAGTGCAGCCTAGGCGGAGTAGTCGAACGCAGATTCACTGAGCGCTCCACACAGACAGCATCGTCAGAAGGAAAGTTGATAAAATAAATTACAAATGTTGTATTGTTCGATACATATGCGTACCGAACGGAAAGCACTGTATCGAACGGTTCAATATCGATACGAATATCGTTGCACCCCTAATATATAGATATATATATATAGATATATATGTATATAGTCGTCATAGAGTTGCAGTGCGAAGATAGTTCACAGCAACTGATAAACCACTGAAGGCCGCCTCCTCTGAGTTTTCGCCTGTCATTAGTGATGAGGCCTTCTCCCACAGACAGGTCACCTCAGGGACGGTGTGAGAAGAATCTATTACAGCCACTGTCACAGATTCTGACCTCCTCTTAGACTGGCTGGACATCTTTTTTTTTTTTTTCTAATCTCACCTTTCCTTTCCCAACTCACTTTACCTCTGCTCACCTTTCTTTCTTCCTTACCTATACCTCTGTTTCCTGATACCTCCTATCCCCGTCCTTGTTCATAGTCTCACTTTTCTTTCACCCTTCTCTGCTTGCATGATGTGTGGAAAACCATATCAAATCATGATTTTCAGACAAGAAACTGAATTCCTTACCAGGTCACAACAACACAAACCTTCAGTTGTGACAGAGGAGAGAAAAGATGATTACCCATACAGCATCTAGGTCTGCCGTATCTATAGAATAGATGGGAGAGGCTACAAGATGAGGAGAAACAAAGGCAAGGCAACTGGTTTTCTTTTAGAGGGCTGGGGTGAGATGGGGGAGGGGGGGGTGGCACATGTAGTGTTTTTATCTGTGTGGGTGAATGTAAAAGCACACTTGCTGCTCTTTTAATTAGCTGATGTGTTCATTCCCTCCATTGACAGATGAGACGTTCAGTCAGTCAGTTGTGGCAGTCGTGCCTGTTTAAACTGTACTAGTTGGTTGTAAGCCAGGGTTGTTTCTCTGGTCACTGTAGCCACTTCCCTGTTTCTACTGCTCACTGTTCTTTTAAGAGAAATAAACTGGCAAGGTTTAAAAATCATTGTTTTTCTTCTTAACTTCTCTAACGTCCCCTTGGCGGTTTCTCTTTCTTTATTTCATTAAGGCCCCGGCAGCATTGTTTCCTTCCCACGTACTGTATCGCTCATAACCTTGAGGAACGAGGGAGGAAAAAAGAAAAAAAATAGACTCCTACCACTTAAATTCAAAAGAGGGATGTTTCAATAGCATTGGCTGTGAAGGGGAAAAAAAGAAAGAAATGTGGCCCTCGTGTATCCATGGTTACCTTGGCTTTATTGCTGTTTGTCTTGGGCAGCAGATGCAATAAAAGTTCTGGGACAGAAATGACTGGGCAAGGGGTGTAATTGCAGAAAAAAACCCACCACACACACAGGTGTTGGGGGTGCCGGGGGTATAGCGGGAGGCAGGAATTGACCTGAAACCCTCTCCCTCCCTTTCAAAGCTATCTGCTTTACAAGGGTCTCATTAGCTGTGATTGGAGTTCCCCTGAATATGCTCGCACATCATATTTTTAGTTTTCCAATTAAGATTGCAAGCTTCAGGACTCTCAGGTATGCTATTAAAAATGGCAAATGGAAAATTAAGTGTCTCTCGTAGCAGGGTGGATCCGACCTGGCCTCATTTGAGGAGTAATGAAAAATAGAGGTGGCAAGTCATGCATAAGCAAAGGAGAAGGAGGAGAAGTGAGAAATGAAAAAGAGGAAGATGGAGGAAAGGAAAAAGGCCAAAACAAGTGTCTGCCGTGAATCTGTCTGTCAGGTGTCCTGCACGGTTAGCCACTTAGTGCATGCTGCCCTCTTTGGCACTGGACAAGAAAAAGGAAGTATCATTCCCACCTTCTGTCACCTTCTTTATTATTCCTTGTCATCTCTCTTCATAATCGGGCATCCGCTGAGGATCCAAGTGTTAAATGAAATAAAGACAGGAAAGCATTCACACCTCCATGGCCCTGCTAGAGCGGCTTGGAGGAAGAAGGAGGCGCATTATCTCCTGTGGTGTGGCCACCTCAGATAGACGGCCCACTGGGACTCTGAATAGCGGCTGAAACACACCAATCTGTGCACACACACACTCAGGCTGTGGAGGATTGAACATTCAGGTGTTGTTTGCCACAGAAATGACACTGTTTAGAGGAGACAATTGCAGAAAATAGAGCTGAGAGGAAGAGTCGCAGAGGGGAGAGATCAAAGGGGTCCAGCAAATCCTTCTATACTTTTACTTTCTGCAAGAGGCCATAAATTGTGGCAAAACCGCTGCAGTGCACCTCCCCCTTACACACACATTCACACACACCCTGTGTGTATTGCCAGCTGAGAGTAAAATTGAGGTTAAATTTGAGATAGGCCCCGGGAAGTGTACAATTTGGGCCATATAATTTGGTTTGGGAGACTGTCACTCCAGCTGCTGGATGTTACTGACACAACCGAAACATAAGATGAAACAAAAAGATGGGATAACTCACAAAAAGAAGGGGATCGACAACATTGATTAAAAAACTGTATTGTCACAGATGACTAGCTGCTAATTATTGCTCTGTTCTTGGCTCATCATGGAGAGTGTTACCTTGGGGAGGGACACCCACAATGATGATGATGATGGCACCCTGCTCATCATTCAGTCACAGCCTCCTGGGGCTCATAACCTCCAGATGTCAGTCCAATAGCATTGCTACTAACAAGCCTACTGCACATGTTCTAGCTTTGCTGTTTAAAGCTGAAAGGTGGCATTTGTCATTCAAATTAGGTTTAATGGGTATGTAGGGGTGTTACCAGCAGAATAACGTAGCAAAGTATACTCAAATCTGGAAGCATAAAAAGCTGTGTCCATCGTCGACACCTAGTCTCTATAATAGTAAACGCTCATTTACTCAGCAGTTATAGACAGTTAAAATAGAACAGAGCAAGTGTAGCATATTTATTTACCAATGCAGTAGGTTTAAGAAACAGCCCCTATGTTTTGGATTTTTATACTTGTGTACTAAGAACTCATGCTTTTGTGTTTTCACTGTGTATCCAAATTGGACTGCTCCAAAGTTCCTACAATAATGAAAAGTCTTTTATTTCCACTTTTATTTCCGTTGCTATCACTGTATGCAAATTCATTTTTAATGTTTTTCTTGCTAAAATGCAAACATCATTTCTCCAAAATGGTGAAAGCACTCAGTCACTGCAACCTAAAGCAAGCATTTTGCTTTTGAAATGCATTTACCGATTGTTTTGTCAAGAAAACAATCAATTAAAGTAATCAAGACCATCTATAGTTATCTCGTAGATGGGATTTTTTTAGCTGAATTTCTATTTCAACTCTTTTTTCTAATGCTTCTTTTAATTTAATTGTCATCAGCAGAGGTTTTGTTGCCCATTAAAACTTGCAGTGTCTCACAATACAGCTCAAGTACATTGTTATGAGGTATCTGGAACATTGTACATCATTCATGTTCCTATGCTGTGCCACTTAACAAGGCTAACGCGTGCTGTCTCTCAGCCTGAAGGAGGGTTTGACAAATTTAAGGGAAAAGTATCAGCCCAATTATTCAACTTAAATTGGAGCCAGCGCTGCACTGATCACTTCAGTTCTCTTTCAGACATCACATCAGACAAACATCGGCGTAGCTGGCATACAAATGAGACGATGAAATGTGTCGGCGCATCAAAATGTTCGAATCTGAACAATGTGCCAAAAATCACTCGGGTCAATCCAAATAAGCTTTTGTCATTGATTGACCCGGGGAAAAAAATGGGGATTTTACTTTCAAATGAAATTGAGGAGGGAGAGTGAAAGACACGAGATGCTTTAAAAACCTCTCTTGATTCATTAAAAAGTCTCTGACACTAGAGACTGTGGGTGGGGGGGATTAATGTGAGCTCTCAGCCTGTGTTTGTGTGAGGCAGAGAGAGAGGAAGTGAGACACAGCTGAGTGATTCTCTTCATGTCCCTTAGGGGTAATTAGCTGTGGCGTGGCCTGTCATTGCTCTGCAGGCCTCTTCAGTCCGGGGACTCGGCTGGCTGTGTCATCAGAGTCGTAGAGCTCCGTCTTTGGGGAGAACAACATACAACACTCCCCTTTCTTTGTTTCAGACTGCACTCTTTGTGCTTCATATACCCACTGATATTTCCAAAAGTTAGCTCCCACCTTTGTCCATTTCATTTAAGAACTTCATTTGTTTTTCTTTTCGTTGCATTTTGGTAAAATGCTGCTAATTTCTTGCTACTTTTGATTTTACTCCCGTAATTCCTTTATGATGCATTCTTTCCTTCATCTCCTTTTCCTTCCTCTGTTCTCTCCTTTTCCTTTCCTCTTAAGTCCTAAATTTCCTCTTCATCTTCCTCATTTCTTTTCATCTCCATCACCTTCCCACACAGTTTTTTCCCATTCATTCTTAATCTCTTTCTTTTGTGCCTATGTACTGTGTCGAGAAAAGGCACCATCTCTGCTGCTACAGCTTTCTTATCCTTTCTTATTGTCCACTGCAACAGCACCAGATAAAGACAGCTTTAGTATGCAACAACCACTTACTTCAACCCATGCCTCCCTCACACAGTTTTATGTTTTTCCTTCTCTTTATTCTTTTTCTGCATACTTTCATTGATTTTCCACAACAAGAAGCATGAAGCCTATCAATATTTTTAGCTGAAGATTGAAATGAATTGACAACGCCCCTCCACGAGTGGTTAAAAATGAGCACCCACTGGTCTGTTATTAAAAAGCCAGCAGCTAGCGTTCACCCACCCATGTCTCTGTGTTCTGCTTGAGCCCCGTGCTCACTAATGACTGGCCCCATGACCCACCTCAATCTAGTCGATCGATACGCTGCCTTAAGTGCTTAAAAAGACAATCTACAAGTGGAGAAAGTGCGGCAGTCATCGATGTGCCCTCAAAACTGAAGGTGTTTTGCAAGTATGATTGCAGGCACTTGTTTCTGTGGATTAACTGTGTTCAGAGAGAAGAGCTGAGAAAAATAGCACAAAAATGGTGGGAAAAAAGCACAAAAATCAGTCTTAGTTGTGTTCTTTTCCACCAAATGCTCCTGTAAACTGATTGCTGGCCCTACAGTGAACGACGGAGCCACTTTGCCCACGCTGTCTCCAACCAGTCCATCCTTCAGGCCTCCAGTTATTCACAAAAATTGGTTTAAGTTTTTGTTGACACAGTGGTTTGTGTGAGGGTGGCTTTTTCCTCTACTTCTGGCTGCGTGGTGCCAGCATTTTTCGTCTGCTTCAGGCTGTCTGCTTAACTGCTTTCACCTCATCACGATTTCCCACCAATCACAATCTCTAGTCACTGTGTGAAGGCTCACAGCGGGCACACGTTGCATCAGTGTGACACACAAAGATAATAACTAAAGCAAAAATGGTACATGGAGAAGAAAGATTTATCTAGTATTAGGAGAGGTTTTATTTTTATTTCTTGTTATACTTCTGTGCCACTAAATATGATTTAAAACATGGATGTCAAACTCATTTGGCCACAAACAGCCCTTTCTATTAGTGTAAAGAAGTTTAACGACAGACTTAGTCCCTGAGAAATCTTATTATTAGCAAAAGAAGTGCAATTTTAGTTTCTCGCATAATAGAGAAAGGTTGCTTTAGTAAATGAAAGAAATCTGTTGAAACGACTCTTTGGGTTTAAATTGTAAGAAATAAATATGAAAACTTTGTAACCTCACAGGGGCTCCTAGAGTGGCTAAACACTCTGATCCCAAAGGCCAAAGGGGTCAAGGGCTATTTTGTCAGATGCTGCTAGCACTGCATTGGCATCTGACCCACAACAAAATTGGACCATGAAAGATAACCTCCTCTTTGAAATGGCAACTTAGTTCATGTTTAGAGGTTAGAAGGGTATCACTCCTGTCAGTGAGGAGACAATGGTTCATGTCTGCTTTTTGGGAGTTTTATGTTCTTCATTTTACTTTCTGCACTCGCTGCTTAGGATTAGCCAAACAAACCTATTTGATTTAGAAAAATATCATGATTTTGTTTAAAATATATCCAATAACAACAATAATAGAAATAAATAAATACATAAAAACCAACAGTAAATGTCATACATTTACAGGTATCTGAAAATTAAGGACCTGATTAAGGCAGGACAGGCCCTGATAGATTATTGCTTAAAAAAAAAAGAAAAAGAAAGGTGTGTTTAAGTCATAGTGTGAGCCCTATTATTGCTCTGTGTGAATATTAAGGTTCATTAAAAATGTGTGAGCCCTTTTCTGTGCCCCGCCTATTTGGACAGATGGCGTGGTCCACAGATAGAGTGCTACTTAGCTAATTATCAGGGCAGCATCCATGTCTACACTTCCTAATCATAGCAACACACACACACACACACACACACACACACACACACACACTTTAATCTGTGTGGGTGCCTGGAGGGGAAAAGGCCAAAGCTGCAGCTTTGCCAGTCAGAATCAACACGACACCACAGGGAGCTTCTTCCTCTTGGAGAGAGCTTAGAAGACCCTGGGATGGATGGTGATGGGAATAGGAAGTACGAAGATATTGGCCATCTGGCTAACCTTCTATGTGCTTCTGTCAATACTGAAGAAGTTCACAGTATCGAACTGAGCTGGATCAGAGTTCTGCTGTTCACCAGAGCAACAACTTAGTGCTATGATAACTCATGCAGTTAATTTAGCTGACATAAAGTGGACAGAAATTTAGTAATGGACAAGGATGCTTATCCTCAGTGCTGGGCAAAAGGGCATCTGAAAAATACCAATATGTAGAAGCAATCCATCACATCAACAGAAACAAGAATAATTGGACCAAATGTCGTGCATGTCAGCGGCACAGCAGGAGAAGTGGGAATGATCTATGAGTTTTCCTAACGGCTCCCGTTGAGGAGAACTGCCACGTTGACAATATATAAGCACCTTCACATAAACAAACAGAGAGGTGGAGAAATAATGGAGCAAAATTGCTCCTGTCAAAATGATGTGCACAACAGACAGCTGACATTTCACACCATATAGTCAACAATCAAGCCTTTGTTCATTAGCAGCTCGAGGCTGAGCAAAAACTGTCTGCATAATGGATGTGAAGCTTGCACAAACATAGACTTGTGGACCCCTGTCTAGATGATTCGCGCAGACAGGAGGATGTGGTCTCCAAGGACGACCCCAGGTTGGGGAGCCCCACCTCCTCTCACACCTCCCTCTGAAGGCCTGGAGGCAGATTCATCTGCAGGCATCTACATTCACTGTTGAGAGATGAAAAACACACACACACACAAACACACACACACACACACACACACACACACACACACACACACACACACACACACACACACAAAAAGGGCTATCCCACTTCCAGACGGCTCTATATCCCTTAATGAATGTGACATTTAGCTGATATTTACATGCAATGCAATTTACATGCCAAACTGTACAACCCAGATTAAACAAAGCTTAGCAATTACACACAAGCCATGGCAACAAGATTTACTACAGGTGACCTGTGCAGCTCGCCCAAGACATCCACTTAGTCCCGGTTTCCCTTATCCTTCATTAAAATGTTACACATACACACACAAAAGCAGCGAAGTGAAACACAGTATCTCTACGGGGGGAAATTCTCAATCCCATCTTTCTGCTGAGGTTGAAATTGCTCTGCTGACAAGAGGCAAAATATCAATCAGAAGTAATTTCTTCCCACCGCCTCGCCTGTCAGCGCTGCAGTTGAATGTTGACCCTCTGTCATAATACATTTGTTTACCATTTACATCTCTCACTTCACCAACTCCAAAATGTTATGGCTCTAGCAGCAGGAGAATATAAAACATTAAGGTCATTTGTGTGCTCGGATCTCTCTCTCACTCTGTGTGTGTTTACGTCCCGCCAGTTCATAAATGATTTCACCTCAGCCGAAACGTTCCCAAGTAAAACGGGGCCACATACCAATACGTTGAATTATAAATGTCAGCTGAAAGGCGGGCAGACGTATGAGGCCGCAGCGAGCGTTCTTTACATTAAGAAGATGACAGTGACGGGAAGGTCTGCCGTCACCGCCTTTAATGGAGATGTTGCCTGGCCGACAGGCAGCCAGAAGCACTTGTATCAGCAGGTAACCTCTCAGACAGCCTTTTGTGGTCTTTTAAAGTCTTAACTGAAAGACGCTGCTGGTTCTGGGGCAATTGATGCCATTCCGTCAGCACTATCTACACGGCGATTGTGTTATTATGTATTATGCTGCCTAAAAAAAAGTTTAAATTGTTTCTGCTACTTCAACACTAAACATTTGCATAGACCAGGCATAGAAATGTCAGGCTATTAATTGTAACTATCATGGCTGTTTCACATTTCCTATACCTGAGACCCGGCATGTCAGGGTAACTTTAATTGATTTTTCACTGGGTCACTGAGAAAGGCAAGCCAGATATGGGCCTGGGTGACATAATTGACATTTGAAGTTAAAAGTCAAGCACCGGAGGAAGCACATTCCACAGCGAAAAAGTTCATTCAGCCGGCACAACTGTGTGACATTATAAGTATTATGTGTTGGGAATGAGAAAACTGGCTGCCAGACTGTGATTCGTAAATAGCGTCCCTTTGGGAAATGCTGAAATAGCTGTCATTATATCAATTTATTAATTACAGAAAACAGATTTGGCAACAATTAGGCAGAAAAAAAGAAAGACTGGCTTCCAATCTTTCTCTCTATTTTCTTTTCCTGTTGGTACTCCCTTCTTCCGCACACACCTGTGCCTACTGTCACATGTTTGTGTCCTTTCACTAAACCATCCCTCAGGTGTGTGTGAGTGTGTGGGTGTGTATATGTGCATGGTGCCTGGGAGCTAAGTGCCCATCTGTGGGCTTCCTCCTGAGACTCTTGAGAGGGCCACCAAGGCTTCTAATTATCCCTGACCTTCTGGCTCTCCCTCTCTCTGCCTCCCACTTCGGGCCCCTATGGCCATCTCGGGTCTCCTTTCTCCTCACACGCTGTTTCCTTGCTCTGTTTGCCCCTGCCGCACGTTCAAAATCACCCATCCGCTTGGCTCCAGCAGCTAATTGCTGCCATTTGAGAGACAAAGACGGTGTTTGGTACGAGGCGGTCCCCGAAGGTCAGTCAAGGAGAAGGACTCCAATAACACCTGCACGTCTGTCTTAGGTGGGCAAGTGTTTGGAATCGCTTTGCTTTGACAGGCACAACTCTTTGTTCCAAGGTGCTCCATTTGTGAAGGAAATGAATGCTTCAAAACTGGTCGTTAACAGCTAGTGAGACAAGGATAATGTAGGCCCTGACAAGATTGCTTTTGCTGCTGAAAACTGATAATTATCAAGCTCTGTTGATTTTATTTGCATATTTAGGGGTAATTGTATGAAGACAATGCTTCAAAAAAATCTAATTAGAAAAAAATAAAAATATTATCATTCTTTATACCACATAACCATGGGCAACATCTCCTGTATCAAAATATGTACTAATATCACACCGGCAGTTTTAAAATGATAAAACAGGATCTCATTAATTCAGCCATCCGTCTTTTACTTGTCTAATTCAGGTTTGTGGTTGGTTGGGCAGGAGCCCATCCCACCTGAGGTGGGTTACCCACTGGATAGATCACCAATCTGTCACAGGGCTAACACAGAGAACTGCTCACACCTGTGGCCAATTTCGAATCACACTTTAACCTAAAACCTTTGGGATAAGGAAGGAAGCCCGAGGACCAACACAGGTAACATGAAAACTCACACACAGAAAGGTCACAGCTGGCCAGTGGATTCAAACCCAGGACCTGCTTGCTGTGAGGCAACAGTTCTGACCACCAAACTGCCGTGCAACTGTCAATAATTAATTCACAGTTACGTCATATTCTGAGAAACGTTTTCTAAACATTTTGTAATCTGGCTGTAATCTGTAAAAGTTTTGCTTCACCCCCAATTTTGTTCCAGTGCTCATGGACCTATGTTAGCCCTGTGCAATGTTCACATTTGACACCATCAGTTAAGTAAGGCATTTTCTGATTATAGCATAGAGTAGCTTTCAACAGAAGCTCATGAGCCGATTTTTGTTTAAAAATAACATTTATATGGTGACCTAATGTGAATGCTCACTTCACAGCTGATAGCATCACAGGTTTCCCTCAGCATCCATGCCATGGCTAACTGACTAATGCAGCATTATACAAAGAGTGTAGATAGTCCCTGTTTGAAAGACAAAAAACAAAAAACAACAACAACAACAACAACAAAAATCCCAATTGGGTTTGGATAGATTTGCATCAAAACTCTGTTAGCTTAAAGAAAAAGTAGTAATTAACCATATATACTGGCAAAAGACGCATAAGGGGAATTCTGCAGACATTACTGCTGAAGAAATATTATCAAATTCAGTCCCAGTGTGTCATGGTACCATGCCATTCTGTCTTACAAGTACTCTTACATCAGAACGTTGCTGACCCATCTGCACCAGCTCTGCTTTGAATTCAGAGTCTATTTTAAGATTCTGGTTTTGACTTCTAGAGGTTTTTCATCCATACGTCCTCAGCAGGTCATGTGATCAGAGCCTACTGCCTTTGCATCATACAAGGCTAAAACCTAAAGGAGACAGAGCTGTTGCAATAGCCGCCCCAGACTTTGGAACTCTCTTAGCTTGAGATGTGTAGACTCAATGGGGGTGGCTGTAGCTCAGGAGGTAGAGCAGGTCATCTACTGATCGGAAGGTTGGTGGTTCCCCCTAGTCTGCATGCCAAATATCAAGATATTAACCCCAAGTTACTCTCTGATGCATCCATCGGAGTGTGAATGGTAGTTAGTAAGCCTTTGAAAGCACAGATGACAGTGCATGTGTGAGTGGGTGCATGTTCTAGTGCTTTGAGTACTCAGGGAGAGTAGAAAAGCGCTATATAAGAATCGGTCCATTTACTATTTTAAAAAACTCTTCCTTTTCAGACTTGTGTTTATTTAACTCTTTTTTTTATGCTCTAGTATGTTGTGAAGAACTTTGTGATCTTGAAAGGTGTAAGGTGGAACCAGTGTGGCACCACAGTTTCCTAACTAAGCATTTATATATGACAAGCTGAAAGTGAGACCAGGCTTGCTATTACAGGAATCAGAACACTACAACCTGACTCCTACACTCCCAGCAGAGCTGATTGTGCCAACTAAAAACAATGCTGTGATTCTCCCAGATGAGTGGCAGTGCATGGGGCCTCAGAAGCTCTCTGCACCGCTTTGCTAACAATAGTGTAGAGTCAGTTTTTTTTAAAGAAAGTCCCGCCAAGAAGTACAAAGTGAATTTTGAGGCCATGGGGGATCTGGTCAATTTTCAAAATAAAAGCCATGTGCAACTTTGAAGCTGCGTGACCAAAACCATGCCAGAGACAGAACATCAAAGACACCCTGTGTTCCCGAGGTGATATCCTTGGGTGGGTATCTCTGAGACACCACGAGCTCTGGCAAAACATTAGCATTTACTGTATTGAAAACAAGAGCAGGCTAGCCTAACACGTGAAAGTGCTGAATTTCAAGCATATGGGTAAATTATTGTTACACTCACTGTCTTGTAGCTTCTAATTGTTAAACAAAGTTCATAAGGTGCTTACTAATGAAAGCGAACTAAGATTGCTGTGGTCTTGACAGCTCATGATGTATGGGGTTTGGGGACAAGGTGAACTCCATTTGTTTCTCCATGCATACCCTGGCCGCTCAGAGTGCTCATGTTCAGTTTATGGTCATGGATGAATGGAGAAAGTGAACATGGGCAGTAATTAAGGGCCCGGCTTGTTGAATTTCACACTTTTCAAATTTAGATTTATCACCCAGTAGAAGGTGGCCTTGCCGCCTGCCTTACCTCATTGTGAGGACGTTGAACCAGCAAACACTGATTAGCACATAGAATAATTCTTCTAATTAGCCTTGAAGCATATTTTTGGAAATGAACTTCAACAGTATTAAAGCCCTTTCAAACCTGTATCTTTTTTAATGTTAACGTATAATATTTTCCACCTGCCACAGACCACAAACAACAAGGGATTTGTCACTGTTTTTCATAATAGATAATTGCTGCATTCAAAAATGTCCAGTCAGTAACCCGACCAACTGCATCGCCATGGAGACTGCAATTATGTACATCCTGATGTGAGGGGTGGAAATAGACATGGAAGAAAGGGGATGACGCTGTCAGTGAATATCAGAGCTTGAGCCCTGCAGTAAATAATGACTCCACTGCCGCACTCTGTCTCCTGCTGAAACCTTGCTGGTCTCTCAGAGAGAGTTGCCAAGGAAACAGTGAATGAAATGAATCTACAGTTTCATGTCAGAAGGTTGAGGGAGACTTGAAGAAGCAAGGCAGGAGACCAGCTGAGTTTGCAGGGCAATTATTATTTGGATCTTCTAAATATTTGTGCCCGGCACACTCAGACTCAAGCGGAATAGTGACGGGTGACGATGGAGCTCAAAGAGAAGACAGTGCCTTTTCAGGAAAGTTGAAACAAAAGAAGTCAAAGAACAGCATCAAGAAATGTGAAGAAAAGCCCCTTTTCCCCTTGAAATTCCTCAAACAAATTAACAAGGCAGAGGTCTGAGAAACTGATCTTTTTGAGCGATATCAGCAAAACATGCAACCAAAAAGCCCGGCTGAAAACCGGCATCAACCTTGTTAGCATCTCATTTGTGTTCAGTCGGTGTATCTGTCAGTTATCTGCCTTGCGTTGTTTTACGTCCATGTTTCACATTGACAAGTTGAAAGCTGTTGCCCCCCCCCCCCCCATCCCTAATCCTCCCCACCGGCATTAATTAAACATCCCTCCCCTCTTCTAATTAACGGAGCATTGTTAGAACAAAAAAATAAATCAGCACTCTGCATACATTCAGCTTGATGAAGTATTCCAAAGTATTTATCAGGCAACACAATTCTCTCTCTCCTGTGTAATTAGACAGTGATCAAAGTATTGCTTGATTTGATAAGATGCAAAATAGTTTAGTTTAGTGTATAAATTATCAGGAAAATAAAGTCTGGGATACAGTCTGATCATAAGTACAAGAGGAGCAAGGAAAAAATAATCCAAGCAAGTTTAAGATTAGGTTATAAAACCTTTCAGGGCTTGTTTTTGATGTGTTTTTGTGGTGATGCACAAAAGTATCTGAAGACGTTCACAAAACTGTTATTCTCTTGCTGGATTTTGAAGAATGGGTCTTTGTGGTCATCTGTTGCCACCGCGATCAAAGGAGGAAGCTCCTTCCATCCTTCACTGCAGTCATACTTCAGCCAGATCACATTTGCACTTTCAGCGTTTGCGTAGGTGGTTAGCTCTCAAACGCGAGGACAAACACTCCAAGGACTCTACCTTAACAGCTGCACATTTTGAGCTCCTAAGAAGTGTCACTTTTTGTCATCCACCCACCCTTTCGTGTGTCGAGTCTTGAGTGGTTGTTGCTCAGACCTCTGTAATGCTGAGAAATGATACTCAATTGTCTTGTCTGCAGTGATGTGTGTGTGTGTGTGTGTGTGTGTGTGTGTGTGTGTGTGTGTGTGTGTGTGTGTGTGTGTGTGTGTGTGTGTGTGTGTGTTTCAGGGCTTTACAATATGAATGCATGATTGCACCTTTGGCATGTGTTCAACTTGTATACATATTTGTTCTTTGTGCACCAGTGTTGCCACATTGCTTCCTTCAATTACTCGCTTACAACTTGCCAGCAAATTCCCAACTTCATCTATAATGGATCAAGGGATGTTCTGGCTCCTGGTACTGGAACACCTCAGTAAGCAGGCCTCAAACAGGCTGGCATGTCCTGGCGCTTGTCCCAGCACGAGGAACGGGGACCCCGATGACATAGATGGGGTACTCAAGCAGTGCCGAGCTGCTCAAATATTGATCAGTGGAGCTGTCTTTGAGCTGGTTAGTCTCAGCCAGCCAGTCACCCTTGGGAATTGGTGGTGGGTGGAAAAGGCTGCACAACAAAGAGAGAGAAAGAACTCGCAGGCTTGTCCACATTCTGCTGGCAGATGCCGCTGCTTATATCACAGCAGAGAGCAAGAGTGAAAGAAGAAGAGGAAGGAGAGCATCACCTTTGTATTGACATTCTGTTCAGCTCTGCCAGATGATGTGTCCCCAAGGATTGACCCGGGGTGGAGGGTTGATCAGTCGGGTTCAGTAGGCCACGCAAGAGCGTTTTGTCCAATTTCAGTGTTGCCATACACAATATGAAAGAGGAAGTGAATAAAAGACACAAAACCAATACAAGACGCACTGCATGAAAGAAACCTCAAAGCTCTCGTGAGCTCTGTTTCTTGTCCGCATGTGTGTTTTAATTTGAAGCTTGAAGGGAAACAGCAGAAAAGTAGAATGTGACACTTACTGAGATGGGTGTATCTTATACCCCCCAATCTTCACTGCAGATTGGGGGTAGTTGTTACATATCAGCAGGTTTTTTCCTCACCGCCAACTGGTCGCAGTGGCAGATGGCTCCACCTCCCTGAGCATGGTTTCCTCCTGCTAAAAAGGAGTTTTTCCTTCGCACTGTCACTAACTGCTTGCTCATAGAGGGTCGTCTGTTTGTGGGATGTAATCTCTTGTTTTTATCTTACAATATAAAGCTTGTTGTGATTTTGTTCTATATAATGGAACTGAAATATTACTGATCATTTTTGAATATTATATAATTTTATTTAACCTGCACAACGTCACAAAAAATGTAGCAGTATGGATAAAATTTATTTACGTCTTATATCTTCTATACTGATGTCTACTCATATGCAGTATACCTGTGAAATAATAAAGGAGAAAAGGGGGTGAAGAAAAAGAGTGGCATTGTCCTCATATGGAGCAATAATCTCCTGTATGAATCCAGGTCTATCCTTGTCTATCCCCACCAGACTCCACAGGATATACACAGATATAACGTGACAAATTCAATCGCAAATGTCATTTCATTTGAGAGGCAGCAGTAAAATGCCATGATATATCAGTTACCACTCCTTGATTAATTATACAACTGTATACACACTTTAGTACACCCACGCAAAACCAGTTGTTGAGTGGGAAACTCCTATAAGCTTGTTCTTTTCACTTTCATCTAAATCCCACCGGCATTCTAGCAATTCACCTCTCCAAATGCCTTCCTTCATGCTGAACAAAGTCATTTAAACCCTGCCAAATCACATCATTTCCCAGGTTTTGAGGCCTTTGTATCTGATAATATATGTGATATCAGAGGACTAACCAACAGATTCAGATCAATGCACAGATAGCACTTGGGGATAAATGACGACTAGCAGAGATAAGGAAAAGAAGCTTAGATGTTAAAGTCAACCCATGCTCTATGATGCTGAGTTTTCAAAATAATATGCCTTTGGCACTGAAACCCACCCAACCAAGTCTGCAATGAAACTGAACTTTTTGATGAGCTTTAAATTTCACCTCACCCAGGTAGGCCGTCCAGATGCCAAAGCCAATCTCATTTCGTCTCATGTCCATACTCTCAGATCCTGTTTGGATGACTGCCACTGATTCCCTCCACCAGCATCAGGTGCTTGCATTTTGACTCATCTCTTGCCCAGCATGAATTTTCATACTCTTGACTGCGGGCTTCTGAGTAGCAACGGCTGGCCGAACTTCACCGCCCTGCCAGAATCCTGACACAGGCTGCAGATGCACAGAGTGGCACAGGGTCCCCTCATTTCACTGGCATGGGTCCCTGCCTGGCCATCTGGTGTCTCCAAAGCAGGTGCCAGTCACTCATCACACCCGCCCTCATGCCTGCAAGACACGGGCCTCCACTGAGGGCTTTTTGGTGGCTTCTTCGATAGCCCTGCCCACACCTCCTCACCTACCCCTCGCTAACGGTAAGCTATCTGCTGCCCAGAACCAAACCCAAGGGGACAGCAAGGAGCCAGCACGCAGTTGTAATTGCTCAGAAGCAGTTCAGACACACTCACACAAACACGATGAGGAGCTTGTTAATTGGCAAGAACAAACTGGGATGCTGAGAATAAGTGATATGCACTTAGATAAACTGTCACACTGTCTGAGACAAAGAAGAGCATCATAGAAACAGTGACTTCATCTTGTCTGTTCCGAGCAAACTGTTGCAGAGGATGTGCCAGCAGCACAAGCCAGCTCATGCAGAAGCCCTCATCAATCAGTCCACTGTCAATCAATGCTGGGCTCCTGGTTGAAGCAGCTGGGGGCAGGAGATGAAAAGGCTGATTTGACTGATGACATTTTGGTGGACATTAGCGCTTTAGCTGCTCCAGTACATTCATTCATTCATTTCATTTCATTCATTTATTTATTCATTTTCAGGCACAACAAATACCTATATTGAACATAAAATACACAAAACAAAAAACAAAACTTGCCTGAAAAAGGAGTGGGACGAAGAAAACTTATTAAATCCCACCCCTATACTCACTCATCAACAAAAAAAACAAAACAATAAACTTCCCGCAGCTACGCCCATCATTGCATACAGACCCATCAACAGCCCCGGGCAGATACAAGCATCTAAGCGGCAGCTCGCAACCAACAATTAGAGCCTTCATAACTGAATACAGAATATATAAATTATAAATTGCATTACCACAGGTAACAGGCAGTAATAACTACAAGTAACAGACACACATACATATACATACATATATATCTACACACACAAGTACATATATGTACATACATACGCACACTTTATTTTTTTTTATTTTATTTTGGAATCCATACCAGCAATGGTAAGAGGACAGACATTACAGAGCACACTAAAACCCATCATTGAGTATACTGTGACCAGACCAACTGTTTGTAGAGAAATTTAAATCTATGAATATTTTTGCATTGTTTCAATTGTAAACTCAGACTGTTCCAGATTTTCACACCACATACAGACACACAAAAGCCTTTACGGGTTGTTCGAGTTCTGGGTAATTTGAATTCTCCAAAGCCTCTCACATTATAAACCTTTTCTCGAATTTCAAATCTAGTTTGTAAATTTGCCGGTAAAAGTTTAGTAAAAACTTTATACAAAATTATGGATGTATTGTAATTAACCAGATCCTGGAATTTAAGTAACTTTGCCTGAAGAAAGAATTTGTGAGTATGATCTAGATAACCAGCCTTGTGAATAATACGCAGTGCTCGTTTCTGTACTGTGACTAATGGATTAGTTGTATTTTTATATGTATTTCCCCACACTTCCACACAATATGTAAGATATGGAAGAACCAGGGTACAGTACAGAGTACGAAGTGCATCTTTATCAAGGAATTGTTTCACTTTGTTCAAAACTGCGAGGCTTCTAGAAATTTTGGTTTTTATGTGTCTGACGTGGGGTTTCCATGAAATTTTGTTATCAATTATAACTCCCAAAAATTTGTTTTCACTCACATTATCAATTGGTACACCTTCAATGATAATTGGTAATTCTATATTATATTTTAAATTACCAAAAAACATTGCTTTAGTTTTATTTATATTTAATGATAATTTATTTATGTCCATCCATTTTTTTATTAATTTTAGCTCCCTGTTTACAGTCATTACAAGATCAGTATAATCATCGCTACTGAAAAATATGTTGGTGTCATCTGCGAACAGTATGAGTTTAAGTACTTGAGAAACATCAAAAATATCATTTATGTATACATTGAAAAGTTTTGGTCCCAACACTGACCCTTGGGGAACACCACATGTAATACCAAGTTTCTCTGAATGGTAATGCCCTATGCTAACATATTGTTCCCGACCTGTTAGGTAACTTTTTAACCAGTTACCAGCTTTCCCTCGAATACCATATCTTTCCAATTTATCCAGTAAAATTGAGTGATTGATTGTGTCGAAGGCCTTTTTGAGGTCAACAAAAATACCAACTGCATATTTATTTTTATCCAGTGTATCAGTAATTTCTTCTACTGCCTCAATTATCGCCATTGAAGTGGTTCTTTGCGTTCTGAAACCATACTGACCAACATTTATTATTTGATGTTTTTCAAGGAATTTTTCTAATCTTGAATTAAAAAGTTTTTCTAGAATTTTTGAGAATTGAGGCAGTAGAGAAATAGGCCTATAATTGGTAAAACTGTGTTTGTCATTACTTTTATATAGTGGTAGTACTTTCGCAATTTTCATTTTTTTTGGAAAACAACCGGACTGAAATGATAAATTACAGATATATGTTAAGGGACTAGCAATATTCAGAATAACCTGTTTAACTACAGACATATTTATGTCATGATAATCCATTGAAGACTTACTTTTACATTTTAATGTGATATTTATTACTTCTTGCTCATTTGTAGCTGAGAGGAACAGTGAAAAGGGATTTGATTTTATATTACTGATATTTTCATTTTTATGACACGGGATGTCCGCTGCTAGTTCAGGGCCAACATTTATGAAGAATTTATTGAACCCATCGACAATATTACTCATGTTGTGATTTTCACCATTTGCATCAGTAAAATATTCAGGATATGATGTTCCAGAAGATCCTTGTTTAATTAAGTTGTTTAACACATCCCAAGTTCCTTTTATATTGTTTTTATTTTCATATAATCTTCTTCTATAATAAAGTTGTTTGCTCGTTCTTATAATATCAGTCAATTTATTTCTATATGCTTTATATCTTTGTTCCACTTCTTTTGTTTTTACTTTGATAAACTGTTTATACAGATTGTTTTTCTTTTTGCAAGCATTAATAATTCCTTTTGTGAGCCAAGGACTTTTTATCTTTTTTTTCTTTGTCATGTGTTCGTTTACAGGACAATGTTTATTGTACCACATAGTAAAAATATCTAGAAAAGTATCATAAGCCTTGTCCACATCTGACTCTTCATACACCGAACTCCAATCTTGTTGTGCTAAATCGAAATTGAAGGCATGAATTGCTTCTTCATTTATTGTTCGCTTTGCTATCATGATCTTGGTATCTATTTTTTTTAAATCACAGTCACACAAAGTAAAACTGGTAAGTGGTCAGTTATATCACAGACAAGCAGACCACTATTAATTTGGAAATCCATGACATTAGTAAAAATGTTGTCAATAATAGTGGCGCTATGTGACGTTATTCTGCTTGGCTTTGTTATTGTTGGATATAGTGATAAGCTGTACATTGTGTCAGTAAAGTCATCAATGGCTTTTAACCTTGTTGGATTTAGCAAATCAATGTTAAAATCACCACAGATAAATAGTAATTTTTGGTTCACCGAAGCAAACGTTTTTTCTATCCATTCATTAAAAGTGTCAATACTTGAACTGGGTGTCCGATATATACAACTTATTATAACATTTCTCTTTTTTTCATTCATAATCTCAATAGTCAAACATTCCAAAATTCCATCAATAGCCATAGACATAGTTGTTACAACATTATATTTTATAGAGTTATGAACATATATAGCAACCCCGCCGCCCGCCTTATTTAATCTATTCATGTATTTTAAATCATATCCATTCAAACAAAAATCTATTCCTTTATCGACATTGAACCAAGTTTCAGTGATGGCTATAACACTAAAGGGGCGAGAAAATTGTTGCAAATAGTCCTTAATGAAATCAAAATTAGAGTACATACTTCTGCTGTTAAAGTGAATTAATGAGAGCTTCCCGTCTAGGTTAATTTCTTTTTCATATTGTTCCTGAGTGAAATAATTACAATTTTTAACAAAAGAAGAGAGAAAGTTACTTTCAGAATCTATTTCTGGATCTATTATATTATGCTCCTTATATTCACAATCTAGATCAATTACTTTCTGTTGAAGAACTAATTTCAACGTGTCCATGTCATTTCCTGGTGTAATTGATACATTGGTGTCAGTTATACTTGTCCAGATCCTCCATGTTCCTCACTATCAGTACTTTTGCCTCTTCTGGTGTCCCGTTTAGCTTAATGAAAATCTTACAGTTTGTTACCCATGTATGTTGTATTTTACCGTTCTTCTTCAGTTGCCTTGCCTTCCTCGCGATGTCTGCGTTTTTTCGTGTCAGATGCTCATTAATGAAAACGTCCGTGCCTTTCAGTTTGCGTCCTTGTTTCAGCAGTGCGACCTTGTTCTTCCGATTGACAAATCTCATAATGATGGCCGGCAGTCTGTCACTCCTCCTGGGCAGTGAGTGACATGCTTCTATGTGCTCCAGGTCCATCTCTATCCCCTTGCTTTGGAGGAAGGACGCCACCTGTTGCTCTACCGAGCGGGTCTCCTCGTCGCTGGGCTCCCCGACGTTCCCGGCCACCGCGCGCGCGTACGAGCGCGGCTTGATTTTAATACCGCTGATGACCACGTCGTTCGTACGGGTGTACTGCTCCAGCTCATCCACCCGCCGCTCGAGATCCATGATCCGTCTGTCCTTCTCGGCATTTTGGAGGCGTAGCTGTTTTACCTCCTCCAGAAGCCCCAGAAGCAGCTCCTGCTGTGCCCTGACTGCGGCCACGTCTCCGCACAGCGCTCCGAGGGAGGTTTTAATGTCCTCAACCTCCTCTGGTGTTGGGCCTTTCTTGGGTGGCATACTGAAGCGAGAGCACGAGGCGGCCACCACGAGGGACCCGGAAGCGGAATTTCTGATGATGGCGCCTGGCTAGGCCTGCTGGCTGATGGTGGAGCCTGGCTGTGGCCTGCTGGCTGATGGTGGAGCCTGCCCATCAATGTGGCCGCCTCCTCCTTATAGACAGGCAGTACTTTTCTCCAGCCGTAACTCGTTCTGCCTTTCATTTCAATAACTCAGATGTTGGCTGAAATGAGCAGCTGTTATTTGCTTGTTTTGCTTGTTGACAAGCCTTTGACAGGGATGATATATTAGAGCGCCCATAATCTCCATCCATCTGAATCGCTTTATCACTTTATTTATTTATTCATTTTTTGACATGAGTTCCCACTAAATCCATAATTCCCACAGTTTGTCAATGACTCTGCAAATAAGCCAAAAAATAAGGTGAAATAAAAAAAAGGTGTAAACGAATATTTGAGTTACAAACAAGACACTCATATTTCAATTCCTGAGGGTCTCTTTGAAAGTCAATCACATGGTGTTCCACTTTTGCTTTTCTTTGAAGCGCTTTCATTAAAAAAAATAAATCAAAAGACATTTGCTTAGGAGTCTCACAGCCACATTGAAGCTTCTAAGGAAACTTAGTTGAAGACTGTTTGTGAACCTGGGTTGTCTCTTACACTCGACGGTGTGTTCTGGGATTGCGGGGGATGTTGTTTGGGCTATGTAAATGCTGGAGTTGTTTATGGAGCGGGTAGGAAGCCATAATGATAAATGTGTGTCAGTAAGGCACGGGGTCCCTCACAGTGAAGTTTTAATCTCAAGCTAGAGCTTTGCTGAGTTGGGCTGTCTTCAAAGGGGCAAACCGTGCCCGACAGCACGTTTTGCAAACCACAGCAGCTCTTATCTGGGAAGCCCTAAGCACTTCCAGAGGTCCTGTCTGCTTTATTGTGAAGAATTAATCAGAAACTGGTGAACATCCTTGTGGCTGACATTGATTTAAGCTCTAAATGAGTCCAAGTCTTCTGCTCAGGACTTCCACGTTTGCACTGCTACATTATTATACCATGTTTTTCTTTTTAAACCCAAACTTGGCAAACAAGTCTTTGAATGGCCTCACAGAGCACACGTCTACATCTACATCTACAGAGGTAGGAGCTTCCCCACCGTGCTCAGCAGCAAACCCAGTGAGATGTCAGCATTACAGCTTCCATTACTATCTTCTTCTTCTGCTGCTTTCTGACACCATGCGTGCATCCAAACCCACTCTTCAGAGATAAAGAGAAAGGGGCCATATTGCATTCGCACGCACACTCACGTACCAACACGGCGATAAATGTCACAGCACTCCCTGTCCTCCTCCTCTTAGATAAAGGCAAGCACAGATGAAAGCCTGTAAGAAAATATAACAGGAGGACGCATTTGTTGTGTTTGATAACATCAGAATGAAGAGGACAATAGAGACACATGAGGAGGGCTCAAGAGGAGCATTCGCCACAAATGCATTAGTTCAGAAGGAGCACAAACACACCATTTGATTCACCACGCTGAAAACATCCGTGCCTCGAAGCTCTTAAGTCGAAGGGGGGAGGTTGTATTTATGTTGAGAAAATGCTCAATATACGTGCGTGATGTTCAACAGTCAGGGTGAATTACAGATTTTGCAGCTCGAGAAGTCGTTTCAAGTCAGATCCGATTTCGCTGTCTGACAAAGAGGTGTTTGAGAAGTTAGCATCACTTTCTCATTGGTTATGTGCGCAGTGTGATAAAAAGTCTGATTTAGCCGTGCACTCAGAAACCACCATACTCGTAGGCAAGGTCGAGACTATTTTCTCCATTTCTGTCACTTCTGGAAAAGCCAGGGAAGGAAACAAATTATAATCCTATGTAGTAACTTAAGCAATCATCCACTCTGCTGTGCAGGTGGAGCTGGCAGGAGTTTTACTGTGTTCAATACTTAGAGGTGAGTGATTACTCTCCTAATAAAAGCTCTTAACGCAAAATCTGAAGGAAATAAGCAAAAAAGTCGAGGTTTGTGTAGCCGAAAGACTTCATGAATCACGCTGACGGAGAGCCCACTCCTACCTCTCCCACACCCGTGGGGATTTTAGTGAGTGTTAGGCTGCTGCACACAGTGGACACAATAAAGGGCCACATTTTTGTAAGTTGGCCAAGTTCTTATCAGATGTGATTTGTGTGTTTACGTCTGGCAGAATTTATTAAAAGCTCTGAAATTTTAATTAAAAGTAAGGAGCAAAATCTGAACAGAGATTGCAGGTGTGCACACGAGTGAATGCTGATTTTATTTTTACTAATTCATTTTTCTGCTGCTCCCTTTAGGGGTCAGCAAATCAGTTCACCCTATCCCCACCATCCTCCTCTGTCACACCAACTTTCTGCACGTCCTCCTTCCCTATAGCCAAGATTCTTCTCTGCAGGCTCCCTCTTTTCCTCCCATCTGCAGCTCCATCCTCAGCATCCATTATAATTACTATCTCTCCTCCACACATGTCCCGACCATCACAGCCTCACCTCTTTGACTTTGTCTCCAAGCTGCTTTCTAATCCTATTGATTTCTGCTACGACAATCGGATGATCAGAATTTGGTGTAAAAGCAAGAAAGCATGAATCCATCTTACCATGATTGGTTCAGGATATTGTAATAGTGTAAACATCTGGAGGAGGATTTCTTAGTACACTTTCACAGTGTGGATCACTTGGTACCAGTTGAGCATTGTTTTAACTATCCGGGCGATCGTGGCTCAAGAGTTGGCAGTTCGTCTTGTAATCGGAAGTTTTTTTACTTAATAACGCATTAGTCCCTACACTGTTAATAACGGTCCTTTTAATATTGAAATTTATGAATAGGGATGGGTATTGATAAGATTTTCACGATTCCGATTCCATTTTCGATTCTGTTTAACGATTCAATTCTTTATCGATTCTTATTTTTAAAAAAGGAGAACACTAAGGTCGATTAGCTTAGAACTTTGTTTTATATCTTCTCTTTGAACAAGACAGACATTTAGGAGTAACATGGCCTTACAAACCCAACAGTGAGATCTTAAGAGATCCACAGCCTACGGCTCTTCAATGGGGTGTCACAGGGCACGATCTGATATCGTCGTGTTGGTGTTGTTCCCAGATCAACATAGTAAATGTTGTTCCAGGATCAACATCGCAAGTGACCAATCAGAATGTTGTGACTTCATACATTTGCGACTTTGGGAAAAACCGCCGTAAAACAAAAAACTGTACTTAAGCTGTGAGAAACCGCCTCTGTCCGCTAGATCAACGGACCCTGACCCTAACCCCAACCCTAACCCTTTAATAAACGGTAAGCAGAATTGATATTGTCCTTGCAACATTGGAATTTCATAAATGCACGAATGGCTTGGCGCGCCAAAGAATAACGTCACAACAATGTGATTGGTCACTTGCAATGTTGATCCTGGAACAACATAGTAAATGTTGTTCCAGGATCAACACTAACACGACGATATTAGATCATCCGTGTCACAGGGTCCCCAGGAAAAATTGTAAATGTAAAATAATAAAATAAATATTCTTCTGTAGCAATAACAAAGTATAACATAAATCTTTCTGTAGCAATTACACAAGAATATCCAGTAATGTCCCTGCCTACAATTAAACACATTCACTTACTGAAAATCGGGGGCATCTGCTGTGGCAAATGGGTGCAAGCCTTTTACCACAAACTTAGTCACTGCTCGGTGACATTCGTCTATCCTGGCCTGAAAGGAGACACTACCAGTAGACTGCAGTGAGAACTGCCAGCATCTGAGCCAGACTCTGTCTGTCTCTCTCATCATGGTCACCTAAATGCACAGTAATAGCAGGTTTTGTAATAAGGCAGATCGCGCTAACATAATATGCACTGTTAGTTGATTATTTATCTGCCACATTAACGGTAGAGGACAAACGTGCAAACCTTACCGCTGCTGCTGGGTTGAGATTCACGAGTCTGGAGCAGAATTATAAACACGACATTCATTTAAGGTTATCGCGTGTTTTGTGAGCAAATGCTTTTGCATATTCGTAGTGTTTCCTCCCTTAAATGAAATGTCTACTTTGCAAGTTGCCCTGTTGTCATCCGTTCTCGTAAAGTATAACCAAACTTTTGAGCGTTGAGCTTAGGCGCCGTGTTTCCTGCCTGGTAAGCGACGCTCCGCAACGTGGCGACGTCATTCGGGGCGACTGAAATCGATAAGGGAATCGTTTGTAAAAATGGCAAACAATTTCAAGGAATTGAAACAGTGGGAACCGGTTTTCAACAAGAACCGGGTTTCGATACCCATCCCTATTTATGAAGTTGTGTTATTAATGTGTCCACATTTTTTGCTACTACATAGATTTAAAATTTTAGCTTAAAATAAAATTACCAGTTAATTTATTTTAATATTAACATCGCAATTCCCAAAAAGTTTGCATCTTAAGATTCATTTTACATTTGTGGTAGAGAATCTTTTGGACTTTTCCCATTTGGAAAATGCTCTCTTGACTGTATATGAATGTTAACGTATCTTTATCCCTGTATGTGACTGCCGAGGGGATAATAGCCTATGTGATTTCATATTTGTTTTAGAAGCTGTTGTGTGAGTTTGTGTTCTACACACTTTGTCATTCAAAGTGTCAGTCAGCTAAAGGAATGTAGGACGAGCTCAAGATCACTGACTTCCATGACAGAAGCAAATACATTTTATCCTTTGTTTTTCAAAAACAGATTATTGTACTGGGGTTTAAAAATAGGTTTGCATCCATATTAACTTTGCTACTTGTTCTCATTTTGTTCACTATAACCAGACAGAGCACCGCAGACCACACTACAAAAATGATACAGTCATGGTTTTGTTTCCCTTTATCTCCACAATTGTAGTGGAATGTTGTAAGGCAATGACCACTGACCAGATAACCACATAAATACACTTAGTCATAGTCTCCCCACTACATTATCCTGGTCAGACATTTTAGTAATCATTATTCATGTGTACAGCTGGAAATTCCAAAGAAACCCCGCATTTGGACAGTAAGTTCTGCAGCACAGAACAATGTGAGAAAGAATAACAAAGTATCCAATGGCAGCAAAACTTTAGTTAGAAAACTGGAGGTTCCTGACACAATATTCTTAAATCAAAACGCTCTCACGAGCAGCTCTGATTTTAGGAACAGAAGCACCAAAAACAGACAACACAGACACACAAGAACACAAACAGATCAAACAGTTTGCTGAGCTTTTGATCTGTTTGATCTACTTGGCATCTCCTGGCTGTATATTTACACTTAAAGGCTAGATATCAACTTGGAATTGTCTGATCTAAGTCTCTGCAAGAAAGTGCAATATAGTGTGATTCCCCAAATACAGAACTAGTTTCTCTGGGGGATTTTTATTTTAGTCTGAGAGACTACGGTTTCTGAGATAAGGATACATCCAATTGTAGGACCCCTGTGACTGCACATTTACAGCAAATGAGAACATTAAGGATCCAGTCACACTGGCCTAGAGACTAGTCAGCAACCATCTGGTTACCAGTGGTTGTAGGGGATTAATCTGTATCCCCCAACTAGTTTGTAAATATTTGCTAGCCGTCTCAAGTTAAAATTGGTCTCAAAGTGTAGCATTGTACTCTCCTAGCAGTAGTTAAACTGTGAAAAATACAACACAAACCAAAAACAGAGATGTTTGCCCTCAAACTAAGAGTTGTGCCTTTTGAAATGTGTTGGCTGAGGCACTAACAGACTAAGTCAGCATCTTCCATGCATTCTGTAGGTGACTGCAAAAGTCTATCAAAGCAATCATGAGGGGGGTTTTGGTACCGCACCCTCTTTGTGACTGATTTCACTTTGGGACAAGAGGTTGCCAAAATGGGCCCGAAAGTACAGTATTTAAGATTGTTGAAGTTTAAATACATGTTTGGTTTGTGTCACAGTGATTTCTTCTGACATTATCCTGGAAACCAGCTAGCACTGGTGAGATACTCATACAACAGCACTTTGTAGGAGAGTGAGTTAGTGTAACATCCAGTCAGCCAGCATGAAAAAAAGAAGTAGAAATCCCCAGTGGTTCTTCTGACCTGTTCTCAGTCATTCTGAAAAATATAATAATGTAATAATGCAAGTGAAACTGTAAATGCAGCAAGCAAGCAAGAAGGACAATTTGGACCTAGTTTGCAGACCACCATAAATTGATGGCACTTATTCTTCCTTATAAATCCCATCTACCCCCTATCTCCAACATTCTCCCATATTCTTGTCCCGTAGAGATAAGGAACTTTTGCAAAAGGAGCACAGTTCGAGCTCTGAAGAGGCCATGCACACATGAACACAACTCATTCTAGAGAGGTTTAGGTAACAACTTGGGTGATGTTAGGAAGCAAACATCAGAAGAAAGCACTGTTAGCTGTTGGAAGTACATCACAACACTGTACACGATTGTGATTGGGGGTGTAACAGCAATCAGCTAAGAGTCTTCTGAGTGTTGTGTTCTTCAAAATCAGCTAGCCTATCACTTAGGCTCCCTTTCATCCCTTCTATGCGAAACAATATCTGCAGAAAACACATTCAGCAATCAGCTTTTTAAAGCTTGATGTCTTAAATAGCCAATTTGCTCTTTGTTTTGCCTCTCCTGTATATCAGCCAAGACAGGAGTCATCCCGGTTTTGCATTTTGATCATAAGCGGCAGTCAAGAACACTCAATTGAGCGTGATGATTCATGATATTATGCTCCTATATTCCATGAATAAACATCAGTAGTAAACACAAAGAAGGTGGGCTCTCTGCTTGCTGGGTTCTGCCTCGTATTTAATTCGCACCTATTAAAATGCATAATCTCCTTTACCTCTTCACAATTGCGGAGAACAATTGCAGCCTGAGAGCCTTGTATTGTATCAACACTGTGATAGCGAGTAACAAAGGCCTAATTACTACCTGCTGGATATGATGAGGAATAATTAGCTCGATCGTGGAGAGCCACTGATGACAAGTTTGCAAGGAGCTCACTCGTGCCCCTTAATGGAGTGAAATCCATGTATTATCTCCGATGTTTGCACATGAGCAGTCAGTTGGATGTAATAAAAGCAAATATTATCGGTATAGTTTGTTTATTTCTCACATGTTGCCTCATTCAAATTGCTCAGAAGACAGTTGCATTCCTGCTGAAGCTGTTTGCTGAAGCAGATCTATTAGGGAAGTCAAAATGGAAATATTGTAGTAATGCATCTAGTTGCTGGAGCTCTCCAGTTGTAGCTGTGTTAAAAAGGTATAAATCTCACTGCCATATGGTAAGTCCAACTTGAGAGCTAACACTTGCCAATCTACCCACCACATTTACACTGAGTAAATTACGACCGATGCACAGCTAATAAGAGCTCTCTGTGCTATCACTGTGTTAAAAAATATCTCTGTTTCCCCTGGCCCGTTCAGGCCTTCCCTGGTCCTGGGGTTAACTCTCCTCACTGCCGGCCAGTTGATGCAGCATTCCTAGTTCTTGGACTGACCAAAGGTTACTGTGGACCATTAGCATTGAACAAAAGGAAGCAGACAAAAGAAGACGACAGGGAGAGGGGGCAGAGCAGAAGCAGGTGCCTTTTAATGATGGTGGCAGTCCATGTTTCTGTGTATCGGTGCGTGTACAATCCCTGAAAGACTCCAGTAATGACTCTGAGACACTGCTTAAGAAAAGAACTGTTCTCTTCCCAGATTCTGTCATAACCTGCTGACAGATGCCGTGCGGTTAAATGTCGGTGTGTGGCCAGCTATTTGTTTTCCATCTCTGCATGTGTGTGGCCACCTCTGTCTTTTCTTTGTCACCCAAAACATTGCGCAGAGCACCATAAATCAGCATTGGCTTTAACCCCCACCCCAACACACACACTCACACACACTGTAATTATATGTTAACATCCTAGCCTCTGCTCTTTATGGGAAACAGTGATTATTTCACTTGAATTTTCTAAAATAAGTTATTTTAACTTATAACTTCCACATTACTGCAAGAAAAGAAAAAAAAAAAACCACAAAGCGTGGCTAAACTGTGAAGAGAGAGCAGCACTGGCAGATGAAATATGTTAATAAGCTGCCAAGGCATGAGCGCAACTTCTGGTTAATGGCACAACATTGCAATTTGGCCCTCCAGAGGAGACAGAGAGATGAGGCATCTTCATCACCGCAAGTCCCCCGTTTGAGAGAAGAAGGAGTCAAGCAGACAGGCAGCATTAAGCTGCCAACGAGGAAGACGGAGAGAGGCTGCACGTCTCCAGCTCCCATGCACATTATCCCTCCAACAAGAGGAAAAGGGAATCTGGGATAATTTCCTTAAAAGACCGTAATAAAGAGAACATGAAAGAAAGAAGAAAAGGAGTATAACAACCCTGGACAGGAAGAATGGAGTGTTGACGGGAGCAGTAGGGAGCCGGAGCGAAAGTGGCACATCAACGCGTATCGGGGACCCCGGCCAACAGATCCCGTCCCTCTCAGCTTCACATGTTTTACCACACACACACACAAACAAAAATGTTGTGTTGTTGAAAGCCCATCAGCTGTTTGAAATCCGACAGCCAACACCTCAAAGATGTTTACAGTCGTCTCATTTCCAAACCGAGAGGCTGTTTTTGCTTTTTCTCTCCGTTCCATCAGAGACATTACTGATAGTGAATCTATGCGATTGGGTGTGACAGGCATCTGACATTAATATCCCAGCACTGTTATGGAATTATATCACACAAGTGGGTGGGCTGATTGGCCCGCTCGAGGGTGAATCCCGAGAAGGTGCACGGCAAGGTCACGGTGACAGCTCCAAGCGTGATGCAAATAAAGGAGGAAAAGTTCCATGGTGGAAATGCAATCAGCCGGGCCGTGTTGATTAAAACAACACATTTATTTTGTATAGGGGTTCCAGAGAATGGAATGGCCTCATTAAACTGGGGTCGGCGCAGAACTATCAGGGAGAGGGAGTAATAAGGGAGGAAAAAAAGGAAGAGAGACAAATTGACTACCATGTTCTAATGAAACATCTCAGAAGAGCGCAAACGATTTGAGTGGCAGGCTGTTTGTCAATTCAAACACTCAGAGCATTCTCCAATGGAGAACAAATTGGTGAGATTTTGCCATTACATATATTGCTGCTATATTCAAGATCCAAAACAACAAAGAATCGATCCTGCTAACAAGCATTGCCTGTGGCGTATGATTATTCCAACGTGCCAAAAGACACCATTACCAATATGGACTGCTTATTTAATTACAAATTGCAAAATGCTCAGTAGTACATGTAAGTTTGTTATTATAAAACTGTAGTCTCTAACATATACATCCACCACTCATGTGTGAATGGCATTTGCTCCAAAACTACATTTCACACACACACACACACACACACACACACACACACACACACACACACACACACACACACACACACACACACACACACAGAGCTGCTTGGCCTGCTGGGAAGACAAACATTCTCTGTTATGTCCCTTTTATAATAGGCATCCTACCCCTTGTGGCATGGAGACCAAGTCAGAGCTCCAGAGGTGACAGGAACTTGGGGAAGTGGGGGGTGGGGGTATTAACTGACCCTGTAACCATGGCTCTTTCTTTGTCATGTGGAATTCTCATTTTGATATCTTGCTGAGGACATCTAATTGAAATAATGCTTTCCCTAGTTCTTACCCTAACCATTAAAAATGAATGCCTAATCCTAACCCTTAGCCTAAACCGAACCATAACCTAACTACCCTGACACTAAAACCACATTTTGAGCCTCAAAAATGCCTTCAAACTCGTGAGGACAGGCACTTTTGTCCTCATAAATGACCAGTGATGGGAATAACGGCATTACAAGTAACGGCGTTACTTTTTTCAGTAATGAGTAATCTAACTAATTACTATTCCTATCGTTACAACGCTGTTATCGTTACTAACAAGAAAATGCGCGTTACTATTTTTCAACAAACAGACGGTTGAAGCTGTCTTCAGCTTACTGCATCTTATATCAGTTGCGCGGAAGTAGCTGACTATGTAAGTAATCTGGGCGCTACAGCTTTAAGCAGCTGCGCGCACTCCTGCGGACAGCAATCACTTTCTGCCCAACGATCACTTTTTGGCACAACACCTGGAGCTAAGGGGGCAAAACAATCGCATGAGTGCTGCTGCTTGACTGAGGAAGAATAAAGTAGTCGTGGTAAGCCAATCACATGACCACTTTAAGACAAAGCAACAAGGTGATATATACCAGTTTTTAAATTGTGTTGATAGGCCACATACAACCAAATTCATGATAAACAATATATACCTGCCTGTTTTTTCCTCAATAGTTTTGTCACGTTTACTGTCTAAGGACAGCGCTAGCAAGCACTCTCTGCTTATGAGCAAAAAAAACCCTGCCCTTTCATGTTGGTGGAAAAATGCACCATGTCGACCAATTAAAAAATTATATGTCAACATGATATTTGGTTGTTTAGGAAGAGGGGGAAGTTTTAGGAGTGATGTGATGTCTTTTGTAGTTAGTGTGTAGTGTTGTGGATAGTTTTGTGTTGTGTGTCAGAACAATGAGATGAGTGATACACCTGCTGCTGTCAGACCTGCAGGTATCAGGCTTGTGATGTTGTTTGCAAAACTTGTGCATATAATTTTAAAATTGTCAATTTATATTTGCATTTAAAGTTATGAAATATGATTCATTAAACATGTTTAGTGGTTGTTACAGTAAAAGATATAACTTTTTCTACTCTGATTGTATGTTTTTTGTCTGATTTTAGATCAATTGTGTTAATACAGTATGTCAAAATGAAAACATAACTGTAAATTCAGACAGGTGAGGTCGTGCTGAAAAGAAGGCAAAGTAAATAGTTTTTAAAGGTGAAATGTAGGGGTCAAATCAAAAGTAGTTAAAAATGGCCAATTATACCCTGGACACCAGAGGGTTAAAAAAAATTTTTTAAAGTAACGCAATAGTTACTTTTCAAGTAATTAATTACTTCCAGAATATTGTAACTCAGTTACTAACTCATTTACTTTTTTGAAGAAGTAACAAGTAACTATAATTAATTACCTTTTCAAAGTAACTTGCCCAACACTGTAAATGACTATAGTAACATTTCAATTTTTGGTCTCCACAAAGATGTCTAAACAGGTACACACACACACACACACACACACACACACACACACACACACACACACATGCACCTCTATGATAAACTCTGTTTTAACACTGCAAGTTTTATTTTGGTGGTGCTGTTCTGAGAACTACAGGATGTTCAACCCATTGCAACCAAATTTAACCAACTAAGGTGAAGGTTCAACATGTAGGCTGCTATCTGTCATGGCCAAGACACAGTCTGCTCCTGTACCGCCATGTATACTGATCAGGCATAACAATATGATCACTGATAGGTGAATAAGACTGATTATCACTATATAGTGGGTGGATCTATCAGGGAGCAAGTGAACGTCCTTAAACTTGATGCGTTAGAAGCAGGAAAAAAGGGTAATGTGGGGATTTTTAGTGAGTTCAACAAGGACCAAACTGTGATGGCTAGAGGACTGGTCAGAGCGCCTGCAGCTCTTGTGGGCTGTTTCTGGTCTGCAGTGATCAGTATCTATCAAAAGTGGTCCAAAGAAAGAACAGCGGTGAACCAGATACTGGGTCATGAGCAGCCAAAGTTCACTGATACATGTGGGGAGTGAAAGCTGGCCTGTGTGAGCAGATCCAACAGACGAGCTACTGGGGAAAGTGAAATTTGTCAAGTAAGCATTCATATATACAGTTTTTGTGCTACATAGTTGTGAATGAGGCCTTAAATATCATGCCCTGACCGTCTGCATATAGGGAAGTTTAACATCTCACTATTGTTACACCTTTACAATACACTGCATGGTAACTGTATTTGTTTTGTGCAATATTGTCCTTGTTTTCCACATTAGAAAACAAAGACAAAAGCTAACTATGCACAAAGCACCACTGGTCTTTTTATTCTTTGTTGAAAGTAAGAAAAGTACAAAATAACACAGTTCAAATACTGGCTTTTTGTTTAAAGACACAAAGTCTAAAGAAAACTTAAAACTCGCTAACTGCCACACAAACTGAAATCAACAAAGAAAGTTTTCATGCTTGCATGACTATAATTTTTGTTGTTTGCTGTCTACTTTGTTTTCTACATCCTGTTTGTATTTGCATTCTTTATTCATTTCACCTCACAGCTGCCCTCAGATTGCATACGGAAGTCTGTGTGCATGCCTTCTTTTTTTCTCATGCATATGTCACACGACACGGCATGACAACAAGGGTTTCTGTCTGTCTTTCTATTAGAGGCAGGTGATCATTTTGTCTTCCTCCTCCTCAAGACAGAAGAGGCGTACAAACAGACTGATGATACACGTTGAAGATTACAATTGCCCCGTGGATGCCTCTTTGTTCCTCCACGCTTGATGGATAAGGGATGTCACCTGTGTGTGTTTCAGTGTGCGTTTGTGCATGAGAGAGAAAGACGGAGACAGAGAGTGAAAGCCAAGGCAGTAAAATTTTAGGGCAAAGATGACATGGCTGTTTAGCAGCTAGCTGCATGTAATTACACTGCAAAATGTGTTTTGCATGCTCAAGAGTTGGCACCACTGACAGGCTTACTCCTCAACTGCACTCAGACGAGAACACGCACACACTCACACACATCCTGTTAATAGCATTTGTTAGCAAGCCAGTGTTGACAAGAAAATGTATCACAAGAGCGTTTACAATTCAGCCCTTTTTCATTTGCCTTAAGAATTACAAGGACATGTGAAATCCATGCACGGTCTATATTCTTTTCCTTAATAACATCTCATGTACATTTTCTGCACATAGTTGGGGAAGATGAAGGCAGTGCTCCTCTACAAACCCTGGCTAGCTAATCAAAAGATTGTAGCAGGCCCTGGAGTTGGGTACTCTCCACTGTGTTATGCTAGGTGGAATAGGGAAGTCTAATTATGTCCTGAGGGCTGAGAGGGGCTTCCATTTATCCACCCCCACTCCTTACAAACTTTTTTCCCTCCCAAATACAGATATATGCTAACTTTTCATCCAGATCTTCTGACAGCTCCACTCCTCACACAGGAGCCCATTTGATAAGAAGCATCAAGGAGTGCTAACTGATAAGCTGGTGGACACTTTACATCCAGGGCTACAATGACGCCACAGATTGTAAACACAGATAATCAGTGGCTCATTCAGCCCAGAGTCCCAGGACCTCTGTTGTTAAGTAAGGTTATCTCCAGCTGAAAGTGGAGTCTGAACCCCGCAGGCATGTGGACAGGATGCCAAGCTTGTGTGACCTTGTTAGCCTTTGTGTATGCAGAAACCTGAAAGCTGCCCCTGGTTAAAGGTTAACACACTGCATAGTAAAAAGGTTTTTGTAGTTGTTGACCTTCGAGCATGGATTGCATCACCCGTGTAAGTGTACAACTATACGCTCTATTTCCAAGAAACACAAGGTGAAGCTAAACGTGTGTTTACTTTTTTAAAGCCACCTAGTTCGCCAGTACATCTGTGACACTGAGAACAACTTCACAGTTACCTAGTATCAATAACATTTAATTTACATGCACTATCATTCCTGATCTATTGGAGCCATTAAAAAGTAACTGTTCTAGATTCACATATTGCAGTATACACATAGCTGTAGTGTAGAATACAGTACTGTAATAATCCATCTCGGCTATTTAGTGAAAGAGCAACCACCAATCTAATTTTTAGCAAGCTGTGGAAAAATGAGCACCAACAATAGTGACACCAGGGCTAGCTAGTAGCTATAAAGCTAGCTAGCAGCTATAAAGCTAACCAGTATTGGTGTTGCTAATGTTAGCATTTTTTTCTATGGAATGCTGCTTTTCTGATTACATTTCTGATTTTCTGTCTACTTGCAGGTCCATGGCTAGTTCTAGTTCTAGTCTACTTTCAGACAAAAAAAAAACAGTCACAGGAAAAAAAAAACCAGGAAGAAAACGTCTTTATTTGGAAGAAATCTTGCTGGATAAATTAGATTTATCTCATTCATCAGCTCAATTCCGAGGCTGTGTTTCTTGGGACATATAGTGCAGAAAGCTCACAGCAACCTAGCTGAGTGTATTTCAACTCACTGGCTTAAAATTGACAAAACTCAGTTAATAAGGCCCAATGTGTGGCTCCAGACACATAGCAGGAGGCTTCTGGACTATGTGTGACCTGCTGGCATTTCAGCATGTTGCTCAACTCCCTTGACTTAGTTTATCTGCAGCGTTTCAATGAATGCTGGGTCCCACAAGCCAGGCTAACACTCTTTTCAGAGCTCTGAGTGAAATCGAGCACTCCAGATCCTATCTATTTGATTTCTCACAGTCCTAATATAACCTCTTCCACATGAGGCTTTTTATTACCGCTCAGGGAGACAAGCTTTATTTGCAAGCTGTTTGCTGTACCAAATCGTTATTGCTCCATGGCTTTTCAATTGAATAAGATATCAACTTATTGTGTCATTCACTGGGCCCCAGACGTGACTCCAATAAGAAAAAAAGATATTGAAATAGGGACTTTAATAAAAAGAGCTGACGATATGATTATATCTGAAGATGGTAGGAAATATCTAACAATAGTGCAAGAAGAATGGTATTCCCAAACTGATAGCTCTTAATCTTAAGTACTCAAAAAATCCACATAAAGACACAGTGATTTTGCTAAAAGCTCACAAAGTCATATTCCAGAGTATTGTAAGATGTTTCTCTAATGCTGTTCTTCGTGTGTTTTTGCCCGTATAACACTGCAAACTTAAGGTAGAGGATAAAAGCACTGTTTAAAGGTTCAGTTCACCCAAGTCACACAATCAAATGCACACTCACACACACACACGGAGCCTCACTTACCCTTTTTTGGTATTTAGCTTCACATTTAGCTTTAACTTTTGGCTCCACTCCAGTACAATAGATGTGATTCAAATTTCATTTATGCTGCACAAAGCGCTGAAAATTGGATTTGAAAAATTAAACAGCTTTTCAAAGACCTTGGGCCTTTGTACCTCTCACTGTATAACTGCTAGAAAAGGATTTACTTTACGCTCAAGCAGATCACACAGACGTAAAAGAACCAATCATAATCAAAAGTTTTTTCGCATGCAAAAATTTCAGCTTTTGAGAAGTATTAAACTACAAAGGACAAAGTAAAGTCTGACAAAAGCCACTTGAGTCGAATGTCTGACCAAACAAATCATGTTGATAGACTATGTAAAAGATGGACGTAACCACTCTGATGTCAACCATCAGCTTAATGACGACTGTTCAACTGCCATGAATCTGGACAGACTGTTTTTTTTATTCAATGCTTTTTTTTTTAAATTTCTTGTCCCTGTGCCTAGCAATTCAACTACTCCTGTTGAATTTAACACTTTGGGACAGATTTGTCAGCGCAAACTGTGTTTTGGCAAAAAAACCCTGCTGTCTGAAAATGTTGGGAATGATTCAATACGAACTAATAACAGGCCAGGTAGAGCAGGGCGATATGACCAAAAATATTTAACACGATATACATTTGAAAATTTGCAATCACGATGTAACTGACGATATATTTGACACTAGACAAAATACTTTACAACTCCACAACTTTATTAGTGCAAAAAAAAAAAAACCCACCAAACCATCAATGTATTTTCACTTAAACAAGAAAAATGTAACAGTGCAAATGCAAATTCCTTGCTGACAGTTTGACCAAAAGGCATTTCCAGTGGAAACTGGCCAACATATCCTCTGCATAACCATGTATAATATCCACAGAAGAAAAAACCACACAAACGCAATACGGTAATATTATGTTAAAGCACACTACGTATCACTCCGCGAGGCGCCTGCCTACGATAGCCGCAATGCTCCGACAATCCATCAAGTGGTGCGGGTTTGTAGCTTAGCAAAGTCGTACTGAAACATTTGACAGATTTTCGAGTGCCGTGTACAACATAAAATCGTTTCGAGGTCAGTAAACACAACCAGAATTCATACATAAGGCACACGGGATTATAAGGGACACGGTCGATTTTCAGAAAAATCAAAGGATCAATTTCAAGTGCCCCGTATTTTCCAAAAAACACGATAATAACGACAGCCGCTAGCATGCTCTACCAAAAATAGTGCTTTGTTGTGTATCTGACGGATGAAAGCTAAAAAAAGTTCCACACCACTGAAGTTGCAGCATTTCTTACAAACCAGTTGTGGTTCATCTGTTTCATTCAACGATCCGCATTCGCCCTTCTCATTCTCCGTCTGTGCATATGAAAACAAAGGCACTGCCTCATGCGCGTTTTACCCGTATTCTATTGCGATATTTCATTTTCTTATCGTTGCCCAACATTATACCGGTATTACCATGAATGGTATGATATGCCCAGCCCTAAGGCCAGGAATGCCTATGCCGGTACATTTTACCTAAGAAGGCAGGTTTCAAAGGCGAGAGCAGTGTGCCATGACAATTGAATGACCACTATATCACTGTGATTTTTACTTTCCATAAAAATTAATCAACAAAACAAAACACAGCACAAAAAATGTGTTTTGACACTGAGTTTTTAGCAAACCTGTAATGTCAATGTGCTTGTCTTTAAAGCACTTTGGGTCACCTTCTGTTGTTTAAATGTGCTGTAGGCTAGAAATAATAATAAATAATAGTATTGATGTAATACCTATACCATTGGTATGAATGCTGTCAAATATTTGGATCTGCCCACCTCTGTTGCATATGTATTTCTGGAAGTTCCTTTCTTAAGGCGCTATATATAGATAGCAGAATATTTAAATCTACATGAGCAGATTCCACTATTCCTGATTTACAAAAATGTTTTTGTGGTTTGGATTTGTGAAGAACCCCTTGATGTGACCTGGTGGGTATAACATGGAAATTGGGGTGTCACCAAACCCCTGCACAATAAAAAATACACCCCTGGAAGCCCTGTTTGTGATCTATGTGATCTCGCTTGTGTTGCTTCCAGGGAAATATTTGACAAAATCACTGCAAAAAGGTGTTCACACTGTTCTGTGCGCAGCTAAAATGTTTGGACACATGCAGGCACTTTTCTTTATCGGCTCACTGTCACTGGGACACCCAGCATGACAACACACACAAGCTTGCATCAGGCAAATACAGACAAACACACAGAGCCTTTTGCTGTCCAACTGACAAACACCTCCGCACACACACGTACATGTATGCACGCACACCTTATCACTGCAGTAGGATGTGGTTCTTTTCTGGTGCTTTTCTGTTCTGTTCTTTGATGCTGTTTTAGTAATTAACTCAGACAAAAGCTCTGGCATGTCTCTTCTGATGTGAACTTAACAGGCACTCACGGAAAGACACATTTCACATCCATCCTCCTTGATAAACAGAGAGTGAATGTTGACACAGGCTGAATGTGTCAACATTCAGAAATAGCTTGAAAATGAGCCAGCGGGGTATCTGTAGGAATGTCTGTCTGTGGATGAATCGGAGAACGTGTGATATTTCCATCATATACAACCCTAAACACTTGCCTGATATCCTCCTGGAACGAGGATCACGTGGGATTAATTGGGGTTTTCTGCAACATCAACGTGTCAGCATATGACAAACGACTGTAAACTGTTAAAAGTGATACTAATGGTGAAAAACAGCTAAAAAACATATCTATATACAATATAAAGCAACAAGAGAAGAATGCTAAAAGAGTCCTATCAGACACGTGACTTAATTTAATTACAATAAACAAAGGGGAACCTGATGAGATCATCTGGCCAACTACACGTTCCCCAAGCAACAAGCTGCTGCAGTCTAGTTCCTGATTACACCAGATGAATACATACAAACTTGCACAGTATTGGTCTCTTCTTTTTGAAAACAAACACCACCAATGGCTGACTTTTTTGATCTTTTTAACAGACCATTATAGTATTTACAGAAGCCCCGCAGAGACATATAAACTTGTACTTTTCAAACTTCAAACCAGAGCACTGCAAAGTATTTATTTAAATCTGTGCTCCCCTGTTGTCTCGAGGGTTTGGTGGAACACGGGCTCTGCTTTCATGTTTGGAAAAAGGGTTTCCTGGGCAAATGTGAGCCACTCCTCTGACGAATTCGAGGAACGGGAATGTTGTTCCTTGGTTTAGTTGTTTTTGTCCTCTTCTGGTTTCATGTATTTGCTTTTAGATTTACAGCAGTTTTCAAATATTTACATTCAAAGTTTCTTGTAAAGTTATGTCTTGTCTACAGTTTAGCATTGCCTTTTGTGGGTACCTTAGCCATGAAATCTTTTTAACTACCCTGAATGTGGGTAGCGAGAAAGAAGCCCTTTGAGTCCTGTGTTAAACACACAGTGAAAGATCCAAGTATGAGCAAGTTTCCGCAAAACATCTCACTGAATCGTCCAATTTCCGAGCTAAACCCTCAAAACCCACCTGGGGCTCTCAGCTGAGCTTCAAAATGCCCTCGCTCACAAAACCATCGCCCACCCTGAAAACCCAAATAAATTCCAAGCATTGTATTGTGTTACTGAGCCAAGTGAAACATTCCACATGTTTTGATATCAGAGGAGCTTTGGGAGGGTTGTGGGTTCAGCTTTGCAGACTGTCAGAGCCATTTCCAAAGCAGCATCATATCTAAGTGAGGTCATTTTGTTGAATCACCCCCTGAAGCAAACTGCCTACCAAGCCTCTAATAACTTTATTACCACATATATCATGGCCAGGCTTTGGTCTTTTTGCTTGACTTTGTGGGGGACTTGGAAGGCATCTGCAAGCCGCTGTGCTGCTCTTCTGCTCTCTCCTCATTCATCTGACCTGCAGTCATCGCCGCCATTGTTTTATTTTTTTCTCACCCCCCCCCCCCCCCCTTCCTCTTTGTTTCCCTGCCTGTCTTCATTAAACTTGTCAAGTTCCTGCCGCAGCTATGCCAGCCCTGTATTATGCTCTGCTGTTCTCATCACCGTGCCCTTCAGTTGCCTGGATACTGCCGAAGAGATGTGAAGAGGCAGAGAACACCTTCTGACACAAAGTAAACACTGAAGCTTGTTATATAAAGTATATGGAAAGTTTTCAAGTCAAAGTAAAGTGCAATTTGTTTTTCAGGGTGTGGTCTTTAGCTGTTAATGTCAAATAAAAATAGGGACAGTCCTCTTTTTCTGAAAATGAAGAGCCTCTTCTTTTCTTCCTTCTTGCAAGAAGTTAGCACTAACGAAAGTAAGACAATAAGTTAATAATAATATTATTTGCATCCTTTCATTTTTCTTGCATTGTCAATTTTATTCCTTACAAAATGCGGACATTGTGCTTACAGTTGGGTTCATAAGTGTTTGGACTGTGAGACAGTTTTCTGTAATGTTGTCTCTGAAATCCAATCAAGAAAAAGCTGCGATTGAAGTGCAGACTTTCAGGGCTTAAACAAAAACTGATTAGGAATTATAATCCCCCATTTTTTGAGATTCAATAGTAATTAAACTAAAATGATTTCAAATATAACAACTATTTTGATCAATCAATGACTCCTTCGGCCACCTTCAGTTGCTGCTTCTTTATGGGTATCTGTATGTTCAGTTTTGTCTTCACTAGGTGATTTATAGTATGTTTCCTGACTGGGAAGTTAAGGATTTACCACCAGCACATCCTCACACGATGGCAGCTGTTTCCAAACGATAACTACAGCATGCTCTAGAAGCGGAGTTAAACCAGAACAGAAACTTGTACGTGTTTATCAGCAGTAGTGGTCAAAGGTGACTGATATCAGGTAGAAATCCTCTTTTGAAATCAAATTGGTGAAAGCGGTAAAGCTATTTCACTCCAACCTTAAACCTGGGGAAAAAAATCAGAAAGTGGAATTTTTTTTTTTTTTTGTGCCCTTCTACTGAAAACAATTTTACCGCATTATGTTTCGCTATGGACTGGGCTACCTACAGGGCCACCCCTGTAGGAGTGGAAGTCCTTAGAAATTATGTGGTGATGTCATGGACTGAGCTACTGTCGTGAGATTTTTATTGTCATGGTTACAGTTAAGTTATACACTTAAGGGACAAAACTGTGTTCATGTCTAAAATATAAAGCTCCCTCGAGGCTGAAAACAGGACATAAACAGTAGTCTCCCACGTTCTAGAAATTTGGTTCACCCATCAATCCACCCAACCCCCCTCCCTGTACAGACGTAATCATGTGAAAGTTGGAAACGCTTGCTCCTCCTGCTGCATCTGCTCTGTGTGGATCTGAGTGAGGGTGGTGGACATACCTGGCATGTGATCTAAACTCCACCTACTTGCTGCCTTGGCCTGTGTTGGTGTCTGTGCCGTCATAGGTGATGATGGTGATGGCAGGCTCTGGTTTAAATGGTAAGGTCACAGATGGTTGTTGGGAGTGGGATGTTGTTGGGGATCTTGCCCACCAATGTCAAAAGAAAAAAAGAGGGGGAGGCTAATGATGTATTAGAAAAATGCACAGTGATGGATGTCTGGCACATGTGACATTTCAGTTTGCTACCAGTTTCACCTACTGGGGTGGGGTTGAGGTCAGTTTAGTTTAAACTGAATAAGGGTGTTTTATAGAAGAGCTGGTTTTATCTACAGAAGCTTTGTCATGCTGGAACAGGAAAGGGTCTTCCCCAAACTGCTGACACAAAGTTGAAAGCATAAGGTGCTTTCAAATGTGCCTCATTTAGGCTTGTTGTATATGAGTAACAGATCTTGGCCACAAATCAAGGAATTATAAATCGTTTGTGGTGAAAATATGAAAATGTTCAAAACTATGGTTGGAGCAGTAAATGTCCTTCATTGGAACTAAGCTGCCTGGACTAAATCACAGCTCACAAGCATCCTGGTGTAGGTAAACCTACTTTTAGCTGTGCATGGATCATCTTTGACACTGAGGTACCTAAAAGCTCCTTAAACTGTAAAGATGAGTATTATTCATGCACAGAATAAGAATGATTTTCAGAAAAGTATCGTCTAGTGTTTTTCAGAGATGACAAAATAGTTGAAGAGGCAGATTTTTGTGTCTTGTAGGGTGATGGGAGAACTTATAGCTAAGTTTATGGCTGTTTTATTATTTATATATCAGAAAGCCCACTTAAATAAAACACTGTGCAACTATTCAGAAGTTATAAACAGCAATTTACTGTAAGAATCTACTCACATTTACTAATATGCTATCAGGGACCACTCAGTGTATTATGCCCATGGCAGTAAAGCCATTTGTGTTTGGGATGAAAGGCCTGACATAAATAAATTCATTCATCCATCTGGGGTGCTGTAAAGCAGCCACACTGACAGGACCAGGCGGTGGACAGCTGAAGTAGCTGGACGGCCACAAATGCCTAATTGACTTATTATTCCAAAAAAAGCAAGCAATTTTGGTAAAATGGGATAGCACAGCACATAAAGTATCACACAAAATGACATTAATGAATGTGACAATAATGAAAAAATTGACACTGAAGAAAAAAAAAACAAATTACTTACTGCGGCTACTGATAGCTATTAGTCACTTAAAATCAATTTTTTAAAAATGTGTCCTCACTAGCCCCGCTGAAAGGATCCGCCTGTTTTTGTGGTTCACAACAAAGCAGTCAGTCACCGCATCAGTTTGACGACACATTTATCCATCTGGGAAAGCTGCTGACACTTAATTAATGCAGTAAAAGTGCTGCTCTTTATGGTAAACAAAAAAGAAGAGGGTTTTGGATCTAATATTTTAAGGTCATTTTATGAATGAAATTACTCATTTTACAAAGTGATCAGGTCACCTTCTATTTGAAAAAGTTTTATCTATTAGTATTAAGATAATACTGGGGGGGATTGGCCTGTTTCTAGAGCAAACTGAAGCATCCTCATAGGACCATTTTCACGTTGTCTGTGATCATAAAAAAATTTTAAAAAGTCTCAAAAACACACTCTCATGTATCATATATTATACACTTGGCTTTAAAGAGTTGAACACAAAATCTCTGTAATCCTCATATAATTATGTTGCTGTAAATTCAAAGTGATGACTGAAGGCACAGTTTTACATAAACTGTCATTCACAAAAGGTATATATGACAGAACGTAGGAGTTTGAGCACATACAGTTCTCAGAAAACTGGGCCAAAATGAAATGTTTTGTTATTTTTAGGGAAATTATTTAATAGCCATTGCACAATTTATCAGTTCAACAGTCATGAAATGTGTGATAACAAGATTAGAAGCAGGATCAGCAGACACACAGGATTTCCTGCCTTTTATGAATTCAGGCAGCCCTCCATTAGTTCATCATCTCAGACAGCCAGCCTGCCATATGTGTTAACTTTTCAAAGCAGTGAAGGCACATCATATCAAATGCCATCAGTCCTACTTGTCATCCCCCTGCCCATTGTATCTTGTCAATGTGTGACATACATTACATCGCTATATCCCATCAGTTTTCCTAAAACCAAAAACAAGGGCGGCCAATTCGTGCATCACTGCCACGCGGCAGCTGACATTAAATCGATACGAGGGGCATGTGTTGGTGGGTTGCACAGTGGCTGCAGCGCTAATGACAAAACAAGACAAATTAAGTGTCTGCTTAGGCACACTTCCTCAGCTTGACAGGATGATGGGGGCGGCGTAATGGGAAAAAGAGAGGACAAGGAGAGAAGAGACCAAAAGGCCAAGAAGAAAAATTCACTTTCATATATATATATATATATATATATATATATATATATTATGGAATGCCCTTTAGGAAAATATTATATATATATTCCAACCAAAGTCTGAATATATAGAATGATCTTTTGAATATATAGAATGAAGCTTGAATATATAGAATGAAACTTGAATATATAGAATGATCTTTTGAATATATAGAATGAAGCTTGAATATATAGAATGAAACTTGAATATATAGAATGTATGAACCTCATTTTTAGAGATGATGTGTTTCTGAATTCTCTGCCTTTACAAAATGGCATCAGCTGAACTATTTCAGTACTTTTTAGAGCTTGACAACTGTTTTGCGACAGCTGTTCAAACTGCAAATGGTAGAAATAATTTGAATTTATACTACGTCACCTTGAAGAACACGTTTTCATTATTGCAACATTTCTAGTGCTCATGAATAATGTTCAACAAAATGTTTCTGGGAGAAGATTATGCACACTTCTTGAGGGAATTTATCAATCACTGATGGAGATGTCAACTGAGCTAACACTTCGAGCAGAAGCTGAAGCACATGTTATGGGCTCATTATATCATTCTACATCTCAAAGAGGAAGGTCAAGGTAAGTGATAAAAATGGAAACAAATTCATTCATAATGTGTATGGCACTTGAAAGAGTCAAGAGATGGCAAACAAGATAATGAATGCAAGAAATAAGAAAGAAGTTAACATATTTCTTCTTTTGTTTCTAACTCTTTTAGGTACAACATACCAGCTACTGAGCTGACTGACATGCGAGACTTGGGGTTTAGTTGGATGGCCATATCTCAAATGTTGTCAGTAAATGTTGGAACACTGTACAACCACAGGATACAACTAGTGGACTATGGAAATTTGCAATTTGAACAGCTGTCGCAAAACAGTTGTCAAGCTCTAAAAAGTACTGAAATAGTTCAGCTGATGCCATTTTGTAAAGGCAGAGAATTCAGAAACACATCATCTCTAAAAATGAGGTTCATACATTCTATATATTCAAGTTTCATTCTATATATTCAAGTTTCATTCTATATATTCAGAAGATCATTCTATATATTCAAGCTTCATTCTATATATTCAGAAGATCATTCTATATATTCAAAAGATCATTCTATATATTCAAGTTTCATTCTATATATTCAAGTTTCATTCTATATATTTAAGTTTCATTCTATATATTCAAAAGATCATTCTATATATTCAAGTTTCATTCTATATATTCAAAAGATCATTCTATATATTCAAGCTTCATTCTATATATTCAAAAGATCATTCTATATATTCAAGTTTCATTCTATATATTCAAGTTTCATTCTATATATTCAAGTTTCATTCTATATATTCAAGTTTCATTCTATATATTCAAAAGATCATTCTATATATTCAAGTTTCATTCTATATATTCAAAAGATCATTCTATATATTCAAGCTTCATTCTATATATTCAAAAGATCATTCTATATATTCAAGTTTCATTCTATATATTCAAGTTTCATTCTATATATTCAAGTTTCATTCTATATATTCAAAAGATCATTCTATATATTCAAGCTTCATTCTATATATTCAAAAGATCATTCTATATATTCAAGTTTCATTCTATATATTCAAGTTTCATTCTATATATTCAAGTTTCATTCTATATATTTAAGTTTCATTCTATATATTCAAAAGATCAGTCTATATATTCAAGTTTCATTCTATATATTCAAGCTTCATTCTATATATTCAGAAGATCATTCTATATATTCAAGTTTCATTCTATATATTTAAGTTTCATTCTATATATTCAAAAGATCATTCTATATATTCAAGTTTCATTCTATATATTCAAAAGATCATTCTATATATTCAAGTTTCATTCTATATATTCAAAAGATCATTCTATATATTCAAGCTTCATTCTATATATTCAAAAGATCATTCTATATATTCAAGTTTCATTCTATATATTCAGACTTTGGTTGGAATATATATATATATAATATTTTCCTAAAGGGCATTCCATAATATATATAAAAAACACCCAGCACGCCCCTGCGGGCGGTTTATCCTTCAAGCTCGGGTCCTCTACCAGAGGCCTGGGAGCTTGAGGGTCCTGCGCAGTATCTTAGCTGTTCCCAGGACTGCGCTCTTCTGGACAGAGATCTCCGATGTTATTCCCGGGATCTGCTGGAGCCACTCGCCTAGCTTGGGAGTCACCGCACCTAGTGCTCCGATTACCACGGGGACCACCGTTACCTTCACCCTCCACATCCTCTCGAGCTCTTCTCTGAGCCCTTGGTATTTCTCCAGCTTCTCGTGTTCCTTCTTCCTGATATTGCTGTCATTCGGAACCGCTACATCGATCACTACGGCCGTCTTCTTCTGTTTGTCTACCACCACTATGTCCGGTTGGTTAGCCACCACCATTTTGTCCGTCTGTATCTGGAAGTCCCACAGGATCTTAGCTCGGTCATTCTCCACCACCCTTGGGGGCATCTCCCATTTTGACCTCGGGACTTCTAGGTTATACTCGGCACAGATGTTCCTGTACACTACACATAACCACTTGGTTATGGCGTTCCATGTATGCCTTGCCTGCTAGCATCTTGCACCCTGCTGTTATGTGCTGGATTGTCTCTGGGGCATCTTTACACAGCCTGCACCTGGGGTCTTGCCTGGTGTGATAGACCCCAGCCTCTATGGATCTTGTACTCAGAGCTTGTTCTTGTGCTGCCATGATTAGTGCCTCTGTGCTGTCTTTCAGTCCAGCTTTGTCCAGCCACTGGTAGGATTTCTGGATATCAGCCACCTCCTCTATCTGCCGGTGGTACATACCGTGCAGGGGCCTGTCCTTCCATGATGGTTCCTCGTCTCCCTCCTCTTTCTTGGGTTTCTGCTGCCTGAGGTATTCACTGAGCACTCGGTCAGTTGGGGCCATCTTCCCAATGTATTCTTGGATGTTCCTTGTCTCATCCTGGACTGTGGTGCTGACACTCACCAGTCCCCGGCCCCCTTCCTTCCGCTTAGCGTACAGCCTCAGGGTGCTGGACTTGGGGTGAAACCCTCCATGCATGGTCAGGAGCTTTCTTGTCTTTATGTCAGTGGCTTCTATCTCCTCCTTTGGCCAGCCTATTACCCCAGCAGGGTACCTGATCACGGGCAGGGCGTATGTGTTGATGGCCCGGATCTTGTTCTTACCATTCAGCTGACTCCTCAGGACTTGCCTGACCCTCTGCAGGTACTTGGTGGTTGCAGCCTTTCTAGCGGCCTCTTCATGGTTCCCATTTGCCTGCGGGATCCCCAGGTACTTGTAACTGTCCTCTATGTCTGCAATGTTGCCTTCTGGTAGTTCAATCCCCTCAGTTCTGACTACCTTCCCTCTCTTTGTTACCATCCGACTACACTTCTCCAGTCCGAACGACATTCCAATGTCATTGCTGTATAGCCTGGTAGTGTGGATCAGTGAATCGATGTCTCGTTCACTCTTGGCATACAGCTTGATGTCATCCATGTACAGGAGGTGGCTGACAACTGCTCCGTTCCGTAGTCGGTATCCGTAGCCAGTCTTGTTAATGATCTCACTGAGGGGGTTCAGGCCTATGCAGAACAGCAGTGGGGACAGAGCATCTCCTTGGTAGATCCCGCACTTGATGGTAACTTGTGCTATGGGCTTGGAGTTGGCCTCTAGTGTTGTACGCCACATCCCCATTGAGTTCCTGATGAAGGCTCTTAGGGTCCCATTGATCTTGTACAATTCTAGGCATTCCAGTATCCAGCTGTGGGGCATTGAGTCATAGGCCTTCTTGTAATCAATCCAGGCAGTGCACAGGTTGGTCAGTCTGGTCTTGCAGTCTCGGCTGATTGTTCTGTCTACCAGTAGCTGGTGTTTTGCACCTCTGGTATTCTTGCCAATTCCTTTCTGTGTCCCGCTCATGTATTGACCCATGTGCCTGTTCATCTTAGCCGATATGATGCCTGACAGGAGCTTCCATGTAGTACTGAGGCAGGTTATTGGTCGGTAGTTGGAGGGGACCAGTCCCTTCTTGGGGTCCTTGGGGATCAGGACCGTCCGGCCTTCAGTTAGCCATTCCGGGTGTCTCTCGTTAACTAGCAGCTGGTTCATTTGTGCTGCCAGACGCTCGTGGAGTGCAGTCAGCTTCTTCAGCCAGTAGGCATGAACCATGTCGGGCCCTGGTGCTGTCCAACTCTTCATACTGGAGACCCTTTCTTGGATATATGCCACTGTGATGGTTACTGGACCCTGTTCAGGGAGGTCGCTGTGGTCTGCCCTCAGATCCACTAGCCACTGAGCATTGCCGTTATGGGTTGCATCCTTCTCCCATATGCTCTTCCAGTATTGCTCCGTCTCCAGCCTTGGTGGTGCTGTTCTCTTATTGTTCCCTTGCCACTGAGAGTACACCTTTGCTGGTTCTGTGGAGAACAGCTGGTTTATTCTCCTGCCTTCTATCTCTCTGGTGTACCTCCTCAAGCGGCTGGCCAAGGCTGTGAGTCTTTGCTTGGCAGTTTCCAAGGCCTCAGGTATGGACAGCTTGCTGTATTTCTTAGGCACCTTATTTGTCGCACCTTTCTGCAACTCCGTTAGTTGGCTAACCTCCCTCCGTGCTACTTTGATCTTGCCCTCTAGCCTCCTTCTCCATGGAGGGTACTGCCCCTTGTGGCTGTTCAACTTGTAACCAAGCATCTCACTGATCACTGCTGCCGTATTGTAGATCAGCTTGTTAGTGTCGGTAATTGTGGTTGTAGGTATTGCCCGTAGTGCTGCATTAACATCATCTAGCAGACCTTCTGAGGGTACTTCACGTAATCTTGGTAACCGGCTACGGGGGATCCAGGTTTCAAGCTTGGCCATGATCCTATTTTTCAGGTCAGTTCCTCTCGCACTCAACGATCCTTCTCCTATCGCACTTGGGGCTATGTACCCAATCTCGGGTGGGGGTGATGATATCTCCCCCCTGACCTGGCGTCCTGACTCCTCCTTGCCGTAGCATTTGTGTTGTACCTCGTCAATCTCTAGCTGTGAGAGCAGTCCCTTCTTTCGAATGTTGGAACACTGAGCTACTAGTTGTTTCGCCGTCATTGTGGATGTTGGGTATCGAAGAATCCATAGGTCCCTCATCCTATTCATGTAGCCCCTTCCGCCGGGGTTACTTGCGTAGTAGCATTCCAACAACGCCCTGTTTTCGTCCCTTGCCCACCGATGCCTTCTTGTTCCAGTAGCCCACTTTTCGTCAGGGTGCCCTGGTTCCTCAACACCTGACGCGGACCTTGTTGATCCGGGCGACGTCCGAGCCGGCATGCCTTCATATTTATCTGTCTCGCTCATGTCTGCGGTAGGCTTGCTTAGCATAGGGGGTCTAGCCTTAGGACCCTTACTGGATACAGACGCCCCAGGCAGGAATCGAACTTATATATATATATATATATATATATATATATATATATATATATATATATATATATATATATATATATATATATATATATATATATATACATATATATATATATATATATATATATATATATATGCTTGTGCCCACAATATGATGTGGCACTGATTGCCACTGACATTTCAAAGCATGATAACCTCTATATGGATGTGTCATGCTTGGTATATATGTGTTTCTGTGCAGGCGCGTGTGTGTGCTCAGAGCAGGACTGATAAAACAGACAGAAGCATATCTCTACATCAGATGCCTGCAGTGGAACAAGTAGGGTCAGAGTTCAATATCATCACAATGTCAGTCCCAGTCTGCAGTTGGTATGGCTGTTAGCACTGAAACAGGGGAGCTGATAAACCAAACCCCAGAGCCGACACAGTATTGTAACAGAGCCACAGGATGGTACTGTAGCTCACAGTCTGCCATTTGATTCATATCAGCGAGCGGGGTGGGGAAGGAGGGCTGAAAAATCAGCAGAGCCTGAAATGATTGCGTGTCCAATTGCAAATTAAAGTAACAGTTAACAAGAATGCAACGTGTTGGGGACAAGCCTGTTGTTTGTGTTGTTGTGTTCTCATGCCAGGCCTCCGTTTTTTTGTTTTTTTTTCTTTTTTCTTTTTTCTTTTTTGTTTGTTTTTTTCTTTTTTCTAAAGCGTGTGCTGAAACCTTGTGGTGATTACACCCAGCCATATGTCTAGTCTGTGAACACTGTAGCTTCACAGCAATCCCATCCATTTGGCCTTTTAAAAACAGCCACTCGCATCAAACGCTTTATAATTAACCATAAAATATGACTGGAGGAGCTGTGGTGAGCTGCTGCTTTTGTTCGCTGTCCAAAAACTGGGCCTGGCTTCCTCTTGGAGGATGATTTCATGATTCTTTATTGAAAATTTAAACAGGGTAAGGGAAGCCCTGTGCCACTCTCTGTGTGTTTATTTTCCATCTGATACTATCCATTTGTCTGTCTTGACAAAATTGAAATATTAGAAAGCCATTGAAAAAAAACCTCTAGTTTAACACCAGACTGCAGTGCACTGAATATATATATAAATGGTTTTTGTGTGTTTTTAACCCACTCTACTCAGCTCTAATGCTCTTTTAAAGACCACTGAGAAACTATTTAGTAACCACTGTGACATGTGTTGTAGGTCTGTACCAATAAACATGTACTTTGCCAGACTGTGTGTCTCAGAGTGCTGGTGTTCAGTGGGGATCGGGTTGGTTTTTCTTTTGGATAACAGTCTTTTGCGATTAAAAAGCAACTAAATCTGTGGAAGCAGTAGAGGTTTCAGTATTGCAGGGTTTCACACTGCCTGCTTCTCTCTATTTGTATGTCAGCCTTTCTCGACCACCAGAGAGGTTTATTGTTGTTCTTATTTTTAAAAATATTTTTCATCTTGACAAGAAAATGCCAAAAAATAAATAAATAGAACCTAATTTTCCAAAACGTTGGGATGAGGAGGAAATTACGAATGTTATATATACTCATATACACATACACACTCACATACAAGTGCATGTGAGCATACTCAGTTAGGACAGGGGCATGTTTGCCACTATGTTGCATCAACCTCTTCTTTTGACAACACTGTGTGTTTGGGAACTGAAAAGAACAACTGCTGCAGTTTTTCAAAGTGAAATGTTTTCCTATCATTCCTTGATATTGGATTTCAGCTGCTCAACACTTCAGAGCCTCCTTTGTTGTATTTTATTTTATTTATTTATAATACATCAAATTGTTTCAGCAGGTGACAGTACTGCAGTAAGACCTGTTTTGCACATATTGCCTTTGTAATATGTACTGTACCTTAACAGGGTATGGCATAGTCTTAATAACCAGCACCTTCACTGTAAAAGACATCAACTAAATGATATAGCAACACATTTTGCTCCTAAGCGTGTATAAACCGATCAGGTTTATGACCACCAAGCCTGATATAATGTTGGTTCTTCTTTTTTCTGCTAAATCAGCCCTGACCCAACGAGGCAGGGACTCCACTACACCCCGTAAGGTGTCCTCTGGCATCTGCACCAAGATGTTAGCAACAGATCCTTTATATATTTTTCTGTTGCCCCATAAAAAAAAATATAATAGTGCCCCAGAAACCAACGAGTCTCTGGAGAATATGAAGACCCTGTTAGACACTTTCCACATGTATGTGCCAAGTAAGTACTCCATCAATCTGTACCCTAAGTATTTGTTTGACATAGCCTGTCTAATGCCATGGCCATATAGTAATTGGGGTCTGATCTGGGATCAGTAATCATTTTTTCAGTTTTCTGTACATTAAGTGATGCTCATCACAGCAGTTCGCAAGCATATCCACTCCACTCTACTCCATAATGGTTGCCTCGCTGTGTAAGACTAGTGACCTGTATACTCTGCCTCTCACGCTGTGACAGCTGGGATAGCCTCCAGTCTACCCTGAACTGGATAAGCAGAAGGAGATGGATGGATGAAAACTTTCTTCCTTGCATGAAATTCCAGATTAGCATAAATTAAGGAACAGATGAATGCATTCTCAGTTTGATCATTTCAAGTGTAGTCTTTGTACTATTTTCAGTTACATTTAGGAAATGTATTGTTAGCAAAGTGTCCCAGTGTTTTGGAAACGAGTACGATTTCAATAGCTCCCAATATTCTGCACCACACTTTTGTGTAATTAATTTTCACCTATTATAATGAAGTTTACAAAGACGATAATAAATTATAATCTCCCGATTCACTCCACTCTTTCTCTCTACTTGACTCTGTTGCTTGGTTTCGCTGTCTGCATCCAATTACATTTGTCTCTCTCCTTGTCAACCTCCATTTCTCTCTCCTTATCTTTCTGTCTGCATCCAGCTCCAAATCTCTTTCTCTCTCGCTCCCCCTTCCTAGTTTCCTCTCTGCTGCGCACAATTTCGTGTCTCTCTCTACATCGAGTTCCATCTCTCATTCTTGATGTATATACATTTCTCACTCACTGTCCCTTTCCTCTGCGTTCTGGCTCCACATATTTCTCATCCTTTCCCTTTCTACTCCTGCCTCCATTTGTCTATTCCTGTCTCTTCTCCCTCTCGGACTCTGTCCTGCTGCATCTCTTTCTCTTGCTGTCTGTCTCTATTTGTCTTGGTGGACAGGTTGGTTTCTCTGAGGGCTGCACTCTGACATGGTGAAATGGAGTTAGTTTGTTCCTGCAGTGACGGAGGCACTTTGCAGTCAGGATAACAGCTCCAGATATTGACAGTGAGGAGGAAGAGGACTTCAGGGGTCACCGAGAGCTGGCAGGAAGAAGCGGTAAAGCTTCAAACCACTGCAGACATTAGCTGTAGGTACAGTTGCAGGTAAACACAGAAGCCCACAAGACAGTCTGAGGTTAAGATAAGGCTGTTCTTAGAATAATAATTATTGCTGAGTAGTTTACATCGTGACGTTATTAAGATTCTTGATTGCAGAATCAATCAGTTGTGACCAATCATAGATGTCCCTGTTAGTACTAAACAGCATGCACTGTGAACTCCTCTGTTATGGGGTTAATACTGCTTAGCTTACATATGCACTTCCTGAAAAGTAGACATCTAGACCACAGCATACACATTGTGTGGAGAGCCATAAAACTGTGCCTAGGTTTGGGCATAGTGTGTTTATAATGCTGGACAACAAAAAAGCAAAAACTTAAAAATAGCTAAAGTTTTTTCACACAAAGCCATCTCCACTGCAAATATTCTACTCAACTTTCACTCAGTACCAGCCACTTATTAGCTGAAAACACAAGCAAAATATAATAATGGATTCCATTTATATAGCGCTTTTCAGGACCCCTCAAAGCGCTTTACAATACCACTATTCATTCACTCTCACATACAGCTGCCCTGGGGCAGACTGACAGAAGCGAGGCTGCCATATTGTGCCATCGGCCCCTCTGGCCATCACCAGTAGGTGAAGTGTCTTGCCCAAGGACACAACGACCGAGACTGTCTGAGCCTCGAACCAGCAACCTTCCGATTACAAGACGAACTGCCAACTCTTTGAGCCACAATCGCCCTACAAAGCGGTTTCAGTTAAACATGTATATGCATTGCCGCCACTGCTCATATTGTAAGGTGTTCAGAATGTTAGTGTAGGAGCAGCATTGCAAAAACAGTCATATACAGTTATATTTTCTTTATATATACATCACATATCACACTTCTCTAACTGGCATCTTGCAGGAGAAGCGTTGCTGTGTGTCAAATCTATCTTTGTGCTCTCATCTGGTCTGTTCTCCGTTTATTATTCTAAATCAAGGTCAAGCAGTGCAAAAACAGTTAGTTGTCTAATGATGCAGAGCAATTTAGCTCTGCAATGAAAAAAAACCCCTCAGATAACCTATACTGCATTTGCATCTGTGTCACTGAAGATGAATGTTGAAAGTTTATGACAGTAATGGGACACAAATAAGCTCATGAGAACATGTTGAAGGAATAACAAACTAGAAGGCTAATTTAGGCAGAGTTTCACTTCCCAGTACTGTAGCTGCTCTCAGGCCAGTCTGTGGCCAGTGCATCTGAAATGAGGCCAGCATACTGGTTGGGATTCAGGTGTACTGTGAGTCTGGCAACACTGAGTGCTGGAGTTGGGCTGCCATTGTGTTGAGACACTGAAAAGAGAAACTGAAACTCTAAATCACGAGGAGCCACTAAAACCACAACAGGACATCATGGTCATCATGGTCAAGAGAAAAAGGTTTTCCCAAAGTTCACAAATGGGTTCTTTGTTAAGTGTTATTACCTGTCTATAAAGAGGAAAGGGTGTTATCCGAAACTGAAACTGAAAAACATGCTCCTCTCTGGTGCTACACCTTAAAATCCCATTAAGAGATGATGAGGAGGTGGAGAGCCTATTAGTTTTTTCGGGTGAAAGCCAGATTCATTTCGAAGAATTAATATCCAGAAGTCTTGTCCAAGCACGGCCCGAGGATGATGATATATATCCTAAGCAGTGTGGAATGTGAAATGTTGTGCTTCATTTTGCTGCCAGATGAATTTCATTCCTATTAATGACTCTATCCTTCACAGTGATTGCTTTTTTTGTGGCATTTTAATTTTGCACCTTCTTGTTAGAGTCGAAATAAGTGGACATATCTGACAGAAAAATGCATTTAGGTCTTTGCTTAGGACTTGGTTACATGCTGCCAGATGACACACAACAAAAAGTTAGCTGCAGTAATGTCTTAAAAGGAGTGGATGACCTCTTAATTGCTTCTTTTATATTCAGATAAAACTGAAGTTGGCTCTAAAAATGTTGGAAACATGGTGTCAAACCAGATACTTACTGTGGGTGGCCGTGGCCTCCAATAACACTGTGAGGAATCTTAGAGTTGGTTTGTATTTACGCAATATCTCTAAAAATAGAAACATCCTGTTTCAGGGTGAAACTGAAAAACTAGTAATGCATTTATTACTTTTAGGCTGGACTGTTGTAATTCACTGTTATCAGGCGGCTCTAAAAAACTCTTTGAGTATCCCATATTGGCTTTTCTTCATTGGCTCACTGTTAAATCTAGAATCAAACTAGATCAAATTACATAAAAGGTCTAAAAGGCCTTGCATAATTAGACCCCATCTCATCTTCAAAACCTCACAATATAGAGCACTTTGCTCTCAGCAGGGAGCCATATTTTTCAAGTAACCTACATTGGACAACAGCATAATAAAACTGGAATTTCTGGTTTTAGTGTGCCACCCCAATATTTTAGTGAACTTAGGGCCACCCCTATGAAAACATTCTGGAGGTGCCCCTGGCTCAAAGTAGAATGGGAGGCAGAGCCTTCAGCTTTCAGACCCACCTTCTGTGTAACCAGCTCCCAGTTTGAATTGAGAAGATAGACACACTTTTTACTTTTAAGGTTAAACTTAAAACTTTCCTTTTTAAGCTTATGAGTCATTCCACCATTTCCATCCCCTGGAAATTCTATTTATAAAATCTCATGAAGATTAACTGTAAAATACATTTTCTTATTAAGCAGTATTTGTCACCTGCCCTCACTCTATAACATTACACAATACAATAAAACATAATGAATAAAATCCTAAAAATATTTTGCATTTTTCGGTGACGGCTTATGCCATCTATGCCCTACATAAATTTCTTTTAAAAGAAATCTGTAATATTTTGTTAAAATAAACACCTAAAAAAATTGGAACATTAGAGAAGTCACATGCACAACAGCAAGTTGATCAGTTGGATCTTCTAAAAGACACAGGAAGACAAAATCTAAGTACATTTCACCTGATCCAGCCCTAACTGATCAGGTGACCCTGAATCGTCCCTTAGTTGGGGGCTTCCCATGATGCACTGAGTGTTTCTTCTTCACTCACTTCTATGCTGACTTACGCTGCCAGAGGAAGATTCTTGTTAAAATTGAGTTTTTTCTTCCCACTATCGCCAAGTGCTTGTTCATAGGGCATAGTCTGATTGTTGGGGTTCTCTGTTCTCTGTATTATTACCTTACAATATAAAGCTTCTTGAGGTGTAAAATTCAGATAAAATTGAAAGTGAAATAAACTGCAAATACATTTGCAGTGAAAGGTCCCTGCTATTATTCTCTGCTTTGAAGAAAACAAAATTTTTGTCTGGAAAGTACCTAAGTTCAGCAAAAACATCTTTTTCTTTTTTTATTGCATGTGACCATCTTTGGACGTTTAGGGGAAATGCAGTCTTGTGATATATCTGCCACTGTGTGCATGAGTTATCAGAACACAAACATTACTTCCAGTGCCAAACCACAGGTTTTTCCTCTGATCGTGTCTCAGCATCTAGTCACATCCTTTCAGTCTTCAGTGAATAATGCAAGAATAAATCACCAGTTCTGTCACATGATACAGTGTTGTGTCAGACCACAATCAAACCTTGTGGCAGAGACAGAAACAGCCACGTAAAATGTGCTATGTAAGGATGACAGCACACATTCTTTACACACAAACGCTGAAACTGATAGAGGTGTACTCCCTCCCCTCCAGCATCTCACACACATACACTTGTGTACAAAGGCAGGCATCTCATCTTCCTACTCTGTATCATCACAGGGCAAGCCGCCATTGTTGAGATTTCCTCTTCTTAATTACTAGGACACTGAGCATTGTTCTTACCGCCCTGCTGTTTCGGGCTCCATTTCTAACTCAGTTGTGTGTGTGTCTTTAACCCCACTGTTAGTCTTGAAGGCCAGAGGGCAGCTAGGTTTACCACCTGTTGAGGCAATTACTAACTGAACAAAGCGGAAAGGGCAGGGAGGGGCTAGGGTTCACATGTCAGCAATTTCCATCTCTTTCTGGAAAACCGTCGATTGTTTTTAATCAAAAGGTCGCTGCCTTCATTAGATTTATATTTAAAGTCCTCCTCTCCGACACGTCTGCCTGAGAGGCAAGCCAAAATTTGATACGATTTTATACTGCTGCTGACAAGAAAACACCATCCCCACAAACTAATGGTTCAATACAAAGTACATAAACAACATGGAGTAAGTGCTTCAAAAATGGGAACAATGACTGAATCACTCCACCTCCACCCTTTGCCAGCTCAAAGAAAAAGCCTTCTGAAGAAATGAATGGGTAGTTTAATGGTGTCATGTTACAAGACGTCTTAACAGAAGCTTTGTGAAAGTCATGAAGCCTCCATTGGTTTCAATGAAATATTGGCCTTTTATTTGTTTGCTCAGAGTGTCACGGCTGGCGGAGTGAGCCGTGTGGTGTGGAGGAAAGGGAGGACCCAAAATGCAGCAGTGACTGATGATACGAGTGATGTTTATTTACAAAGTGACAATGGCAGAAACAGGCAGTGAGGCATGACAAAACAACTGAAGAAACCTAAACTGGGAGAACTAAATGACAAACCTGAGACCATACAAAAGGGGTGCGGGGCAGAGAGCCGCAGAGACAGGAACACCATAGAACGCAGACGAGCCGACCATGAACACAGACCGACACCCACTAAATATACACACACAAGGTAATCAGGTAATCACACACAGGAGGGAAGAACAGCTGAACCTAATACACATGAGGACCGGAGGACACAAGCTGAACACAATGACAACAGACACAGACCTTCAAAATAGAATAGGAAATCCAGAACATGAGCCTTCAAAGTAAAGCAGGAACACACAGACTGATTTACAACACAACACGGGGACATGAACAGAGCACCAAGGACAGACACAGGTAGGGCTGAATACACACACCAAACTACAGGTTCAACCCTAAACCAATACAAAATCAGAATAAACACAAAGCACAAAAATGAACTTCAAGGAAACACAAAACGCTGGGCCAAAATGACCCAGGACCATGACACAGAGTAAAAGGCGTCATTATTTTTACTCATGAGACTTTTTTTTAAAGCGTCAGCTTTTGTTTTGAAATGTCTGAAACTCTAAATTAATATATGACACGGTTAAACCGACTTGACCTTCATAGGATTTCATTTTTCTGATATTGAAGACCTTTTCCTCATACCGTCCACCGTCCAGAGCACCACTGTTTGCTTCTTTAGTGCACCCCTAATGGAAAATCGACAAAGAATGCACTCTCTTGTATCATTAAACATATAAATAATATACAGCAATGCAAATTTGTATGTCCTGAACTGGAGGAAGACTCTTACTTCCTGTTCATTGATTTTAATATTACTTTTTGATCTCAGCATTCTTCTTCATTTTCTTGAGCTTGACAGAGACCAGAATTAAGACCTGTTAACAGCTCTTGTCGCAGCTTACAGGAAGTCCTTCACTTAGTTTGGACAACCACTAAGAAGGATGTAGACACAGGTTTTAAGGCATGTAGTTCACGAGATAATGTGTGAGAGACCAGGATTAGTTTTCCACTCACAGATGTGCAGTTTTTGTAAATCATATCCACAGCCTTTGTCTGAGCTTAACTGGACAGTATTCTCCTTAAGCACAGTTTTGGAACTGAGTATTAAAATACAGTACTGTGCAAAAGTCATGAGCCTAATGTTTTTCTCCTAAGGAACCAGATTTTTTATTTATTTATTTATTTATTAATTGAGCAATAACTCTGGAGGCTTTCTGGAGGTTTTTTGTTGGACATTGGTTGCTTTTTCACTAACCGTGACCCTGACCATTATCTCAGGAATTCTTTTTTGGTTTTCTAAGCAGCTTAAAACTGAATAACTGAACCATAAAAAGGCATCTAACTCATGGGATGAACCAATGTTGTGTCTACACATAAAACACAACTTAGAAAAGAACCATTTTCAGGCATCTTCTTATTAGCAACCTGTTGGGGAAAAAAGTCAAACAATTTATTCCCCTTTCTTTGGTTGATTTACAAAACAGCCAAAGATAACCCACTGTGACAGGAATAAAATTGTATTTTTGCACCAACAAGACAATTCCCAAGAGCTATTAGCTGAAAACGTGGTATATATGTGGGTGTGCAGTGTGTAATTAAAAGTTTTAAGTGAACTTGACAAGTGGAGGACAAATTAAGACGTAGCAAGCCTAAAAAAACTATCTACAGCAGAAGAACAGTATCTGAAAGCCACATCCTTAAAAAAATCTAGCAACGACCTGATACAGGACCTGGAAGAAGTATCTGGCCCTTGAGTTGATCAGCTATTTGCCAAAGCCTCATCACAAGTAAGGAAAGTTTATTCATATAGTGCTTTTCAGGAACAAAAGGCACAAATTAAAGTATGTCCAGCACATGTCCAATAAACCACTGTACCTGTTTGTTATTTTCCTAGCTAAACATAGGCCTTTGTACAATACTGTATAAGAAGCTTCCAGTATCAACATTCCTGTCAGGTGATGGGTTGCTTCTGTAATGATGAGCATTGCTTTCAGTTCTGCAAAATGAAGCCAGGAGGAAGTGACTACTCTACAAAAATTCTCAGCTGAATACAACTGGACATCACTAACCAATGGGTGACAGTAGCTCCTTTTCAGTAAAGTCTGTAGGTTTACCATGCAAAGTAGTAATGTGTGTCAGTTTGAAAAGTAAGTCCAGGTAAACTGATTGAGCGGAAGTCTGAAGGAACCCCCGCGTTACAGACGCTGTTTGATGAAGGGTTCTTTAAAGAATCTGGACAGATCTAAAGTAGGTAGAGTAATGATCTCAAGGTACAGATCCCCCTGAGAGGAGAGGGTTCCTACGGCAGTCACTGAGGTGATTTTAGGTAGGGTAATCTCTCATAATTCAAGTCAGATGGATTCACCGGAAATCAAATCAGCTTCCCAGACTGTGAGCTGAGGAGGCAATATCCCAGTGCAATTCTTCATTGACCTACATAGCATTTCTTCCTGACAGTTCCCTCCCGCTCTTACCCATCCCTCCCCTCCATTGGCCTGATCTCTGGGGCTTCTCCCTGCGTTTTTGATGATGAGCTGCACAATATTCATCATCTCAGGCTCCAAAGTGGAGAAGAAGAAAAAACAAGTGGAGAATCGAAAATTACCCGACCTGAATAGAAAAAAAAAACATATCTACCCCAAAAATTGGAATTTGCCGGGAGGTTTGCTCTTTAGCTTTCCAGAAATGTAATTAAGCATCAGAGACAATTGCAAATCTGTGTGTCTCCCCCCAAAAAATGATCGCTTGATTAGGTATCTAGGAATGGGTAATTTCCATCAGTGATGATGTGAAATTGGGGTGTTGCAAGAGTGAGTTGGATGTGTGTGTCTGTGTGTCCTAACTTCAAACACACAGACATACACATTTGCAACTAAATGCTGTCACATGTGCAGACACTCATACAGACGTACACACACACAGAGACAGACAGTAGGCTCCCTCATCATTAATTCAGGAGCCATCACTCTCACCCTCCTTCTGCCCCTGAGAAGCTCTCAATGCTTCCCGGCAACATTATGCATATTTATTCATACATCCTGCCCGCTTTACTAAATGTCACTGTAAATGTTTCTACATCTAATAAAACCATTTCTTTATGTTTTTGTTCTGTTCCCCCTGTACCACCTTCCTCCTCTGTTCCCTTCCCTCCAGCTTCTGTTTAAATGACAAATATCCCCAAACATGTTTTGGGTTTTTTGTTTCTTTCTTGAAGGTCTCGAAACTTCAGAAGTGCTCGATTCTGCTAATTCCTCTCACGCTTAGTTTCATCTCCAGCAAAAGCCCCAGAGGAGAAACGCTGCCTTTGTAGCAATTACACCAGACCTTGATCTGACTGAGCCTGCACCACCACCACCACCACTGCAAACTCACCCCTCAAATGTCAGCATGGATTTTTCTGGGTCTCCTCGGTTTCCTGTGTCCTCACAAAGCTGACTTTGGTTCCTGTTTATCTCTGTTTGCTTTGTTTTTGAATTCTTTCACCTGGTTCTTTCCCACCGCTGCCTCGCACAAACATGCACACGCGTGTTCAACATTGCCCCCTTTCACAAAAAGAAAAAAGCCCCACAGCATTAGACACATTTTGAAGGTATGTCATTTATTCCAGCAAGCCTGTTTGAGAGTGTGTGAAAGATTCTTTGGCAAGTAATTATCAGCAGCTCCCAAAAGTGTGAAACAGGTACAGAAACTTCTATAGTGTCAGAGCTGTATGCCCCTTATTCACATGCACATTAACCTTTCAGCTTGAGGCTGCCTTTGGAAGCAGTTGCCATGGAGGTGAAACTGGAACACTGTATGATTAGTAGGTAACAAAGTCTTTGAAAAAGTTCAGGCTGTGTCTCTAATCCGGTCTGTACTGTGGTAAGGTGGGAACATGCATTTATGCTTTCCTATTGCTGAGGTAAATACCGTATCTGTCATCTCATACTGAACTTAAAAGACCAAAGTGTGCACCGCAGTGATATCCCCTCTGACAGTCTGAGTACTTGTTGTTTTCTTACTAAGAAAATACTTTTACTTTTTTGACTTTTTATTGAATGAATCCAAAAGTCTCGATGTTCTGCGTCATGGCATTAAGCAAGACCCACAGTCCATCTGATATCAGTGCAAGATGCATTGAAGATATGACATCAGGACAAGCATTGTGCAACCAGTTATTTAGGGCGGCAAGGAAACATCAATCCTGGCTGTGCAGCTGAAATCGGAAAATGCAGAAAGTCAGCATGTTAGGCTAAATCAGATGGCTAGGATAGTGGTCAGTTAAGTTGACATAGGAGTTCAGACCTGCTAGACCTCGTTTCCATGTCATCATGTTCACTTTGCTCATTGGTTAAGTGCATATGTAGCCAGTGTGAGGAAGCAGAAAGGTCTTGAAAATTCGAATGGATGAATTGCACTGCTCTGTGATGCCAATGTCGGGCATCACGGGAAGAGATGTGCTAATTATGCTGAGAGATGGAAAGTAAGCAACACTGGCTTCCTCTCTCTAACCGAGTTTGACATATTTCATTTTCCAGTCTCTTAAACTACTATGTATTAATCACTCATCAAAAATATTCACTCAGAGCTTGTTCTTGACATGGACACACTACTTATTCATTTTATTTATTCATTTAATTATTGAATCATTCCTTTATGTCTATAACCCCTCCCACCCCCACCTGAAATATCACAAAAAGTATGAAACCATGTCCAAATTCTCAAGCTAATCTTAACAGGTGACTTTTCAATCAGACACTGAGGTAGAGTGCTCGCTCTGACGTTGTGCCAGACGCTTTGAGTCTGTACATTTCACTTGGACTCACTCACTTTGGTGAATAAAGGGCAGGCTAATGAAATCAAGTCCACTACTCACAGGAGCCATAAGATGTCTGCTTTTGTACCCGAGCTAATTATTCATCGAGGTTGTACTAAAGATTAGTGAGGATATATATGAAGAAGCAAATCCTTTAAATTGCTCTTTTATTGTTCCTTTACAATCCCCCAGCTCATTTTAGATATGGCACTCACAGGCACCCTTGTGAAATGACTCTAAGCCATTGTTCCTTGTGTTATCCTGGAGACACGAAAGGCTAGTTAGTGCTGCCTTTGATACAGATGCCCGGCACCGTTTTAGCATTTGTGTTATCAGGAAGACAGAGAATTACTGAGGCCGGGGTGGGAATAAAGCCACTTTTTCCTCCTGCTGTGTCTCTCTCTAGGAATAAGAAATAATAACGGACAAGGTTTGCGAGCTTATTGTGCTGAATTGTTCCACAGAAACTTTTCAAACAGGAAACATCTTAATACAGTTTGTATAGCTGCACATCAGGTTTCTGAAGCAACAAAGTGCTGCTTGTGTTTCTCATAGAACAAGCAGAATATAATATACACCATATTAAGATTCTTGTGCTGCCACTAATGCTAGGAAGAAAAAAGAGAGAGCAACTTTAATGCTGACGCATGGTAAGCTGAATTTATAGTGAATGGAATGATTAAGTCTGCAAAATCCTTGAATCAGTGCGCTCTGGTTATAAACACAGCTGTGCAATCTCAAAGGCGCACAGTGAGGTGAGCCTGAGGAGCAATGGGTTGCTCTCTCTGAGCTGCTCGCCTGCTTTGTTGCCCCCTACAGGGCAGAAAACTGCCAGCCACGGACCTGCGCACGGAAACCTCCGCTTATTGCAGTTAATTGAGCAAAAAACAGCAGAGAGAGCTCCAGTGAAAGCCCGTTTGCAAGGCTTCGGGGGCAAAAGAAGCAGAATGCAGGAAGTTTAATCTGTGTGAAACAATGAAACTTTGCTTTGAGTTCCTCTTTCTGGAAAGTTGCACAATTGAATAGACCACTGATGTTTTGACAAAACTAAGTGATGAAATGTCATTAGAGGAGTTCCTTTCAATGACTTCACAACCTCATTCATGAGGAAAACCTTTGCTGTCACTCCGCTCTCCGCTAAACAATCTGTTGATCTGGAAAAGTCTCGCTTCTCATGAATTATAAGTGAATAATAAAAATAAAGGGATGAAGAAATGAAGGGACTGTATTGTCCATGATTAGTCAACTTGATCTCCCTTGTCAGTGTTGCTTCTTACATCCCTAATGTCTTTCACGACCAGCTCACAGCTTCTTTGATCACAGCAGCACAACTTCGTCGAGCCTCTATAAGCTTCCAGAAACTGTACAGGACCACACAGTGTCTATATTGTGTTAAAGCGACATTGCTATGTGGATTATAAGTTCATCATCAAGCTGGTTAACATTTTCAGGAACGAATAAATGAATGAATAAATAAATAATAATAATAATAATAATAATAATAATAATAATAATAATAATAATAATAATAATAATAATAATAAAACCCCTTTTTTCATGATGGCTCACGTGCGCAGAGACGTTGTCGGTTCAGTATTTCACTTGTAATGTGACATCCCGAAGGGGCCAAGGAAGCCCACGGGCAGGTAGAGAAAGGCAGTTGAATGAAATCTGCATAAGCGTTGCAGAGACTCACACACCGACACGCGCACGCCCGCGCGCTCCTCTCTCGTAAAGGGGCGTGTGTGTGTGGCTAGCAAGGGACTCAAACCCTCTGCATTTGCATCAGTGGAGGAGCCGAGAGCGGTGGCGCACGGAGAGAGACGGACGGGAAACAAGTTGAATTAAACCAATAAGGACTTTTATTTTTATTCTGTAGATATTTTTTTTTATCCCACCTCTCTCACTGAAGAATTTTCAACACTGTTCCTCCACACGCTGGTCGTATTGCAGTTTGGACCGCGCGTGAATGAGAGCTAAACAGCCCGGGAGACCCAGAGACATCCGCGGCGAAGGGACCGTCTGTACGCGGAGAGGGGAGAGTGTCTCCGGGTGTCGGCTGTGCGCCTTTGCGCGGTTTGGATTGGACTGCTGTGCGAATCTTCCACGGCGTGTAGCCCAGGGAGGATTTTTTTTTCTTTTTTCGTGGGGGGAGGATACGTTGGCTTGCTTCTTTTGGAAGCTCGGGAGAAGATTTGGTGTCATTTTAATAGGATTTGGGGGAAGCCTATCGGATCCTACACTCCGCTCCACTCGTGTTGAAAGTGGAGAGGGGAGGGTTGGATGCCTGCAGGTTTGCGAGTCCTGAAGAAGCAGGTGAATGCAGGTTTTTTTTCTTTTCTTTTTTTTGTAAATGTATTTAACTTGTGTGAGAGACTGAAAGGAATCTTCTGCTTTGAGTCCACTTAATGTAATACAGTTTTTACACATTTGGCTGATATGACCATCTTATTATCTTACCGTCGATTTTTATTGTTATTCATACACTGGCTTGCTTTCTTTTAATGCAGGAATTTAGAGTAGAGCATGCTGTGTTTGCTGAGGTTCGTTCCTTTTTGTGCAGTGTGACCCAGTAAGGGCAGCCTTGAGTAACCGACTCGAGGCTACACCGTAATTTATGCTTTAATTGATTTCTTTTTAAATTTTCAGGGTGCCAGCTAAATGGTGTCACTGATGTGGGGTGGTTATTAAGAACAGTAGCGTTACATAGCTCCTGGTGGATAAAAGGCACGCAAATAAAATAATAATAATAAAATCAAAATAAAAGAAAGATGGAAACACTTTGTAGAGAGAAAAAATAGGCCCACGATAAGCACTTCGATGTAAATTGGCTTACATCTGAGCTCTGTTTTCTGTGTTTTTTAGGACTTGCACCCACAAAGGGGAACTTGGGATGAAAAGATCAGGTTTATCCGTTGGTTTATCACATAAAGGCATCGGTCCCACACACAAGCTAATGACCACATCCCGGGGAAATGCCCTCTACAATACAGCCTAAAATCCAGGCTTGAGTGGTAGCTTGTCCTCCAGGAGTAGCATTCTGCTGCTGCTGCTGCTGCTGTTTATGGCGAGATCTCAGATAGTTGCGGGGGGGGGGGGGGGGGGTTGTGTTGTGTCGCTACGTTTTGCATTAATGTCAGACTGCTTGTTGTCACAGAGAGCGGAAGAGAGCGTGAGTGAGTAAAAGGGAGAGAGAGAGCAAGAGAGAGAGAGTAGTGTCACTTAACGGACCGCTGGTGCTCTGACACTCAGTGTGCCGCTCTCCTTACTTATAAAGACTCTCAGACATAGGTTGGCTATTTGTAATCAAGCCAATCACCAACCTCTCCCATTCTCTACTCTAAGCCTATTGAAGCAAAGCGGGTCACAATTTGGGGGAAAGGGGTGTACCCGTGCCTTCGGAGTCTTAATTGTGTCAGATAAGGCGCTTTTAGACACTTTTGGGGAATGTCCAGTGAGCACGGAGGCGACACGCTTTCATAGTCTGCTCACCTCTCACGTTTGTGCTGTTTTGTTTTTTGTGCACTCCACAGCCAAGGATTACATCCTGCCCGGGCACCTTCTGAAGGGCAAAGGACGCAAAAGACAGGGCTGGAGTGGCTGATTCTTCGTCCGCCTTGCGCTCTGGCTTCTTTTGGAGAGGATATGGCAAGGTCGGCACTGGAGAGTGGAGAGCAGACGGCGCAGGCGAGAGGAAACCGGAGCTGAATGACAGGATGCCAGCGACCTGAGCCCGCACTCAGATCACTCCTAACTTCGTTAAGAGACACTTCAGCTTTATTTGTTGGACAGAGTGGAGAGAAGAATACTTTCCCTTGAGGAAAAAAACATCTTCTGGAGGAGTTTATTTTCAGAGGATTTTTGTTTTTGTTTTTTATATCTATATACACGTAATTTTATTTTTTTTCCTGGTGATAAAACAAGGATGCATTGTGGATTAGTCTTTATCCTGTTTATGGGAATCCTCTCGGTGGCCAAGGCTTTCAAAAACGGTAAGTGTGACATCTGATCTCTCTATAAATACAGATTTTATGTACACTGTAAAGCTACTAATCCCGGTGTTTTTTCTAAAGATTAGCCCTCGCTGATCTCCGGGCAAACTCACAAGGCGCTCACCTGCTCATTCTACCAACGCCTAAAGAAAACCCCTCTGATATTATTTCCACACAGACTTAGTAAAGTGACTTCACTGACACTTATCTGTAGCCTTCGTTAAAACCGTTTTTACTGCTATATGATTTCACTTGTATTTATGGGATCTCTTTGATATTCCTGTTGTCCAGCGCGTTAGGGTTGTTACCTTGTTTCCGTTCAAATATTTTCTACCAAATTCCATTAAAAATACTCCTGAATACTTGCTTTCTTTGCAGATATTTTTTAAAAGACTTAATTCCAACAATTAAGCAGTTTTTAAACCAATTCAACTACTTTTTTTAGGGCACCCGGGTTCTTGTGCTCCTGGTAAAGAATTTCTAAGTCAGGATGAAGTTCAAAAAGTCAGCCCAAACGCTCGGCTTGCACAACTTTCCCGGTTTCTATTCTCGGAGGTTCTGTTTCACTTCAGCTTTTATTTTCCGCTGTGAAAGACTTCGGAGGGGGAATGCGTTAGGAAAGCACACATGAGCTTTTATAACACAGAAATAAAAGCAAAAGGAACTTTGTTTTTTAACGAGGGGGTACTTTTATATGCAAGATTAAAGGAGAATGACTGCAAATAATAAAAATAAATAAACAGTAAATAATAAAAGGGCGTCTTCTTGTTCGGTCCTTTGTGTTATATGGATCAGTCAGCAAAGGCTTATCATTTTCCCCTCGTAATGTGTGGCAGTGTAATTTAAGCGTGTGCATGTCACAGCATGAAATTAACGACTAAGTGAATTTCACTCGCTCGTTACTGATAATTTTCCATCACTGCGTTATTCTGCTGTTGACTAACCCTCACTGCAGAGTCGCAATCTGGTAAAAGATGATTATTTTTTTCCACTACAGATAGATAAGCATGTTTGCAACATCTCGCAGAGCAGCGGTCTGGTTTTGTGGAACAACATTTTCGCTCCACGCTTACACCAAAACGTTATTTATAAGAAGAAGATGATTTGTCTACAGTGTGTTGTGTGTGAAAGAAATGGTCTTGTAAAGCTCGCTGTAGTAGTCCAAACTATTGTGTCTCTCTGAGCTGCCAGTGATGTATCACTCTCGTTTGTTTCCGTATCCTTTAAGAACTTTTCTCTTTTATTTTCTCTCCCCTCCCCGCTCCAGATAAATGTGGAGGCAACATCAGAATCTCAACCGCCAACTACCTCACTTCGCCCGGATACCCCACGTCTTATCCCCCTTCTCAGAGATGCGTGTGGGTGATCTCGGCGCCTGGTCCTCACCAGCGGATCCTCATCAACTTCAATCCGCATTTTGATCTGGAGGACAGGGAGTGCAAGTACGTGCACCGCGCTTCTTCTCTATGAAAAACACATGTGCAAATACAAACGCTCGTTCATTCAGGCAGATTTTGTCCCCGGGGGCCCCAATTTGATCGAAAGATAGGGAATTAAAAAAAAAACAAAACAGTGAGACCTCTGCCAAAAACAGTAAATGTGTGCTTTCATTCTGTTGGCGGTGGAAGAAGCACCTACAGATTTATGTTTATTTATATTTGATGTACAGGCACTGTTACAGTGCTGTCTATAACGCCAGTCTGAATCCCACTCCTCCTCTCCCCTCATGTCTATTGCTCATGAAACTGCGCCATCTAGTGTCGGAGGTGGGTTCAGTGAAAACTGTGTTATTGTAATCCAGGTCTGGCACTACATAGGGGAGTAGGAATGTCTCGCTCCTGCCATTTGGTTTTGGAATGTCCTTGATTTTCATCTTTGTGGAGTGAAGTCACCAGCATTTAATACTGATTTGAACTGCTGTGTTTCTGCAGAAGACAGAGCGAGGGGAAGGGGGAAGTGGAGGGGATTGAAGAGGCCAAAACCTCAGCAGAGGCATTTAATTGTGGCTACTTTCTGCACTGCATGAAAAAAAGAATGTCTATTAAAAGTGTCTGAGCAGTAAACCAGTGACTCGAAATCCAATTACTTTCTAAACAAAGAAAGAAAAAGAAGCGATTGCATTAAAAACAGCTTGTTTTAATTAGACAACCACTTTAATAAAGTCAGAACAAAGTGAAATTATCTGGCTGACATGGGATTTTTTAAAATTTACTTTCACTAGTGCCCCTCCACCTCACCCCAAACTTACTGAAAGCACTCTTTTAAGGTGGCGCTCTCAGCGACGGTTACTTACCGATCCTTATTTGACCTGTAAGCTGTGAGCTGTTGCATCCAGCAAAAAGGCTAAGCTGTTTTCAGATAGATAGTTTAAGCCGATGAAACCAGAGACAGACAGTAATGTGATGAGCCGGTGTCAGTGTGGGTGCCCTGAGGTGAGCCTTGCCTGGGCAGACTGCCTCAGTCTGATTGTGTGTGATGTGGTGTTTTGTGTGTATGTGTGTGTGTGCACGTGTGTCGGTGCCTCTGCCCTGTCTCTGTCTCAGCTGTTTGTTTACGCTGCAGGGCTCCAGAGAGTAGAGGGCTTTGCTGGATCCTGTTACTGTATCTGCGCTCCACCCAAAACCTGGACCCTACACTTTCTTTTGTGCTCCTTGAATTGGCCCCAGTGTATACGCTTGCAGGCTTCTTTTATTTATTTATTTTAATCCCAGATTTAAATCCCACTTTAGCCTTTCTTTACTGCTGACAGGGGTTTAGTGCAGATGCTGGTGTCCTTTGGAGTGTGGGTGCTCCTTTGACACTTCTTTTGGGTTCGATTTCAGCACCAGGGAGGCCATTAAGCTGTCTGAGGTCCTTAGTTAGAAACTGAGAGTGAGGAAGGGACTGGAGTAGGAGTAGGGGCAGCAGTGACAATGCTTATGTTAATCAAATTAGTCAGGAATGAATTTCCTGTGTCTAAACACATGCAGCAAGGAGAATAGAGTTGCTGTGGGAGCAAGGAAGGTTTTTTTTTTTTGAAAGGAGGGAGGACATTGAGCTTAGTGAGCCACTGATGTGTCATTTGCAAATTAGCACTGCTCTTTCATTTAGCAGCCACAAATTTGGTGGTTTCCAGTTAACCGGTCGCTCATACATTTGTCAGCAAATGAATGTTGTGCAGTGGGTGTCAGGAGCGCCTCGTTGCTGCTTCTGATTTTCTTTTGCTTCTCATTACGTTTGAAGAAGACTCAGTCTGCAGTGGTTAGGAGGCTATAACCTGCTTGTCCTGAGGAGAAAGAAAAAATTAACAGATGACTTGAGTCATTCTCTGATTCATGTGGGCCTCACAGAGATTGCACCTGAAAATGGGGTCAGCCTAACCCACAGCTTTTTTCCTATTTTTAACCCGGTGTGCCGTTTCATTTTTAATGCTGTTAATGGAGTGGTTTTCATGGGACTTTGCTTCTACTTCGTAACATATTCTACACAGACACACACACACACACACACACTCCACTCCACCCTCCTTAATTTCAAAACTATGGCACTGTGCAACGTGAAGGCTGATTGCTGGCCTAATAGCTGACATGGCAATGTCCATGGGTAACTTGATTATAAGTGAGGGAACATAAGTGACTCATGTATCTGCAGACAGTAGTTGGGTTGGGTGCGATTTGTGTTGAACCATCAGAGCCCCTCTTGGAGCCCCACTCACCAAGTCAACCCTTTACATAATGGAAACTGATGAGAGCCCAGAATGGCTTCCTTATCTGATGGACCTGCAGAGTGGGTGGAGGTGGAGGCGGTGGGGTTACAATGCATGCTTCAGTGCACTGCCTTGCAATCTAATTAGTGGGCAAATGGAACACACATGCACCACATGTTCTCCAACATGGGTCTTATCAGCAAACTAAACAAGAAGCACTCAAAGTGGTGCTCCTGGAAAAGAAAAGAAAAACAGCCTTCCCTGTGAGTGGAGCCTGGCTGCCGTGCTGCTGCTGCTGTTGTTGCACGTGCTCGCTCCCCTTGACAGGTTTGTTTGGGGAAGTGCAGGGGCCTGTATCCTGCGAGCTGGAGGAGGAAAACACTTCATCACGGAGATAAGGCGACTAAGTGAGCCCTGCGATTCTGAATGCAGAACGTGTTTACCTTTCACGCACCGTTGTAGACTTTCACAGAGTGGAGTTTTTCATGGGGGTGGGGGTTGGGGGGAGCTGGAGCCGCCCTCACTTGCCTCACGCAGCTAATGAAGTTTGAGGCAAAGGCGCAGCCCGCATCAAGGCAAATATTTGAAGTCAATTCGATCTGAAAGTCGTCGGAATGAGCGAGCTTAGCCGGAGTGAAAAGCTGGAGTAAACAGATATGCTTTCGCTCCGCGCACCTATTCTCTCTCTTTATTCACGGTTATCTGATAAGGCCTGTCAGGCTCATCTGGCTCCACTAGCTCTGTCGTGGGGAGGTATAAGTGGAGATGGATCTAAAGAAGCGATGGGAAGGTTTTATATTTGATTAACAGACTCGTGTCATCATCATCATCATTATTATTATTATTTTGTGAGATTCAAGTAAATCTGGTGAATGTTTCTAGTTTTAAACTCATCTAAACCAAGACCTAGAAATATTTCATCTGAAGCTGGAGGCTGTTCTTTCCACCTCCTCCTCTTCCTCCTCCTCCTACTTTCTTGCTGAGTCGAGGAGGGGAGCCAACTTTCTCGAGATATGATGTACTCCTGACAACATTATGAATCATTGATAGCATTGGATTTGCTGACCAAACCAAAAAAAAGCAAGAAAACAAACCCCCTCCAAAAAAGCTCTTCTGTCTTCAGCTCACTGAGAGCTCCCTTGCAGTTTGTAAGCTAGTCGAAGTCATGCTAGAACAGAGAGAGGGATAAAAACGAGAAGGAGACACAGCCTCCTCTTTCTTTGCCTTTCCCTGGTATTTTCCTGAGACCTTGCTGAAATTCCAACGTGCAGAGTAGCATGAGGAGGGGTTCAGATGACACGTATTACAGGATGGTACTAAGCGGAGGAGATATTCAAGGAATGCCTTCTCGAGCAGCTCTTTGTGCGTGAGATCGAAAACATCCCACCTCAACACAAAGTTCAAAAGTCATCAAGCTCCCCCTCAAATCTTCAGGTGCCTGTAAGCTTGGAAAAGTTTCCTTTTTTAATTATAATTTTCTCCTTTTTCTGTCCTTATGCCCCTTTGCTGCAGTCTCCTACTGAGTCCCCCCCAGCCCAGCCCACCCCTGACAACACACACACACACACACACACACACACACACACACACACACACACACACACACACACACAGCTGCTTGGCCTGCTGGGAAGACAAACATTCTCTGTTATGTCCCTTTTATAATAGGCATCCTACCCCTTGTGGCATGGGGACCAAGTCAGAGCTCCAGAGGTGACAGGAACTTGGGGAAGTGGGGGGTGGGGGTATTAACTGACCCTGTAACCATGGCTCTTTCTTTGTCATGTGGAATCCCACTAACTCCACTCAACATGGGCACAGTGTCCAACAAAGGTGACTGCCACCTGTTTCTAGGAAGTGAGAGTGGAGGACAGAAGGGGATTTAGGGACAAGATCCTCTTGGCCACTTTCCCTAATTCCCTTGTTACCATTCCAGCCTTAATAGCACACAGCAGCTACAGTATAAAGACCAGCAGAGCTTCACGGCTGGTGGTGGTGGGGGACAAGGGCTCCTCCCTTAATCTTAGCTGCTGCTTGCTTGTTTTGATTACCCACCTCACAATCACTCTGTAACTTATCTTGCAGCTGCAGGCGAGGCGCAAAAAATGGATGTGGCATATGCCAAGGCACAAGCCTGCACAGAGGGCCACTACATGAGAGGAATGCTTCTATTTTCTATACAAGTTGTACTATGATTTCCTCATTAAAAAACAAACAAACATAACATTTACTAGATTCGTACTTAATTCTGATGCTCACATGAAAATGGATGGAAAAAATACAAAGTTATCATAGCACGAAAAATCAAATCTTATGAGATCCAAAACACACATGCATTGCTTTTCCCCGCGTGGTCTCTGGAAGAGGGCTGCAAAACCTTGAAACAACCAGCCCTTGTGTTGGTGCTTGAGTGTCGCAGTCCCTGAAGCTGTTCTGCTGTTTTTCCAGCATTGTTGCTTTCATTTTCCCCTGAGCACCAGTGTCTTTTGTGCAGGGAAAGACTTCAGTTAAGCAAATACAAAAAGTTAGTTAAAAAAAACAACAACAAAACGCTGCTCTGACACTACAGCTCATACGTGCAACAAGTGTTGCTTATTCTTCTCAAAACTGGCTGTGCAAGGTAACTGCAGGCAAAGGACCACAGGTGGACTGTTTGTTTAGTAGCCGTCAGAGGAAAATAATTAAAACGGGAAAAAAAAACAGGAATGCAACAGAAATGTTCTGTTGGCAGGTGGTGATGTGGTGGTGGCGGTGGTAACTCTGAAAGGAGGCGCTGTGATCCACAGTGCTGCCAGTTGGGTCTCTAAATTGACATGGATTATTAGAGATACTTACAGCCTGTTAGAGGGCATTTATTTCTGCTGTCACTCTGTTCTTTATGTGTGTGTTTTTTTAAGTGCATGTCACTGAAGCATCCATGCTGGGGTGGGGTGGGGGTAGGGGAGGTCAAATTGGCACCGTGAAATCGGCGCTGCAAAATGGAGTGCGTAGGGCGACACCGCCTCTTTTAACTAGCGGCTTTGACAAAGGCAGCTCAAATTGTGCACCTGATATTCTCTGCAGCAACAGACTCCTACAGCTCATAACAATGGAAATCAAATCAGAGGCGAAATTACATGGAAACACTGCACCTTAGGAAAAAAAAAAAAAAGCTTGTCAGCAGCATCTCAAAGAGCACTTTGAATGTGTCTTGTTTGGACTTCACTGTAATTATACGGAGCCTTATTTTGCCAGCAAGGATTCAAAAAAAGAACTTCCCCAGACGAGTGTTCTCGGTGCAAAAAACGCAACTCTTAATGAGGCAGGTGAGCCTTTAAAGCAAAAAGCAAATGAAAGCCGCAGTTAATTAACAGGAGGGCAGAGCAGAACAGACAGCAGACAGAGATGTTGCATCAGAAAACCACTGACCTTCACTCTCATTACTCTCTTTCTTCCCCTTCTTCATCTCTCTTAAACATGGAGGGCTTACTCCCCAGCTAATGAGCGGGATTAAAGTAGGTCTGGGCACATGTGTGCTCGCACATGTATGCGTGTGCGAGCGAGTGAGAGTGACCGTGGGGTTCAGGGTCTTTTTTTTCATCCACCGGTGAAGTGTTTCACCTTGGCAGCAGCTTGGAAGGGCAGTCTGATTGAAAAGCTTTCTGGCCGTGGCATCTGCCATCCTCCCTGCTGCTCTGTCACCACGTTGATTCATGCACAACAACCTAACCACAACCGGGAGGTGAGCCACTCTGCCTCACAGCAGGAGGCAGGTCCACTTCACGGCAGAGGAGAAGGGGAGAAAGGAGGGATGAGGGAAGGAGGGAGGGAAGGGAAAGAGGGGGGGGGAAGGGAGACGACAAGCTCCGGGCTCATGAACAAACCTCCAGATTTCAAGTCAGCAGTCACATATCTGTGACAGCACAAAAGCATCAGCGTCTCACATGTCTGCCCGTTTTGTTTGTCATCTCAGTGTGGGAGTGAGCTCCTTGTGTTTGCCAGGGTCTACTATCCCTAAGCTGCTCCTGGCACACTGCTCAGCTCTTTCTTTCTTCTTTCCAACCCAGTACAAGCTTCCCCTATATGGAAGTTTCTTGTGGAGTGGAGCTGCGGCCCACACAGCTTAGATATGTCAGCCTTATGCTTTTTTTTTCAACCTCTTTATCCAAAACAGATTGTAAGAAAAAAAGGGAGCCGAATAGAGCGACTCCTGATTACAGGAGAACATTTGGTAATCTCGGCTCTCTACATCTATTAACTGTAAGAAAATGTAAGAAAAAGAGGAGAAAAGGAAGGAGAGGAGGCCCTTTAGTTGAATAGACGAGGGACTTCTAGACGCTTTAATGCTGCGTGGCCGGGCTTGTCAGACACGTTTCACTCAGTGGTCTAACCTTGAAAGGGGGCCCGTGATTTTGATTGATGTGGCCTGCTCAGCTTGTTTGTTGTCCTAACGCCACGGTGCGTACAGATCCACAAGGAGCAGCAGGTGGGAGGGGGTGGTCTCGGCGACCACAGGGCTCTCTATTCAGACAATCAAGCCAAAGTCTCCAGAGGGGGTTCTCTTAAGGTAAAGTTTGTTTGCAGTGGGTGAGAGGGTAGGTAGGTAGGTAGGTAGGAAATAGGAAGCCAAGGGCCCCCAGATAGATCCCTGGGGTCATTTTCGGTCACTGTGTTTGCGCCACAGCGGGTTGTTGGCTCTCTGGTGGTTCTTCACCACTCAACTCAGCGTGATTCGGCGAGGGCAGCAAGCAGACAGTGATTGATGGGGCGGTACCCCACTGCTCCCTGATTGAGTTAGAGCCACTCACAATCCCTCGCTTTGTTTGCTCTTTGCTTGATCTCCCCTCACTAAATTGGCAAGAGTAGTTGTGGTCTTTCTTTCTTTTTTTTATTATGACCACTATTACATTTTTTTCCTCACAAGTGTATTTCTTTTGTTAGCTGGTGGTAATTGTAAAAACGGCCTTTATATCTGGCCTAGCAGCAATCATTTGTGGTGTTATCTCAGTAGGGTAGCACTATAAGTAATATAAGTAGCTGGGGTGTCTGGCGCTAGCATGACCCTCGCTCATGAGGGGATAACCAACCAGGAGGCCCCTCTCTTATACGTATGTCTATCACCCGCAGGCTTTACCAGAAAGCAGGGGGAAATAATGCAGCTAATCCAGCTCGACGGTAACGTTCAATTGTCAGGCAAGTAAATGGAGGACTCACCTTGCCCTCCAAATGTTGGCAGAAGCTGGCCGGTCATCAGCACTTAAATCAGCTCTGCAATGCCAAGAATTCAGCCTCTCTGCCCATCGCCACGTAAGAGATGCACTGCTTGGCGTGTGGCCCTCACAGCACGGCCCGGTTGGCTTTCAGAGTGCTGCATCGTTGGAAAATCTGACTTCTTTGCACAATCTGGGAACAATGCAGTTGTCAAAGTGAAATAAAGTACGAGGATTTAAACATTAGCTTTTCCATCCAAGGGCTGGTTTACATTGAAAGGAAACTGCCCCGAATCTGGCATCGCCTGATCTCCTCACTGTGCAAACATATGTCCCAACCGTAGAAACACTTCCCTCATTTATTTTCTTCCTCTTCTCACTTCCTTCCTCTTCCTGTTAACATTCAGAAATTCAGGTTGTGCTGTCTCGAGTCTGAGGTCAGGTGTAGTTTGTTCTTTTTTTAATCGGTCGCTCATACCGAAGAGGACACAGTCCCAGTCCTCCACGGGGGAGGGGGAATGTTCACATGTTCACAGTTCTGTCCTGCTCCCAGCCAAGTGACTAGATGTCCAGCCAGATGACCGGGTCATGAAGTACCCTGCCCAGACTGCTCTCTGACCCACTCCAGGGAGGACAGAGAATGGGAAGAGGAGGGAGATTGTCAGTGGGGATGGATGGGCTATTTAATTGAATAATTCCCGGTGCAGTTATTATTACCATTGCCCTCAAGCATCCTAAGCATTGCTGAGCCATGTGTAAGAACTCACGCCACTGACCTTTTTACTGGATTCGTGCTGGCACCTGTATCAGCTGTTTGCATGCTTTGCTTTTCTCTTTTCTGGCTTGTCCTCCACTCCCTCTATCACCAACTGAACTTCTCTATCTCCCCTCAGCTGTTTCCTCTTAACACAACCAACACCTTCACCCCACCCACGCCGCACTCTTTCTCCCCTTCCTGTCCATTGTGGAGAGGCAAGAGAGTTTTGAACAGCACCCGAAGGCTTTACCTCTAGCTGACCTCAAACTCAGCTCCCCTCCTCCCTTCCTTTCCTCCTTTTTTTAACTCTCCTTGTCAGGTTCCTCCTGCCTCTTCTTTGAAAGCAGCATGCTCATTACTCGACAGGGAGCGCTGCTATAAGCAGATAGATGATTACCTCTGTAGATGCTGCTGGATGTTGGTTCTGCTTCTGTTTTTTTCTTGTCAGGCCATAAAAGCTGAAGCAAAGAAGAGCTCACATAGCTGATTTTTGTCCTATGTGAAGTTCAGTGGGTCACTAGCACAAAGTTGTTTACAATTATCTCCTTCTTTTTTTGAATGCTCTTCTTTTCACATGGTTCCAGCAAGCCTGACCCCAATCATGTACTGTACATCCTACACATCCAGTCATGAACAGGATATCTAGTAATACTTTGTCCTCTAACAAGCACCCTAACCCATACCCCAAACCACACACACACACACACACACACACACACACACAAATGCACACACCCTTTTGCGACATGAATAAACAGGATATTGTTCTTTGACCCTTCGGATCAGTGTCATGGTTATAGTCTCTCCTGCATTGTGCAAACACCAGTGTCAGTCATTAGAAAGTCATATTCTGAGTAGCGGTGTACCACCATACCACGTACCACTCTCAAAAGGTATGTTTTTAATTCAAAGTGTTTGTCCATAACTGTACTTAGTTAGCTACAAGCACAATGACACAAGATAAGAAACAAATGATCGCAAGGGTGTAGTCATTTTTAGCATTGTTAGATCAGACGGAATCGGGCATTTTTCATTGTGTCTGCATGAAATTTTTCAACACAAGCAGAGGCGTACAGTCTTGGGATTTTCCAAGCATGCTTACAACAATGAAGTGTTTTGCTTATTGAAACATTCATATGCAATAAACGGCATGTTTCCGTGTTTCAAGCGCATTGAACCGCGAGTCTTTGTGCTCTTAAATTAAATTGTGTTTAGAGATGATTCGAATACCCACACTTGAACAACATATTTGACCCCTGCTTATAGCCATATAAAGAGATGAAATGTTAAACCAGCATATATCCTGTCAGCTGAGGGTTATGGATTTTCGAGTCTTCATTACAGGTTCAAATAAAGGGCCCATTTGCTCCCTCCTTCCCAGCAGGGTGCACGTGTACTTATGTCACCGAGGTGCTCCGTGGGGTAGAGCAGGAGACAAGAAGAAGGGCAGGGATAGCACACTTAAAAAAAGACAGTATCCAAGTCGGCCCTGCTGTGCCACATCACCCCTTTCTCCCGATGCCCTGTTATTTTTACCCTTGACTTCTCATTGTTGTAACAGCGGCGTATCATCTGAGCCGTGCCACAGACCCCTGTGGAGGACTCTCTCCTCGCTCACCTCTGCCTGCCCCTCTCTCATGTGTAATCAGAGATCCTCTCAAATGTCAAGGTGGGACAAATGGGAGTCATTCCCTCCTGTAATGGCCCCAGAAATGGACTGGAGTGCTCCTCTCCCCTCTCTCACTCGGTCTTTCTCTCTGCTATCTTTAAGAAATCACACACCTTTTTCATCCTTTGTATTTTTTTTTTTGGTTGCTCTCTTTTCATACTTAAAAAAAAAATGTTATACTAATTTCCTGCCGGCCTTTTTTGGTTCCTTTGTAAATGATATCACACAGTTTCTAACTGTGTTTTGTCCATGTTAAACCTTTTCAGGAGCCGGTGTATCGCTGACATAGTTCTTCATAATAGCTCCAAGTCAAGCTGACTACATAATAAGGCCGTAACAGATATAGCTACTTTACTTCCAAGAAATGTTTCAAGAAATTACCCCAAAGGCTTGGTCGCTTCATTTGGAAACGCATACATTCAGCGTGCGAACGCTCCGATCTGCACTCAGAAGCATGTATGCTGTATTTGCTGTATGCAAAACAGATTCATTTCCCAAGCATACTAAGTAGGGGGGGGGTTGTGCTAAATGTGTGTTCCCATTTTGCCATGGGCAGTTTTCTAATTGATTGTAGTTACTCATTCCCACAATATTCATTATAACAAAATGTGTACTATGAAAGGAAATATTGGCAGCACCGCTCACAGCATTATTGCATCCTGATAAAAAATGTAACATTTAAAAAAAAGTTTCATTTTTATTGAGAATATTTGAAAATAGTTGAGTTATATGTGGGAAAAAGCCCAGCTCATTCTTATTTTAATACTTTACTTAAGGGAAAGTCATCAGGGTTTTGTTTTTTTTTTGCATTTCATCCACATTTTTCTTCTCATTGAGTTGTCTTGGAGCAGGACTTAACTTTCAGATGCATTAAAACCAAATCTTGTTGAGTGCATTACTTAAAAAGAACCACCTGTTTTACTTTTGGTTCAATAATACCTTAAAAGGCCTAAACCTCCAAATTAGCAGTATCACACTAGTACAAGGAACTACAAGGTAACTACTGACAGATAGTCAGTAGTTATGACCGTTTGGTCATGCTTCATTGCTCCAGTAAGGGAATAAAGTCCAAGTGTGTCCATGGAGAATTACTGGAAATATGCACAACTCTGTTTTGGCCTTGAAGGCACGTCAGTGGCTCATAGGAGCAGAAAGCGAATCAGCTGAACATACTTCCCCAGGGTTCAAAGTGCAGTGGGCCTCACTTGTGAGGTGAGCACAGGCAATTCAGACAGCCTGCTAACAGTGGGAGCTTTTGTGGTCAGTTTTATTTCCCCCACTTGTTTCTTGTCTCCTCCCATCATCCCTTAAGTTCACATTAGTGTGAGCCTGCTCTGTGCTAAGCGGGGAAGGAGCCCCCCCGGGGGCAGAAATCTCCCTCCTGTCAGTCTGGGTGCTCATATTTCTGAATAAGGGATTATTGTGCTTGTTGCAGAAGGGGTGGGGAGGTGGGGGTGTGCAATAATTGAGTCTAAACAGCCAAATTCATTAATTTGATTGTTGGCGATGGCAGATCTCTCGACAGTGTAATTAGGAGAGCTAATGGATGGGAGCATGCTAAATCCATCAATGCTAATGATAATTGCAGTTTAGGAAAGCGAATATGCTTACGAACGTGTGGCCAGGGCCGCTGCAAAATCCGAAACAGCTACAGCGTCTAAAAATACGTCTAACCGTGTGGGGGTGACACCCAGAGAGGCCCATTGATGGTTGCAGCTGGGCCATCTGGGTGGGGAATATCCAACTTTTCATCCATCTTTTTTATCTCCATCCATCTATACAGAAGCATGGTTGGCGAGTTAACCAATCATGCCCTCCGCCCCTCGCAAGTGAGAACCACTTCTGAAGCCGTCGGCCCTGATTGGCTGGTGGTTTATTCCACTGGGTGTGCTGGCATGCTCCAAGAACCTAAACTCGTGCAATAATTTTCTGTGGTTTGAGAAGTTAAGATTAGCTTAAAACAACCCCGTGGTTTTTTATTTTTTTCCTGTTTAAATAATTAGATATCTCCCTCCAATCGAAATCTTGAAGTCAGAAAGTTCATTAAGGTTAATGTTTTGAGCTGCGAACATTAAGACGTAAGCTTCATTTACGGCCTCATTTTTTCTTCCTTACTTCCTTACAAGCTGACACAAGGGTCATTAAAGCTGGACTGGTGCCCAAGGAAAAATGGAACCTGTTATTCTAGGCTTAGGTTAATGAATGTCACATGCAATGGGGATGCAGTGAGGGATGGAAAGTGGAGAACGACAGATCATTTTATTTGAGCGAGGCATGTCCCGCCCCCAGGCTCAGAAAAAGTAACTCAGAGATCAACTGATCTTTGCCCTCCCCCGCTCACTTATTCAAACCTTAACAATGTTTTACCAAAACCCCAAGTGGCAGTTTGTTCGACAAGTCTCATTAATACATTGAGTCCCTGGGCCTGGAATTTTCTGACAGCCTACAACAAGGTCCGTTTTCCTGTTAAGTCTCCCCAGGTCCTGCAGAGCCGTCCCAGGTCTGCTTTTTAGCCAGTTCCACTTATGTTCCCCAGAGCTGTTTTTACATGTTATAGGTGACATGTTTTCATGTCAGCTTGCAGACAGAGAAATGCTTGAGAAAGGAGGTCAGGCATTTGTTCTTTATGCAGTTGAAGCAAGGGGCGATAGCAAAGAAAGAGCTCTTGTTCTGAGGGGGGGTTCCCGCAGCAAGCATGAGCTTATAAATGGTCTGATTAAGAAATCTAACCAATTGTGTGAGCCTTATACAGTCTGTCATAGTGTTATTGCATTGCCTTAGATTGCATTGCTTTTGTAGAACCATATCAAGCAGACATTTATAGAGGGAGGACAGATTATTTCCATGGGAAAGCTTCAGGCAATATAACTGTTATATTGTTAGGCCGGTGGTTTGTCGCCTTCTCTTTAGCTTTGTGAGGAGGGCTAATGTTCTCGTTTGACACTAGCGGATTGCTTTCTCTCTGTGCCTGAAGAAAGAAGGCAGGCTAATATATTTGAGTCGGTGAAGCGAAGGTCGTTGAGAATTACATTGCCCCCCTACCACCACCACCTCCGCACCCACCCACCGCTTCTTTCCCTCTCTTTTTTCCTTTAATTTCCCCATTGGATTGGCAAACCGTTTTCACTATTAGCACTGTGGTAGGCAGCTAACTGTGTGTGTGTGTGTGTAATTATCTGTGTGTGTTGTGGTGTGCTAGCAGGCCCACCCAGGCCCAAAGCAGACTAGACAGATAAATAGGTGCACAGCTCAACTAGATTGCATTGTCATGGGGAATAACAACAAGAGCAGCAGTGATGCAGCATAAAAGGTCATCGCAAAGGCTCCTGGGAGGAGGAATCTGGGTTTAGCTCGACAGGTCAGTGGGACGCAGACAAGCGGCAAACCCCCCAAAACTATGGGGAGGTTTATAAGTAGGCCATGTTCATGTGCTGCCTTTAATATCTAAAATCAAAGTTGTTAACTGTCCTCTGTCCCCCCCCCCCTCAGGATTCTTAGCCCCTAGAGGTGAGCACCCACAGGTGTTTAGAGTAGCAGATTAGAGCTGCATTTAACACAGCTGGCAACAGGAGTGACTTCTGAAGGCGTCAAAGTGCTCGGCCAAGCGTTTCCCGTAATGTCTTCCAGATGATAAGGGCCCGGATGGATTCTCTGTTAGAGAAGCGGAGCATGTAGGACCCGGTGGCGCAGAACCGCTGGAGTTCTGGCTGATGCACCAGTCATTTAGGAACAAATAGAGACATTTTGGAGTAGGAGGTCTCCTCTCGCGTTCTCTTCCACAGCGAGGACCCCCCGGGGCGTGTTCTCTCTTCCATCTGCAGTCTCGCTCCCGCTGCGCCGTCTTCACGAGGGCCATCCAAGCTGATGATGATGATGTGCCAGGGTGGAAATGCAGTAAACAGCTTTTCTCGGTGTGATCGGAATCAAAATAGAAGTCCAAAACAAGCTTTTTCCTCTCTTTGCTTGGAGGGGTGAGAAGGCAGTCTGTGAGGGCTGATGAGATGAAAACATTAGTTAGTTAGTTGTCTAGCTTCTTTTCACACGCCTAATGCTGAGCTTGCACACGTGTGTGTGTGTGTGTGTGTGTGTGTGTGTGTATGCGTGTGCATGCATGCATGCATGCAAACACAGAAACTCAATCAGTTGCAGAAAATCGGCTGTACTGCAGCTTGCTCTTCTTTCGTTCTTCATCGCAGTGATGCATCTCTGCATCAATTTTTTAGGCATCTGGCAATGCTCAGCTTTTGGCAGTTGTGGGGGAGGGAGGTGGGGGGGGGATAGCTGCAGAGACAGAGGCTCTGAGGTGAATTATAAGTCTGCTGATAGAACAGAGCAGGGCCATGGGAAGATTGATGTTCTCTTTTGTGAGCTGGGAACCAAGAGGAGAGGACAGGAGAGTAGAGGAGAGAAGAAATTGATTGTGTGTAGACTCGAAACAAAGTGGGAAGAAATCTTATTGTTGCAGCTTTCTGTCAAGAGTTAAACTCAAATGAAGAAAATGCCTATGCCAGTAAGACTTTTGAAAATAAACTCTGTTTTCTCAGGTGACTCAATCAGTTTAGAATCTATTCAGTTTTATTCATATAGTGCCAAATCAGTCACCTCAAGGTGCTTTATTTTGTAAGGCAAAGACAACAGTACAGAGAAAACCCCATCAATCAGTTGACCCCTTACAAGCAAGCACTTGGTGACAATGGGAAGGAAAAACTCCCTTTAACAGGAAGCAACGTTCAGCAGAACCACGCTAAGGGAGGGGCAGCCATGTGCCAACCTCTCTGGACCACACCCATCCTCAGAAATATTATAGAGCCACAGGGTGTTATAAATACAATACATATTAAAAATACATGAAGTGAACCCAATCTTTTCAGTCAGATTTTGATGGCAGTTGTAATGCAGTGACGTCGCCTGTGTGTGGGGTCATTCTGAAAAAAGATTTCGAGTGTAAACATCTGGCTATCCAAGGCTGTTGGCAGGCAGACAGCTGCTTTCTTGGTATCAAACCTTTAACCTGACACGCTAAAGACTTAAAGCAGCGGTCCCCAACCCCCGGGCCACGGACCGGTACCGGTCCGTGAGTCATTTGGTGCCGGGCCGCGAGAGTGAGACTCGGGTGTGAAATGTATGGTTTTCAGGGTTTTTATCAGTTTTTAGCGTTATTTTGTTATCATTTTTTTTTCGTTAACTCGGTTTTCCTGGGTCTTTTCACGTTTGTTTTGAATAGATCTTCTTTTTTTTCTGTACCGGTACTAGCTTTATTTTGTTGTATTTATCCGCGACACCTGGTCCGTGAAAATATTGTCGGGCACAAACCGGTCCGTGGCGCAAAAAAGGTTGGGGACCGCTGATTTAAAGGAAAGAAGAAGAACAAGGCTCAGTGTGTCTTGACAGCTCCATATCACCCCAGATCACCCCATCTGAGCCGAAAGACAAGTGAAGCCATCCATCCACCGCGCTGCCTCAGGAGACCTAATTTGTAGCGCTGACACTTCTGTCCAGCTCCACAGTTAGTTACCCTCTGTCCTCGCCTCTCACATGCCAGTCCCTCTTGCTCGCCTTAATGTTTTGCATATGAAAACCCGGCGGGCACTCCCCTTCCCACTTAATCCCAAACCACCGCTGGTAATTCAATTCCTGTTTTACAAAAACATTTTTAAAAATTTGAGGCAGGTGAAGTAAACCATTTAGCAGAAAAAGGTGTCAAAGGGTACATGTTGATACATGTGAGGTCTCACCTGAGGGATTTGGTTCACCCTCGCCATCATTCAAAGTGTAAATCGCCTTTTTGTGTAAAATCCCACGCATTAAGGGAGTTTGGAATCACTAAGGAGCCCCGGTGTTTTGACAGTAATTTGGGAATCAAGGAAAACTATGAAAAGAGTTCTTGCTCGCCAGAAGGCACATATTTTCTTCTAAGGAGACAGACAGAGCATGTGCACGACTGATTGTGACCACACACTCGCTGCGCCTTGCACACACATATATCAATTTTTTTGTTTTATTTTAAATGTACTATGTGTGAATTATATTTTATTCGTCTGGTTCCTGATTAAGATGGAGGAACTGTGCCACAGGCCCTTGTGGTTTGGGTATGGATATCCACAGTAAGTGGCCTGGAGAGCGGAAAACTTGGCAGGATATTCGTGTTCTGGGCAATTAGGAATGTTGGAAACCTGAACTGAAATCTGCTTTTGGAGGAGCACTCAATCTGTCACTCACAGTCAAAACACAGCACGGAAAACTCATCCCTGCACATCGTTCAAACTTGCACACACACACACACACACACACACACACACACACACACACACACACACAAACACATATATGCAGGCACTAGAGTGAAAACCGCAACTCAAATGCTTTTAATGTACACCTTTAACAAGTGCCTGAAAATACTCGCACCCACAGATAACCAGGGGCTAGTTAGACCACCCCCGATTGCCAAGCACTCTGATTTCTCCTCTACCAACTTAAGTTTCACATGCTAGAATCTGTGTGTGTGTGTGTGTGTGTGTGTGTGTGTGTGTGTGTGTGTGTGTCCTATTTCAAAGCTGTTTTCCTCTTCGACTCCTAAACTCTGCGCTGACTCAATTAAGTGGCTGCTCCCTTCAATAGCCGTGGGTCTGAAATTCCATTTGAATGTGATGTTCAAGTGTGTGTACATGTGTGTGTCTCTCTGAGTGTGTGTGTTTTAATAGCTTTAGCACCTGCTCGTTCTATACACCAATCTAAGCCAAAGGCCAAAATATAATTACGTTGGAGTCCCGTTTTATTCTGTTATAGAACAGGCTCACTGTGGCTGTTATCCTGTGGTTAAACAGCAGATAGACAACTGTTCAGCTCAAGTTCACCAGTTAAAGCAGTTACATAAATCTGACCCCGGTGCTGCTGGGAGCAGAAAAACCTCTGCAGTGTGTGCGCGCGTTTGTGTGTGTGTGTGTGCTCATTGAACACCGATATAATGAAAGCAAACTCTGCCCACCTGTTCTCCGAGTTTTAACCTGAGACCTCATTAGCACACAGTGTGTTATTTCCACTACATAACCTGCACAGTATGTTGTGTTGCTCTGTGGTCCTCTGAGAATGTGTGCACATGCACATAATAGCAGTAATAGTCTGATTTTCAACCTTATTACCTAAACACTAGACTCAAAAAAGAATATGATTCATATACAACATTGTGGGACTGACACTCCCGCCCTTGTGTCCTCTCTGTTCAGATATGACTATGTGGAGGTACGAGATGGCACCGATGAGAGCGGTCAGTTGGTGGGGAAGTACTGTGGAAAGATTGCCCCTTCTCCAGTCGTCTCTTCTGGAAACCAGCTTTTCATCAAATTTGTGTCCGACTACGAGACCCACGGAGCAGGCTTCTCTATCCGATACGAGATCTTCAAGACAGGTAGGTGACAGTTATCTTTTGCACAATAGCAATATTTTTCACATTCATCCATCCATCCATCCATTCGCTTATCCTTTTCAGGGTCACGGGGGGCGCTGGAGCCTATCCCAGCTGTCATAGGGCGAAAGGCGGGGTACACCCTGGACAGGTCGCCAGTCTGTCGCAGGGCTAACACATAGGGACAGACAACCATTCACACTCACATTCATACCTAGTGGCAATTTGGATTATCCAATTAACCTATCCCCACAAGCTGCATGTCTTTGGACGGTGGGAGGAAGCCGGAGTACCCGGAGAGAACCCACGCAAACACGGGGAGAACATGCAAACTCCACACAGAAAGACCCCGGCCTGATGGTGGAATTGAACTCAGGACCTTCTTGCTGTGAGGCAACAGTGCTAACCACCGTGCCACCATGCTGCCCTTTTCACATTCATGTTAAAAATATATTTATCTTGTATTCTACATTTAAAAATTGCTATCTTGCATATTTTACATCAGCAATATCAAATTGTGCATGCTGTTATTCAAGGATGGAGGAAATCATTTCTCCTTTGTTCTTTTTAACAAAAAGAAAAGGGGATGCTGCAGAGTAACAAACAGAAATGCAACTGACAAAACTTACCTCAAAGCAAATTTAGTAGCTCTTCTTGAACACAGACTGTATATTAAAGATTTACAGAGCTGCTGTGATGTCACCAGTTGTATTGTTTGCTTGTTTTTTGGAGCCAGAAGGGGCCATTTTTCAGTGAGTTATTATTACCAAATATTAGCTAGCTTAGTTAGCACCTTTCTGGGAATTTAACTCACTGAAATTCCTCTTGGACGATTTGTTAGTACAATAATGAAACCATAAGCAATATCACTTGTCACATAATTGCGCACAAAATTCTCCAAAAGACGATTAACAGCACAAAAACTGTCAAGGGGCCTCGTTCTGTGGCTTCAATTAGCTGAGGTAATACCTCACTAGACAGCTAGCAGTTATAACCACTGCTGTTATAACCACGGGATCGTGGCTCAAAGAGTTGGCAGTTCATCTTGTAACCGGAAGGTTGCCGGTTCGAGACCCGACTCGGACTGTCGCGGTCGTTGTGTCCTTGGGCAAGACACTTCACCTACCGACTACTGGTGATGGCTAGAGGGGCCGATGGCACGATATGGCAGCCTCGCTTCTGTCAGTCTGCCCCAGGGCAGCTGCGGCTACAACTGTAGCTTGCCTCCGCCAGTGTGTGAATGTGAGAGTGAATGAATAGTGGAATTGTACAGCGCTTTGAGGGCCCCGAAAAGCACGATATAAAAATGCAATCCATTATTATTATTACACCTGTCACTTGAACTGCAGATGTTCTCAATCATACAGTGCTTTAAGCCCTGAAACATTTTAAATGGATGGGTAAGAAAAAAAAACAACGTCCACCCTTGTTAATCATAAACTTTGCATTAGAGATCCAAAATGTTTTTTGGCTGTTGACATGCCTATTTCTTCTCTTACCTTTGAGATTTTATCACTGATGTATGAGGCTCGCTTTTTGAAGACAACCTCAAGTGGCCATTATTGGAACTGCAGTTTGAAGCACTTTTTGCATCAGCTGTGGTTCGCTAAACCATTGGAAACTTAGTTGCCCGGAATTCAAAGTTGTGTTTTCCTCCTTTTTCGAGCAAGCTTACTCTGTGATGATCTTTCTTTTGTTCTTATTTGCATTGGTATTACATTTAAAATGTCTGAGCTGACACCTTAAAGTAATTGTTGACATCTTGCTTTAAGTTGAGGGAACGCTGTCCCAGTCCCCTAATTTGTCAAATCTATCAAACGCGGTGCAACACGCTATAAAAGCTGGAGGAATAATTCTGATAATGAAGCAAGAAAGAGCCCCTCCATCTAATTTCATGGTTTGTTTGTGATTTAGTCAAGGCATTAGAGCATCAAATTATGCAAATGCAATATGGCAAGCAATATGCTTCATTCAAAACCAATGAATCATAGTCCCATATGTTCCATAATTGTAGCAGTTTTCATCTGGTGTGAATTATTAGACAATAAGCATGGGCATAATTTTCTAAGCGCTGATTTAACAAATGTTGTTTCAAGTGTTGGTTTATTGTCAGATGGCAATCCACAGCAAGGGTATGAACCAGCTATTATAACCTCTGATGTGCTAGTTGTGGAGAAAATTATTTCAATCCACTTAGCAGGGCTCTAGCTGAGGAAACACTTTCAGCACCACAGTAGTATGCAGTTAGTCATGTTCCTCCCTTAATACTTAAAAATAGGACCTCTGGGTAATTTTAGGTGAGAGCCCAGTATGTTAAATCAAAAATATTATCAGGGGATGTCTGTCTTATCAGACCGAAGCATAGCAAGAAAGAGAATTTCCTGTTGGGTTGCTGCCTTCCTTTGTTTAGACTGGAAGAAGGCAGAGGAGAACAGCATATCTAGAGAGTGAGTAGTGGCCAGGTAGGTGCGACAGACTCCTTTTATTAATTAACCCTAGCAGCAGTCTATGGGACAGCCCCCCGTGACCCCAGGAGACATGATAAATAGCCCAGCAAGGTTCCTCCTTGCTTTTAATCTGAGCGAGTGTGTGTTTGTGCTTGTATGTCTGGGTTTGTGCGTGTCACCATCACAGTAGGGCAGCTGGTGGAGTGTGGGTCCATTTACGAGATCAAAGCGACACACCTCGACATACGCAAACCGGTCCACACGCACACACACATTCCCCCCTGATAGGCTAGTTAAATCTGCTACATTCTTTCCACGATTAGCTTGGTATTTCCCAGTCTCATCTATTAGCCAGGACTGATTATAAATGAGGCGTGTTAGGGGCCCTTTGGCGATAGGGAAGAACTGCTGAACACTCACAGGGAATCTAGCAAGAAACATGAGTCTAAGCGTGGACAGAGAGCAAATCGGGGCCAGGGTCGAACTTTTTCATATGAATATTTTTCACCCAGTGCTATCCCCCCCTGCAGAGAAGAGCACCGTGGGTGCGCCATCACTTTCTTAGTGGATCCAGACCATCGTTAAGCTTTGAATTCACTTTGTGTTTTGACTACTGTGGTGCTGGCTCCTGCCAAGAATGGGCTCTGAGATCAATTAGCAGCTCTGTTTGTTGGAGTGAGAGAGAGTGAGAGAGAGAGGACCGAGCAGAAAGAGAGATACAAAGCTAGCTGATTAGCGCAGCTTATCAACACGCACGGCATTAGTTGGGAAAACATTGTGTTGGCTAACACATGTAACGTTAATGATGATACACAGATGCTCCGATAACGGACGGGGAAACGGGAGACTCACGCCCGTGCATGTCAATGAAGGGAAATGCAAAGAATGCAGGCTGTTTATCACTGTGATTATAGGCCCCGGCTCACTGGAAGTCAACCTTGGGGGCTGCCGCTGCCTTTCATCCTGGGTTTAACAGAAGCAAAGGTCGTGTGCAAGATAAATATGCTCACAAGGCAAACATATTCAAATGCACAGCCCCCCTTTGGGATCATATGCCAACTTTTACAAGTATGTTTATATGTGCAGGTTCACTCACGTCAGCTGTAAGCTGTGTAGTTACAAATTCAGAAACACTTGAAAAATCCTGGCATCTGTACCCCTGGCTTTCATCAGCGGCATGCCTGCAAAGTGTCTAATTGGTAGAGAACAGGTTGTTTTGCAGGCTCTCTATGGCCGCTTCTGCATCAGTCTCTACCCCCTCTCCACTCCTCAGTCCCATCCAACCATCTTAATTAGCATGGGCTATTTATTTTATAGCCCACAAATTGGCAGCCTCGCTCTGCTGGCTGAGGTCTGGCGAGAGGCGGGAAGAGCTAGATGGTGGTGAAGAAAGAGATAGACAAGAGGGATAAGTCGGAGAGGGAGGAGTGTTTGGCCCAAAGGGAGCAGTTCAGCAAGCTGCTAGTGTTTGTGCGTCTCTACAGAGGCATTTGACGCCCAGATAAAAATAAAATGTCGATTAAAAAGAATGCGCTGGGAAAACAATGGCCTCGACTTGCAAAAATCGAGCAACAATGAGAGTGAAAAGCAGTAATGCGTCCCCCCCCTCAGTGTAAAATGACTTGATGTTGGATTACCCACCAATGAAATCCGGCTGCTTTTGTAAGAAGAAGATCCGTGTTTGTCCTGTCATCTGAAAGAACCGTCCTCTTTAAGTGAACGCGTGTGCGCACACGCGCAACATATGTTTTCTTTTAGCAGCTCCTCAGTTTGCTTAGAGCTGCTCCAAGGCTGGCCGAGCTCCCATTGAAGTGGGAGAGCAGGCAGAGATAGTGCCACTGGTAGCCCCCACCCCACTCACACACACACACACACACACGCACACAGCTCATCCTAATTGCTCGGCAGAATGACTAAGCCTGGAGTGAGGCCTACCATGCCACACTAAAATATATATGTTCTCATGCAAAGGCCCTGTTTATCATGTCATGGAGATGTGGTTGCTTTTACTCTGAGCACACACCTGTGAAAACACTTTGAAGGTGTGTGCGTGTGCTGAGTGGGACCTAATGGGAGGGTGGCTTTTGTGGACGACACACCCTGATGCCTGATGGCAGAGGTCACATCTGGAGACGCACTGTCATTGTACACACGCACACACACACACATGCAAGGCCCTCATGGAAACTCGAGACAACAAATTTCTTTCAGGGGAGCCCGAGGGATACTGTGTCCCCAGCCCACCCCCATCCTATCAGTGCAGTGTCATCCATCCCTGTAAGTGGGGAAGGCAGGGTGATGTCATAGGCGCATGCTAAATACCACGTCAGTTGTGCAGAGCCTCAGGATGTGTGTGTGAGTGTGTGGGGGTAAATGCAAACCTGCCTCTTCCATCTGTTTCAATGACAGACACTCCACAGGCTCCAGGTCAATGTTTGATTTAGTGTGGAAGGAGTTAATTCTCCACCGGCAATTAACCCTTCTGTCAGTGTGGCATGAGAACAAAATGGGAAGGGGTGGGGGCAGGCGTGAAGGCGGTGGGGGGCATTAATGGCGCAGGGGGGCAGAACTGGGATAATAATCAGCCGGAGAGCGACATAGAACACAAACAGTGGTGATTTACTTAACAGCCTAAGAACAACACCTTCAGCTTCTATGGCTCCAGCCAACCCACCCTGACTTGGGTGGGTTGGTGGGGGGCAGTGATGATTAGATGCAAAGAAAAAAGTTTGAAGTGTTAAAGGAGCAGAAAGAAAAAGAGGGGGACAGCAGGAAAATAGCAAGAGGCTGTCACATTTGACACCCGTTCCCTGGTTGTTCTAATGATTAACGCACAGTCTCCGGTTTTCTCTCAGCACTCAGAGCAACACAGAGCACAAGCAATCAGGGGAGACTTAAGAGTTGAAAGGCGCACCACTGCCTTAATGTCCAGACCACATTTATTTAGCATTCATTATGAATCTCTCACTCTAGCAAAGATTGAAATCAAATCCCCATTAGATATCGTTTTGCCAGCTACAACTTGCCCTGTTAAACAAATTCAAATCATTCAGGAAGCAAGTTGCCAGTGACATCTGTTTACTCCTCCATCCAGAGAAGGACTCCATATAAATGAGAGTTAACAGAAGTCATTACTGCCAGCGGTAAACAGTGGAGTGTCTGGTTGGAGGCTGCCACTAAATGCTGTGCGCTCAAGGTTGCTTCTTCCTTTCTTTGTCCCGTCCTTCTGCTTTAAGTTTAAAAGCTGCAGTTTGCGCGTGCTTGCTCAGTCACACTTTTTCATGTTTGCAAACCTGTTTTTTAACCTTTCCTGTTTTTAAGAAATCTACGAGGAGAGACACCCACAACTGCAGCAGTAAAACAGCACAGGGAGAGACAGGGAGTAACTGAGGTGCAGGGTGTTAGCCTTTGGTTGACAGCTGGATATATTTGTCTCCTGAAGCTCCTTGTCAAGACACACGCAGCGCATGTAGGGGCGATGTGACAGGAAAGCGTGACTGCTTTTCTGTTTGCCTCTCGCTCGCATCAGCACAAAACATCCTGGGCGTAGTGAGAGGAGCTGGGGACAGAAGCCCTCCCATGTGGAGACGGCAGATAAAAGAGATCTGTTGGGTGATTATCTCACCGGTGGGAGCAACCAGAGTGCTCTGTCTCTCTCGCTCCTCTTTTTTCATTTGGAGGGAGTTGCATGCAGCCAGGAACAAAAAAGCTGACAGTATAAGAAGGTCTGTCCTTGCTTTCGCCTCAGTTATGACAGTTCAGAAAGAACATAGCAACAGAAATGTTGACGGTGAGGTTGGTTCAGTTTGGGGACAGTATCTCTGGTTAATGCCTTTTAGCACTCAGAGGAGAAGTCTGGTGTGGGGGACCTTGGTAACTATTCAATTCAATTTTATTTATATAGCGCCAAATCACAACATAAGTCGCCTCAAGGCGCTTCATAGATACAGAGAAAAACCCAACAATCATATGACCCCCTATGAGCAAGCACTTTGGCAACAGTGGGAAGGAAAAACTCCCTTTTAACAGGAAGAAACCTCCGGCAGAACCAGGCTCAGGGAGGGGCGGGGCTATCTGCTGCGACCGGTTGGGGTGAGAGAAGGAAGACAGGATAAAGACATGCTGTGGAAGAGAGACAGAGGTTAATAACAGATATGATTCAATGCAGAGAGGTCTGTTAATACATAGTGAGTGAGAAAGGTGACTGGAAAGGAAAAACTCAATGCATCATGGGAATCCCCCGGCAGCCTATGTCTATTGCAGCATAACTAAGGGAGGATTCAGGGTCACCTGGTCCAGCCCTAACTATATGCTTTAGCAAAGAGGAAAGTTTTAAGCCTAATCTTGAAAGTAGAGATAGTGTCTGTCTCCCGAATCCAAACTGGAAGCTGGTTCCACAGAAGAGGGGCCTGAAAACTGAAGGCTCTGCCTCCCATTCTACTTTTAAATACTCTAGGAACAACAAGTAGGCCTGCAGAGCGAGAGCGAAGTGCTCTAATAGGGTGATATGGTACTACAAGGTCATTAAGATAAGATGGGGCCTGATTATTTAAGACCTTGTATGTGAGGAGAAGGATTTTGAATTCAATTCTGGATTTAACAGGAAGCCAAAACAGGAGAAATATGCTCTCTCTTTCTAGTCCCTGTCAGGACTCTTGCTGCAGCATTTTGGATTAGCTGAAGGCGTTTCAGTGAGTTTTTTGGACATCCTGAAAATAATGAATTACAGTAGTCCAGCCTGGAAGTAATAAATGCATGAACTAGTTTTTCAGCGTCACTCTGAGACAGGATATTTCTAACTTTAGAGATGTTGCACAAATGGAAGAACGCAGTCTTACATATTTGTTTAATATGTGCATTGAAGGACATGTCCTGGTCAAAAATGACTCCAAGGTTCCTCACAGCGTTACTGGAGGCCAAGGTAATGCCATCCAGAGTAAGAATCTGGTTAGATACCATATTTCTAAGCTTTTCAGGGCCGAGTACAATAACCTCAGTTTTATCTGAATTAAGAAGCAGAAAGTTAGCGGCCATCCAGGTCTTTATGTCTTTAAGACATTCCTGCAGTTTAACTAATTGGTGTTTGTTATCTGGCTTCATGGACAGATAGAGCTGGGTGTCATCTGCATAGCAGTGAAAATGTATGCTATGTCTTCTAATGATAAGGGAAGCATGTACCAGTGTTTAGCCGAGATAATCAGAAACCAGTAGAAATGATACTGTAAGAGCTGTAGTTTTACTAACAAAAATTTGTAGTGGTACTGTGCTCTTTGACTGCCAGCCTACTGCTTGGATTTCGACAGGTTTTCAGCGTGAACCATTTCCAAACTTTAAATCTGTTCTGGTCAACTGCTGAGCTGAGATAAGGGTCATGGTAGAAGCTGATGAAATGGATGGAGAGTGGAGCTCGGAGCCAATAAATTCAACACATTGACCTGAATAGCACTCTGGATGCTACAGCTGTCTAGAACACTCACCACAGAAAGAACTGGCTTGCATCTATAGTTTTACCCCCAGAACTGCGTGACATTAATATCAAATGTGGCAAAGTGCAAATCTCCAGCATCCAACAACCCTCTCATCCCGGGGAGCACTCTCCCTGAACAAAAATCAATCCGAATTTTTCCTGGGGTAAATACGAAGGGGGAAGCTGAGAAATTAATGGCGCCCACTGTTCGCGAAAGCCACACTTTAGCCGCCGCACTAAATGTCAACTCTTTTTGGAGTCAAAGCGCCGGCTCGCTGTGGCTTTCAGCTTTGGACGAGGGGAGAAAATCAACGTGGCTCTCCGTCCCTTCACTCAAAGCACCGGTGGACAGGCTCAAGTGGGGTTGATGGTCTTCAATTAGGGGCCCAGCAAGATGCTTGAGTGGCGATGGAAAAAATGCAGTTTGCCACATTCATTTAAGCTGCAGTGACTGCGGCACAGTGGCTCTGTCTAATGATAACTCCCTGCAATTTTGGTTTCGATTGGCCCCACCTGCACCCATCACGCCAGCTGCCAGACAGGCATGAAAATGATGTTATCCTGGGTACATTTCTACAACTAATGGCTCAAAATAATTGCCCCGAACAACAGTAATTCTGTTTTTTTTTTCTGATTTTCTATCTCTGTGTATATGTTTGTATAAAACAGGCGCTTTCTAACACTTGGGACTGATGCTTGAGTCTGCATAGTGAACGCATCCTAATGTCTGTCACATACATTTAAACATTTTCAAGCAGCTGCTAGTCTCAGTTTGTTTTTGTTTTTTTGACTCACATGTCAATCATTCTTAAATCATAATTTTGTGCTTGTGAGAAGTGTCTGCCATGGGAAATGCGTTAATACTCCTCATCAGCTGAAAGGTAGCTCTCCGGGGAGCTGTGCATAAATATTTTGACTTTTCCTGGTGTAAAACTGTGTGTTTAGGTGTGCGTGCGTGCGTGTTGATGAATGCGCAGTCATTCACTTTGCCTTCCATCACTGACGCTGTAATTTTGCTCGAGCACCTCTCATATGTTTCGCAGACATGAGAACATCAGAACAAATCAAGCTCTTTATTCATCATTCCCCCGATTCTGGTGATTGAGGCCTTTCACTAATGTTTACACTTTCAGCCCAGATGTTCCTCCAGTTTTAACACACATACAGTGATGGAGTGTGATGCTCAAAAGCTCTGAGCTTTTGAACATCCAGATGTAGAGATCCAGATGTGAAAACAAGAACTACTGAGGTGGTCTTGCACCTATGGGCCGTAAACTGTCCTCCCCTCAGTAGGGCAGCTGGAAGGCTGAGCTTCTAAAACTTACTTTAACACCTAAGCAACTCACTTAAGCAATAGTCATTCAAATGTCTTCCTTTGTCCCCCATTCATCTTCTCACTTCTCATCTCACTTTTTCCTGTCATCCTTCCTGCAGGTCCAGAATGCTCCAGGAACTTCACCTCCAACAGCGGCATCATTAAGTCACCTGGGTTCCCCGAGAAATACCCCAACAACCTGGACTGCACTTTCATGATCTTTGCCCCGAAAATGTCGGAAATCATCTTGGAGTTCGAGAGCTTTGAGCTGGAGCCCGACCCAACACCCCCTACTGGTGTGTTCTGCCGCTATGACCGGCTGGAGATCTGGGATGGGTTCCCTGGAGGTGAGTGAATGGGAAGAACAGAGAATTGAATACAATTTAATGTGAAAGTGTGAGGCATTGCAGCAATGCATCATTTAACAATTTAGGGCATCACTCCTACCTGCTGGGCAGCGTTAGATCACTTAATATACACAGATCAGGCATAACATTATGGCCACCTGCCTAATATTGTGTTGGTCCCCCTTTTGTTACCAAAACAGCCCTGACCCATCGAGGCATGGGCTCCACTAGATCCCTGAAGGTGTGCTGTGGTATCTGCACCAAGATGTTAGCAACAGATCCTTTAAGACCTGTAAGTTGTGAGGTGGGGCCTCATTGGATCTGACTTTTATGTCCAGCAGATCCCACAGATGCTTGATTGGATTGAGATCTGCAGAATTTGGAGGCCAAGTCAGACAAGCTCAAACTGACTGTGAAACTCAAACTATTCTTGAAAACCTGTTAACCTGTGGTGGGAGCGTGAGAATGCGGGTGAGTGGAGTGATAAGTTTCAGCTTCGCTGCTCACTGTTTTTCCAAAAGGAAAGGAGCAACTTTAAACAATAAGATGACATTCTTTGGGCAAGAAGGCTAACTACCTTAACCATACTTGGAAGTGGTCTAACAGAATGCTTTGTCTTTGCCAAATGCTGAACACTTCCTGTCACAATCCTCCCATACTTCCTTTTTCAGTCACAGACCGTATGCCTAGTGCCTGTACATTTGGGAGTTCAATGTCCAATCTAGGCTGTAATGTTTAAATTGATGCTTTTCAGGGTGCTGACATGTGGAGAACACAGTCTGATCTTGCAGGAAATTGCTCCAAAAAGAATTTCCTTTGCAGGATTCTTTGTGTTTCTCACCAGAAGTGCTTATTAGAGTGAAACAGCACTCCGTGGGACGTCTGCTGCTCTTGGTTTACCACAGGCCACAACGTTCACGTGGATCCAGGCACACAATCAAAATATTCCCCCATAAAATGGCGTTCTAAAATCCATCTATCTAAAAATAAATAAATAAATAAATCAGCAGGTGAGCGACGGAGCGAGAGCAAGCAAGCAGCGTTCAAAGCAAGGCTTCCATTGCTCTGGGATGATGCTTTGAACTCGGCAAGTGAAATCACCTCTTGAAGTTTTCAGTTTTTCTCCTGGCTATTCCAACACAGGGTGCAGACAAGATGAAAGCTTCTCTTAGCCATCAGTGGCAGAAAATTGAAAGAATTTTATCTTGTTGCGTTCAGCACAGTGCACATCAGTATTCTCTGCTTTCACGTCGGAGGTGATAAGGTTGAAGCGCAAATCGCGGCACCTTTTCAAGTAAGTTTACTTAAAGCTCAGTTTTCTTTGAGCCCCTGTGTCTGTAGATGTTAACTTTTGCCAAGCTGACCTTTGATTCCACAAAATATTTCCACAACTCATTTGTGCAACCCCTCCTCCCTGCCAGAGGTGACGCATGTCTAATTTTCAAGACTGGTGTTGATTAAGTCGATTCTCAAAGACTCTGGGAGCTGAGAATATGTCACATTATTAGCACCTTTTAGTACATATTTTTACAGAAGACACTGGGGGTCTAGAAAAAGTAACGTTTCCGGCACTGCTTGATGATTAAGATTCAGATCTGTCTCAGTTCATCATTGCATACAGGAAGCTTTGATGAGAGCAGGAACTGGAAAATGCCATTTTGAACTGATGTAGCGTCACGTCACTCAAGTGTTGCCACGTGTGATCCACAGTCCTGTATAAAAATAAGCCAGGGGAGGAAAGCAGCATGTCGGCTTCTGCCAGGTGGTTCCTGTGGTGCGTGCAGGATCGATAATTATGCATTAGCACGGAAGACTGGAGGCAGAGGTGGGAGACGTTTGGGCAGGCGCAGGTCTTCGTGAAGCAGCAGGGGGAGGAGGATCTGTGCTACTCCTTACCCCTATTCTTAAAGTGCACCTCGCTCAACAGGTGTGTCGTGGAACCTCAGCGAGCCATTTCCCTGGGAAAGGCTGGAGAAAAGGCAGCAAGGTTCTTGAAAATATCATAGTGCTGGGGACTCATGCAGATAATCCAGGAGATGTTTTTTCAGCTCAGGTTCAAAAGCAAACATACAGTAGAGTTGCACATTTGTTCACCAGGCACCTGGTCTGTGAAGATTAATTTGAGCCGTCACATTGCTCCCGCCCCCGAGCCCCAGCAGTCTGGCCTTTGCCTTTCATGTAGGAGCCGGGCTGGAAGTGGCATGTTTTGGATGACAGGAGGCCACGGGGAGGCAGGACTGTCACTCGCTGCTGATCACAGCATTACTAATCACAGATAAGCTCCAGCTCCCCCAACAGGAACGCACACTCACCAGTGCACACGGATCACAACACACATCAGAGACGCAGGGCAAGGTCATTGTGCTCCCGCGCTCACCCTCTCTCTCTCCCTCCCTCATCACCCCCATCGTTCGCACTCTCCCTGCATTTCTCCACCTCCAACCTTTCATCCATCCTGTTTTCCCATTCTGCTCAGTCTGCCCGGCCGAACACATCGCTCTCCCACTTTTATTGCTTTCCGACTTTTAATGCTTCCCCATTGTCTCGCTCCAGTCTTTACTTGTTTGGCCTCGCTGGGCCACGGCTGTGTCTGCCTCAGGTCTAAGAAAACAATTGTGGGTACAGGAGGTTTGTGGTATTTACAGCCAGCAAATAGAGACCATGACCCCCCCCCCCCCCCCCCCCCCCCCCGCACGCCACAGGTTGCGCTTGCTTTTTTTTTTGCCCCTGTGGCAGGCAAACGAACAGTCTTTTCTCGCTCTTCTTTATTGGGTCGATTGACACACCAGGTTTCACACCTCCACGGTGGGGGTGAGGGGCTAGTTAAAAGCTATGTGTGACCAAGTCTAACTCGAGGAACATATTATATGTTTGCACTTATTCCCTCTTTTTCTCTCTCCAGTTGGCCCACATGTCGGAAGGTACTGCGGGCAGAACACCCCGGGCAGGATCATCTCTTACACAGGCATCCTGGCCCTGACAATCAACACCGACAGCGCCATTGCAAAGGAAGGCTTCTCTGCCAACTTCACCGTCATCGAAAGAACTGTTCCAGAGGGTGAGCTGGCATACACTCCAAACCCCCCCCCCCCCCCAGAAAAAAGCACTTAAAATCAGACAGATGGGGATGTCAGGGAGGCTGAATCACAGGTAGACAAAGAACATTGGTACACAAGTGGGATGACTGAGGCAGAAATGTAAATTTGTTTAGTGAAAGAAAACTTTAAAAGTTACTAGCTGTAAAAGAATTAGAGGGCAAGAATGTAACCAGCCGGAGAATATTACACAAAGAAGCAGATGTTGTCTGCTACTTTCAGTGGGTCCTGTTGTGACAAGTTCCCACTTGTTAAGCAGAACTCATAAGAGTTATTAAATAAACACCTCCTGCCTCTTCATTTGGGGAATGTGTTACTGGTTACAAGTCTGCCTCCTGTGGTTTACAAGGCTTACATTTATACACCATGAGCCCAGACGGGCTCCAAAAGACGGCTTCCTCACCAGTAACAACCCTGGACGCACACTTACACACATCCCTGGGGCTTTCACATTCAGTGTCCCTGTCACGGCGCCTGACCCCCTGACCCCGTTTTGCAAAACTTTCCATCTAAACATTTCATCAAGGAGGAAAAGTCCTGGTAGGAGTCATAAATCTGTCCAGAGGCAAGACCACCCCCTACACACATACCCACACCCACACATTTGGTCTTTGAATAGCAGCAGAGATGGATGAAATCCAGCCAATCTACTAATCATCTCCAAAGAGCGTTTTATCTCACCCAAAGGGGAAGGCACACTTTGCTGTTGTACACATGCTGCAAATGAAAACAAGGCCACCTCGCAGCAACGAGAAGAGCTGTGACTGTTTATGTCACTTCTCTTTAGTTTACTCCGAGTCACGCGGGCTATTTTAATCACGCGTCCAAGATCAGATTACGCGGAGCAGCTTTTCACATTCGCCCTTAAGAGGCCCAGTGAAATATCTGACCTGTGATCAGCGCACACCTTCATTTAGAAGTCAGTTGCTTGGGATACGTCACCAACTCAAACAAATCCGAGATGAAAATAAAAATCTCCAGACCCTGTCTTTGCTTTTCCAGGCTTGTACTGCTTGAATCATTCATAATCCCCTTATGCATAATACACGGTGGATTTTCTCGCTTCTCCGTGGCGAGGGGATGGGTACGCTCCAGCTGAAAGCTACTGATGAAAGGCGATAAGGCGCTGAAAAGAGGCCTTGTCTTTTGTTCTTTCTCATACACTCATCCCCTCTATCAACTGTCGCCATTTTCCTCAGCTATCAAACCCCGCTTTGGTCGCTAATCCACGTGATCAGATACCACCTTTGAAAGCGAACAGACAACCTCCTTGTGTTTTTTCGTTGATCGCGGTCTGTATTCTAGGTGACGTAGGTCCCAGTACAAAAGTCTGGCAAGAACGGCCTTCAAAGAAAGGCGACAATGAATGCGGGAGGTGCGAGACAGTTTTCTCGGCCTCACACGGAGACTCCGGCATACCTTTGTGCACGAACACATGCGTATACAGCCACACGTCGACACTGTAAAGCACAAGGATGCACGCTGACCCACTGACTGAGGCATGTGAGCAGGCCAGCAGATGGGGAGACCATCTGTGTTAGCTTTTAGGCAGCAGCCACACAGCAGTTCCACACTACTCTCCATCCTGAGCCCTCTGAATCTGTGCATGTGTGTCTGCATATAAGCAAATGACTGTATTTTTTTGGTCATAAGCTTTTACATTTATGCTAACATGCTGCTTGAAGGATTGCCAGTTTGCTTTATGACCAATTTCCCCATTGGGGGAAAAAAAAGGAAGTAAATAAACAAGAGCTGCTTACATGAGTGGCTGTAAGTGTGCCTTCGCATACCTCTGTGTTGTTGTGGTGAACTTAATGAAAAACTGCCCGGATCAAAAGGTCATTTTCTTCATCACTCTACAGCAGGGTCAGTATGTCCAGCCAACTGAGGTTAGAGGGGCTGACCCCAATCTGACCCAGCGGAGTCTTTTCGTTTACGGAGCCCCGGATACCACAAATCAGCTGCCCAGAGTTAACACTAACAAGTGAAGCACCTCCTCCCATGGGGCTGACCACTGAGTGTGATGTATGGTCCCCAAATACAGACACTAAACACACCTAAACTCCCACAAGAGACCAAATAAGGGAGAAAATGGGGAGAAAGGTTAAAAAAAAAAAAGATAAACTGCCCACAGGGAAGTGAAGGGAAACTGATCCAGTCAGTGGAAAAAAAAAATTACTGGAGGGAAAGTCACTCTAACGCGTAATACCAGCCTACACTGAATGTTTTATGAGGACATTTTTACGTCTTAATGCGGAACGCTTCCATCCTTCTTCCATTAAAAAGTAGAGGGAGAGACGCGGGAAGGATTTACCGAGGCACTGCTGATGTGCTCCTCTTTCCCGGCCGGCAGTGCTGAGTGGCTGTCGTGCGGTGGCCTCCTCCCTTGAGATAAGCTCTGATTCTGTAGCGGGGGTGGGGGGCACTGAAAAGACATTGCTGTGTCGCATTTTGACTCAGAAATAAACATTGTTTACATTTTCCCTTTGCAGACTTTGACTGTAGCGACCCTTTAGGCATGGAATCGGGAGAGATAACATCAGATCAGATCATGGTTTCATCCCAGTACAATCCTAGCTGGTCCCCAGAGCGCGCCAGACTCAACTACTATGAAAATGCATGGACACCAGCAGAGGATTCCAACAAAGAGTGGATACAGGTAACCTACTAACAGGAAGATAACAGCACATCACTGATAACATTTAAATTTTTAACAGGAAGTTCAATCAAAAGGCAGCGTGGAACAATTCTCCAGCTGTCTGTGGTCTGTCTTTCTGGAAGTGCGTCACAGTCTGAGGGTGTGTTGTGTATTTGACGCGACCGCTGCCTGCTCGAGCACAGTCGGTGTGCTCCGTGTTTGTTCTTCGGCCTCTGGAGGTGCAGCTTCTCCATAACACCCAACAGTTCCGATGATGAATGTCAGCTGTCCTGATGGACCTCTGGGGTGGTTAAGTTCACGCCTTACAAAAATTGCGAGTCCACTCTCTCTATCACTGTCTACCTACCTGCCTATCTCTCTCTCCCTCCCTCTGTCTTCTTGTCCTATCTGATAACTTTTCCTTCTCCGTGATAACAGAGACCGCCTCTGGGGGATGCTGGGATTTATTCCAGGCGTCCTGCCTGGCTTCACACACACAGACACTCTCAAACACACAAACAGGCTCCGTCATATTTTTTTCTGACTGTCAGCTTATCTGCACAAAACGATCATCACCCACCAAGGGAACTTTATGTGGGAAGATTAAGGATTTAGTTCTTCCATCCCTAGACTGGGATAAGTCACATATTCCAAGTCCACTCACAGCACAACCCCCCCCTCCAGTGACATACCCACTGAGGCACTACCGAGATGCATTCGGAGCTTGTTTGATTTATTAACCGAAAGCCTCCAGGCCTCGTAAATGCCCAGACTGTTTGTCTTTTTCGACTCTTTTCTACAGTCTTTGCTTCACTGCTGAAAACTTTGGCTCCGGCATATTCCTCGGGGGATGAATAATAGAGCTGACCCAAAGCCAAATATTTGCTTGGGGAGGGCCATAAGCAAGCTTTTCCTTTATTATTGCAATGAAAATATTGTCCTGGGGGCCCCTGTTGCTCCTTCAGACTAATTTAATCAGTGTGTGTACGTGCGCCGGTTTACGCGCACTCTCCCATGCTTGTGTGTGTCCGTGTGTTCATACTTGAGTTTGTGGATGAGTGGGACTGTCTGGCAGGGTCCATATTGTCCTGCAGAGGAACTCAGCATGTGTCAGAGTGGAACAAGGCACGGGCTCCTTTACCACTTCCTCCAGCGGTTGGATGGTCTGTTGCATTACAGCATTTGTCTTTCTAAAAGGAAAGTCCATTGTTCACAGCCCGATAAGTGTAACAGCTTAGACTTGAAGGCTGCGCCGCTCTGGTTCTCTTCCATGTCATGTTGTGAGTTATCACAATGATTTCTTGCCACTCCAGCCTCCCCCTGTTTTAGTATTGATCATATTGAGGATTTGATTTGGCAGTAAAATCTGCATTTTTAAAAGGAGGGATGTGGTCTAATGAGCATGCTGATTTCCCAATACTAATCAGATGAAAACACAGAATGAGACTTGTCTAATTTCAGACTCTGTGAAAGAGCCAAGTCTGCGCTTGCCACGTAATTTATGTTTTGGTTTTTTTTCCGAGGATGTACTTGTGCCGAGCGCTCCGAGCAGAAGTCCAATTATCACAAGTGGTATTAAAAGACTAGAATTCTTCATTCCTCTTTCATTAAGCCTGTCCGTGGTGTTGCAACAAGCTCAGTCCCCCCTCGCGGCACGTACAAATCATCTCAGTGCGCAGTCAGATGCATAGTAATCAATTCATTATTTATTTCATTATCAACCCCTGACTGCAGTTTGAGGCAGACAGTTTTATTATTCATGACAGCCCGGCCTTTGATTCCTGGGCATTTTCTTTTGCTCTGCTTTGCCTCTTCTTTGCCGAACATAATCCAGATTTGTCATCCATTTTAATACTGCCTCATTCTGATGCATGGAAAGGAGGAGGGCGAGATGCTGGAGTCTGTGCGCTCTCCGCTGGGTAATTAGATTGGTGTGGTGGGTACAGCATTGAGTGCTGGGTTAGCCAGGTCATTAATCAGCCCCTTTGGTCTACACGGAGATGGACAGATGTCCTTTGAGGAGGTTTACAGGGGAGGGAAGAGGGAGGAAAGGAAGGAACAATAATCCCTCAAAACAGGTCTTTCTTTTTTCATGCTTGAAAATTTTAGGCTTACAAATCTACATCAAGGTAGAAAGAGATTTGTACGAATTACCCTGCTGCGCGACGTGTGTCTTTTTCAGATGCTTAGCAGTGGGGTTCTCTGGAGCAGGTTGAGGTATTAAAAAAATAATAAATGAGGATACACCACAAGTTTTCACACAGCACCAGTGAGGAAATGTCCGCATCTGTACAACACATTTAACTCTGAAGGGGAGGTATAGTCTATGGATTGGTGTAATGGTTCCTCGGGGAGCGTGATTAGGGAAATTGCTGAGAAGCTCACATAGTGTACAATGGCTTTGTCAAGGATGTCAGAGGAAGGATCTGATGGCCACCAAGAGTCAGTAAAGCATCTGAAGGACTCAATAAAAGACACTCCAAGACTGAATCTCTGTGAGACGGCTGCCATTGATTGCACATACACACAACATGAATAATTTAGACTGTCTTGGAGAGAACCCAACTGTCAATACCTGAAAGCCTCTTTATTGAGCATCTCATAATGGCAATATACAGTACACGCTATCCCATACAGCTGGGGCTTTTATTTTTTATTTTTTTATGCTCATGAGCTTGAGCTTGTCTCCATATCTATAATTTAGCTGGAACGGATCCTGCCATTATCTTCAATCTTCTTGTCAGGATGCATTATCCCTGACTACTTTGTCAGTATTTATGTATTTTTTATGTGTCTCTGATAAGCTAAATTGTTTAATCATAAATGGAGATAATGAGTCCCTTTACTCTTGTCATGCGTGCTTTAATCTCACCTTTGTTGCAGACATCAAAGGTTCAGAAGCATATCGGTGTTTTGTTGACACAATATGCCTCTTTATCTCCCACATGCAATATTAATCTCATGGTAAAGTCAACCGTTTGCGGGGGATATTGTCACAGGTTTAAGTTGCAATTTGAAACACGGGGGGGCACAGCCCTTCCTGGGTGTATTTGCCCAGGCAAAGCCATACAGCAAACTGTGCTTTGAATCTGAGGCCAGATAAACCTTCACCAATCAAACACTTGCAGAGAGCCTTGATAATGGTGCAATTCCTTCCACCAATCAGACAAGAATGAACGCTAAATCCATGTGGTCTGCCCACAGGCTGTATATAATAAATGGACAAAGGCATGGTTATGTCAGATTAGATTGTAAAGTCTCACTTTGAAGCCTCAAGTTAACATTATGGGCAACTGCTTCTAGTTCGTTTGTTTATTTTCTTTTACAGCCAGAAGTAACCATATATGCTAATGCTAGTAAGAAAAAGATTTCATAGACATCATATGTGTATGACACAGACATAATTTCCCACTAATAAGTGCTAAATTACAATACTATACTTTCCGTTCCTAAGAGTTGAGCTTGCTAATTTTATAGAAAATGCTCCAAAAATCACCAATACCCCAAAAAGCATTCAGGCTTATCTTTACCTGACGGCTATGCTAACACGGGGAGCCATAACCAACAGCTGGTCAACTATGTGGTGCAGACCATCCAAGAGGTTCGTGCATCAGTTTTAGTGAGTCAAATTCTTGTGTCTTACTCATTTGTTAATTTGCGCTGATGGGCAGATGTGCAAACTGTGGATGCTAGCTTTAGCCGATAATTTATTAATCTACTCGCTTATCCAAATGTTGCTATTTCTGGTTTGGAAAGGCCAATATGTCATCTGCAGAAAAGCTAACACTTGAAAATGAGGAGTCCAGAAACCACTGCATGATGTCATAATGTCTATATCGTTAGTTTTAGCTAAATACTGTGGCGTTGGCTTTTTTTTTTTAGCTCTCTTGCAGCTTGGATCTGACACACCCTATTTTCCATCATCTAAAAATGTTCTCTAAACCCTAGATCAATGATTTGTGAAAATGTCTCCTTCATTGCTATTGTCTGCTTCTTTACCTCAGCCTCTGTTTGGGCTTACTTCCCATACCAAGTGATAAGTAATTAGAATATGGACTAGTAATTAACAGCAGATTCTCAGTTGATGAAGTCTAGTGAGAGCCGAGGAGCGGAGGCTGGCATGCAGCTGCTGGTGAGATCATCATCGTGCCTTACAAATGGAAACAATGGATGCTGTCTGTGCCTCGCTCCTTCTAGGCCTTGCGCTCAATTGGAAAATCAATGAGAGAATAGAGACCCACACTCGACTGGAGCGGCCCAAAAGTCAGACTAGAAATCGAAACATGAGGGATAGCATGATGTAATTAAATGAAACAGTGCTGCATAAGTACTCTGAGACAAAACCTCAGCTCAACCATAATCAGCTTCATTTTCAGTGCCTGAAAGTCCCGTAGCCGGTCATCATCTCCAAGCGATCACGTGCAGCTGCGTATCCTGAGATCAGATCATGCAGCCACTTCCAGACGTGACATACCTTCAGGTCTGCCCTGCTTCCCATCCCTATCACTGTTTCTGGGTTTCATAATCATTACTCAGCACGTTAGTCATGTGTGTGGCATGGCTGGGAATGACCCTGGAGTTAGTGTGATAATGATGATTCACAAAGGAAAAACTTGAAGCCAGACTGTTATCCTCCCTCTCCAATCACGCAACAGTGCATATGTTTAAGCTCACCCCCACCTCACGCATGACAAACCAGGCAACCTTTAACTTAACTATCGCTGTCATCCAGCCTGTACATCCCTCTTTGTCAAGAAAACAGATGATCAGCGTATGGGAAGACCTGCATAATTCAGTGCCACCAAAGAGGTGCCGTGGTGCTAAAAATAAACTGTAATCCTGTCAGGTGAACACTGTGATAAATGGAAGTTCGTGAGAGGAGCTCATAGGTCCCGGAGCATTTGAGTAATACAATTTTAATGAAAGAACAAATTAATTACAGTTTCCAGGTAATTGAGCTATTCCTACAAAGCTCCTGCTACACCAAAAGTGACTGTGGAAGAAATTAGTGAAGAGATTGCCAAAAGCTGGTTTAGAAATACTGCATCTGGGAATGGAAGCGTGTCTCTTTAGCTTCGTGGCGAGGTATCTTTGCGAATGTCAGCTTCACCGAAATGTCAGCCTCCTCTCATTACCATACAAAGAAGATTGTAATCAGATTTTGTATGCAAAAAAAAAAAAGAAAGTGACTCGAGACTCTCCGCCTGCTTCATCACTTCTGACTATACTACCCTTTGAGATCCATAAAGCATGTCCAGGGGTTGTTTCCTTGACCGGGGCTTCTAACTGTGTCTACCAGCTGCTCGTTGACTTTGGAACTCAGAGGAGCTCTCCTTTCTCTCTCACCCTGGGCATTTCTCTTGTTGTTGTTTTTTGGTGAGGGAAAACGAATAAACTTGTTCCCTAGAGGCCTTGGTTATTCAGTCAGCAGCCCACACAGATAGGAAGCTATTCCCCCCCCCCCCCCCCCCCCCCCCTGTTGGGCAAGCAGAGAAATGGATTTCAAAGAAAAGTACTTCTTCTCGCAGAGTACGGATTGCTCTATGCAACTCCTTGGCAACTCAATTATAAGCCAATCAAGCAGCGAGAGATAGAGCTTTTGAGTCTTTGCCGTTTCTTTAAAGCTCCCCCCCCCCCCTTCCCCGCCAACTCTCACACACCCCTCCTTCCCTCCCAGGCCTTATAAACCACGTCTTCTTTCTACACCTACATAAAACTGACAAGGCTTTAGCCTCGAAATACATATCATGTGGCCTTGCTGCACATCTGAGTCATGCAGAGACAATACACCTAATGATCACGCCTACAGCTCCTACTGCCAATGAGGTATAATTAGAAAACTTCAAACTAAGCCACATTTGCGCAAACAGATACAGAAATACAACGTCTATCTGAACACATGCAGTGCATCCGAAAAGTCTTCACAGCGCTTCACTTGTTCTTCACATGGATTAAATTCATCTTTTTTGTAAGAATTTCCCAATACTTTTTTCACTTTGTGATTATGAGGCATTGTGTGTAGAATTTTGAGGTGAGAAATTGAATTTAAGGCTGTAACATGACAAAATGCGAAGCAAGTGAATATTTTCCACACCCACAAACTTACACACCAAATCAGATGTAATCAAATCAGACCATCCAGACGCCTTCTGTTGATTTCAGTGTGTCGGCCTGATTGCATTCACACCAGGCTTTAACTGGCTGATGTTACAAGCCCGAGCCCACGACTGATTCTCTTTCTGCCTTTCTGCTTCCATTACATTGCGGAACCACCGGAGCTGCGCGCACTGGCATTTGTGGGGCATAGGGCTTTTGACTCATCAGTTTGCCTCATAACAGGAAGGGAGAAAACATCTCAGGCGCACGCACACTCAGAGAGAAAGTCACACATATTCTGGACTGTGCCGGAGCAGGAAAAACTCGTGGGAGACAAGGACACACTGAAGCCTTGCCCACATATCAGCCTGCCACTGCTTTATGGAAAGATTGTGGGTGATTTCTTACCCCGCCTGGCATGTTTATGGCTCAGGTTGTGTGTCCCACCAGATATGAGTTACTGTGCACCGGCATGTCCCAGAATGTGTGTTGTCATTTATCTATAGGTGGGCTCGAGTCCAAACACTTATGCAAGGGGAAAGAATAACAATATGGCAAATGCGCAGCAGATACAAGCTTTCGTTCTGTTTGATCAGCAGAGTCTGGAAACGCAGAGCCTCCCTTTAGGCCTGCGATTAGGAGTCATAATTCACACCTTCCTCGCAGTCATTACATCACCCATTAGACATGACTCAGCCTTTCATCTGCAGATGACAAACGGCTTATCATCTGTGAGTGATCTATTTACCCAAGCTCCGCTGTGCACTCACTTTCTAAATGTTGGCTATCGGTTTATGTATATAGGTCAGCAAGTTCTGTCCTGTGCTCTGGGCTAAAAGGAGTCCCACTAGTAATCATTATCTGGGCCTGTTTGTTTTCACTGCGGTCTCTGCGGCGTAGGATGGACTCTGCTTTGCATCCAAGCGCCCTGGCAGCCCGCCTTCTCTCCATGACCCGTGCAACCCCGGTCTGTTAGCGCAGCCTCAGCACCGTTCTTCTGCTTCTAACAAGCAGCCATTAATAAATCATGCTTTGCTCATTACCCAGGCCCTGTTATCAGGCTGTGTCTGTGAAATTGATCTAGTCTGTGCACTTCTTCGCGGGAGACTCTGCACTCGTGTCCCTCACATCTTGCGAGGCATCGCTGTCAGCCACTTGTCCCTCCCCTCCTAACCTTCTCCTCGCCCTTCACCTCTCCTCTTTCCCTTTTTTTTTTTTTTTTTTTTTACCTCAATTCCACTGTTGGACTTACTTTCATTACAGCATTACAGCGATTTGGTTATGCCCACCACCGTGATAGTTTGTAGGAGTTTAAAACAAATGAGCGTAAGGTGATTAAAGTATGTAAAACTGGGAAGTGAGATTGCACAATCACGAACGCTCATTTTTACCCACCGACAAAACGTCTCTGCTAATCAGAAATATTTTGGCACGCACATGTCCTGAGATTGTCTGAGTCTGAGCACCCACGAGTGTTCCCAATTAGCCCCGCCACTCATTTCGTTCCCAGAGGCTCTTCTCCTCCATTAAACTTAATGAGATCCATTCAGAGAAAACAACCCCAAGGCCAAGTCTTCCTATTAGAGCATTTTCAGTGAAGCCTTTACAGTAAACTGCTTTGCTATTGGTCCAGGCTGAAAATATGTCAGACTGGCCATTTGAATGCAGATGTTAAAGACCTGCCTTGGCTAATGCACTAAACGCCAGCACAGACCCAGCTTCCTCCATCCACTACTGGCACATGCAGCCGTTTTAGCCAGCAGAGAGGAAGTAAGTTCCTCTGTTATTAAATGGGAACTGGCTGAAGCTGACAGGATTTGATTTTGTTTCTATTTGCAGACCAAAAGAAATCAGGGGGACTTACTGTAAAAGCCCCTTGAGCCTGTAGACAGGAACAAAAGTATTCTGTCTCCGTATTTGACTGTCTTTTTTGTTAGTCTTCATCCATCCACATCCTTTGGGCGGCCAGGACAGAGTGAGAGAATAGCAGAGTGGAACCTCATTTATTGCTCCCATCTGTTTATGTCTTTATATTTCTGGAGCGGGATTGACCGGCATTCTGTGGCATGCAGATATTCCTTCCCTGCTCTTCGCTCTGAATCATTAAGGGAAGCACACTACTGTATATAATGTTGGCAGGCAAAGTAGGTAGATTCTGTGTGGCTTTAGTCTCAGCAGAGCTGGAGCCCTGCTAAGATAACCCTGGCTCTGATTGCCTAAAAAATGCACACGCTAAAGTCTGCTCACACTCCCATAAAGGATTTGACTGTTGTCGCACATGCTCAAGCCGACTATCTCCTCTGAGTCGATGCAGTAATCTGCTCGAGAGTCTGGTCGCCATCCGTCGGGGCTCAAGCCCATCTCACGTCAACATCAAAGGCTTCGTCTTTCCCCGTGATCTTGGAAATCTGTTCCACCAACGCCCAAGCTTCTTGCATTTCTCTTGTTTTTCAGGGGGGGGGGGGTTAAACGGTGTCCGCACGCAATACCATTACTCCTCATTACCGTCAGCTCAGCCTGTCAAAAGACGGTGTTAGTGCTTGTTAAAATTAAGCACGCTACTTTTACACCGAGGGCTTGGGATTCTTTGAAAGTTTTGCAGGTCGACACCACACCCACTCTTTTTCTTTGCCTCTGCTGTGGATGATGGGATGATAGGTGAGGTCCAAGGAGCCTCTGCAGTGGTCAGAGCGAGCTCATTTATTATTGCTGGTGGCTGAAAAATTATACCTTTATCCCGCTGGTAAACGAATCAACGGGATCAAAGCAAGTTTTGAAGGCCGTTCCTGCCGCAGACACAGAAGCCGCGGGGACATATATATATGTAAGGACGAGGATTCTGTCTTTCCTGGCAGTGATAGTGATGGTTTTAAACAGGCATGATGGCTGGCAGACACAGACTGCGCTCCCTTTTCCAGGTCTGATGGAAACCAGCCCCACTTTCTGTCCAGCATCATCTCTGAGTGCAGCACCCATGCACTGAGCAAAATATACGTACACACAGACATTCACTCCTCCACCTCTCTGACCCTGCTACCTCTGGCTGTCTCCTTGTGAAAATATAATAGCCCTGCAGTAATGTACTGCAGTTCATGATTACTTTATAAAGCCCTGCATATTTTAAAGACACATCATTTGATATTCAGTCTGTATCTTTCTTTCCCGCTCACAGGTTCTGATGATGTGATTGCAGACCCTGTTTTATTCACTTCTATCCAATGAGCTCTCGCGTCCCTTCGCCGGAAATTAAGTTGTCATCCTGTCTCTGCTTCATTAATGCGAATATCATTTTATTGCTGTTTATTAAATTCCAGGTAGCTGCTGATGAGGCTATGACCGGAGGTGAATCAGATAGCGGGGACTCATTTTTAACTCTCCAACTTGTCTTGTGTATTATTAATATAGGCTGTGCGCTGAAAGCCGTCTTTACAAAAGTTGTCAGGCAAAGAGCTTTACATTGTAGCACTTTTTGCCCAGGCTAATCAGCGAAACACTAAAGGAGAAAGTAAAGTGATGGGCAAACTCACTGTAAACTTGTCTCTCCTCTCTTCACCCTTTTCAGGTGGACCTTGGGTTCCTGCGGTTCGTCTCGGCCATCGGCACCCAGGGCGCCATTTCCCAGGAGACCCAGAGGGTTTACTTTGTCAAGTCCTACAAAGTGGATGTCAGCTCTAATGGAGAGGACTGGATCACTTTGAAAGAAGGCTCCAAACAGAAGGTATATTCCTCAAGAATTAAAAGTTTATTTTGAGCCACGAGTGGTGTACCGGCACCACCTCTGTGTTATGAACTATTTTTGCAGTGAAAAAGCTTTATTTATTCAGATAAATGAACAGAACCCAGAGCAGTTCAGGCACCAGTGATCACAATGTGAGATTGATCAGTTCAGATGCAGCATGAAAGAAGGAGCCGAGGTGAAGGAGGTTTATGGTCAGCTTCCACAACTGCTGCAACTATGCCCTCGTTAAAGAAGCTTTAATAGCGTGTCCTACAGGCTGGGATTACAACTAAGCTTAACTCCATGACCTGTCTGAACTAATGTTGTGCTCACTTTCTGATAGTGTTTCTAGATGCTTTGGCTGTAGCTCTTCATAAGACTGTTTTGGAAGAAACTAAATCATCAAAATAGCTGACGTTCACTCCTCCTTGACCAGTGACTGTGTCATGAAAAACCACCCATGCACATGTGCTACACTTGGAATATCCCGTCCAAACAGCACATCTAGCTGATTTAAATTGCGGTCTTTTCAAAGTTGCTTACGAACTCAACTAAAGGGGAAATACCGGGCTGTATGTACTTAAACCACATTCTCCCAACATGTAATTATACACTTTAAATCAGTAGGGTAATATACCCACTCTCCGTGTAAGCGCATGACATTTACAGCAAAAACGACGGCAATAAAGTCCCTGCAAGGAGGACCGTGCTGGAATGTTGCCTCTGTTTTATGTCAGGGACCTGTCAATTTTTCATTTAAGAAGCAGGGAAAAACAAAGACTTGACAGACCAGAGATAAAGAGGAGCGGGAGCGATGGTTGTCGTGTTTGAGCAGCTGGCAGAGAGGGACAAGAAAAGGAAGGAAGAGAGGGATAGTATGCTTGACCGGAGTGAGACAGGCGATGACCACTGATTGCAGATCAGCCTGTCAAACAGGTTTTTGTCCATCTGGAAGCCTCTCTGTGGGTGTCCAGAGGGCAAGGGAAGAATGTGTGTGTCCATGTAAATACCACAATTTCCAATCAAGAGTGTGAGGCTACCACTCATATCAAGAAGTTTTCAAAGGCAACAGAGCATCCAAGAACGATTGTTTGTGCTGCTGTGTACATGTCCCCCAAGCCCTCTCCAAAGTTCACTGTCACTTCTATAAAGTGGCAGCTTAAAGGTACCGTGGTAAACTCAGCCTGCGTTTTCCAGGCTCTAAAGTGCTTTTGTGCAGAGGGGCACCATTTGGTACATGCTGAGACTGCAGTTTGGCATCTTAGCGCAGCTCCGGAAAAAGCCACTTTACAGTTAGCGAGTGGAGACTCAGCATGACTTTTGAGAGAGTGGAAGGTTTTCTTACAGGTTCCCCTTAGTGATGTCCCTGTACTCAAGGAGTGCATGGCAAGCAGTTGGACACAGCTGCATGAACTACTCTTAGTTTTTTACTTTAGAGTTGATTAGCCAAACTACCAAACTTACTGCCTTTCTATCTCTTTTCCATCCTGCTTACTTCAGCTGGGTTCCTCTTTGCCTCATTGCCGCTAAGTCACGGAGGTCAGGAGGTCATGTGGTCACTGCTGTGATTCAATTACCCGGAATGAACTGTGACGGACTGCGGGGAGTTGTTTGGCTGGGTGGCCAGCCTACTCATATGATGCTAGTAAACTGTCAACAGACCTAAGGGGGGGACAGTGACGTCTGTGACCTTTCAACAAGACACTGCAGTAAAACCTCCAACTGATCAGGAAACAGAGGACAGTGAAAGAGCATCTTGAGCCAATCTGGTATATCTCGTCTCAGGTTTCATAGTCACATTACCCAGCCTGTGGGGGCTGCTACATATGGAGAAAGAGGAAACATTTAAACCATCTCATTAAAAAAGTGGCCATAAAGCTTGCCTTCCAATGCTACATCTTGTGTAAACTTAATGCAGATGAAGGCCGATCTCTGAGCTCCAGTGAATTCCGTCTCCGTCTCGTAGAAATTCTGCATCTCAGCAGCTCAGCATATTCTATTGATAACTTACTTCCCTCCTGCATCTTTCACAGGTTTTCCAAGGCAACACCAACCCAACTGACGTTGCCAAGACGAAGCTTCCCAAGCCCACGCTGACGCGCTTCGTTCGGATACGTCCCGTTACCTGGGAAACAGGCATCGCACTGCGCTTCGAGGTGTACGGCTGTAAGATATCAGGTTGGTTGCTGCTGAGATCACATACACATTCATACAGTGACTCCATATTCCATTTTCATACGCCTAATCAGCTTACACCACAGACTCTAGTCAGAATTTCTGCTCTCTTGCGGCAACCTAGTTGATATTTCCCATCCAGGCCTCACTGGTGCAAACACCTCCCTCCTTATCTGCTTCCTTTAAGGCTAAAGCAAGCTGTTGCATAATAGAGAAGTGGTGCATGAAGGAGGATTGCCTATTTATGTCTCCCCATGTTTAGATGTACCTCATCCAATATATATGAAGCCAACAGCTTGCAGGCAGAGTGAGCTGAAGCCGGGTGGGCTCTGTTTGGGCCCATCCCTCCTGCAGATCTTTCCTCAGCCTCCTCTTTAGTCTGGCTTTGCTTTTAAAGCTTTGATTTTGTTTGTCTCATCTTTGCCTTTTTTTTTTTGTTGATGTTATTTTAATGTGTGGTATGTGCATGTGTGTGCGGCTCCCTTTCGTATGGTTTTTAGCACATCTGCCTGACTCTCTGCGGGATTATGAACATGTGTATTGAATTCTAATTAGCACTTGGATGTGTGTTTTGTTCCCCTGCACTTACAAATGAAGTGGACAGGGACAAAATATATGAAAGTAAGCCTCTTGTATTTTTTCCAATGTTGTGAGCGCCCAGGATTAAAATTAGGGGTGGAATTATTTGCAGCCAGCTAAATGTGAGCCGGTCGAGTGTTGTTTTTTAAAAAAAACTTTTAATGGAGCTTTGTAGCTCTCTGGTACATATGCAGAGCACTGTGGGTACAGCAGGGTTACAGATGGGGCGTGTGTTTTGGGGCGCACGACCAGACCGCTGCGCAGAGCATAAACACATCACAGGATCGAAGTCACCACAGGGCCTCGGGAATGACGTCAGCACCCCTGGGTGCTCTGAAGACACTGCCAGCTTCACTGCATGCTAGCAGAGAACGAGAAGCTCTGAGGCTCTTGAGGGCTGCATAAACTCAGTGACTCACTCCGTTCTACACTTAGTTACAAATCCTTGATACAAGATCTTGAGTAACTAGTGCTTTTAAAGTGCTCTTAAAGTTCATCGCCGCTTTTCTCACCAATAAAGGACTTTTCAAATCTGCATTTTTTCCAAGTTTTCCCCTTCCAGTTTTTCTTTAAAGCCATAACTTAGGCATCACAGGAGAGGAGGAGTAAAATCCCAGAATGCGGCAAGATGTTCTCCCTTAAATCATCATGGTCGCGTGCCGATCTAAACAGCTACTCATTAATGAACAAGATCCGCCACCCTGTTGTTAGTAAATATGCCGCGGTGTATAAATATCACTGATAAACCACCGATGCTCCACCCAAACCCTGTGCATGGCCCACATAGCCGCGTATCACCTTGTGCTTGCTCCCCTGGGTGTGCCGCTGCGTGCATGGCATCGCAGCTGAAGTCAATTAACAGCTCCAGATGACCCAGGCACTCGGGCAGAGCGTCTAAGCTCAGATCAGTGTCTCTCACACGCACTATCACACATGTGTACCTTTCTCTGTATCCTCCCACTTCAAAGGAGGTTCAGTATGCCTTTGCTCTGCCAGGGCCCAGCTCACTGATCGCTCTCAAACAGATTCTGGCCAAAGATGAAAGAAAGTGGGAGAAAAATAAAACAGTCGAGGAGCATTCGCACAGCCAGCATTTGTTACATGAGCTCCAATTTGGACCTTTTCGAGAATGCGGGAGCAGAGATTTGTCCCACGGGTTCTCACAGGAGCCGGTTTAGATAACTGGAGACAGAGAAAAAGAGAGAGAAAGACAAGTCTGAACGGGGCCTTGTTTTCTCCAAGTTTTCGCTGACTTTTCCCAGACGCAGCTACGCTATTGATTCCTGCTGCGGTACAGTGCACGCTCTGTCTCATACAGACACAGAAGATGTAATAATGCTGGGATTTATCCCTCCGTGGGAGCCAGATAGTAAATATATTATTGCTTAGCACAGGTCTCTGACTCAGTGTCTTGGGATTAAGTGCTGGAGGAAAGATAGGACGAGACACACAGGAAGATTTAAGCCCAATAAAAGCTGCTAATACAAGTGTCAGACTTCGAGTGGCAGCTCGTGGAAAAGTTTTGTGGACTCCTGTGGATTCTTTCTAGCTATGCAAAGAAGAATTTCTGAAGTATATAATATTTACTGCAGTCTCTCTATCGCGCTGCAGTTCAACCTTCTGTTTGGGTGGGGCAGCCAATTAAAGGACATATAGCTTTAAGTAAAGGTGACCTCTCACTTTAAGAGAGAGGAGAGCTAAAATGGCTTGTTTCAGACATAATGTGGACTGAGGCCCAGCAAACATTGGGATTATTTTTAATTATGAATCATGCAAAGTTACTCTAGTAGAGAATGTAAATGCAAAGCTGGAAGAGAGTGTAATCACTCTCCTTTACAGTGTTTACAGCATAAGTAAGTTGCTGTGCATGACTTTTACAACATCTCAAAAAGACAATCCCGTCTTGGGTTCAGAACTATTGTGTCCTTATCAATCACTCGCATGGTACAAAATTACTTCACAGAAAACATTTGATAAAAGAATATGAACATAATTATGTCTATCTACAGATAAAGCATAACTTTCTCCTTAGGTCAGTTCATACAGCTAAAAATTACAGTAATCCTAAATTCAGAGCAGCCCACCAGTGTGACAGAGCTTTAAAAACTTATTATCTGAGACAAATTTGTTTTTATTTTCACATGTAGTGTTAGAGTTTGCTGGGTTTTGACTGTTCTAACCAGAAATTTCTACATCCATGTACAGTCAATAAGTTTTCATTGGAATTATATCTGGCCACCTTTCGTGTAATATCAAGGCAAAAACATGAAAATGGACAAAAAAAAGTTTAAGGTTAAAGCATTCAGATGGTTCTACAAGCAGTAGCGACGAATTGGTGCCCTTCGACTTCATTATACAAGGGGATGTCACTGGAAACAAGGCTTGAGAAAAGAAAATGAAAAAAAAACCCAGCTTTCTCTCTTTTAAACAAACTGGAGATGGAATCAAAGATCATAAAATATACAAAAAGTTAAGCTAGAGATGATCACAGAGGTAGAATAAAAAAAATAATACAATGAAAGAGGAGAAAAAAGTTTGGAACTTTGGACAGGAAACAACAAGGTGTTCAAAGATGCAGCCCCACAGATGTTAACAGCTGCGGAGCAGAAGGTAGACGAGTGCAGCAGCAGCAGCAGATAAAACACAAAGAGAATGTGTTTTTGTGTGTATATGAGTCTATAGAGGGAGGGGCAGAGAGATGAAAAGAAAAACTGCTCCCAGAATGCAGGAGATGGAAACACCAACAGAGAGGAGGGTTTTAATTGGCTGCCTGGAGACAACCGCTTCAGGCAGAAGAATTAGTATGCATGAGATCTGCAGGCAGAGAGACACAGAGAAAGAGAATAGAGGCAGAGATCACAGTAACATCACAACGAGTTTGGGGAATAGTTGTCCTCACTTTGACTTTGACTATCCATGACGATGCCCCTGTATGAACTCAAATTCACTGAAGCAGAGCCGTGGCAAGCCTGATGCTGAACCTCAAGCCTTTGGATGCAGATCGCATGTTTTATTTTTCCATCTATCCGCTCTCTAGGTTTTCTTTTGTTTGTGTCAAAAAGCTAAGCACCTTTTGCTTTCCCATTTGCCTTTCAGAGTACCCGTGTTCAGGCATGCTGGGCATGGTATCAGGCTTGATTAATGACAACCAGATCACCGCGTCCTCCCATACAGACCGGAGCTGGGTACCAGAGAATGCTCGCTTGCTAACAAGTAGGACAGGATGGACCCTGCTGCCCCAGCCACAGCCCTTCACTAACGAGTGGCTGCAGGTGGATCTCGGCGAGGAGAAGCTAGTGAGGGGCTTGATCATCCAGGGAGGGAAGCACCGAGAAAACAAGGTGTTCATGAAGAAGTTCCGCCTGGGCTACAGCAACAATGGCTCGGACTGGAGGATGGTGCTCGACACCAGTGGAAACAGGCCGAAGGTGGGTTTTTCTCTCTTACCTTGCACAGTGCCCAACAATACTTGGGTATGTGTTCAGTTCTGCTATCAAATCAGAAGATTAGTCTTAATCAAAGCTCTCTTGTATCATTTTTCAATTCATGCACCCAGGACTTTTTTTTTTCAAGAGCAAGGATTGGAATTGACGTTTTGATTTAACAGAGGTTTTACCTTCAGCACTGTGGAAAATGATTTGAATACCAACTTCTAAAAATGTCTCTTAGACACGTCAGAGCATCGATTGTGATTATGACGCATTTAGTCAATTTTCACCCGACTACGCGCCGGGCAGTTGTGAGTCATTGAACAGTCATTGTGAGTCAATTTTAGGAGTGCTTTGAATCACATTAGGATAAGCATCTTGAGTCTCTCAGAGTCCTTCCCCCTGTTCTCTCCTCCTGCTTTGTATTCTGCATGACACACACACACACCGTTCAACCCTTTCAATGGATAGTGAAACCTCTCCAGAGAGGAAGGAGGGGTGAAAGGGAGTCAGAGGGATGAGAGAGGAAAGAACGGGCAACAGTCGAGAAGTGACCAGAGATTTATCTCCCAGTGGCACTGCCTTGCGCTGAAGGCATACTTGCCAACACTTTGCTCGATGCATGCACACACTTACACACAAAGTATGTAAGTGTGTGCATACTCGCGGATGCAGGCACACACACCTCCGAGAAGAGCTGCAACAGCTCGTCCCCAATTACAAGTGTCCCTGACAGGGCATAAATCTGATCCAGATGGGCTGATGGTTGATTTATGAAGGGAGTGAGGAGGATCCATATCCCGGCTGTCCTAGTTAGTGTCCTTTCTCCTCTTGCCTAAGAGTTTCCCAGCATCTAAGGCTCACCAGGCGTCTTCACGTGATCAAACCCATTAATCCGCTTCCGTCATTCCTCTCTCTCTTTCTTGGCTTGCTTCTCCCACACTGCCTCCTCTTTTCCTTCGTTTATACCTTCCCACATGGAGGACCGGAGAAAGAGTTAAAGGAGCAGAAAGTTACCCTTGTCAGAGGTGTGAGTCATGCTGTCTTTGCCACTGGACTCCTGTGTCACTCACCTAGTCTGTGCTTTGGATATCAGCAAGATTACACATCTGGTCAGCTTATTTATTTATTTTACTTTTCATCTGTCCACCTACCCAAAACAACCAACCCTCTGTATCCATTTTCAGAACGTAGGAGTAATTTTGCTGTAGGGTACCTGCATTTGGGGGGCTGTAGCAGTCAATACTAATCTTTATCACTCTTGCCCTTTTCCCTGCCAGATATTTGAAGGCAACAGCAATTATGACACTCCTGAACTGAGGACCGTGGAGCCTCTGCTGACCCGTTTTGTCAGGATTTACCCAGAGAGGGCCACTCCTGCTGGGATGGGCCTGCGGCTGGAGCTGCTGGGCTGCGAGATTGAAGGTAAAGCTCAAAAACATGTAGGACTTTCAATAAAATCGATTGCATTGTGTGTCCTCTGTCTAAAATGCTCCTTTCTGTTTTGATGCACAAAACTATAAAAGAAATAGAGTAGTATTTCTATTGACGCTGGTGACATTTCCACCCGTGGTGCTCATTTCTCCACCAGCAACAATTATGTGTTTACCAGTGGTGGCAAAGTTACTCCCCCAGAGTGAAACCTTTCTTCGAGCAGTTGACATTTTCAGCTATAGTGATGTTTTTAGTCACGAAAATGACATTTTCACTCCCGTAGTTGACGCCAAGACTGTCTTCGATTGTGTTTCATTTTCTCCCCGTGATGATAACCTTAGTGGGCACACCTAGACCTCTCAGACTACATGCTCACATCTGACGTGTGTTGACTCACACGCAGGTGAGCAGTCTATCATCCTAGCTAATGGCATGGCTGTGAGGAGCTAGCGCGTCATGTCTTTGCCACAGTCCTGTTTATTTAAAGACGTGCATGAGCGCTCCCTATGTCGAGCCCACAGCTGTCCAGCTCCTGCTCTTTATCCTTACAAGGGATAGTTGTCTTGTCTCCCTGTAACATCAAAGCTGCCCCCAATAGCTAGCCACTTCTACAGGGGATCAAATGAAAGCCCACCTGGCCCACTAGGATTATTGCATCCTGGCCCTCATCGCACTCTTCCCAACCTCGGCACGTCTTTCTTCTTTCAAAGGACTGCGCCCACTTTGCTATCTTTAAAATTACCATTATTTTTTTCCAGCTCTTTATCTGCCTCTCTCAAAGCTGATGTAGCACAAAAAACGCTCAGCAATATAAGCACACGGAGCATCCTAGCCCTAAGTGGATTTGCATATTGGATTTCAGGGAGGCCCATTCTCTTGTAAGCCTCATGGACTCCCACCGGGAGCTTTAGTCAGATGATAATGCTTGTTTTCGCTGTTAATGCCAAATACACACAAACTCGCACAGATTTATGCACACAGACCAACCGCAATCACCTTGCCAAACATGTGGTTACAGTAAACTGTACACAGTCGGGTGAGTGCACAGGCAGGTGCATCTCCTAGTGTGTACAAATGTGTTTGTGTGTGTATGTGTGTAGCAAGTCGTAGCAGGAGGCCGAAATCCTCATTTCTATGAGAGGCTCCCCTGACGCAGCGCTGACCCCATCCCTGACCTTCCCCACCCTGAATCTGACAGGAGCTGATCTGCCTCATATTTCATCTAGCAGAGAGAGCGAGCAAGAGCATTGGCTCACACACATGCACAAACACACTCAATCGCTCTCACGCACAACTACAGATATTGTACACATTTTTCAAGATGCTTGCCCCTGTCTGTCTTCACCTCCCTTTTGTCGCCTCTCTCCTCATTCCTTCTCCTCGGCCTGCACTGAGGAAGCCAGTTTAATCCTCAGACAGTGCAAACACTTATGAAAGGTTTGGACTACAGGAAGTGTTTTGTAGCTCCTATAACTATTGGAGGAAATACACTTTTTTGTGCGGCCATACAGTGCAGGAAGAAGGACTATCAAAAGTTCTTGGAACCCTTTGATAGCGTTTCAAAGCTGCATACAAACTGGAAGGAATTTGTGGTGACATAGTGACCAGAGACCAGAGGCTGTAGTCGGGACCCACAATAAACTTTCAAGCAAGTGAAACTACCAAAGACAGTGAAGAATACTGTTGATTTACAGAGAGTCACCAAGGCAACCTGAGCCTGAAATACCAGCAAGAGACAAGCTGGCAGTTTCAAACTGATGCGCAATGAGCAAATCGTTTCCAGTGCTCCTACTTCAGGGTTTGGACTCTCCAAGCACAGGAAGTGATGTCAGTGACATGAATGAATGTGGGTTAGTTTAGATGTAAGCATACTTCGTTGCAGATACTGGCTGATATAAATTTAAAATCATCCAACAATATATGTCATGTCAGCTGTGTAGGGAAGAGCTGTAAAGTTGAAACAAAGCATGTAAAAACAGAACAACGGTGAAGTCCAAGCTTTTTTAAGACTATGTGTGACGGGGGGAAAATGCAACACAATGTTCGCTCGTCAAAGCAAAACTGTCCTCCCACATTTCCTCTCACCTTGAGCTTCTCCACACAGTGAAGCAGTGACTGATGAGAAGAAAGTAAAAAATCCCCAAAGCTCTGTGTGTGTAAAAACTTGTCCTGACAAATGGCTATTTTGTCTGCGCCACACAGTTATACCCTGCTTTTACAACTCTGTTGTAATCCTGACACTTACAACACAACAAACACACGCTCAGTCTTGTTTTGTTTGCAGATGTTTCTTTGTCAGCTGCTAGCTTGCTATCACACCATTAGCGGCCCTACAGAAGTGGGAAAGCATATAAAAAAGACCTTAGAAGACATGTAGTTGTTGGGGAAGTTCCTCAGTGTGCAGATACCCTCAAGGAGTCCTGAGAAATATTGGGTCTGAAATCTCCAAAAGGCACACCGCTGTGTGGCACTGGACCATGGAGCGGATTTTGGGCCTTTCCCACATCCAAGTGAAGCAGGGCCATAATGATAGACTGGAATGGCCCTGCTTATATCCAGTCCCAAGTCCTGTTACTCCACCTTCTAGTTTCAAAGCCCGAGCTCCCACACATTTTCTGGCCTCGATGAAGGCTTCTTCGACACGGCGTGTGTCCACAGGGGATGGCATTGTTGGAGTGGGGCCCCGGCGCTGTTACCATAGCTGTCTTCGAATCCCATGTCCCTGCTCTCATTAAAATCGTCAGTTCGCAGCGGGTTGCTATGAATGTTTCCTTTCCCAACTGGGCACGGTGTCCAGGCATCTGTCTTCCTGTCCCTGCCATTGGGGGTTTTGACTCTTCTCAGTGTTCCCGTTTAATGCATTCTTTACATACCCTGTTGCATTCATTAGAAGAGATCATTAAATACAGCCAAGACACAAGGACTGCATGAGGTCTGTGCCATTGGTTCACACTCTTTCTCATGTCAGGGCCATAATGATAGACTGGAATGGCCCTGCTTATATCCAGTCCCAAGTCCTGTTACTCCACCTTCTAGTTTCAAAGCCTTACGCACCATGTATTCGCTTCAGCTCTATTTATACACCCACACCTCCACAGCTTGATGAAAGGATGGATACTAATAGCTCAGTTCTACACTAACGCTCAGCATGGAACTGTGAGCACAGCAATCGAGCTTACAGAAATATATTTCACTGTTTCTTCTTCTTTTCTTTCCTTTTCTGTTTTTGTTTAAACTATATGCTTAAAATCGTAGGCTTGAAAAGAAGGATTTCAGACAATTAACAAAAAGAAATGCGATGCTATTCAATAGATACTGGCCTTATAAACAAAGGAAAACACTGTAACCTTTTTTTTTTAAGTAGTCGAAAAATCCCTTAAGCTAAAATCAGTGCACTTTCCATGTTTAACCTGTAATCTAACCTGTATTGTTTCCTCTCTCTCCCTCTCCAGCTCCTACACTCCCGCCAACCACCGCAATCCCGAGCACCACCCCGTCTGACGAGTGTGATGACGACCAGGCGAGCTGCCACAGTGGCACAGGTGATGACTACGACGTGACAGGTGCTAACATCGCCTTCATGAGACTGCGACCAGCCCCTTCCCCTAAACCCTCCCTTCCCTAATTTCCCCTTGCTTTTGCTGTGGCTGGCGCTCGATCGTCTCCCTCGATTCTGCGCCATCACAGCTTCTGTAGCATCGCTGCCGCAGTCAGATTTTGATACCAAACCCAGTCTTCCATGTACTGTACCCTGCACACTGGCAAGCATGCATGCACCCTCGTGTGTCCTGGCAGCCACACAACTCTAATTTGCTGCGCCCCCGTTGCTACCACCTCCTCCTCTTCAGTCTACCACTTCTTACCTTAAGCTCTGAGCGCTCACCAGAAAGCATTGTTGCATTTGCACCTGAAATCAATTCACCCACATCTGTTCTCTATCATTTCATCTCTCACTTGCTTTTTGCTCTGGCTCCCCCCCCTCTACTCACTCCTAGCTTACTTTTCCTTCTAACCAGTCAACTATCTCAGCCTGCACCCCCCATTAACCAGCAGTCTCCAATGATGAGCATGGCACCGTCTCAGTCATGTGTATTGTATAAGTTCTTCCTGCTAGGAATACCAGAAAAAAGGCATTCATAAGAAAGAAGCCAGAGACAAGGCATGCGTTGATACGCCAAGTTTAGTTAGCATGGGTACTTATTTAAAATGAAACTTAGCTCATTGCAAACCTAGGCTAACTGTGCTAACATTCTGTATTGTGACAGGTGGTAACATGATGCCAGAGAGCACTACTGCTGAAATGGATACCATCCCAGGTGAGCAAAAGATACCATATATACATATTTTTTAAGGTCAGTGCTTTCAAAGTTTGCACATCAGAGCGATGAAACATACAGCGGGGCAAATGTTTAACTGCTCATGGTTTGTTCTGAATTAATTTCATGAATTCATCAAGAGACACACCTGAGATAATGATTGCCAGCCTCTCTCCTCTGATGTGTGTCTGTTATTAAAGCTGATGATATGGCCCTGAGAGGCTCCCGCTGACAGGGTAAAGGGAGGCTACGTGATGCAAGGCTAGCCGATGATTAGCACTGGTGCTCTGCTGCTGCCTTCTCAGCATAATCACTAATCACCAGGCTGACACCGACACACACACAGAGTGCGCACAGACCTGTAAAAGCCAGATGCAAATGACTGGAGGAAGTTAGGTGCACTTTGGGGCCCACATGCATGGACAGACACACATAGCCAGTGTCTCCTACAGCGGGCTGATGAGGCAGCAGTCAAGAAGCAGTGCCCCAGCCTGACCTTGGCTAATGGGCCGTAGGCTCCACCCAACCCCCTTTCTCTCAGTCAGCTGGCTCTGCGGTCTGTCTTCGATTTGGGGCACGAGCGATATTATTAGAGTAGCTCTAAGATGCAAATGTGTGTATGCATTTATGCACATTTTTGTGTGTGTATGTCTGTATGAGTCTAATGAAGTACAGGTAAACGCCTATCTATTTGACTTTTCATCTCAAGACTCTCAAACCATGCATGTTAATAAGCTGTGTGTGTGTGTCATGCACCATGCATCTCAGGGGATATAGTTTCCACTCACATTCATGGAGAAATAAATATATATACATATATAATGGCCAAGTGAGTCACAGGCTCCTCATAATGGAAAAAAAAGCCAAAGTCGTTTTAATTGGGAATGAAGTTTCTATGGGGAAAATGGTGGCTTGGACCCTGAAATGTGGTTGATATGTGATGGGAATTCCATCCTTTGTGTTTAATGGGTAAATAGCGTCATTGCCTGCAGAAGTTAGTTAAATCCTTCCCATTTTTTAAGGGAATATTAGCTCATAGATTCTGTCATTCAGAGAGTGGTATCTCTAAAGGCATTTCATGTTGGAGAATAAAGCTATGGCTGGCCTCCCAAACATCTCGTTTCCCCAGTGTTCCTTGAAGTCTTTCTTTATCTAATTTGGAAAACACTAAAGCCCGAGCTCCCACACATTTTCTGGCCTCGATGAAGGCTTCTTCGACACGGCGTGTGTCCACAGGGGATGGCATTGTTGGAGTGGGGCCCCGGCGCTGTTACCATAGCTGTCTTCGAATCCCATGTCCCTGCTCTCATTAAAATCGTCAGTTCGCAGCGGGTTGCTATGAATGTTTCCTTTCCCAACTGGGCACGGTGTCCAGGCATCTGTCTTCCTGTCCCTGCCATTGGGGGTTTTGACTCTTCTCAGTGTTCCCGTTTAATGCATTCTTTACATACCCTGTTGCATTCATTAGAAGAGATCATTAAATACAGCCAAGACACAAGGACTGCATGAGGTCTGTGCCATTGGTTCACACTCTTTCTCATGTCAGAACTGTAATTTACCTTTTGTCCGACTCCTGCTTCTCCTTCATGAGTTAGCTGCTTGTATCACCCCCACCTGTAGGACTGTAGGCTTATGTCCCACAGTTATCTGCTGCCCTCTAGTGGTCTGTTCCAGAGCAGAATAAGAGAAGGAAGCTCCAAAGTGTAGCCTGTAGTTATACCATGACAGGCCCTGCGGTCATTGTTCGGATAGAGCCCAGGGCTACAGGCAGCTTCTCCTTTTGTAATAAGCAGAATGATTAAGGTTTTTTTTCTCCTGTGACACATGATCTTGATCTTTCTTCACACAGCTTTTCTCTGGTTTGCCTGCGACTTTGGCCGAGCCAATGATCCGTCCTTCTGCAGCTGGACATCGGAGGACACGGGATCTAGGTGGCAGATCCAGTCCAGCGGCACACCTACCCTCAACATCGGACCCAACATGGACCACACAGGTAAGTACCTCAGATGATAGACTCACAACATCTGACACAGTACATGTGGCATTTTACCTCTGTGTTGCTGATACAAGGGCTTTACATTACAGGTGAACCGGGGAATTTCATCTACACCTTAGCAACCAGCCCCCAAGAGACAGAGGTGGCTCGACTCGTCAGCCCCGTGGTCAGCTCCCCGGACTCGGACCTCTGTGTGTCATTCTGGTACCACATGTTTGGGCCACACATCGGCACACTACACATCAAGCAGCGCAAGCAAACGGAGAAGGGACCTGCAGATGTCCTACTGTGGACAGTCAGCGGCCACCAAGGCAACCGCTGGAGGGAAGGTCGTGTCCTCGTGCCACGCACCAACAAGCCTTATCAGGTAACTGACCCACCTTTTAATTTACCTGTGCTTTTTGTGTGTGTGCTGTCACTCTAGAGGCTCACTTATTTTTTTTGCCAAGGTGGTGATCGAAAGTCTAGTGGAGAGAAAGAGCTGGGGAGATATTGCTGTGGATGACATTAAGGTTCTCGATGGGATCACACTGCTAGACTGTAAAGGTGAAGCTTTGTGCATAGTTTCAGTGACTTCCTTCAGTTTTTGAACTAAAACAGCACTTTGGCACACAGCTCTGACTGCATTTTGTCATTTAGCTCTGCTTTTAATATGAATTTCTCTTTAAAGATCCCGACGTGCCCACTGAGCCAATATTGCCGGAGGATATTAATGAAATCAGTAAGTCCTTTCACACATCAGGTTTGTTGTGCATTCTAACCTTTTATAGTTTATTTTCTCACTTTTCTTTTTCTCTTCTGCTCCTTGCTTCCTCTCTAGTTCCGGAAAACACAGAATATCCAGACTTTGTGGATAACAACCAGATCCCTGAAGGCAGCATGCTAAAGACGCTTGACCCCATCCTGATCACCATCATCGCCATGTCTGCCCTCGGGGTCTTCCTGGGGGCCATCTGCGGCGTGGTCTTGTACTGCGCCTGCTCACACGGAGGCATGTCGGACAGGAACTTGTCAGCTCTGGAGAACTACAACTTTGAGCTCGTGGACGGCGTCAAGCTAAAGAAAGACAAACTCAACGTACAGAGCTCGTACTCGGAGGCGTGATTCAGGACAGAGCGCATTCATGTGACTGTGTGCGATGGGCCGGGCTCTCGCACGAGACTGTCTGCAGGCATATAATCCCGCCTGTCTGCAAGCAGACGGGCTGCCGATGCCCTCGAATCTCTGGACGAGGGACAGGTTCAGGAACCAACAGGAGGTCTGGACTGATCCATGCTTTTCTCAGGAGCTGCAGTTAAAAAAAAAAAACAGAGCCTACCAGTAAAGGGGGAGGGACACTGTGTACAAATAAAATACAGGAAAAAAAATATGTACAGATGATATTTTAATTTTCTATTTTGATTTTCATTCATTTTTACAATCGGATGCTGGTGTTGAGACCAATTTATTAATGATGTTTAAAGTATTTATCGTTTTCTGGAAAAAAAAAAAGAAACGTCTTTTTATTATTACCATCAGTTGGTAACGGCTGTTTTCACCTTTTAGAAAGAGACGTATTGACATCATAAGTGAACCATATCCGGTAAAAACTGTAGATTCGCCCCATGGCGTGGCAAACAGAGTGTGCCGTGAGACATGTACCCTTTCCCCCCCTTTGACCCCTATCACTCTAAAGTAAGGGTCCCATTCATGGCAATGTATGGTTCTGACAGTGCCTTTAATACGTTTTTGTTGGAATCCTCTGTTGATATCGGTGTTTTTTACTGTACTTGGCTTAAGCTATAATGACAGGAAACAGGGGCACATGACCTTAGAAATACCTGCAAAACAGGACAAGAGTTTATCACAGGTTTTTTTTTGTTGTTGTATTTGTTTGTTTGTTTTCTGTCCAAAACAAAAACACACACACTGTAAATAAGTTTTAATATATTTTATTGTCCTTTTTTTAAAGAAAGTAAAAAGTAAAAGGAAAAAAAAAGCTACAGTATCCCTTTTGTCATGGGTTTTTGCGTGTGCGTGTGTGTAAATACAATCTCCTGGACTGTTTCGTGGAAGGTGCAGTGTTTCATTTTCAGTCGCTCAGCTGAGCATGATTCGCCCGCTCGCTGACGCTCCAGCGATTTCAATGTGCATTCAAGCCATCTGTCACCGAAACATCCACTTGTCAAAAAGAGCCCCAAGGATGAATGAATCGAGAGGTAGCAAGCGCACAAAAACAAAACAAAAAAAAGAGATGAACTCTCAGCACTCTTCTTCTTCTGATCACTCATGACCACGCCATATCTCTGCTGTGAGCTGAACTGGTCACTGTGATGTTTTCCAGAACTTTAAACACACTCGTGACAATTTCAGAGGAGGTGGTAAAATATATCAAATATTTGGCAAAAACAAACAAACAAACACCAATCCTAGTTGCTTTGCTTTATCTAAATCCCTTACTGTCTTGTCACTGTGGATTGTTCACCCAGGCAGTGCTATCTGGACAATGCAGCTTGAATGCACTTTGTTTTGCGAGCCCCTCGTGGTAGAAACCTGTAAAAAAGAGGGGTTAACACACTAACTGACGAATGGTGCTATCAGTAATTTAGCCAGACACATGTGTCTCATGATGAAAAAAAATTTTTTAAATAAAAAAGCCCAGTTTGTATTGTCCACATGCTGTAGTGTAGCTCAAGCGCCCCGACCTCCTCCTCTTGGGGGGCTGTGAAGAGTTTTTAACGTGTTTCACGTGTAGCAGCCATAATGTTGTGATGTCAGAGCTGATGTCAAAAAGGACAGGACGCTGGTACAGTGGGTTGGAGTGGGGGTGAGGTGGGGTTGGGGGTGGGAATCGAGCATCGTCACCTAAATCAGACTCCCAGGCCTCTCTCCGTGGCTTTACCAAAGGATGGTTGCCCCCTTATACATACGGTTGGAGGGCTGGAGGGGGAGGAGGGGTTCCTCGCCAACACAAAATACCGTGAGACCACAGTCCCTCCTCTCCACACCCTTCCCCATGAAAAAATCAAAAAAAGGGGGTAGCCTATGGCAGGACACTCACAGAGAACAGCAACGTGTTTGTTTTTTCTATCTCTTTTTAAGCTTAAAAGAAGTGAAACGTCGCCCAGGTGTGAACTCTTCAATCCCAGGGTGGTGGTGCCCCCCCCCCCCCCCCCCCCCCCTCCACGAGGCTGCTGGGGCCCCTGAACTCAGTGGGGGGGTTTTGTGCCACAGTCAAAACAATCCAAAAAAAAAAAATCAATCCTGGGAGGCGTGAAGTCTTTTTACATGGATGTGCTTTGTATGTTGTGCCGTGGTGAACACACGTTCTCAGCTTGTTCATTTTATTTTTCAGGACCGGGCGACCCTCTCTCCCCTCAGCTTTTACACCGCCCCCTGCCCCTCCCCCACCTGTGCTTTCAGCTGTAGAGCACTGTAGCTGCAGCAGCTAAGGAGAAAGGATACTGTAGCGTGGACTCAAAAGAAATAATGTTGCACTGACAAATATATTTAAGAGGTTTATGTGTTTCTAGCATTCATTTGCAAAAAAAAGAAAAGAAACTGAAGAAAATCAAAAACTGTTTTCTTTTTCTGTTCTTTTTATATATACATGCATATATATATATAGTTTCAGATTATGTGACATAATTCTGAAATGTAAAAATAATGAGATGTTTTCATTATTGAAAAGGCAGAGGAGATTTTTTTTCCTCCCAGCAGTAATGTCCCTCCCCCGTACATTTACATGGCATATTAACCCTTCGTTTTGTACTGTCATTCAGACTTTTGTGCAGATTTTCTTTCTTTCTTTCTTTTTTTTTTTTTACAATAACAAGGAATTAAGATTTTTATTTTCAGTACTGCTTCTGTAATTTACTGTTGTTAAGGGCGGGAGGGGAAAGGAATAAACAGCAAAGGCCTTAAAAAATTGGAAAGGGAATTTGTGAGTTGTAATTCAGGCTTTGAAATGTTTTTTTTCTTTCTTTTTCTGCTCCAGTCGGACATCCAAACCACGGCCCTGCTGTGAAGGGTTAAACCAGCAGCTTCATAAGCAAGCAGCTCTTTGAAACAGCATCTTTTTTGTTGTTGTTGTTTTTGCTTGAGAGTGATGTGAAAGCACTATCAAGGCAACGCAGTGATGTTAAAAGAGAACTTTTTTGTCTGGTCTCTGTCTCATTGCCACCGCTTTCCAAAGATACAATAAAAAAAAAAAGCGTCTCCACACGAAGGAGGATGAACTTTTCTTTGCTGAGGAGTTTTGCTTTTTTTCTGCATTTAATAAAAGAGAAACAACTCACCGGCTCGATTGGCCTGACACTGAGCAATGACAGGTGAAAATTAACCTCCTGATCCCAGATCAGAACTCTGCTAATGTGAGTTTCCACCTTACTGAAGTAGTTAACAGTGGTGAAACTGATGGCATAAAGTAAAGGGCGGGTGGTGACCACTAATGAGAAGCTGATGTGAGCTGGGATCAGTCACTCAGCTGGATTTTGATCCTGGTCTATCATTAGTTCAAACTGCATTTTCACTGATTTTTTTCTTCTTCTAAATTTACAGGGGTCATATCGTTTTGCCACTTATTTTGGCAGGCCAGGAAATGAGACAGAAAGTATCACCACAGAGATTTTTAAAATCTCTGGTTTCAGTGTCAGTTTCAATTTAGAGCGTGAGATACAGCATGTAAGCAGCTCATTGAGGAATGCTTATACACACATCTTGAAAGACATAGCAGGACCCTCATCATCGTTAGCAAGCAAATTAGAGTCCTAACATCTTTCAGCTGCTGTATCCTTCACACGCTATTGACTACATGAGAGCTTAGAGCATGCAAACCCAACTTCATCGTTGTTTTATCTCTCCTCAGACTGCTGAAAACTAATAATCTTGCAAAACTATGCTCAACATTAATTAATGATTAATTAATTAGTCATTAACACACAGAGTATCATCAGTCATTTATCTGTGTGGCACGATTGATGGAGAATTGTAGCTTGATATACACCACAATTAGAAAGTGTCTGATATGGATACTTTATTTAGCAGTACTTCTTTGGGTTTTAAAGTCTTCTTTTCCAAAGGCTTTAAAGTGCTGCTTCTTTGTGAATATGTTATCTACTAATTCTAAAGATTAGTCTTTAATTATTAATTTTGGGGATAATGAAAAATCCCTTTTGTGTTTAGCTTTTCTATTCTATACCAGTGCAGTCGCTCTTATTAAAATCTGCAGAAGTCATTATTGAATCACCTCCTTAAAAGGCTATTAGTTTATCACTTATTAAGAATCAGTCAGTGCTGTAGCTACAATCAGTAAAAAAAAAAATCTCTTTCTCCAGGTCAAACGTAACATGGAGCCAAAAAATCAAAGCCACAGTCGCACTGTGAGGAGAATCACTCACATTGTTTTTTGTCACAACTAGAAATTTGAAAATGTTTGACTTACTAGTTTGTAAAGGCTTTTTAGCTTTGCAGGAAAGAAGTTATAGCAGCATAACCACAGCACTAGTAACGTCCCGGACAGGCTCGCATCTGAAACTTGTAGTTTTATATTTTGCCACTGGGTGGCTCTGTGGAGTAATATTGAGTTCTTTATTCTGTATCATATTCCACGTTTGTTAAATAAAAGGAACATTATTATGAAACGGTCTCTAATGTATTAATGTAGAGCACTACAGTAAATGTGTATTTGCTTCATTATTTTTCTTTTTTGTTTCCATATTGTTTAATGTCTGCAAATGATTTAGTGGACTAGGAATGATTTGCCAGTTATAATACGTGCAAACATAATACACAGTTTGTTTGTTTTTTATTGTGGGCATTGTGATATGTTATCACGGACGCAGAGTGACTGGCTGACTTCAATAAGTTGCTGTGTTACACAGTCTTTACTGGTACTGCCAAATAAAACAGAACCGTTAGTTATCTGCGCCTTTCCTGCTATAACAAGAGGAAATTGTGTCTGTCATCTCGCTATTTTTCCATGACGAAGTCGTCTGCCCTCAAAGTGCAGCTCTGAAAAAAACTTAGATTTGAAATCGTATTTGTTATGCCCCTGTCCATGCAGTAGCCAAATCCCACCACAGGGGGGCTCCAGAATCCACAGAAGTCCTATGGCATTTATCCAGGATACCTCAGCTATTACGGCCCATCACTTTTATACCATTGGCTGTAAAAAAAAAAAAAAAAAAAAAAAAAGGCTACAAAAACTCACCATCCACTTCATTAGGAACAGGTTTTTTGTTCCATATTGATATGATAGCATCACAGAGATGCTGCAGATCTGTTCGTTGTACATCCATGATCTGAAATTCTCATTCCTCCATATCCCAAAGATGCTCTCTTGGACTGAGATCTGGTGGTGGTGGAGGCCACCTGAGTACAGCGAGCTCATTGTTATATTCAAGAAACCAATTTGAGATAATTTGAGCTTTGTGACCTGGCACGTTGTCATTAGTAGATTATACACTGTTGCCAAAAAGGGATGGATATAATCAGCAAGAGTAGCTACTCAGGTAGGATGTGGCATTTTAAATGATGCTCAGTACTAAGGAGCCCAAGATGTGCCAAGGAACCACAACATTACACCACAAGCAACAACTTGAATTGTTCATACAAGGCAGGATGGAGCCGTGCTTTTATGTTCTTAAAGCTAAAGTCTGATCTTATCATGTGAATTTTGCTGGAATGTATGCACAGTTTTATTTATATAGCACCTTTTAAGATAAATATCACAAAAAATTGTCTAAAAAAGTTACCCAAAAGCAACTTTACTTAAAAAGATGGCTCTTTAGTTGTTTTTTATAAGAAACCACCAAATCCGTAGATCTAAGGCTCAGTGGGGGAGAGTCTAGGGGTCACTGTGGGAAAATCTGTGTCTCCTTTAGTTTTCTTGTATAACACAAGGTCTCTGATATCCTGATCGCAGGATATCAGAGACCTGCTGGAGACAAATGGCTGTAAAGGTTCAGTGATGTACATCAGTGTTTACCCACAGAGAGCTCTGAAAGTCACAACCAGAATCTTGAAGTGGACTCTGAAGTTGACGAGGAGCCAGTGCATCTGAATTAGAAAGTGACCTGACAGTACTCACAGGTGCATTCTGAACAACTTGCATACATTCTGAGGAGGTTTTGTTGAGACAAGTGAACAAGCAATTGCAATATTCCAGAAAGGATGAGATAAAAGTATTTGCCATAATTTCTAATTCACAGCGTGAGAATCACAGCGTGAGATTTCATGTGATCATGATCATCCAAAGTTAAAGCACAAAACTGTCAGGGGCACAAACAAGGACTTCTGTTTTTTCTATATTAATCTGAAAAAAATGTCAGCCACCCATGCAGGACCTGAATCTGAATCTGGTATTTAGAAAATCAGCAGCACAAGAGAATACAAAAATAGGGGTTGACTTTGCCTCCACACCTAAACAGAAAAACAAGAACAGTCAGTGAGATTTGGCAAGTGGGGGAACACTAAGATCTGTTGTAGTTCCCAGCTCAGGGAAAATAATAACAGCTCACAATAATTTCTATTGGCACCATAGGCAAAAAAAGCAACTGACAATCTGTATAGCTTATATCTTTATATGTATATATTTACAAAAATTGCTATATTAAAGTTTTGTTTTTTTGCTTCTATTGTTTATTGTTTATTTCATAGCATGGTGTCTATTATTCAGTGGAAAGACAGTGGATCACTGCTGGAATATCCACTCATGTCTCTTTTTGCAGGATGTCTCATGGAACTGCCTGTAGGATTGTCTAGATTTGCATTCAAATGCCCATCCAAAACAAATGCCTCTTTGGGGAATGTTTGCTCCCTTTCAGCAATGTCTTCATTCTTACTTAAGTGTGATTTGGGATGTACAGTGGGGCAAAAAAGTATTTAGTCAGCCACCGATTGTGCAAGTTCCCCCACCTAAAATGATGACAGAGGTCAGTAATTTGCACCAGAGGTACACTTCAACTGTGAGAGACAGAATGTGAAAAAAAAATCCATGAATCCACATGGTAGGATTTGTAAAGAATTTATTCGTAAATCAGGGTGGAAAATAAGTATTTGGTCAATAACAAAAATACAACTCAATACTTTGTAACATAACCTTTGTTGGCAATAACAGAGGTCAAACGTTTACTATAGGTCTTTACCAGGTTTGCACACACAGTAGCTGGTATTTTGGCCCATTCCTCCATGCAGATCTTCTCGAGAGCAGTGATGTTTTGGGGCTGTCGCCGAGCAACACGGACTTTCAACTCCCGCCACAGATTTTCTATGGGGTTGAGGTCTGGAGACTGGCTAGGCCACTCCAGGACTTTCAAATGCTTCTTACGGAGCCACTCCTTTGTTGCCCGGGTGGTGTGTTTTGGATCATTGTCATGTTGGAAGACCCAGCCTCGTTTCATCTTCAAAGTTCTCACTGATTGAAGGAGGTTTTGGCTCAAAATCTCACGATACATGGCCCCATTCATTCTGTCCTTAACACGGATCAGTCGTCCTGTCCCCTTGGCAGAAAAACAGCCCCATAGCATGATGTTTCCACCCCCATGCTTCACAGTAGGTATGGTGTTCTTGGGATGCAACTCAGTATTCTTCTTCCTCCAAACACGACGAGTTGAGTTTATACCAAAAAGTTCTACTTTGGTTTCATCTGACCACATGACATTCTCCCAATCCTCTGCTGTATCATCCATGTGCTCTCTGGCAAACTTCAGACGGGCCTGGACATGCACTGGCTTCAGCAGCGGAACACGTCTGGCACTGCGGGATTTGATTCCCTGCCGTTGTAGTGTGTTACTGATGGTGACCTTTGTTACTTTGGTCCCAGCTCTCTGCAGGTCATTCACCAGGTCCCCCCGTGTGGTTCTGGGATCTTTGCTCACCGTTCTCATGATCATTTTGACCCCACGGGATGAGATCTTGCGTGGAGCCCCAGATCGAGGGAGATTATCAGTGGTCTTGTATGTCTTCCATTTTCTGATGATTGCTCCCACAGTTGATTTTTTCACACCAAGCTGCTTGCCTATTGTAGATTCACTCTTCCCAGTCTGGTGCAGGTCTACAATACTTTTCCTGGTGTCCTTCGAAAGCTCTTTGGTCTTGGCCATGGCGGAGTTTGGAGTCTGACTGTTTGAGGCTGTGGACAGGTGTCTTTTATACAGATGATGAGTTCAAACAGGTGCCATTCATACAGGTAACGAGTGGGGGACAGAAAAGCTTCTTACAGAAGACGTTACAGGTCTGTGAGAGCCAGAGATTTTCCTTGTTTGAGGTGACCAAATACTTATTTTCCACCCTAATTTACGAATAAATTCTTTACAAATCCTACCATGTGAATTCATGGATTTTTTTTTCACATTCTGTCTCTCACAGTTGAAGTGTACCTCTGGTGCAAATTACTGACCTCTGTCATCATTTTAAGTGGGGGAACTTGCACAATCGGTGGCTGACTAAATACTTTTTTGCCCCACTGTATATCAGTAAAATCACAACTTAATCGGAACCTGCAGCAATTTCTGTTTCTCTGGAATGATATGAGCCATGTCGTTTATATGAGCCATATCACAAGTCATATCAACGTTTATCCTTGTAATAATACAAAAAAACATACTTTGAGTTTTAAAACTACTGCTGAATACCTGAAAAAAGTAGAAAGAAATAGCTGTAGTTTCTAGAACAGATCTTTCTGTGAGAAATAGAGAGCTGCATTCTCTTGTAAACACTCCCAGGAGGCTAAACAGGATTTGAGGGTCTTCCGGCCCACTGTTTATTTTTTCTCACTTTCTTTCCCCCACTGTGTCCACTAGTGCTCAGGCACAAAATAACAAATCAGAAAGTTTAAAGTAAATAAATAGCTGAGTGAGTTTACGCTACTTATTTATTTTTTTACTAGAACTCATACAAAAAAGTAATGGTAGTGGCTCATTTTGTATTTGTGGCATCTAATACCTCTAAAAGAATTTTCATAAAAAAATAAATAAATTTCAGCTTTGTGGTTGTTAAAAAAAAGTATTACACATTTTTAAAGAGTCCACTCGAATTTCAGGTTTTCAGTAATATAGATACTTTACAGCAAACCCTTGATTTTATTCTTTTTCATTTTTCATTTTCTATTGGTTTTATATAACTTTTTATTATATAACTAAATTGGATTAACAACAAAAACATTTTAAATAAATTATCATATTTAAAATATGAGTAGAAGAAATTACGACTGGATTTTTAAAAAATGTTTTGTAGTAAATTACACAGTAAAAGATAATTAATCAGATGTATTTAAACTTTATAGCCTACTCTTTTGTTTAGCTTCAGTGTGAAACTGTTAGTGGACAGTGAGGTACAAGTACAGAGCCAACTGTCCTTATAGTGATGAGGATGATGCTGATGGTGATTAAAGATGTGGACTTAATTGGAGTTACGGACTGAGTTAGTATTATACCGACACACTGTGTATGTGTGAGCGTGAGTGGGGCTGTCTTCTAGCGTTGACGTAGGCAACATAAGGGTCAAGTGAGCAAAATTAAGACGGTTAAACGACTGCGCGCGCCTTCAAAACAAAAAATATCAAAGCTTGTTTGTTTGTTTTTTGAATACGTAAAAAGACTTTGATGACGCATTGGGAAAACTTTTTAATTAGAGGAAGTGAAACTTTAATTGGAATGGTTAACAGGACATCTGTATCTTAGAAAGTACTAAGATACAGTACTAAGAAGGTCTAGATTTTACCCCAGATATTACAAAAATTTTAACCCCATATAAACAAAAAAAGAAAGAAAAGAAAATTAAAGACTTCTACCACCGTCTTTGTTTTTTGGAATTCCCCATTAATCTCCATTTACCAGAGAATTCTTACTCTTCTGTAAAGCTTTCGTCCTTCTCGAAAGGGGCTATAAAAATCTTTAACTTAAAAGTTATTGAAATTTTTTCCCATTTTTGTTATATATACAATTATAAAATATAAAGATAATAAACAAAAAAATAAAAAGATTTGAATTTGATTTTATGTTGAAGGAGCTGTAACCGGAAACGCTCGGTGTGCCATTGTCCGCGATGCTGCTGCATTTTTTATTTATTTTTTTTAGGAACAGCGGCGGAGGACTGAGGATTTCACTCTTCGCTCGTCCCCTTCATTTAGTCCGCGGTAAAGAGGTCCGCCCAGGCAGTGTGCGGATACTGTCCCCCTCTCCAACTACCGAATATTTGGTTTTAAACATATATACTGCCGACATATTTCTCTGCAGAGAGGAATGAGCAGCAGGATAAATCTCCAGTGACTTTTCGGAGGAGAGAGTGGTCCCCGGTGCCAGCAGGGCAGATAGTTGCTGTCTGCCTGTGCCGCTGCTGCGGGCAGAGGACTACAAACGCTAGCTTACTTCTGCTTATGTCTCCTGTATGAAATAACAGCGCCAAGGTAAACTTCATTCGTTCATTTATTTCCTCTTTTTTCTTCTTTTTTCTTTATTTTTATAAACGTAACCAGCCCGGTTAAGTTTATACTGTCACTGTTACATTTTAATGGCAGGTATATAAAGTTTGTAACATTTTATTATTTTTCTCATCGCCCACGTTTTTTTTCACTGATACTTGAACCCGTTTGCAATAATCTAATCATGGGCATTGTGTTGTGGTTTAATTTGACATGACAGACATGCAGATTTAAAATGTAAAGATTCTGGCTGTTTATGGGGCATAGTTGTGGTTACTGGCCATGTGTCAGTGTGTTACATTGTCATTAATAGTCAAACTGAAGTGTACTAATGTGTTCGGTGTTGTGCCAGAAATCTGATCGTCAAAAAGTGATTTCCGGTATTTGCAAAAAAGTGATTAAATAATATTAAAATTAGATAGATGAGTTGTTGGCCTATGATATGCAAAACATGTGCCAAATGTATAATAATAGATGATATCATAATAAATGATATCATCTTCAGACACAAACAACATTCCTGTCACAAGGTAGAACATGCAATCAGTTTTTGGCAAAGTGACTAAAATGTATTCTTTATTTATCTAGTTAAAAAGTATCGTTGGCATTAAAAATGGCTTTTTAAAGAGAATTTGCAACAAATAAAACATAATAGTTCTACAAAGATATTTTAAGTGGCCACAAAGGTCTGAATTAGTTATAATGTAGGTACAATGTCACATAAAGTCATAACTTCCAAAACATTAATTAATTTATTTTATATAGAACCACTTTGTAAATACTGTTGACCTCAGTCTATTTACCAATATACGCAAAAAAACAAACAAACTGCTAGAAACCTAAAAACAGAGCTATAAGACTTTATAAGTGTTTACTGTCTGCTGCTTGTTGTTGCCCATGCAGTGCGTGATTGATAGGCTGAACAACTTCCATTTATTGAGTAACCCCCCAACCCCCCAGTCATTTAAAGGAGAGCTGGAGAGTGAAGGCCTTGTAAATAATATAGCCCACTGCACTGAAACCACCACTAGGTAAAGATCCTAGAAGTTTAATCAGGAAAATGGAGGCAGGAAGAGAGACAAGGATGGAGGGAGTTTGGAGGGGGGAGGGGGTAGAAGGCAATATGAAGGAGGGTGATGGGGCTGGAGGAAGGACAGTAAGGACATGGGGGAGGAATGCTAACTGAGGAGGAGGGTAAATGTAGGACAATGAGGGGAGTTGTAGCCAGTAGCCACCAGCTGAATAGATGTGACCTCAGGTTCCCTGGGGAGCAGCTGCTGGGGGGTGGGGGTGGGGGGCTCCCAGCTGATTTATAATGCCACTTAGACTCAGAGCCACACCCAGGCGTTTCTTCTGGATGTGTGATGTTTCCCATGAACGTGAGTGCGTTTGTTTCTTTGTTGGGGAGTGGCACACACGTTATGTGCGAACTTGTTACACTGAGATAGATGCGATCAATGTGTGTGTTTGTGTTGCTCTGTGAGACATAAGTGATGAATGTGTACAATTGCCCCCTGCGAGACATGCTTTGTGCCGTAGGGGAACATTTCAAGCGGAAAGATGTAACGTGGCACAAATAATTGCCTTTTAAAGCCATTCACCTCAATTGCCTGCACACGTGCCCATCCTACCTTGAGTTTGAAAGCGGGTCAACAACCTGATGAGCTCTGAAACAGCGAGACATTCACATGCGATCAGCCAGCACCAACCTCAGCAGTCTTTTCTATAACAAGTGCTCTCCAACCTTATGAGATTTAAAAATCCTATAAGAGCAACAATTTCTAAACAATATAATCACTTTGATTTGTTGCCTTTACTGGGTGCCATTCTCTTAGCGCACAGTTTTTTGGCACAAATACATTTGTTCACTCATATTTTCACCACATTGAACGCCAGTGCACCTCTAGCCCCTTTTCTTCCCTGTTCTTTTTTTAGATGGGGTGCCTCCTCTTTCTAAAATCAGCCCCGGAAACACCAGGGAGGTATGAAGCGGTTAACGCTGACCTCGGCTCTACAAGGTCTGCTGAGAAAATGAAGAATTTGTTCTGCTGGGAGTAAATGACAGCAGACATTTGCAGGGCTGTAAACTCTGTCATTCTTTGTTTATTATTGTGACAGCGTGAGTTTTTAACTGGAAGGCTCCGTGAGTTTGTGTAACTCACAAATAGAGGCAGTTTGTGTTTAGCAGGACAGAAAAATTACATGCGCTGTTTGCGCTGGGTTTCTTTGTCAGATAAGCAAATGTAAGGAAATGACAGGAAATGAGAGATGAGACAGCTATGGCGTGCAGTAAACATCCCCAACTGCACTCAAACTTGCAATTTTACAGCATTCCAAGTTTATTCCTTGTAATTTTAAAGAACATACTACGTCTTAGATTGCTGACATCTCACAGAGCAGCACGTTGGTACTTTAACTAATAATTGTTATTAACTGATCTGCAGGCATTTAACATGAGACTCTAAAGGTGTCATTTTAAATGTTAAAGCTCATGACAGTACAATTAGAACTGAACTGAACACCATTGCACGCTAGGAAAGTGTCTTCTCTATAAAAAAAAAAAAAAACATGGCACCACAGCTTTGGTTTGCAAATTTGAAGAAACAATAAGGCTTCTGGGACAGTGTCCTTTGAATAGATGAGACCAAAGCAGAGGTGTATGGCTGTAATGCAGAGCACCATGTGGCGAGAGCCAGTTTATCAGCACAAACACCTCATACCAACTATCAAGCATGGCCGTAAAGGAATGATGATTTGGGCTTGTTTTGCAGCTACAGCACTTGGGCACCTTGGAGTCATTGAGCTGACCATGAACGCCTATTTATAACATTTATAAGCATATTGCATTTTATAACTTTGGGGCCATCTGCCCAAAAGCCAAAATTGAAATAAAACTGGGTCCTGAAACACGACAGTGCTTCCAAGAGTCTACAATAAAGTGACTGAGTGTTGCAGTGGCCCAGTCGAAGTCCAGACGTCAATCCAACTGAAATGCTGCAATGGGACCTAAAGAGAGCTGTGCATGAACAAATACCCGTAAACCTCAATAAACTGTAGCAACGTAGGAAAGAAGAGAGCACCACAGCGATGCCAGAGACTGGCAGAAAACAATTCTTTCAACTTACTGCTGCTGAAGGTACAAGCTATTGAATTGTGGGCTGTACTTCATTTTTATACAAGCCCTCTAAATTTTGGCTTAAAAATGTGTTAAATAAATAATGGCACAGTATAATATGTGAAGTCTTTGTATTTACCTAATTTTAAGACACACTGGAAGGGTTGCACCAGAAGTGTTATTGCTGTGCCAGATATGCAGAGCCACCCACTGTGATGATCCATTGTGAATAAGGAAGCAGCCAAAAGAAATGTTTAACATAAAACCTTAAAATTAAAAGAGAGTCTACTTTTTTCTACCACAACAGTAGGAGATATTTAGGGGGTGCATTCTATTACAATATAATACAGCGGGTAACATCTGTTAAATGTATTGTATACAGAGGTTTTTGCAGGCTCTTAGCTACAGTTATTAAATAGTTAAACTGCTGACATCACAATCTGTCTTCGTGCTCAAGTCCTCTTTTGAGCAATAATCTCTCCCCATGTGTCTGTCTAAATCACATGTATGCATGAACACATAAAACAGGAACAATTTGAGCTGTGAAGTGTTTACTGCTCCAGTCTCTCCTGGAAGCAGAAGGGGAGGTCCTTCACTTTTAGTGTAAAGTATGAAGCTCTAATGAAAGACATCTGAGTGTCTTTAATGAGCTGTGGTTTCGAGCAGGCTCTCCATAGAAAAACAGTTGAGGTGTCCATGGGTGGCCTCATGCAGTGAAACCAAATGTCAAAGTTTCTTTATTACATGTGTCCGTCCACATATCTGTAAAAAAAACATGTAATGTCAGATTGCTGGTACTGTAGTTTCTTCCCTTTGAGTGTGTTCTCTTTGATTACCACCATGTAGTCTACATTCATAGCCTTGATTAAAATACCTAAACAGCGGCTGAATGTCCAGATGAACAGGATCAACAAAACTTTACTGTTTTTCAATCTGTCTGAGAGAATGACATCATCTGTGATTGAGTTACTACTGGACAACTGCCTCACTCTAGTATTGCAAGTAAGTCACTGACAATCAACTAGCTTCACACCTCCAGAACTAACATGCTGTTGTGTGACTCCTTGATATCACCCAGCTGCTTCCCCAGAGAGGATCTCATGGTTATAGCCAGACATACTCAAGCACCACCTTCTTTGACTGCAGCTGGCAATGTTGGTCCTTTTTCTGTAAGAAAGAGAATGTCAATCTCTTGGAATTGCTGCAATTGTCACATCTAGTGCATAGACCTGGAGAATTGACCTATTTCTAGTCAGCAGTTGCCCAGATTACTGACTCTACTGGAGAAATAATGTTTATTCCTGTCTCCATCCCAACAGACAATTCATTAATCATTTCACAGCTGCAAATATTTATGGGAGACTGCAGGCTGCTGTCAGCCCAGGTTCTGCTCTGATTTTTGTAGAATTAAAAAATGCTTCAGCTGTCAGTTAATTTCCAGTCGCTCCCTTTGGCTCCAGTGCTGCTGTTGTTTAAAGCAGTTTCCAAGTTTGTTTAGCTTCTTGCACAGTTCCGATTACAGTGATGGACTGGTTTAGGTTTAGATCAGACACGCTTCATTCAGAAAGTCAATAAGCTGCTGTTCTGGCAGATCACAACCATTTCACCTCTTTGTAGTAAAGTAGCCTTTTCCTGGCTCTCGCTTGTCATTAACTTTCTTTGTTCTCCTATTTCCCACTGAACATCCATATATGTCATGCCTGGCTGGTTTCCAGGCATATTGATGCAGGCTTCTTGTACGTTCTTTAGCTTCCTGTGTTTTAGAGCAGGAAGGACAGAGTCAGCAAAGACAGGGAGTTTGGAAGGGCTTATTGTGCAGCTGCTCCCAGCTCCACAGACTGAGCCCAAGGCTCACACTGTCACAGCAAGATAACCCCACAAGATTTCCACAGCCATCCTACAGTTTAGACTGGTGGTTGGTAGTGGTAAAAACTGGACCCTCTTGCCTTGTCTCACTCTGCTTTTATAGCATTGCTGTAAATGGTAAAACAGATGGCTCCTTAAAACTAAACAAAGCTTGTCTTCTGTCAAACAAATCTGCCTTACTTCAACAGCAATTCTTTTTTCAAGAATGCTACAGAATAAAGTGTGTCGTTACTTCTACAGAAACAAGTATTAAATTGGTTATATGTTTGTAGGCTCGAGGGAGATTTATGATTAACTTTGTGTCAAACCAAAGAGAGATTGGAGAGGCCAGGCAGGGAGGACGAGTCCAAAATAACGTTAGCATTGCACAGCTATTTTCAACACAGGGATAGAGCCCTGAAAAGCGATATGGTCTTGGCCCTCCACCAAAGGCTGTGGCTGGGTTTCGATTGTTTCTACTTAGCTACCATGCGAGGACGTGATGTGATGAGATACAAACCCAGTTTGATGTGCACTTTTCTTTTTAAGAAAAAAAGAAACCAGTCCTATGAAAGTGTTATAGATTATCTGAGTGGAAAAGTCCTTCAAATGCAGTATCCCTTCTCAGAAGTATATCTTTAGCCTCTGTCACACACAAGGAGAATGTTGGCAGGGCTCAAGAGAGCATGCGTGGCTAAGTGTTTTGTGTGAAAAGCTGCAGCAGAATTTTTAAGGCCAGCAACAGGCTCTCTGTCGAATCGCTGATAAAACTGTTTTTTAGGCTGTAGCTATTATCCTTATTACTCTATTAAACTATCACACTGTGCATAATTACAGGTCTCTCAGGGAAATATTCTGGAAAACTTTGACATTGCCTGAAACACTTTTTAACAGGATTCCTGATTAAGAAAACAACTAGATGGCTTCTACCGGTATTATGTAAATGAGCTATCACCTTTAATAGCCAAAATGTGAGCAGTTGTTGTTATATAATGGCACATCACTGCTTTAAGCAAGGTGCTAGGGTTATAATGGCAAAAACAAATTCAAGGTTGGGTTTGCAGTGAAGCAGAAAGTGCATAAATACACATTTTTTCTTATTTACTCACTAAAGAAGATGCCTAAAATGCCACTGCCTGTAACTGTTAAGGTTTTTGAAATTATGTGCTCTCTATCTTATACAAATCACATTAGTGCATTTCACTAGCATTTAAAGCTAGCTAATTTGAATGGAATTCAGTGACTGTTGCTGATATATGGACTGCTTTTAGCTACAGAAAATAACTCTTTCAACGGCTTTGAATTAATAAGTAAAGGAACCTGACTTATACTTATAAGTCCGATACCAGCACTAATATCTGGTGATTTAAAAATCAGATATATCAGCTGATACTGTCTCACTTAGTGAGTATGATAATAAAGTTTAATATTGTTTTTAGGCACAATAGGTGGATTACTCATGTACTCTCTTCAGGCTCTGCCTGGCTCTGCTTGGATCAGATGCTGCTTGTCATTGTGTTTCAAATGTGCTCCCAACAGGGAAGCTGCAGAGACAAACTATGCAGCATCAATAACATGGTTGCAGGGTGTTTTTCTTCTCTGAATTTGAATCTCTTAATTTATAAATGTAGATAAGAAATTATTGTCAAATAGCTAATACTGGCCGTTATAGGTCAGGATCTTAGCAAATCTGCGCATCACTATTATGCCGCTACAGTTTTTATGTTACAGTTACTGGGTAATTGTTGCTTCTGTCAGTTTCCTAGTTGAATATTCAGTATGCATTTTATATTACATATTTTACCCATAATCAATGAAAAACTTGTTAGCCGCTCTTAGAACCCCTGGATCGTTTTCTCGCAATGGGAAAATAGAAATGGAAGCTGAATATTGACTGTATGTTTTTCAGACTAAAAATGGGAAAGAAAACTCACTGCTCATCCCGTCTCATGCCTTTCAGCCTCACTCTTCGGGCCAGTTATTTTTAGTGTTTTTTCCATTTCTGGAAGCTGTTTCGCTTGAGGAATCGCACAGAACTAACATGCTGATGTAACGTGGAAACTATGACATTTCTCAGCCGCTGTCACCTGGAGTGTTTTACTCTTTTCTTCTGTGCAAAAATTCACATCGACTACTAAATTGGATTGTCTGCACTTATCAATCCCCTTGAAACAAAGAAGCACCAAAAGATATTGTATTTTGTCTCATTAGTATTATTTAGCGCACAGAGGCCCTTTTAAGCCAAAAATTGGATGGTGAGTGGGAGCACTTTAAGTATCAGATCCTCGTGGTCTCAGAGGGCAGCCTGATTCATTACTTTTGAGAGGGTCCTCCGGATGATGGTGGGGGTGGATAGAGACACAGGCAGACACTGTTTGGTATTCTCCTTCAGTTCTGTCCGGCGGCTTGTACGTCTCAGAGCTCAGACATGTTCCCCACTCCGCTGTGTTTGAAGGGTATGTGGAGTCAAAGGGGCCACCGGCTTGGCTCCACTCACAGCGGAGGGAGTGAACTGAGCGATTGTGCCGGGGATATGAGGGAGGAGGGAGGCAGCGCAAGGGAGTGCGTTAGGGAAATGAGGGAGAGAAAATGGGAGGGATGGGAGTATAGGATGCCAAAGATATGCCACAGGCAACTCTGGAAACTGAACACATGTTGGAATGCTGGAATTAAATATCAACTAAAAACTCCAAGCTATCAGTGTCTATGAAATGTATCAGTCTTAAGCTGTGAAGACCTGTTAAAAGTTACGTAATTGTCATTACCAATTAAAGTTAATGACAGTAAAAGTACAGTAAAAGTGCAAATGGAGGAGAGAGGATTAGGAGATACATGAGCAGAAGTAAAGTCTGTGGGATCCTTTCCTTTGGACTTGAGGCTACCCTTTTTCCTTTGAGCTGTGGACCGCCCTTTCCTGTTTTTCCTTCTTTTCCATTCCCTCTTTTCACAAACTTAGAAGAACAGCCTTTCTGAGGGAACCAAGCACCCAGCCTTTAGCCACAAAGAGAGCTGTGACTCTGAGCAGCAACCAGTTCTTTGCAGCTCCACTGTATGGTTTACCGTGTCTCCCTGTTTCTCTCCCTTGACTCCAGTGGTCATTATTCATGGCAGTGCTTGCTGAAGTAAGTAGTCCTAAGTACTTGCAAATGCAGCTCAGCTTGAAGGGAAGTAAATCCAGTCTTTTAAAGTAGCTCAATTAATTTCTGCACCACAGATTTTCACGCAGGGATTCACCCCCCACTCACCTCAAGCTAATATCTGTTAACGTGATGTAAAAAAGTCATAAACAATATGTGCAGATGAGAAAAGTCGTGGAAAAATGGAAAAAGTGGGTTTGTAATCGGGTTTAATCAGGAAAATTGAGGCAGGAAGAGAGACAAGGATGGAGGGAGTTTGTTTATGCATCGTGGGTGTCACAACAGCTCACATTTCCCCAAAGTGCAGTAACAGTGTTATGGGTTACTATCCTGGTCAGGCAATGTTCAGGCTCTCTGGAATGCCTCAGCCCGTTTTAGTCACGCACCACAGCGTCTGCCATACATCACTTTCTCTTGCCAGCTGATAGAGCCTTCAGAAGCCTACGAAACGCTGGGCTGCCACTAGTCACAGTTCAGGTGTGTGTGAAGAGTTAAATTTCCATGTATGTATGCAGACGTCTGAGTGGGGGAGAGACAGGGAGTTAAAGTAACTGCTCTTTCTGCTGTAGTCAGGGAATTTATCTATATTACCCTTTCCATCTACTCACACATTAAAGCACACACATGTCATTACATTTGTTACGTAATAACACATTACCAAGTTTGATTCATATATTTTTCATAGTAAAAATTACCAGGTTGTTTGTGAAAGCATACTTCTAGGTGTACGGTCTTTTCGAACCTCATGAATTTTGCAAAGTTAGCGCAAAGAGAATTATAGATGATAACGTGTTCTTAGCATTAGTTTGCATGTTCATAAAATCCTGGTTCCAGCATCCTGGTGCCTGGAACCAGTTCTCCCACACACCAGTGCAGGATAACGACAGTGTGTTAAAAGCCTGGTTTCCTAGGAACTTATAAATAATAATATGTGCTGCCGTTTATTTGCACAGCTTCTGTCCTTGTGGGTATGCTTTTTACATTTCACCATATCAAAACATGTCTGAGTGAATAGTAATAGTAATTCTCAAGCAATTTTATTAATTACAAAAATATGATTTGGTTTCTTCTTACAGCCTAACTGTGTTTCTCATCCTGTAGCAGCACCTGACAGATATAAGATTTTTAAGACCAATATCAATATGTTGTGATTTAAAAATCTGATATTCAGATATCCTCTACTTACTAGGGGGGGATGAATTTAAAATAAAAAAGAATGCTTGGACACTACTAGCATAATGGACAAGTTTTTTGACGGGGCTCCAAGACAAATGCAAAGCAGAGGTTGAAACAGTATCCCATGGTTGTCTATGTTTTTAAACCCATTTTGCACGGAGAGACATTTTTTGAAAAGAGGTAGTGGTTTTACACATACACCCATATGGGTGTGTGTAAAACTACAATCTCTTTCAAAAAACAGAAAAAACAACCATTATTTTACGCTTGGAGGATGTGTTTTTGCAGGGGGAGTGGGGGGGGGGGGGGGGGGGGGCATTTTATTGTAAAACAAAGGGGGGGCCTAACAAAAAAAGTTTGGGAACCACCGCGCTAACATTATACCAGCTAATGTTAGCTGTGACCTAGAAATCACATTTTCCCTTTCATAAACAATTTCAGTTTGTTTGAGTTTTGTCCGAAAGTGTCTGAAACCAACAATATAATTTCTACTTCAAAGACAGTTTCAGTAACACTGGCTTACTGACAGGAAAAGTTCATGATATCCTCAAGAATGCACCTCAGTATCGCAGAGCCATTGCAGGGGGGGCGCGGTATGAAAAGGGGAAAAAAAACGCTTGGACACTGCTAAGCCAAAGACTAGAAGCATGTCTTGGTGAAGCATATCTTCCCTTTGGTTTCACCTACACAAGTGCCAAGGTAGGTCTCCCCTGCATAATTGGGTCTCCCTTTATCGGAGCATGCGCTGGGCTGTTGAAATCACGGACAAACAGTATCCCACATTCTTGATTTTTAGTTCACAAACACTTGTTGTAATGACTAACTACTCCTGACATTTTGGAGATGTTAGCTCTTTATACAGTAAAGTTACGGTGGGATACAAATAATATCAGGCTGATCCTGCCACGATTTGTTCCCCCTGTCTAAGGCTATGTTCACACTGCAGGCAAAAGCGCATCAAATCCGATTTTTTTGACCCTATGCGACCCATATCCGATCATGGTGTGACAGTGTGAACAGCACAAATCCGATATTTTCAAATCCGATCTGGGTCACTTTCATATGTGGTCCTGAATCCGATACATATCCGATGTTTTAGAAAGCGACTGCTGTTTGAACGGTCATGTCGCATTAAATCCGTCTTTTACGTCACTGACACAAGACCGATGGAAATTATCAGCGCTGGAGAAGACATCACGAACGCTTCCTGGCCATCCAGTGTAGATGTAAGTGAAACTGTTGGGAAGACAACGCTGGAGAAACGTGAACATTTTATTTGTACTGTATAATCTGCAGATTCTGACAGAAATCTGCAACTATCCTTTGAAGCACCGCTCCTCTCTAAAACAGCAATAAGGATCATTATTAGGTGGTGGGAGGTTTGGAATCTTCTCTAACCCCTGTTCTCTGCGGCCTGCTGGAGCGGGGGGGCTAGGAGGAGGAGTTGGCCGTCCGACTGCGGTCTGGAGTGTGGGGCCTCCCTGCTGCTGCGGAGTCGGGGCAGTCTGCCTCTCCCCACCGCAGGGAAAAGGGTAACACCACCTGGGTCTGGGTGCAGTTACCCCCTCCAGGGGCAAGGGTACCTAGACCTGGTTCTTAGAGTACGCTTGGGGAGTGTGATCGTGTGTACAGCGTCTCTTTATGTCTGTCTCCACGTTGGTTGAGTGTGGAGTAAGTGCACATGAGAGCATGAGGGTGGGAATGGATGTTTGTATCTGTGTGTGCCTGTATGTCTGTGTCTATATGTCAGGTTGGGTATCAGACGCCACCTCTCTGGGGACATCTCAGGCCCTCCAAGGTTTGGAGGCCTATCTCCCCCCACCACCACTTCCCCTGCCAGTGGCGGACTCCTCAGGTGTCGGTGCGTTGGTGGTTCTTTGTGTCTGGGGGTGGGCGTCCAGGTACACACCGGCTCACTCCTTGGCGGCCGCTTATCGGGGCCTGGAGCCTGGGGCTCGCTCGGGCCACTTCGGAGGTGGGGTGCCCCCGGCCTCTCGGCCTGGGGCTCGGTCACTCAGGCACGGCTGGCTGCCGGCGGAGCTCACGGGCGCGTCACTGCAACCCCCCCTGGCTTCTGCTCCGCGGCTGCTGAGTGAGCCCTCATCTGGGACTCTCCTCAGCTCTTTCTGGGACAGTGGCGCGGCTGCCCCTCTGTTGGTCTTCCTTGGTCTCTTGTGTTCTGGGGGCCTCTGGATGTCTGGAGTTTTGATCTCCTCCATACCTGCTTCATGCCCTGGAGGACGGGGCTGTGGCCCCCCCACACCCTCTAGCAGATCATTACATGAAGGAACCTTTTAAAAAAACAAGCGCGTCCATGCTCACAGGTGTACAAACGGGTGATCACACCCACAAACTACACCCTTTTTGGCTCCTACCTCAAAGCACACTGTGTTCTGTTGATCTTATGTGCTGCACAATAATGTTTAATATTTAGTATTTACTGTCATATTCCCATATATCATTGTGATGCTGTTTATTCTATTACTCTTGTTCTCTTCTGCTTGTTTTCTTTTTTCTTTCTCAACAGGTGATCCAGGTGATTAATAGATGCATTTTTTTTCTGCTCATTCTGTTGGTTTTTGTCTTTTGCCCTTCTCCCCCGTCCCTCTTCTCAGCTGTTTCTCTTTCCCTCTTTCTTTCTCCCCTTCTTTCCCCCAGTCAAGTCTGTCCCGTATTCAGCAAGTGAAAATAAAATAAACAATAAAAGGTGAATCAAATGGACCATTATGGCAAGGCTGGGATGGTCAATTTGGTAAAGTAAATCCGTTGGGTATCTTTCTTTGCCTTTAGACAATAATTCTGATGGCAAAAGAGCCAAACGGGACAGGCAAAAGAAAAAAAAAAGGATCATTATTAGGTTATCTACATTATTATGTAAATAACAAAATAACTTAAAGCAAAATTGGGAAACGTGAAGTCCGAAGTCTTTATATTAAGGGCCATCAGTCAAACAATATAGTTTGTTCTGGGTCTAAACAGAGCGCGTTGTGTGTGACATCTTCTTTTGCTCATGCGGGCCGCTTTGAGCGTTCACACTAGAGCGCGTTTGCTGTCGCATTTTATTTGTAGTGTGAACGAGCAGACAAAAAAATCGGATTTGATCAAAAAATCGGAATTGAGCATTAAGACCTGCAGTGTGAACGTAGCCTAAATCACGGACAAACAGTATCTCACAGCTGTTTATGTTTTTAAACCCATTTTGCACAGAGAGGCATTTTTTGAAAAGTGTATTGATAGCAATGTTGAATATTATTACACAGGAAAAAAAAACAACTACACGTAAAATAATCACACCGTGACGCCTCTGCCTTTGTAAATGGAGGGACAGTAACTGCGTGTGTGTATGTAAGCCTGTAAAAACTGAAGATAGATTAACATTTTGTCTCTATCTGCTATTCTGCAATTCATCTCATGTAAACAATAACGTGGCGCACAGTGTGATGTGAAAAAAGGCACATACCTTTGACGTTGTGTGACGAACTCTGTATTTCTCATCCACACGTAAACGCAAAGAAGGAGTTTTAAAAAATCTCAGTTTTCGGTGATTCGAAACGCCGTTTACGTGTGGACGAAACAGCTGCATTTTCAAAAATACCTGTGTAGGTGTGGACGCAGCATAAAAGAGTTAGTAGTTTATTTTATTACTACCTGTAATTTATTGCAGATTACTTGTATTTGCTTAATTGCTTACTAAATGTTTGAGGTGTGAAATAAACCGCAATGGAGCAAAATATGGGTGTGTGTGGTTGGAGGATGTGTGCGCGTGCGGGGGGGGGGGCATCTTGGCTGCTTTCAGACCCATGAAACATAAGCATTTCCCCAAAAATTGTTGTGTAGTTTTTTGTTTTCTTATATTTACTCTGCTCAACTCTGCTTGGATCAGCTGACTGCCAGCAAGAAAAGTAAAGAGTAGTTGAAGGGTGTCTCTCCCATTTCTTTACCTGTTAAATTTTCATTTATCAGCAGTTACGCATGCAGACACCAATAGACCAGATGGCTAATATCAGCTGATAAATTGGTCTGATTGCATTCTACGCTGAATTTTATCATTTATGAATTGCATAAACTGCATTTCTGAAATGCAAACAGACAGATTACAGTTGAGTTTAAACATTCATGCTTATATAATAAACAACTTTCCACCAAGTATGTCCTACCTTATCAGTGGTGGGTTTTTGCTTTCGAAGTAATCGTTTTTCTACCTTTTTATTTTACTAAAACATATAACAGTGTGTGAGGAAAATATTGACAAGTTATTTAGTTGATTTAGAAGTCTGGGAAGTCTGACGTTTCTGGATGACCTGTTCCTGAACCTTCCTTGGGCTGCTCTCAGTCTTCAGCTCTATATCCTACTGTAGTTATTTACTAAGCATTCCTCTGTACAGCTGCAAAGCTTCATGGGATTGAAGACAGCATGGTTATTTTTCTAACTTGACACCTGAAAAGAGTCTTATTGCCATTGTTTTTATTTGACTGCAAACAAGAAACATACACAGAAATATCATGTTTGTGAACCTCTTTGATTTTAAGATCAGGATTTTCACCTGAGTCACTTCTTTATCCTGTATACTGACTACACATAAACCAATCATTCGCAACATTTAAAGCTGGGTCATAGATCTGTATTCTACCATAGAAGATGCTATGGGATCTTTTTATTCTATTAAATGTCCAGCTCCAACACCAACTAGAACATGCTGCCCATGCCCAGCAGTGCCAAGCCAGCTGATCTAATCTGGGGGGCTGTAGACAGGCCGTCTGTCCCTCTGTGTCTGGATAAACGCACACACACATTCACACAAGTGCTTAGGAATGCATCAGTCAACACAGTGAACACTGAACATCAGAGCTTCCTTTAGCACAGTGTGAGGGAATGCAGTCTTTTATTGCAGCCTCCATGAATAGCCAGCAGCAGCCAGTAGTCTAAATAAGTTAAAATCAAAGTTTTGTGACTTTACCGCTGTCTGTCTGTCAGTCTCTAATTTGGATCCTTGACCTGTAGTGTGGTAGACTTCTATATTCTGTGAATATTTTAGCAATGACTCACCATCAGTTTGTGTTTTATGGTCAGATGGAGTGTTGGGTATACCTTCCACATGTTTTAGATTCAACATGATCTGATCCTTTGCTGGCTGGTGGTTGGTTGACAGTTCTGTCGAGGAGCTTTCTCAGCTGCGGCTGAGTAGGTCTGCCAGTAAGAGGTGCTGCGAATCTTAAAGAATGCCAGCACAAACTATATCTTAATATAATCATCGGTTATGCAGAATTTATAGTGACACAGAGGCATAAAAACGAAACACTGTGAAAACAGTAAAAAAAAAACCCATAAAACGTAAAATACATAAAAATAAAGCCTGTAAACTCGAACTCAGCTGTTTTTAGCTAGGCTATGAGCTCGTGCCTACTTATTTGGGCATTAGCATGTTTGTTGCTAAAATAAGTTGTTGAGCATTTTAGCAGCTTTGAGCTATCTGTGATAAAATATGTCCACACACAGCAACTAGCCAACCAAATGGCCTGCAGTCAGACAGGGATCAATGTACACGACGACAGAGGGGATGACTCTAGGGAGCTGATGCTATTTACAGTAAAAGGAATTGTGGGAGAGAAATAAATAATAGGTACAGTCCAAGCTAAGGATGAGTTGATGTAATCTTGTGTGTGTGCGTGAGTGAAAGTGGTTTGATTTAAATGAGCGGCCTGTTACCCTATGACCATCTGAGAATAGCCAAGCACGCTATAACAGGATAATTTATTACCTCCAATTATAACCAAGCTATTTGCAGGTTTAATCTCTCATCTCTTGGACACTCGTTCTCACTCTTGTGGACCTTTTTATCCAGGGATATTATTAATTCAGACACTCAGGCCACCAAGCACACCAGATCCTGTTATTGGAAATAAAGGCACAGTCAAAATGGCATTGTGCTTTTCAAAACAGCAGTCGCTCTGTTTATGTCAAGACCAGAACACCTTGATGTATATATTTTTTCCCCTTGTGTGTTTTTCAGATGGACCTGAAGGTGATCTTGATATCTCTGTTGTTAGGAGTCTTTTGCTACTGTAATCCTCAGAAAGGTAAGATTTTCCTCTTGATATTTCCGTAGCATCCTTCATGTGTCCCAATTATATCATTTTGTTGATGTCAGCTCGTATAGTAAACATGCAGTTTATTTTGATGAGTCCCACTGTGGCGAGGGAGGGTTAATGATGTTGCTGAGCAGAGCTCCACTTCAGCATCAGGGCATAGAGGATAATGGAAAAAATGGAATTATCCGTCTCTGTCTCCCATTACCATTGAGACGCGGAGTGTTGCAGAGGAACCGATTTGTAAGCGCGCAGGCGGGGGCTTAACAGGACTGCTTATTTTGCAGCGACTGCGCTATACCTCTCCTCCCTCTGACTCTGCTCTCTCTTCTCTCTTTGTTTTCCATCTAGAGGGGAACGAGTGCATCAGTGCCAATGCCAAACACTGTGGGGAATGCATCCAGGCTGGAGCCAAATGTGGCTGGTGTGAACAGGAAGTACGTGAACTGAAGTGGTCAGCTGTTTTCACTGCTGCGGAAGTGAAAACAGCTGTTAAGCCTAACATTATGTTTTATGTTAGGCTTATACTCTTTGTTATCTTTGAAACATCGATAGATTCGTCAATTCCCAAAGAGAAGGGTGGCATTTTTAGCAATCTTTTATATCAATGATATACAGAGGAGCAAGAAGCCAGTATTTTACACTCATCCAATTTACAAAGACTGCTCCTACCTAGGAGCGCAGGGTAGGCTGTAGTCTGTTATACTTTTCTAGTCTCCACTCGCTCTCTCCAAAGTGATCATTTGGCTTGTTGTACATTGTAGAACATCCTTGTTTACACATAACAAAGATGCCTACATATGAACAGATTTTAACTTGTTAAACTGACAGACTGCTCCTTTAATTCTCTCTGTGCTGCTGCTCTTAGAACTTCCTGAAACAGGGTGAAGCCTTGTCAACCCGTTGTGATGAGGTAGAGTCTTTAAAAGACAGGGGTTGTAATGATTCGCAAATTCAGAATCCAACCGGCAAGAAGTGGATCATCACAAACAAGCGTGTGACCAATCGCAAAAAGGTTACTGGGGTCGAAACCAATAAACCAAAGCCAGAGGAAATCACTCAGATCCAGCCCCAGAAACTCAGACTCAACCTTCGATCTGGTGAGAACACATTTTATACTGTTACTGGAAGTGCATCCAGGCTGGAGCAACCTCAGTTTTATTTAAACTTTAAATGTGATCTCTTTATGTAGGTCAGCCCCAGTCTTTTGACTTGAAGTTCAAACGAGCTGAAGATTATCCCATTGACCTGTACTACTTGATGGACCTGTCCTACTCAATGAAGGATGATCTGGAGAATGTCAAGAACCTGGGAACCAGTCTCATGTTGGAGATGAAAAAGATCACCAGTGACTTTCATATAGGTGGGGATTATCAATAACACCTGTTTAATTTTCTCACTATAAAATGTAATTACACAAGTAAAGAAAGACTTTTATAACTGCACAAATATACATTTGTAGCCCCCCTCAAAATTATAAAAATAAATAGATAGACAGTTTAGAGGTATACTCTTAAAGCAATTTTGAGGTTGGATGAAGTTCTTTTCAATTCAATTCAATTCTCATTTAAAAACAAGCAAAAAAAACAAACAACTAATCATATGCAGGATTAAAAGATAATCAGGCCGTTGTGCCTCACACCTAACCCCACAGTTACAGACATACGCATTGTCAAAGCAAACATCTAGTTTAGTTTAGTTTAAAATTTATTTTGCAGGTTTTGGTTCGTTTGTGGAGAAGACGGTCATGCCTTACATCAGCACCACTCCATCCAAGCTGCTAAACCCATGCACAGGGGACCAGAACTGCACCAGCCCCTTCAGCTACAAGAATGTCTTGAGTCTGACCAGTGACGGCAATATGTTCAACTCTCTGGTGGGCAAGCAGCAAATCTCAGGAAACCTGGACTCTCCAGAGGGGGGCTTTGACGCCATCATGCAAGTGGCTGTTTGCGGGGTAAGCATCAAGAAAAGGAAAGTGATCCTGTGGGAAATTTTCACTCTCAAGTAATTTTCCAGTCATTATGGGGCTTGCTTGGAGGGATATAGTGCCAGTAAAAGTGTTTAGATGTAGTGTCAAAAAGGTATTTTATGAGTGCTTGGTGTTTACAAGGAGATTTGTGGATGTAGTCAAAAGTTCATGTGTCACATATTAAGCTGTTCTGGTAATTACTTAATATATTTTCTTTTTTATTTATCAGAAGGAAATTGGCTGGAGGAATGTTACGCGTCTGCTGGTGTTCTCCACTGATGCCGGTTTCCACTTTGCTGGAGATGGCAAACTGGGAGGCATTGTACTGCCTAATGATGGAAAATGTCACTTGGAGGACAATGTGTACACAATGAGCCACTATTATGTAAGTAGTTCCTTTGTGCTTTGGTTGTTTTGTACAGGTTAGCTGTGTTGATTTTGTAAATATGGCTTTTTCTCTTCCTTGGTCTTTTTAAGGATTATCCCTCAATTGCTCACCTGGTCCAGAAGCTAAGCGACAACAACATTCAGACTATCTTTGCAGTCACAGAGGAGTTTCAGCCTGTGTACCAAGTTAGTTCTTCTTCTTGTTATCCCTGTGATACTCATTCACGTCTTTCTTCATTGTCATTTTTTAAGCATGCATGTGTTTGTCCAGTGCAACAAAAACATCTGCAAAAAGCTTAGCCATCTGCTAAGTTAAGACTACCATCCCCTTGAAGTTCTCATTATTTCTTGCTAACAAGCTGTTGCTTTTTAGGTCCACCTTTCGAAGTGTGAACACCCATCAAAGCAATAGTTGAAATTTGTGTGATCAGAATCTGCAATAAAATGGTTAAAATATTATTTTGTGGGCTGTAGTGTAAGTTGAAACAACTTGTGTCTCTTTCTGAGGCCATGAGATTAATAGAGTTCTGAAGTTTTGCTCTGAACATGCCTCTTCCTCCACAGGAACTGAAAAATCTGATACCAAAGTCTGCAGTGGGTACACTGTCTGCCAACTCCAGCAATGTAATCAACCTCATCATAGACGCTTACAATGTAAGTACATTGTTGAGATTTTTTGCTGTTAGCATAATGTCATAAAACTTTGATCAAGTTATCATTTCCTCTTATGAACTCTGTTAAAATCTTGTAGCGATTACTGAGCTGGAACATTCCTTTTTTGTACTTGTATTCTCATTTAACCTACAGCCATGCCTTTGTGTGTTGTACTCTGTCAAAACAAAGCTACCAGATGAAATTCCAAAGCAGGAAAAAACCTTCATGTTGTTATGTTTTTGGTTTTTGGCAGTCTCTCTCATCTGAAGTTATTCTAGACAACAGCAAGCTCCCAGAGGGAGTGGAGATAGAATACAAATCACAGTGTAAGAACGGAGTGGTTAACGACAAGGACGATGGACGAAAGTGCTCCAATATCTCAATTGGAGATGAGGTGGGAAATACAGAATAACTTCTTGTTGTTGCAGTTCACAGTTCATATTTTCCATTTCAGTTTTCACACCATTCTTCTCTCATTTAGGCTTTCTTTCTTATTCCATTACTCAGGTCAACTTTAACATCACTGTGACATCTAAGGGCTGTCCAAATGAAGGCAAGAGTGAGACCATCAAGATAAAGCCCCTGGGATTCACAGAGGAGGTGGAGATTATCCTCAACTTCATCTGTGACTGTCAATGCCAGAATAACGATGTTGTTAAAAAAAGCGAAAAGTGCTCCTTAAATGGGACCTTTGAGTGTGGAGCGTGCAGGTAAGCCTTTAATTCAAAAGATATTTTGCTGAAAAATGCCATCGTTCACTTCTCGCCTTCGCATGTACTTGGACTTCTTTTAAAATGCATCACAACCTCCCCTTTATTGTCTCAGGTGTTTTGAAGGCCGTGTGGGTAGAAATTGCGAATGCAGCAGCAACGACATGGCTACAGACGACATGGATCAGACCTGCCGTAAAGACAACAGCACGGACATCTGCAGCAACAACGGAGAATGCGTGTGCGGCACATGCGAGTGCAAGAAGAGACCCAACCCAGAGGAAAGGTACAGCGGCCAGTTCTGCGAGTGTGACAACTTCAACTGTGATCGCTCTGAAAACAAACTGTGTGGAGGTGAGTGTGTCAATGTTACAGATTATATCTGTGGCTTCATTTAAGTGTTTAGGCCATTTACAGTATTTAATCACAATTTTCCTTTTTTAACTTTTTTCCTTAGGGAATGGACGATGTGTGTGCAGGGAGTGTATCTGCGACCCCATGTGGAGCGGTAGAGCCTGTGACTGTTCTCTGGACAACAGCACATGTTTGGCCACCAACAAGCAGATCTGTAACGGCAGAGGAAGATGTGAGTGTGGCGTTTGCAAGTGCACAGACCCCAAGTTCCAGGGTCCCACATGTGAAACCTGCCCTACCTGTCCAGGAGTCTGCGCTGAACACAAGTAAGTCTGATGTGTAGAAATAGTTCTGGTTTTGCATATATTTCATAGATGACAAGTTGTGTAAAATGTAAATAAAACCAGCATGCAATGATTTACAAACCCATATTTTATTTACTATAGAAAAGAAAAATATGTCTGATGTTTAAAAGAATATACTTATAAATCACAAGGCATCACAAGGTAATTAAAGGCTCAATTGGGAGTGCTGACAAGATACTGTAGTGATTGGTGCAGATATCTACAGCTTTACTACGGCTGTGAGTGCATGCTCACTGAAATTATTGCAAACCTCTACTGTGTGCATGCATTAAAATAATAGGTGATTGGCATGTGTGTTCCTGTTCAGCTGCTGAACACTTCTCTTTAAGTGTTTGCTCTCATAATGTCTCTGTACTATGCAAGTACATGTACGTAAATCAGCTTTGAGTAAAATCTGACTGCATATCCACTGCAAATAAGAACTTAGTAATAGCTGATCTGTCATATATTCATTGCTAATAATAACATGTCAACATATAACAAAAAAGATAACAAAAAAAAAGAAAATTATCAAAAATCTAAATAAAATATAGAAATAAGGCTACGTTAACTGACTCCATGACAACAAGGAGGTAGATGGGCTGCTGCAGTTGTTTCTTTTTTGTTGTCACGTGGCAAATCTAACTGAGTGTTTACTAACAACACTCCTTGTCCTTTCCAGACTGTGTGTCCAGTGCCGGGCGTTTGGCACCGGTGAGAAGATGAAAACATGCAAAGAGGAGTGCAGCTACTTTAACCTGATTACAGTGAAGGACAGGAACAAGCTGCCGCAGCCCAATGACTACCCTTACCCCGTGATGCACTGCAAGGAGAGGGATGCCAATGACTGCTGGTTCTACTATACCTACGCTGTCAACGACACGGAAAGGGAAGTCCATGTGGTCGACAAGCTGGGTAAGGAGAGGGCTGGGCTCACTGGGAACAGGGTGTGGAAGGTTTCTGTTACAGAAAAAGCTAATTACAGGGGCCATGGTGGTTGGCTTACAAAAATAGAGCTTTTGTTTACTCACATATAGCTGTGTGATGGTATGTTACTCCCATGGTGTTATTGCTGCACTGCGATTTCAAGCTGCCTGCTGAACCCTGCTCTTTTTCAGACTGCCCCTCCGGTCCTGACATCATCCCCATTGTGGCCGGCGTGGTCGCAGGCATTGTCCTCATTGGCTTAGCCCTGCTGCTGATCTGGAAGCTGCTGATGATCATCCACGACAGAAGAGAGTTCGCCAAGTTTGAAAAGGAGAAGATGAACGCCAAATGGGACACGGTGAGTGCCTGGAACAGGAAGTGGCTCTGTGAAAGACGAGCAGGATAAATGTTTTTGATTGTTTTAGTTTTGGTTTTTTTGGATGAGGTTAGTAAGTTAAATGTGGAAAACAGGTGTCGGTTGGCTGCTCAGCAACAGCAGCCGCTGTCAGAGAATTAAGTTGCGAAGATCATTGTTGTTTTTTAGCAACGGACGAGATTTGCAGACTTTTCGAAATCATTATGAAGTATCTTGTTCTCACTCTCCACCGTCCCACAGCTGCACACACAGACTGTATTTGTTGCTTTTGAGCGGAGCTCAAAATAAAGAGGGAAAAATGTTGAAGACTGTGTGGACTTTTTTGGGAATGCTATGCACTCTGAGCATAGCTGGACTTTTTCTGGGGAGTAGCCACAACTCCTCCCCTCCCTGCTTCTTCCACATCATCTGCCAATATCTATATAACAAAAATCTGGATTTCAGCATAATTCCATGTGCAGTAATATTCCCCCATCTAGTGGCAGGAGTTTGTCAAACCTGCAGTGAATAATGGGGTTGATGGTGCAGATGTCTCTAATCAGCAGCAGTAAAGCTGCTCTGCATTTTGGGGTCTTTCTTATTCCCACAGGCAGCGTGGCCTAAAGCTCCACATCCCTGTAATATTGAAAAATAAGAGTGCATGTAATCCTGCTCCCTGACAAGATAAAAGGAAGACGTCTGTGTCAAACATCATGTTTTTATCTTCATCCTATAATTTTTAGGTATCTATCATCAGTTATGATATATATATATATATATATATATATATATATATATATATATATATTGTGTATATTGACATGATACAGTTGTATTTAAGCTGCAACAACACTTACATTCAGTACAGGTCTTTAGGTGCAATTGAAAATAAACATCACGGGTGCCCTTCATGTTTTTCTGTAAATGTTTTAATCTGATGGCAAGTTCTTTTTATCCTTTTATTTGAGAGGTGGGAAACTGCCAGACAGGGAGGGGAGGATTAAATGCTTCAGCACCTTCAGCACCTTCCGGTTAACCAAAAGCAAAAAGACAAGAAAGACTGCAAGTGAACAAGTGAATCATAGATGAGCTATGTTAGGAAAAATGCTTTGGTGGCTCATTGCTTAATAAGAGCTTCCAGCTAAATTCCTTCTATTTCACATGCTGTCTTTTCTTCTGTCACCGCACCTGATTCCTGCTTTTTCATTTTATCTCGCCTTTTGTATTTTTTTCTCTCCTGTACTGTCACTCTTTGTTTCCTCATTCATCTCTGCCCTGTGCTCATCTGCACCCATAGCAAGAGAACCCCATATACAAGAGTCCCATCAATCAGTTCCAGAACCCAAACTATGGACGTAAAGCTGCTGTTCTTTAAGTTTGTATTTCTTTTACTTTCCACTTGGTTTTCCCTGCACGGGCTGTTTATGTGTGTGCTGTGATCTCTCTCTCTCTCACCTGTCTTTTTAAAGACCTACAGACTCTGCAGCTACATTAAGAGTAGATTAATGAAGACTGCATGAACAGGCTGTGACAAGCAAAGTTGCTTGGTGATTTTTACCTTCTGGTGTTTAGTATGTGGTCACAAAAGCATGTCTGTTTGCAAAGTGTGATACAACAAAAACTGAAACTAAATTCTGTGAATATCCCAAGTTGTTGTATATTTAATCATAACCGGTGTTTTTGGAAGAATAACACACACACACACACAAACATGCATGGTTTGATTGAGTTTTAGAATTTGACCAAATTTCAACTTTTCTTTTCCAGGGTGAAAATCCAATCTACAAAAGCGCCGTGACGACTGTGGTCAATCCCAAATATGAAGGCAAATGTTAGCTCCACAGTTCAGCTCTGCTATCAAGTATCCAACAGCCACAGCCTTTACCGTAGCTTTGAGTTCTGACAGGAGCGTGCGGAGGAATTTATGTGCATTTTTTTTTCCTATTTGCTTTATCATTACAGTGTATACATTTGCCCACTGATTCAGTATTTTTACTAACACTTGATGATATGATTTTTATGCATTTGTTGTATTTTAGATGTACAGTATGTGTATATACTTTTAAGTTGCGTATTAGTTCTCCTGCCGCTGGACTGGTACGGGCAGAGGACTTGGCTTTTTTTTTTTAGCAACACAGCGTAGACGCCATGGATAATATAACACGTGCACAACACTCCTTCAGCTTCTGTCTGTCTCTACTCGTCTGACTCTGTCTGCACTGACCTCCTGTGAGTTTCTGTATGTTTGCTGACAGGGCCTGAGTTTAATATGTAAATTCTTGGCCATATCAGGACAGTATGCCGGTGTGTATATATCGAAAACAACTGCAATAGGAAGTACTGAGTAATGTTGAGCATTCGACTTAGATTAGGCTATTGCACAGTCTATTATACAGTATATATTATATTGAGTGCGGCGTAAGAACATCTAGTGATTCAAATATCATTAAAGGGAATGCATACCACTTGTTCAGATTTTGAAAATGTGGTGGTAATGAACAATCAATGGATTTTTATTACTATAAAATAAATTACTGCTTAACTAATGAGATATGATTGTATATGGTAAATGAAGTAACTTTGACACTCATTCTCAGGTCCTTTGCTGTCTTCTTTTCAAGTACACCAAACGCATGTCCTGTCAGTGAACTGGTGAAGTTGCCCATTTGATCCGATCGTGCTGGTTTGTTTTTGAGACTGTGAGGCTGAAACTGTCTTTGAAACGTCACATGAAGAACCTCTGAAATGTTTCCCAAACCCAAATGCCTCTGATACCACACTCAAGCCTTTTACAGTATTATTTTCAAAGTGCCTTTTATCTCAGTATCATGTTCTCCCACAGTGCTGTTTATGACTTATTTATTAAATAATGGACAAAAAAAAGTGTATTTTCTTTCTTTCAGGTGTTTCATTTGTGGAAGGGCTGTAAATACTGTTAGGTTCATAAAGTTTGTGGACGATAATTCAGTTTTTTTTAAGTTTGCATGTGTAAGCAATCACAGCAGAGTGTAAATGAAACAGTCAAGTCAATATGTGATGGAAGCGCAGACTTTCAGCTTTTCAGCTTGCATGAACTGTTTAGGAATTATGGACATTTTTATGCACAATCACAAAATTTCAGAGTCAAAAGTAATTGGGGAGTTGATTGAGAAGTATCAATCAACTGTGTTTTCTAATTAGTTTTTATTTTATTTTATTTCTTTTTTTTTATTTCAATTCAGTTTAGTTTCACAAAGGTTTGATATTTCTTCTATATTTTTATTTGAGTTTAGTTTTCCAAGTTCACAGTATCGTTTCAGTTAGTTTGAATTATTTTCCAAAATTCGAATTATCCCATCAGCTGCAAGCATCTTGGGATAGGCACCAGTTTAGCTCGGGTGTGAGCATTTGACCATATGCAATATAGCCGGAGAGCAATAGGCCTGGGTTCCGGTTTGACCCATGGCTCTTTGCTTCATGTCTTCCATTTCTCTCTCCCCACTTTCCTCTCTGTCTTCACTGTCCATATTCAGTAAACCCCCCCAAAAAATATCTTGTATTCGTATCCTCCTAAGACCTGAACACTTTCATTGCAAGCATTTTTAATTTATCTTTGAGCCGTGAGCTGAAGAACAGCATGTCAGGGGAGGAGACTTTGATACATGTTGACTTCTCAGAAAACTACAGCTGTAAATACAGTTCTCAAGTTCAGGCAGTCCACTTTGGGGCTTCACATCAGCAGGCCATCCTTCATACTTGTGTGTTGTATGTTGGTGGACTCTCAGTGCCTGTGTGCTTTAGCACCATCTCCCCCAGTAGACATAAAGGCCCTCCAGCAATATGGCAGCACCTAAATCCTGTACTAGATTACCTTCAAGGCCAACATCCACAAGTGTCTGTGCTGCACCTTTTAAGCGACGGAGCCTGTACGCAATACAAACAACCAAGAAACTTCTACCTTTTCACTACAGAACTGGACAGAAGAGGATTCAAGGCTGGCTCTTGGAATTTTTTCGAGGCTCGTAATGGAAAAGGAGCACCAGATGGTGTCGGGGGAGCCTTAAAAAGAGCAGCTGACATGATGGGGCATGACATCCCAGATGCAGAAGAGTTATTCAGGGCCTTTTCTGAAACAAACACAAGTGTGAAACTGTTCTTTGTGAAAAGTGAAGATGTTGAGGAAGCTATGAAGAAAATGCCAAAGCAGATACCAGCTGTTCCTGGAACCATGAGAATTCACCAGGTCATTACTGGAGCTCCAGGAGAACTGATGGTTTGTGATGTAAGCTGCATGTGCAGTTTAACTGCAAGTGCTGCAACACCAAGTGTTTCACTTTTGGCCAGAAGACAGAAACAGCTGTATCACAGGCAGGCAGTGGGGGGAATCCAGAAAAAGAAATCCAGTGGGAAAGTCCAGAGCTGATTGGTAAATGGTGTATCCTCAGATATGATGATGATTTGTAAGTATGTATGTAAATAGCAAAGTTGCTATTTGGGCTGATTAGGAACTGATGAATGTAAAAACAAAGAATTGCGTGATTTTTATTTTTTTTATTACCTTATTTTTGTTTCTGAGAAAAATGAGATCCACATATGAGGATTCACTTTAAATTTCGATAGAACAGTGGCAGTATAACGCCCTCATAAGTGGATATCAGATCCTTGTAGAGCAAAATTTAGCATTTTGGTCTATACAACCCAAAATGTGATTTCCACATATGTGGACGCCAGGTCCTAGGAGGTTAAAAAAAGGCTGATGGAGTATAGTTGACTGTTTTGACTAAAGACAAAATAAAATTGTATTTGGTATTCTACATAGATGTAATTACCTTTTGCCATTGTCGAGCTAGTTATGGACCTGACCATAAGAGGACCAAAAATGTAGCCTTTGAAAACAACATATATTGTTTTGTACAGTTACATGTGTAAATACTGACCAAAAACCTTCCCTGTCTTTAGAATAGGATTAAAACATTAATAAGATCATGTTCAGTGATACTGGTGAACATGAGTGGAAAATTCATAGGAGCCTATATTTTTCATATATAAACCAATACTTTTTTGGTACACAGAGGGCAAGAAGTAAAATTCGGTGACATGCATAAATACCTCATGTAAACAAATGAGCCATTTTCAAAATGTCAAAATTGCCAGTCACGATCAATTCACTGTGACTGTCATTGACATAAGAATTTCAAATGGTTGACTTTGAAATTACATTAGTAACAAATGTATCGGAGTGTGAAAAATCCCCGTTTAAAGAGTCCAGTAGCAAATATACAGTACTATTAAAATGACACGAACACATGACGTCGACATGTTGCAACACTGCGTCCTTTGTCTTACATAATCTTCTCCCAAGATATCCTGTAAGATCTCCAGCGGAAGTAGTGACAAGTCATACCGGAAATGGTTGGAGTGAGACGTCTCACCAAAGGGCTGTCATATTATTATCTGTGCTGTGAGCTGTAAACAGGGACGCAAGTTAGTCAGCTTCACTTTAACAAGTCTCTTTTAGAGATTTACTGAGAGTAACACAGCATACAGTGAAGAAAGAATGGAAGACGACGTGCTTACCACGCTGAAGATACTGATAATAGGAGAAAGCGGCGTTGGGAAGTCCAGGTAAGACCAAGTGATCAACAAAGTGATGTCGTGGCTCCCTGCTAACGTTAGCCAGCGCTAGCAGGGATGTAGCAGGTGGATAAAGAGAATTTAGTTTTTAAAACGATGTAGACGGTTCAGTGCTGGTTTGTCCTGTTCTTTATTCTAACAGAGGTCAGACTGTCTTGGTACAACATGTACAAGAAATGCTTACAGTGTGCACACTGTTTAGCTAACGCATTAGTCAGATGCCAGAAGCTCTGTACGTGACATCAACTATGTGCACGTCTGACATAATTGCTAGAAACAGGCTGTTTTTGTTCACACTAATTTGATGGCTAAACGAGAAGCTGACACTCTTTTAAGTCCATTTACTTGTACTGCTAGCATCTCCGTCATTAAGAACCCAGCAGAAGGATCGATCCGAACCGGTCACGCTCAAGTAAGCGTACCCCTTCTCCAGATGGGACTTCAAAACATGTAAACGATACACTTGCTCTTGTCGTCATGTGGTAATCAGAGTCCTTATTAACAACATGATAATATTCCACGCAGGGTAAAATGCTTTTTACCCACATCAGCATGGAAGTTTATAGCGTGTGTCCCTGCCAAAAGAGATCATGATCCAGGTTTGCAGGTCTCCATAACAGTGGTCCCGGCTGCTGGAGGAATTCTGATAGCCTTCCTGAGCCATCAACCATCACATTGTAGACTATGGTGTTTACAAGCGTGCCTTCCATAGCCATAGAACATTCCGAGAAAATTATGCCATTGTAAGCCTTTAAACAAGTTCTTGACCAAAAGTACACCCATCTATTGAAAATAGACCAAAGAGAGGCAATAATAAGACTTGGAACTTCAGCATCAACAAGGACAGAGTGTTAAAGTTAAAATCAGCTATGTTTTAAACCAGAAAGCAGAGATGATAATTAATAAAAAGTTTGCAGTAATTTATGTTCTTTGCAGCTGATATTTTAACGCCCAGTACTGTGTCCGCTGTTAGCTGAAATTTTTCCAATTTCCTGGGTCAGTTCATTGATGTGCAACATGTGTCTACTTATACTAAAGAGTTCCCTTTTTTTTTTGAACAGGGCTTGTACTGCTAGTTGGCATCTTTTAATGGCTGGTCTGTATAAGCTCTGCCCAGAGGAAGGACTGGCTTTATGCCGACACCATAACACAGATCTGTGTTTGCTTATATTTCCAGAAAACAGAAGAATATCTAGACGGCTGTACTGCATGCTGTCTGCCGTGGCATCGTCCAGGCCGTGATGCATTGTTTCCAGAAAGCAATTTAGTATTATTATTAAATAGGATTTCGCTTAATACAATAAACAAAATCAGACCATGATTAGTTTCAAATGTCCTAATTTGAATCATCCATAGCCAGCTTTGGTAATATCAAATAGGTACACTTATTTTTGAATAGTTTACAGATATTTATTTTGTTTCCCTGCAATCTGAAGGCCTTAAATCATGACAGATTTGAATGCTTGGCAGGGAATGTATGTGTTTCATGTTTCCTGACCTGTACAGAATACATTTCTAACTTGGCTGTTTCCCTGCATGAGTTCATCAGCCATATGGCCCTCAAACAATAAACACTTACTGCTTCAGCATCTCTTCTGATGGCCCGTGAGGAAAAAGTACGAGAATTATGTCTGGGTCAAGGGAGAGGAGCGAGCATATTGCCATCGTCAGCGGGGCTGTTAAGGCCTTTGCACTCGATTAGTCATGGTTAAGAAACGAACCCTGTCCTCCTGACTGCAATCTAGTGGTGATGTCATCTGGAGCTTGACATCACCTCTTGCTTGCAAGTGAAGGACAGAGTGATCAATAGAAGGAGATAGAGAAAGAGACTGTCTCCTGCCGCAGGAGTCAGGGCAACTGGAAACCTGACTTCAGCTCAAAAGCATCCTCAAGAGAGGAGAATACAATTACTAAAAAACACACGTGTGAGTCATGATGAGGTCTAATCTTCTTATTTCCATCTTCTTGTCAACAGCCTCCTACTAAGATTTACAGAAGACACATTCGACCCGGAACAATCAGCAACCATAGGTGAGTTGAACATGTGAGGTCTGTTAAAGGGTAAAATGGATCATCATCATCAGCAGCAGCAGAGATTAAATAAGACACAGACGTAGAGTAGTAAACAGTCACAAAGACAAGGATCTTGAATTTGAGTAATAATAAGCAATACATCGATTCATCTGAGGCACAAACAGCATGAGCTCATTTAAACCTGTTGTCTCATGGGTTAGTAATGATGTCCACATTACATATGAGTATGCTAACACTTTAGCATTCAACCAGTGTCAGGAGTAGAGACTAAAATAGGGGTGCTTTTGGTCTATGCTGCATAGAACAACACATGCATTTGTCCTCCACAAGATGAACATGAAAGAATAGGAGGAATTAAAAAAATTGCTTTTATCTATCAAAATACTATCAAATATGACTATGAGTTTATATCAGCACTGAATCTTTAGTGGTTAATGTTCACATGCAACACTTGTTGTGATCTCAGTCAGCAGCAGCACAGCTCCTGCAGGCAGCTGTATAACCACGGTGGAGCCAGGAAGGAAAAGGAGGAGTAGATTTTCAAAAAGTTTGATGAAGCAGCAGGTTGCTGCCAGCATAGAGCCCGACCAGTATAGGACTTTAAGATCAATATGAATATTGTTGTGACTTGAGACATTTCTTGAATTTCTTCAGGCATACAAAAGAGTTTTGTTTTGTTTGTCTGTTAATTATTTATGTGTCCTTATTCGAACAGTATGATAGTGCAGGTTAAAAAAGAACTTGTTTTAATGTCACAGCAGGTTGTGGATTATTCATTTATGCTGTGCTTAAAGTGTTGTCTATACCTAATACCTCTGTCGTCAGTCAGTTAGTGTGAGGGTCTGTGCAGACATCCACATGTCTGCCAGTTTTTTTTTGTTTGATTTTTTTGACCACGTGGACTTGTCCTCAGAGAATTTACATTACAGCGCATCAACTACACATGCAACCAGGGAGAAGACGTCAAGAAGTGTAACAGGAATGACTACTCAGCCAGTCGTACTCCAGCTGTCCGTGTCTGTAATTCAGGCTGGTAGTTGTTTGTAGTTTCTAAAGACTTGTTGTTTGAGACTTGGAGTTTGCATGTTCTCCTTGTGTCTGTGTGGGTTCTCTTCAGGTACTCTGGCTTCCTCCCAAATTCCACAGACATGCAGTTGGTGGGATTAGGTTAGTTGGTAACTAAATTGCCCATAGGTGTGAAGGTGAGCGGGAACGGTCTCTCTGTGTTAGACCTGTAATAGACTGGCAATATAGAATAGAATTAGAATAGAATTCAACTTTATTGTCATTGCACATGCACAGGTACAGGGCAACGAAATGCAGTTTGCATCCATCCAGAAGTGCTTTAGCCGTGATATAGATATATTACAATATATATTAGCAATAATATAGATATGTAAGTATATTACAGAAATGGGTCTATTATGGTATGTTATAATGTACACGGTATGAAGTATGTTATGAATATTCTATAACTATAAGTATGTACAGGCTGTAGTGAGTACAGGCTATGAACAGGATATAAATATGAAAAACTATACAGAAATCGGAGATATACAGCTATACAGAAATGTGAACTATGCAAGTTATAAACAGTTGTAGGATTAAAAATTATCGTATGTACAGAATGATTATTTACACAGAATAATATAGGGCGAGAGACAGGATACACCCTGGACAGATTGCCAGGGTGTATCCTGTCTCTCGCCCTATGACAGCTTGGATAGGCTTCAACCCTCTCGCAACCCTAAAATTGGATAAACGGAAGAGAAGTGATGGATGTCAGTCGGGCTCTAGAACAACGTTTTCTACATTAAAATAAATGAATTTGTCATAAACAGTTGCAATATGGCCATTTAAGCTGATTAAACACACAAAAGCAGCGTGATACCAGATAGAACTGTCTGATATTTGATGTTTGTGCACTCAGACTCTTAGACCAGCGAAACATGAGAGGGCAGAAGAGACAGTTATGCTGTATATCTGTAGTACTGATTTTTAATTAGAAACGTTGAAATGGATGATTTGGAAACTCTACAGAATGACTTGCTGCACTATTTTCTAGTACATACTGAATCATTCAACTGGTGCCTGGTTTTAGGCTTTACATGAGGATATTTTCTCCATAAATGGATACAGTTGGTGTCCAAAAGACCAAATATGCTGAGGGAGGACCACCAGACCAGATGCCCGCTGTCCCAATGCGAAAGCCAGTCGTGGTCATACATGACGTGAACTTCTGCCGTTGTGTGTACAGCATTAAACTCTAGCTCACCACAACACATAAGTTGAAGTACACCCTCAGTTGACACATGCATTTGATCTTTTCATAGATCGTGGTATTCAATTTTGATTAGGAATATCAGAAAGGTCTTAAATTAGCTGTAGTAACAATGAGGTTACGGGTTTTTTTTTTTTTCAATCCTGTTGCTCAGCACTATTTGCAAACACCACCACTTATCAGGACCTCAGTAATGTAAGGATGTTAGTGATGCCTGCCAGAATATTTGTGCTGTGACACACCCACGCAAAGTTGGAGTTTTTAACAACTTTAAACAACTGCAGTAGACTAAAGTGACAACCATGCTCAGCTAAATGTACTGTCCTTCACTCTGTTTCCCAGCCTGTAGTGTGCAGGCCTGGCTGAGGCTGCTGACAGATACTGTACATGGTCTGGAGCAACGCAGCCACAAGTTGACGGACTTTTTATGTTATCTGTTCCAGGCTCAGTCAGCATACTGGCTGCATGTGTTTGCTAAACCCCCAGTACCTACTGCAGATAACTGTAAAAGAGACGTTAAAGTTTAGCTTTTTTCTTCTTTTTCCTTTTTAAGTCAAGCTAGGGTCGCTAGGCAGAAATGTGGACGTTTAGGAGATTCTGCAGCACTTGGTGAGCTAAAACTAAAGTCACCACAATCCCACACACTGAGACAGCCACAAAGCTTTCAGATTAATTTTAAAGTTAATGCTGTGTGGAGAAAAAAAACAATCTGTGGCAGACCAAACTATCCATCTTATCTGGTAAAGGTTTTTAGAAGTAGTGGCAACCCCAAACTGTGTATCTGCAAATAATATCAGACCAAACTAATGTGGTTTTGTGAATCGCTTGTAGCTCACAATGCTGTCTTTGTTAAAACGGCCGAAAAGCACAGATCCCAAGAGGGGTTGGAACGGAGAAAATACTTTGTTTTGTCAAGGTCAAGGCACGGGCCGCTACTGTTTTACTTGGCCAGCTGGGATTCTCTGCCAAACAGATGTCTTTATTGGAGTCAGTTCTGTGCTTTGACTTGAGATTCAGTTTTTTTTAATCTGGTATCATTCAGTCTCAGTTAAAGTATTTTCTTCATCTCACCACCCCGAGGCTGGATTTCTCCCATTGCCAAAGGCTGTCTCGACACATCATCACACTAGCACACAGAGTGTTAAATGATCTTTTGCGACGATGATCAGCAGGCACATTAGCAGCTTTGCATTTATGATACTCTTACTGGTGGCTTAAAGCACCTTGTTTCTTCTCGGTGCCATCGTTGCCAAAGGTTACAGACAAAAGAGAATACAGGCTAACAATGATGTGTCATTCCCCACCACCACTCTCTCTGTGTCGAACTAGTGGGTTGTGCTGCTCTGCCTTTGGTGTATTTATATCGTACAGAGAAGGGCCTGCAGAGAGCAGCCCAGCCTTGACCTGTAGCACTAGTAGCATCTTGTTGTGTTGTGATATTGCAAACAGATGCATTACTGTGCGTTCCCTGGGCAAGGCCCGTCTGTATATGTAGTGAATTAGAGCAGAAGAGACTGGTCCAGGTTCAGGGAAATGTTTAGTGTAAACTCGTCTCCACATGCGCCTGGCAGCAGTATCTGAGCAACCCTGCTGGACGAGAGGAAGAGCTAGTTGTTGTGATGGGCTTTGTGAACAGACTGTGTATTTGTGTGTGAGTGCGGTGCCATATATCAGCCTGTCTTCATGTCCCCTTTCTCCTGCTCGATCTCTCTTCTGTTTTGGCTCCAAGCTGAACTCCCCTCCTCAGTCCCAGATGTAAAAACAAGCCCATCACAAGTGTACATTGCCCTGGTAAATCTGTCAGTGGATGCTAAAACACGGCCTATATGTCATCCAGACGCCGCACGCTCCGCTCGCCGAGACACTGCAAAGAGGCAATAGAGGAGATTTACTTGTTGGGGGGGGGCAACATTGTTATTTTCACGTCTGCTCCTCTGGGACCTGGCAGGGATTTTTAAGACTGAGTCATTGCTCACTGAGCCATTTTACAGGTGCCGGCCTTTCATTTTTTTTCGTCGGTTTTCGTTCAGGACGTTAAACCGTACTGTCCTTTCGTCGTGTATGTGAATGCACGGTCACACTGTAATTTAAGTGCAGGACACGGGACGGGCGTAATGCCAGTCTGAATAACCAGAGGTTAACACAAGTTCATAGACATTGTGTTTTGACAATTCATCTTCAATAATTATGGTCTGTCACCATGATATGATATTGTTGGCAGTAATTGAACAAACCTGTAGGAGTCATCATATTGGGCCTGAAGCAGGATGAGGTAATCATGTGGGTTTCGGTGATTAACTGCCCCTTTCTTTTTTTTCTGTTTTCTTTTTTTTTCATTGTCTAGGCGTTGACTTCAAAGTGAAGACCATTTCTGTGGATGGCAACAAGGCAAAGCTGGCAATATGGGTATGTTACAGACTCTATCATTATTCCAGTGCTTTAGTATCACTCGGTTAAACAAACATGCAGCTCTTGTTTGTCAGAGCAGAAAAATTAACTATGAAACAGCTCCAGCTCAGGTCTAGACCGGCTCTTCTCTCAAGTAACCAGAAGATGGCGCTTATGTAACACTATTTCCACCCCTTGATACCAAGGAGTGTGTCTGTGTTGTTCGTGTTTGTCTGCCCTGGTTTGTAGCCACTGGTTTTTTCCTTGCAAGTGTGAGCAGTAGTGTGCGTTTTGCAGGACACCGCGGGACAGGAGCGCTTCCGAACCCTGACGCCCAGTTACTACCGCGGTGCCCAGGGAGTCATCCTGGGTAAGCAAAGCTATTAGCACCGTCATTGCTCAAACACCTGTACGTGCATGTGCGTGTGTGTGTGTGTGTGTGTGTGTGTGTGTGTGTGTGTGTGTGTGTGTGTGTGTGTGTAAGCGCACATGTGTGCGGCCTTTGACTTTACAGTCATGCCCCTGTTGTAAAGTGAGTGATGGCTTTTCATCCTGTGACTCACACACATACGCCTGCCTCTTTCTGGAAGTTAGTTTATACTCTTAAATCAGAGTCTTCATAAGGTCATGCATGTGCAGCATGTATACACACACACACTACGGAAAGTTAAACCTCTAAAGCAGACTTCCTCTACAGTTCATGGTTTTTGACCACACTAATGATGTAAAGTAACAGAAGGCGCCTCGTTGTATCAGTGGGATTTTGACACCCCCCCCCGCGTTTTTCTTTTGTTTTTGTTTTTTCAAATAAACCAGTCATGTGTTTAAGTTGATGTTCCTTTATTTTATTGCGGTATTTATTTTAACTTTTTTGTTAGATGATAATGAGGATTATTATTAGTATTAATATTATTATTACCGAAGTGGAAATTACAGTGTTATTGTCAGTAAAGTTTCATTTGCTCTGTGATTTTCAATGATAAACCAGTCAAAAAGGTTCAGCAGTCAAGGACTTCTTACACCTGTCAGATTAATTTTAGTGTGTCAGATGGTCCTATTGCCTTACACACCATAACTACTTTTGCATAATTATTGCAGTTCTCTCAATCGTGCATCCAGAAAATCCACTCACTCATTCTGCACTTAAAATATTTTTTTCTCATCCTGTGAATGAATATTTTCCTGCATTCTGAGCATGCCCTGTTCATTCTGTGTCACAGTGTACGACGTCACGAGACGGGAAACCTTTACAAAGCTCGACAACTGGCTGAGTGAGCTGGAGACATACTGTACAAGGAATGACCTTGTTAAAATGCTTGTAGGGAACAAAATTGATAAGGTCAGTGTGTTTGTCTATAAAATTGTGATGTTAAGGGTGCGCGTGACATTTTTAATATTTAGCTTCAGTGCAGTCTTCCCTTGGTTTATGCTCTTTAGATATATATGTGATACACACACAGAACAGGGAGATGGATTGCCCCAAAAATAAGTGTGTTTTACAAAGTGAGCCCTCGACCAGCTGATGGATTGCTAAGCTAAACGATAGTAGCACTTTCATATTTTCTGGCAGCTGGTCCTTTGCCAGGATACCAGAATCAGTAAGTGGAGTTAAAAACGTGTACTGTTATGAATTCATTGCGTTCTGATCTTTGTCTGTGAAAACCACTTTCTCTCTCTGGCCCGTGACGACCACAGTAGCTGACAGCCCAACCCGACAGACCTCAAATAATCCATTACCTTTCCTTTGTTTTAGGAAAACCACGAGTTAGACAGGGCCGAAGGGCTGAAGTTTGCAAGAAAACATTCCATGCTTTTTATAGGTAAGTCAGGAGGATTCCCCGCTCTACAAAGAGCTGCCGGGCACATGAGTTACACCAGACTGTTTCACAGGGGAGGCAGAGTTTGAAATAACTATCATACTCGCCGAGGAATGCTTGCATACTTCTATTTATAAAGCAGGCTTCATATATCATCTTTAGTGCACTCTCTTTTTTCCCCCTCTGCTGTTATTTTTCAGGTTTGTCAGTAAAAAGGGGGAACTTAAAAGTTAACACCTAGTTTTTATCTTGAGCACTTAAAGTGTTATTTGGTAATATGTAAAGATTTCTTGACATGTTTTCCAAGCAATTCTCAAAGATATTTCTCGTGATTTGTCATAGTAGGATTTATTTCTTTATGCTATGGTTATTACAATTGAAATGTTCCTGGATGTTATCATGCTACGCAGCAGGTGCTGACTAGAGCCAATAATAACCTGCTATGGTCCAGTATTAGCATCGTGGAGCTGACAGTTACTGTTGAGATGTTTTCCACCACTCTGCACTCCTGCTGGGGGGGCCAGCAGATGATGACATCAAGACGCAGACATTAACAGTTGTTGTTTCTGCGTTTTGTCTTCTTTTTCTCCACCTTTTCCAATCTCTGCCTCCTCCCCATTCCCGTCCCTGTCACTTCTCCCCTCCTCTCTCCTTCCCTCTGCACTCTCTGTCCTCCCAGAGGCGAGTGCAAAGACGAGGGACGGCGTTCAGTGTGCGTTTGAGGAGCTGGTGGAGAAGATAATCCAGACTCCTGGCTTATGGCAGAGCGAGAACCACGGCCGAGCAGTCCAGCTCACCGACGAAGACGCAGGAGGTGGAACCTGCGGCGGCTACTGCTCCCTTGTCTAGACTACCTATACACACACATTTAAAGATTTACACGGGACAAATACCCTCGAATACAAGCATATCCACACACACACAAGCATACACACTTTAAAAGAACAGCTTCCCTTCCTGCTGTGTGCTGTCCTGAGCTCCGTCCTCACACATCAAGGCATTAGAGATCCAACTTTCTCCTCTCTTCTTAGGTGAAAGTGTTTATTTCTCTCTCGCAGACAGACACACACACACACACACACACAGACCTTTTGCACACTTTCTAGTGACAACGCGGCGCTAAAATGCAAATACAGCTCAGCTTTCCTGTTAATGGAATTTGAGTGTTTCTCTCTTTCTGTTTTGTTTTGAGTCGCAGTTTTGTGCAGTCGCAGTGCCACGGTCAACACATTAACCGTTCTCGCTTGATACTCGTGTGATTTAGTTATAGGGATGCAGTAAAGCGAGTCCAGAATCGTGAGCCAAAGCTTGTCAGACATATGGCTAAATCTCTGAAGTATGATAATGAGAGTTGAAACTCTTGTATTTGACCTAGGTTTCTTTTCGTATCAAGCATGCTTTTTGTCCTTGGCGTACCTCGCCTTAGCAAGCACAGCTGCATCAAAGCAGGGCAGACTTTTCTCCAGTGTTAGTGTCACTTTTCTTCTGCCCTGCACTTTGTCCTGTTCCCCATGCACAGGCTCTAAGATTATAATGCTGCTTATGGAGGAGCTTATCAAGCCGAGCCGTCTTGTATTTTATCTCGGCACTCTCGGTCAAAGGCTTGGATCAAATGACTCTGTTGTGCACATGACTGCCTCATTTCTTTCCAAGTGTTTGGAATGGTGTTTTATGACTTTTATTGACTTGGACTTCAAACTAGTGCTGTGTTTTTTGAAAAGAGCATAAATCAAAGAGACTGGCACCAACATGCTTTCCACTGGGTGCTGAAGAAGAGGGGACCTCTTAAAATTGCACGCCTTTTTAAAAAAAAATTTTTTTTAAATGTGTGTAACAAGTTGCTTTAATGGAGTGCGACCTACTGGCACTCATTCACTCAGACAGATAATATCAGTAATATCACCACCACTGCTAGTCTTTCATATAGATCCCTTTGACTGGACAGAGACAAAGGAAAAGTGTTCAATATTAAAGAGGGCAGTGAGTCATACGGGTGTCTCCACTGAATTTGGAAAAATCAAAGAAAAAGCTGTGCGCTCCACATTGCTAATGGATTTCGCAGTTCTCCCATCTCTGTGTTAGCATCTGAGAAACACTCATAAATGTACTGTACCCCTGACCTCTGACCATGTTTGCAGTATTCAAGCGCTGGCATATGTTCCAGGAAATGTACTTCTGGGGGTTTGATCTCCTAACAGGGATAGTGAAAGTGACATGAATTTGAGCATGTCTCATCACACATTGATTTTTATTATTTTTTTTAATTGCATGGGAAATCTGTGTGCCATTTTTTTCCCCAGTTTGTCTGCTGGTGAATGACGTTTAGAGGCTTACTTATATTTAGCTGAAAATAAATGCTAATTTACCATTTAAATTTAATGGTTACAATAAAAAGGAAGTAGGCTTTTACTTATTAAACTGGTATAGCTGTCTCTTTTGTGTTGAAATATGTCAAAACATTTATAAACGTTGTATTTTAAGACTTTGTCGGGGAACCTTTGTGTAAAGCTGAATGTATCCATATTTCACTACAAATTGCCCTATGTATTAAACTAAATAAAGTTCTTTTTTTAAGTGAATATAAATGGATGTGTTGCTGCTGATGTGTTACTTGACGTGCCCCTGTCATCATTGCCATGTTAGAAATGTGGCTGCTAGGTGATGGGTTTTCACCCGGCACCCGTCACATTCCTGTGTCTTCAGAATAAAGACTTGGTGTTTAAACAGTGTCCGAGGAGCCCTCAGACCCCAGACGTGAGATCTGTCTAAATCATCTTTTTGGCGAACTCCTCAGGAAGCACCGCCGCAGCCATAATTCACTCTATCAGTGCTTTAACTGGGATGTGAATAATTCCTGAGCCATTATAAAAGGGTCAGGGTTGGCAGCTAAACCAAGAACTCTTCCCTTGTAGCATATCCCTCATTTCTTGCCACACTCTGGGCAGCTGTATGTCCCAGTCAAACAAAAGAGACGCGGAGCCCAAAGTCTTCCTGTGGTCCAACCATGTGCTGAGCTGCAGCACCACTGTTTCCTCATGCCTACACTGAAAAAACAGTCTTCGAGGAGCTGAGAGATTATATATTTTGGAGAATACGTTTGTTTGGTTTACCTTTTAGTGACATATTGTGCAAAGTTGTGCAGTGGATGGTAATTTTCGAACCCCCACCCCAACCTCAAATGCTGTATGCATCAGAACCTGAACCTTTTATTTAAAGAAGGAAATGGAACTTTTTGCGATTTAGAATCTGTTTTTTGTGAAACTGTCCTTGGCAAAGACAGATGGACAACTTAGATATTAGATCTACTGTGAAGACAAGGTTAGAACGCGCAAACTCCACACATAACCAGAGGCACTAGAAGACGAGGTTCTACTGAAGCACCAATGGCCTTTACATAAATGGACACTGCACTCCAACAGTTACTGAATAGTTGCATGCCCATGCAAAAAAGTAGACTAACTATAAAACTATGGTATATCTGAATTTCACCGTAGTGTTTGACTAAAAAGACACGACTCATGTCAATTAAGGTTAAAAAAAAAAGAAAAAAGGTCACCTTTTTCCAAAGTGAGTTGGAAAGTGTTTGAATGTTAAAAAAGTGATGATTAAAAATTAAATTGTCTTTTTGGCAAAAAGGTTAATGTGTTGACAATGGCTCAACTTACATTCAGAATACAGGGATATCAGGGCAGTGTAGCAGCTTGGATTTGGGGTGGAACTCTATCAAGTCAAATCAAGTATTTTTATGACTTTAAGTGTCAGGCTAAATTCAGAGATTCATCACAATCAAACCTGCGACTGAGTAAAATGGGTCTAGCGATACCCAGGATGCTAACCTCTGAGAAGCCTTTAGTTGTAACAGTTCCACCTCTGGGGTAGATGTTCCAAATTTATCCACCTAAAGCCAAAAAAGTCAAACTTTGTGCTGGCATTGCAGGAACATGACTGGATTACCACATCAATAACTTGATCACCCTCAGTGTCTGTGGTTTCAATGCAATTCATGCAGCAGAAGATTCAACAGTATGGCTTGAAGGGGTGGATGAAAGACGGTGGTTTCCCTGGGGAAAAGAGTTTTTGGTAAACCTTGGTCAAACAGAAAAGCACTGAAAGGAGGATTAAACACTCTTTGGCACCCAACATGTCACATGAAAACACCCAGAACACCTCATGTCCTGACACACCTCGCTGTCTGAGAAAGCCTGAAAGCTGCTCTGGGGGGCACTGCTTGATAGACTGCTCTCTGTCCTGCTGCCTGTGTTTGAGCATGCAGCCAGGCACAAAGCTAACAGAGCAGATCTGGCTCTCATTAGCACAACCTGGTCTTCCTGCTCCTCCTCTGCCTGCCAGAGCAGCAGGCCTTATGGGTTAGCGTTCAGATGAGCTCCTCAGGAGAGCAGTCATGCTGTCGTGTGTAAAAACCTTATGAGACATTGGGCATCGTTTCATAAGGTGTCGGGTTCCCAGACGGCACTCACGTCGTCATGCTTATTGCCATTTTGCTATCAGGTGATTGTTTTGCCATGTTAACTTATATAAGTGAGGAAGAGAGTGAGAAGGTGATTGGAAAAAGATCATCCTCTAGTACAACCACCTGCACTGACTATTGTAGTGAGGAGCTGTGATATGGTAGGGGATAGGGCTGAAAGGTGCAGCAGGCCTTTGCTGAGTTTAACAGAACTTCTGGACAAGAGCTCAATGTCCTCTGCACTTAGGGGTTTAACCTCACTTGTTGATTGTAAAAGGAGCCCGTAGGTCTGCAGATTGTTTCACTATTTTCTTTCTGAGGTAAGTTAGAGGAAAATGCCCCTTTGCTCCTTTTCCTTCCTCTAAAGTCGGGCAAAGTCGAGCTCAGGCCTCCCTTAGGTAAGCCACTGAGTCCCAGAAAACTGGGAGGTAATGACCTGCATGACCAGAACTGATGGCTCTGGCACTGCAGGTGGAAACACTTTGATTAAAAGGAACCTAGTGTTTACATTGTTGCACTCGTTCACATTTAGACCCTTTGACATTTTTGTCAGGCAGCCGTAGAATCCAGTTTCAGGCCTGATCTCTTGAACTTGAACTGTGCAACCTCCTGTGTCCTTTGCTTCACAAAGAACACCCACCACCTCAACCACCTACATTCTACAAAATCTTGAACCTTATATGGGCTTGTTGGAATTAAGCAAAGTACTTGAATGGTAAACTCCAATACGGTTCACAACTAAGGCCACAGTTTCCATGTAATTAAATAAAATTCCGCCATTACAACAAAACCTTAAATAAAGGTGTAAAAAGGCAAGCATAAGTTACTCCATAATACAGCCCATGCCCTGAAATGGAAGGCATACTTACAATGTAAGATGAAATATGGTTTTGCCATGAAATGACCAGGTTATTATAAACTTCAAATTATTCACAGGATAATTTGTGTCACCTTTTCTGTAAAAGATGTGGAAATAGTTAAGGTTAAGCCCCTCCCCAATATGACCTCCTCTCCAAAATGTACAGCATAGTGAACACTACTTACCTGCTTTTAAGTATTTGTTTGTAAATATAACTATATCATAATTTCAAGTAAAATATTATCACAAAACAAATAAAGTAAATTCTATTTAATTATAGGGAGATTGCGACATTAGTCCCTGGGTGTATTATAGTGTTACCAGAATTTCTATAGATTTTGTCGACACATCCTCAAGAGCAGCATGTTTGTTGCATATGTGTATAATAACATCAGGCTCCACATAACCTAATAAGAACAGGCCCAGGGTGAACAGGTGACCTCGGTCTTTGTTCAGCGTGAACCTCTGGCCTCGGATGCATGTAAGTCAGTTCAGCGCATAATAGATCTGTAACTGAGTTTCCTCATATTTGATACCCTGTCAATCTAATTTGAACCTAAATGATTGTATTGTAACTCACTCCTGTTATTTTCAAAAACACAGCACCGTGTGTACTAGTCCTAAAGAAAGCAGGAGATGGGTGCTCTTCAACCTCGAAAAGAAAAGTCCTCTTGCTGTTGGGGTTGCTTTCATCCCGGCCTCAGGTTACTGTGGCAATAAGCGGGAGGGCTGAGGACAGGCTGGCAGGATGAGTAACTTCATTCATCGTCTCCCCACCCATAATTCCCCATGTTCACGTCACTTCCATCCCGTGTGGCATATCTCCTGCCACTCACTGCCTCTGCGTCTCGCATTCCGCAGCCGTGTCATCATCATCCGCCGTGTCAGATCGCCCCACCAGATGCTACCGCTGCAACATGGAAGCAAACAGCCATGTACTCAGGCCATCGGCTTCTATAATAAACTAATCACATTGTATCAACATGGACTGGGTGTAAGCTTTCCACATGCCTCAAACATTTTCATGGACAGGACGCATGTTTGACTGCAGCACTGCAGAAAAAAAATTAATAAACTCCCTTCTGGGTGAGATGATTGGCATGTATAGAAACAAATTCATTATTTTGTATAAATAATCTGGGCCCCTGTGTAGTAATTTCACTGCTTATTTTTCTTTTCCAAGCTGATCTTAATTTTGGGGCCAGACCAGAGAATTTTGTTGTAAACCACCAAGACTAAAAGACCCCAATTTCATTCTCTTTGAAGAGGCAAGGAGGTCTGTAAGGTCCTGGAAGATCCACAGTTATTCGACAGAAGCCGTTTTTCCGCCAGGCCAGAGCTTAGCTTGAAAGAAGGGAGAGATTTCTGAGGTTGAAACTTCCAGACACTGTCGAGATTTCCCAGCGTCTTGTAGCTTACGTCCCTAACCTTATATAGAAGTCCAGATCACTTTGTTTTTTTTTCTGACCATTTGCTGTCCTTTACGCCTTGGATGAAACCTGAGCCTAAGTTTATTACTACACGCCACAGGAAACCTGGGCTCCTTAACTGTATAGTGGACAATTGAATTTGAAGACACAAAGCCAACCTACATCTCCCACCCTCCTACCAGCACCCTTTAGTCAAATAAAGCTCTCTCCAGGGAAATCGCAGCCAGGTCATGCAAACACAAAATACTTTCATTTCATTCTGGTTGTGTGTCTTCCGCGATCCACTTTGTTGCAGGAGTTCCTTTCAATCAGATTATATGGAATAACAGAGACATGACAGTTGTTTTGTAACCACATAGCTTACAAGAGTCATTTAGCGGGTTCAAGTACAGGTATGTCTGTCCGTTCAATGGCCTGACAGAATTCGTGGTTTGATCTTATGTTACCTAAGGCTATAGCGATCATAATTAAGCAGGTCTTTGGGTGGAGATCTGCCACTTCACTCCTCCTGGGGAGTACACCACATTTTAGCAGCTTTGTTATACTGAGGAGAAAAAAACCTGCAAAAAACAAAACATTAAGAAACTACCAGTTATGAAAAAATTTACATTTTAATGGAAATATTTTGAAGTTACATTTGATAAGCGTTAGCAATCTCCACAAATTTGATTCACAATAAATGTTTTTTGACTAGCACATTTAATTCTTTTTAATTCAATTTTATTTTATTTATGGGTGGGGTGGCTGTAGCTCAGGTGGCAGAGCAGGTCAGCCACTAATCAGAAGGTCGGTGGTTCGATCCCAGGCTGCCTCCTGGCTGCATGTCAAATATCCTTGGGCAAGATACTAACCCCATGTTTGCCTACTGGTGGTGGTCAGAGGGCCTGGTGGCGCCTATGTCCGGCAGCCTCGCCTCTGTCAGTGCGCCCCAGGGCAGCTGTGGCTACAATGTAGCTTGCCATCGCCAATGTGTGAATGACTGAATGTAGTGTAAAGCACTTTGGGGTCCTATGGACTAGAAAAGCGCTATACAAATGCAGGCCATTTACCATTTTTATATAGTGCCAAATCATAACAACAGTCACCTCAAAGCGCTTTATATTGTAAGGTAGATATTACAATAATACATACAGAGAAAACAATCATATAAACCCCTATGAGCAAGCGCTTTGGAGACAGTGGGAAAAAAACCCTCCCCTTTAACAGGAAGACAACTCCAGCAGAACCAGGGCGGCAGATGGCTGCCTCTCCCTGGCAGATTTCTCACAGTCACAGTTGCATATCAGACAGAATGCAGGTTTAAGAAACTTCTGCATTGGCTTAATTTTTTGAACCTGACAACTAGGGGTGTGGGGTTTAGCACTGTTGCCTCACAGCAAAAAGTCTTGGATTTGACTCCACTATTTGGCCGGGGCCTTTCTGTGTAGAGTCTGCATGCTCTCCCCGTGTCTGTGTGGGTTCTCTCTTGGTACTGTGCTTCCTTCCACAGACATGTGGTTAGTGGGTGATTCTAAATGGCCTGTAAGTGTAAATGGTTATCTTTCTCTGTGTTAGCCCTGCATCAGATTGATGACCCGTCCAGTGTGTACTCCCCTCTTACCCTATGGTAGATTTACACCAGCTAGTGGGCCTGATATGTTATTTCCAACACTACAGTTTTTCTGGACACTTCTAGAGTTGTTTTGCATGATTCACAGTTCAAATTAATCCTTATAGGAACTAAAAACCCTTTTAAGCTCAATTCTATGTTACTTTGAGCCAACTTTCTTTGGATTGATTGTGTGAGGTGAGCATATACTAAAGGTTCTGCTTCTGGATTTTGACTTCTAGTGAGTTCTATAACTTATAGATGCAATTTTTATTTTCTTTTGAGCACACATTTCTGTTGCCTATTCTACTGCCAAGAAGCCATATTTGGTTTTCACTCACGTTTGATGAATTTCATCTTGTGTTTCAGCTTTAGGTGGCTGTGAATTTCTTGGAATTTGGAAAGGAACTGTTTTTGATTGTTTGTTTCAGATGTCAGATGAAACCGACACCTTCAGATGCCATAGACTTGGTAACCAGATGTGCATACATGTGGACATTCCTGTATGCCTGCCTGCAATATCTTTGTGGCTGTGTTGGTGTGTGAGCGTAGTGAGGTATAAAGGAAGCTGTAGTGCTAGATTGGCTACTTCGGGATCCCCCAGTTGCAATATGGCTCATGTTATTACCTGCTGAGCTCCAGCTTGTGTTAACGCAGAGCAGTACCGTCTGCATGTCTTGCTTTACATCAGCTTTCACAAACACTGTGCCCAGAGCAGGTTGTAATAAAAAAACAGACCCCCCACCAGCACCACACCCTACTAATACCTTGTGCCTCCCCTGGGGCTGTGAACTGATATTGTAACAATAGTGTGTATGGGATTGGTGGAGGGGTAGCCTCTTGCTTCCCCACAGCTATAACCTTGACTTCTTCACAGGGCTCAGAGCAACTCCCAAATTCACTTATGGAGATGGATTTCTGGGCTCGTTTTCCCAGGAGGCAGCAGTCCTGCACTCAGATATTTACATTCATCCAATCAAGTGTCAGACAGTAGCACGTATATATATTTCATTGAGCTCATGAGCTGCCAGCCATTACCACCTCCACTGTGTGGAGATCAAAGTCTGACTCCTTTATTTCACTTTCTCGCTGAATGGTATGAGAATAGGGATACACCTCTCAGGCATGTATGAAGCTACTGCCAACAGCTAGTTAGCTTAAAATGTAAACATAGGTATATCATAAACGTCAGCCTAGAACTGGAAGCAGGGGGCAAACAGCTTGCCCGGCTCCAAAGGTAACACAATCCTACCAGCATATTTAGAGTTCACTAATAAACACTTGCCAGACTAGCTGTTTCCACTCAAAATACTAAGGTAAAAATGTGCAGAAGCACTCCTTATCTAACTCTTGGCAACAAAGCAGATGAGCACATTTACCAAAGTATCCATATACCCCTTCAAATCAGACAATGTGCCATTCAGACACATTTTTGCTTCAGTAGCCTATTAACTGACAGATCTGTCTCCCTAAATACAAACCAAACAGGCCATTAGGCTTTAATTCAATATTTTACTGGTCTTCATTCTAACATTGCTCAGCCAAGCTATTTCAGCTGCAAGGAACCTGACAGTTATCATATTTACCTTCTGTCATGGCAACGCTGACAAGAAGCGTTTAAGCTAATGCTGGTTGTGGCCTGGTACCACGAATGCACTGGGTGAAAAAAAAAAGCTGTGAGGTAAGACTTTGTGCACATTCTGCTGCAGTGTAAATACAACCTCATTTCTGAATGTCCCTTCTTTGTAATGCCGACTCAGGGAAGTATCTCCTATCTGTCTTTTCACAATCACTAACAAGAAGCCCATAAAAATCACAGCCAGACTGCTCCGAATAAAAGCGATACTGTCTGTGACCATATATGTCCCATAGCAGTGGTCCCGTGGCCATCTGCACCCAAAAATTATAATAAGCATTATAAGCATGTTGATTGAACTCGGAAAGAAGAATTGTTACAGAGTGTCCTCTGTAGCAGTGAAAGGATCATATTTTCCAAAGGCCTCAGGAGGTCTTGTACAGTCCTTGCCAAATGGTGCTAAAGTCACGCAGCAGGCTATAAAGCGCTACTGTACACAGTAACTGAGGTCTCCTTAGAGGCAGATGAACCACAGCTGAAGATAGAAACCATGCAGATGTCCACTTAAGAAACTGGTCTTGGTTTTGAAACGTCTACCTTGGCTACCGCTGGATTTCCAATGAGTCAGGTTGGTCCAAGATTTTAGAATAACTTTGATTGCTTTCCCCCCATGAATTCAGACTTCTGTCCTGGAATACTGTGTACATTGGGTTTATGCAGTCTAAATAGTGATTAGTCCATGTAGGTCTTCTTTTTTTGTTTAACCAAACAACAGTATTTGTGAGAAAAGAAAAAGAAATCAGGCTTTTAACCCTCAGGTGATTGTACGTGGCCCTCATTCATTGGGGTCATTTATGACATCTGTTTTCTTTTACTGTAAATAGACAAAACAAATTGCAATACAATCAATTCAATTCAATTCAATTCAAAGCCTATAATATTAAAATGCATCTATTCCTTTACCCTGCACAACTTTCAGTTCATGTAAGAAAATCAAAGAAGGTGGAAAGTTGAAAACATCTTTTATGATTAAAAATATCACAACAGCAACTATAAATGTAAGACTGGAGTCATGAATGAACCCACTTTGTTACTTAAATAGCTAATTGTGATCTCTACATATGGTTTGTGATATAAATAATAGTCTTTTGGATGATTCCTAAAAAATAAGAATAGCACAAATATACAAGCAGTGTTAAGTATGTTTAAACACATAAACAGGGTTTATAAATTACGGTGTTACGGTTAATGTTTTAGTTGCTAAACACCAGCAACCGTCTCTACAGTCTCCAATTAAAGATAGCAAGTCACACATCACCAGAAGATTAAAAGAATCATTCAGTTTTAAACACAAATAAAAGATTCTTTTAAGAAATATCAACACTGAACTGGAAGTCTTAGCTCTGCTTTTTAAATGTACTAGATAGCTTAAACATTATTAATAATAAGAAGTAATCAAAAAAGTAATGATAAGTAAGTCCATGGCGTATCAAACAACAGCCAAGGAACACAGATGCATTTCTATATGTTATCCCTGCATAAACATAGAAAAACAATGCTAATGGGCTTATCTATAGCCAGAAGTCACATGCTCACATTTTTTGGACTAGGCTAGATATCTGATAAATGTCAGCAGTCTGCTTAAGCAGAACGGTTGTTTGTAACCTGACTTCATCAAACTGATGAAATTCTGAATCCAGACAGCTTCTCTGTGCAATTTCATGCCTAACATGTGTACACATTTATCTGAGTAGGGGGAGAAAACAAAGGGGATCCATAACTAACATCTGGAAGAATGAGCTCCTGCATTGGCCGAGTGTGCCCACTCAATTCCAGATTTATGGTAACATTACAGCTTTGGCTCCGGGTATGTGCTTGAGCAATGTGAAGCCTATTTATTTGCTGGCCTTCGAAACTGCCTGCCACACTCATGCAGTTTGCCAGGTCTGCTGCCTCACACACTGTCGCTATGTCTCTCCTCCAACCTCCCAGAATGTTTAAAAATCACAATATGTTCTTATAAAATGGTAAAATATGTTTTAGCATCTGTGTTTAAGACCTTTTAAATACCACTCTGATTGTTCTGTAATGCCATCGTTTTAAAATACAAACCCAATTCCAATGGGATGCTGTGTAAAACCGAAATAAAAAACAGAATGCAATGATTTTGCAAATCTCATAAACCCATATTTTGTTCTCAACAGAACATAGTAAACATGTCAGATGCTTAAACTAAGCTTTTTACTATTTTTTGAAAAGTATTAGCTCATTTTGAATTTGATGACAGTAACAAAAAAGTTGTGATGAGGCGATCAAAAGGCTGGAAAAGTAACTAAAGTACTAAAAAGAAAAAGCTGGAAGAACATTTTGCAGCTACTAGGTTAACTGGCGACAGGTCAGTAACATGATTGGGTATAAAAAGAGCATCTTAGTGAGCCAGAGTTTCTCAGATGTAAAAAACTGCATCAACAAATTGTGGAACAATTTCAGAACGATGCTGTTAAAAATGAAATTCTGAAGACTTTGAAACTGTTGTCATCTACAGTACATAATATCAGCCAAAGACTCTGAGAATCTGCACAAAGGATAAGACTGAAAAACGATAATTGATGACTGTGATCTTTGGTAAATGGTAAATGGACTGGTTCTTATATAGACCTTTTACTCTTTCTGAGCACTCAAAGCGCTGTACACAACTTGTATATTCACCCATTCACACCCATTTGCACAAGCACATTTTTCTAAGTGCTTTCTAAGTAACATTCACACACACATTCATACTTCGATGGATGCATCGGAGAGCAATTTGGGGTTAGTATCTTGCCCAAGGTGGTCAGACGAATTGAAATTTGAAGTTATTTTTGGACACTGCATCCTCCAGACAGAAGAGCTTATATATATTTTTCTTCAGGGAAAGCCTTGCATATTTGAGCAAGACAATGCTAAACCACCTACTGCAGCTATTGCAATAGCATGGTTTTGTGGTAGAAGACTCCAGTGCTGAACTAGCCTGCGTGCAAAATTTGGCATATCATGAAATGAAAAATTTAACTATCCTCTATCAGAGAACAGTGGGACAACACTCCTCTCCCAAAAGAACAGAAACTGCTCTTTTGGGAGAGAAATGACTGTTGGTAAAAAACAGAGCAGATGTTTCCCTGTCCCAACTTTTTAGAGAAAAGCTGTTATCAAATTTAAAATGAGCCAATATTTTTTTTCTTAAATCGTCCATCTTCTCAGTTTAAACATTTGATATATGTTCTATGATCCATTGTGATTAAAATATAAGATTATGAGATTTGCAAATCATTGGATTTGATTATTTACACTTATGGGCACAATATCCCAACTTTTTTGGAATTGGGTTTGTATGTTTCACTAGATCAGGACTGTGTGGGATTTCTTTCAATGTGACCACAAAGATGAGACCCACAACCAACACCCCCCCCCCCGGCAGACCTGACTGAATCCTGCTCAGTCTATCAACAATGTATTTTTGTGTTCCCAAACACAGAAAGTGTTAACGTGACAGGACCTTCCAGTCTCTCTCCAGGCCTCACTTGCTGCCAAACCACATTCCTCCAGCAGCTGCCATTTCTTACATCTGCTGCATTGACGTGGTTACACTTGACTGTAGTAAGGAATTTATTTAGATTTTCTATGATGAAATATTACACAGAGACACCAGGCCGTGCTCTCCTCTATGTCTTATTTGTGATCCCCCAGTTGTCATTATGTTATGGGTGGTTGTGGCTTCTGTTTTACTCTGGAGTGAAACAACATAAGTCAACGTAAGCCTTTATGAGTATTTTGTACATTTATTATCACTAAACGAGTCTTTTTGTTATTTTTTATACAGCAACTTGTGGTTAAAAAACTTGTAAAAATGCTTTTGAATTCTAATTATGCTCACAATAATCATACATAAAGAGTAAACAAAAAAACAAAAAATGCCATCAACAACCTAAAAATATCAGTTAATGGTACATCCAGTGGATCAGTGGCAAAAAATGACTGTAATGTTTTGGCCAGTATAAAACACTAGCACCTCAAGATGAGATCATTTTATCCCAGATTTATAATGAACGGCAATGCATAAGTATAAAAATCCCCATCTAACTTAAATGATGAGCTGGTGTTGTGTCCACACATAACAGACAACTTGTGTCTTAAAGTGTATCTTTAGACACTTTGTTACTAGCAGCTGCCATTAAACATATAATTTATTCCTATTTCTTCAGCAGACTCTGTGAAAAATACCACAGATACACACGGGCCCAATTATTCAGCATGACAATCATCCCAAAGACACGGTCATATCGGTAAAAGAATACCTGGATAGAAGAAGACACAATGAAACAGTATCAGTCGTAGATTGGCCTCACCAGAGCCTCAACATTGTTAAAGGCTGTACTGAGAATTTCAGGCTTGTTAGAATTGCACAAACCCTCTGTGCAAACTCTATATACTGTATTTTCATGTATGTTTGTATGCTTAATAGCACCTGTTTCCTGTTTTTCTACCAAAATATAAAGACATTAGTGTGGCTCAAGACTTTTCGACATTACCTTACAACAGAATGTATTTATTAACTATATCTAAGCAAAAATAAAGAGAGAGAGAGAGAGAGAGAGAGAAAAGTTAAAGTTGTGTGCCCATCTGAGTAAAAAATCCAAGAACTCCTTTTTTTTTTACATGTGGAAAGTGGGACCATGATGCACCCACCTCAATGAGGCACTCTGTGTGCAAATTGCAAACCTTGCAAGATTCCACTTTCCTCAACTGCTCAATACATCAGGCTAAAACCCACATTTCAGTGCCTGGCTGAGGTTTTACCCCACATGGAATGGGGAGCCATATCAGCATTGGAGGGCAAAGTGGCTGCTGGTGACACCACAGAATGCGAAAACAACAATCATGCAATCATGGCTTATCGTGCCGCCATGAGTGTTATTTTTGAATTATGCTGCCTCGCTAACTGGCAACACCCAAAGTTCATTCACAGGAACCGAAATAAGACTTAAATGAAAGGTTTCTTCCTGCGGAACAATAAGGCCTGTTTGTAATGAAAGTTATGAAACCTCATGACCATGTCCTTTGCCTGTACACCAAATTTTCTAACTCTTCCATGTTCCAATACGACTGCTATATTAAGGCCTAGAAAAAAGTTGTTTTCGACAGTAGCTGACACTGTTTTAGGTGACATGACATTGACAGTGCCTTTGATAAGACAGCGATAATTGTGCTATTGTGTCCTTAACTACAGTAGCTGAATTTAGACTAGTCTAACCTTAACCTTAAACCTTGATTGATGTCAGGTTGTCATAACACACACACAAAATAATGGCAGCTTTGCATTAAAAAGTACACAGCTGAACAAATGACACTTAAAGCTGGGGTAGGCATCACTGGGGAAACATGCAGTAATAACCTTTCAGCAAACTGTGATTAAAGTTGTCTGAGAGGAAATTTGACTTGTGCACCTCCTGTGGGATCTGGTTTCAGGCTTCAGAAAAAGTGTCCACATTGGCAGTGGGATGTGGTGGATGAATGGGTTAAACAGAGCAGTTTTACTAAAGAAAGTGGAGTTCCTGTCATTTGTAAAGCCAAATGTCTATGTAGTGTTTGGCGTTACTATTTATAGGGTGTTTCTATGCACATGCTGGTCTGGTTGGAGGGGTTAGACGGGAGAGAGAACTTTTTTTTTATTCTAATCTCTCCCCTTTGCCAATTTTGACTCCCAGGCTGGGAACCAGTGTCCTAGCATTTAGACTGCTGATCATAATGGTGCTAATCTATGGAGCAGCAGATCTAGAAAATCGTGTTTGTTAGTAACGCATTGTGAAAGTAAGTACAAACTTGGGGCGAACATTGAGTCCTGAGGCATTTCAAATCCTTCCACGGTTCCCCTTTGGATCTGAAACGAGATGCATTGTACTTTGATGAGGCCGGATGCTGGAAGGCCAGCAGCAAGTTTGGAGTTCATCAATTCCAAAACAATGACTGTGAATAATCTCAAGTCCAACTCAAAAGAGAAACTGAGTTCAAAACATTCTCAGGGTAATTTTAAGTGCTGAAATATGGACATACCGACTCCCATTGGGGGATTTCATGTGTATATGAAAATAGATATGTCTTCTTGACTTTTGTTTGCACCAACACAAGTAAAAGTACCAGTTCTCACCCCTTGGCTTGCATGTCATCCTGCCTGTCCCTGATCCCTTGTTGGCAGCTGTATGTTGGCTTGGGAACACAACACCTCTGGAAGGGGTGTCATTGTTTGTAGCAGCTGTTTAGTCGGCCTGTCTCAGGAGCTCAGGGGAAGGCCAATTACCAGGATTTAGGCTGTTGGGAAACAGCTGAGGTGCAGGCAGCTTAACTGCTTGTGCAGCATTGTTACTATCACTGTGTGCGTGTGTGACACTTGGATGGACTGAAAAGAGGGATCCAGGGAGGAAATTCACAAGCATTGTCCTCCAATAAACAAACAGGGAGCTCTACTTCATGTGGCGGTTCATGGTGGGCTTGTTTGGATGGTAGAGGGAAACAGTAAAAGATCTGACTAACCTCTGGACAACAGCGCTGAACATGAGAGCTGTTGTGTTGCAGGGCTTTGCGGTGAGACTGCGACTGGGATTATGTCAGTTTACGGAGGAGAGGAACACACGATTTGCGTGGTTGGACTTTGTGTAAGCATTTTCTTGCCGACAACACGGCGCGGCACATGTAGGAGCGCCTGCGGTCAATGAAATCATGTGAATGAAAGCTGAAAAACTTGACACCAGGTATCAAAGCATAGATTTCCTGCCCCCGAAGACCCGTTCGTGTTCCGTTTCACGAAGAGCATGTCTCTCTTTTCTGTGAGAGGAGTTTACTCTGGCAACTCAACCACCTACACTTATCCATTTCCTAGTGCTCTCAGGTCAGAACAATGTGCATGCCTCCACATGCTGTTCTTACAAGTGCAACTGACCTTTTTTGTTTCAAACTGGCATGTGTCACAATTTTCCCTCCGACCCTCTCTCAAAACAAAACGGAGATGATGTCCACCTGTAATAACACCCAGCGTGTCCTCGTTTGGCCAAAACCAGTGTTTACTTGCGGTTCCGTGTAAGCACGGCTCTCTCCGTCTTGTTCTCGGTGGTTTGCGAAGACGTTTATTATGAGAAACGAAGACAGGAAATATTTTTCAACTGCCTTAGGTTAGCTCAACAAGGAGAGGGAGTCAGAAACCACACCACAATAAAGCGCAACGCAGAAGAAGTGCAGAGAAATGTGGCTTTAATATAATAATGGAATCAAGAAGAGAAAGGCGGAATGTGAGTGATTTGAGGAAATGATACATAATGAAAGAGAACGTAAGACAAGACAAATGAAGCGTGAAAGGCAGGAGTCGGATTCCTTCTTGGGTGAAAAAAATGTTGTCTTCACTGTGAAAATGAAATATCTACAGGTAAAACAAAAATCTGAAATAATGAAAGTAATCCTTTTAGTTTGTTATCTATGCGCTCACTGTGCAGTGCAGTTCAGCTCATTCTTGCATGTCTACTCAAAGCTCCCAGACTAATGCAAACTTAAAGTGAAACTGATCTACAGTACAGATGTGCCCATTGGGAAAACATAATAATTTATAGGGTCTAATTTGTAATAATAAGGCTTCGCTGACCCTTTTTCCCTCCCATGTGATTAGTTCTGTTCACACAGTGTCCGTGATCTAAGCGGTGGCCTTAATGTCTCGCCTTCTCAAACACCCATGAAGTTCCAGTTGATCCAAAACAGTCCCAAACCTGAAATGATTGCAAGGCCGGATGAATTTTTTAATCAGTCAATTCTTTCAGGAATCTAACAATTAGGCCCAGCGGTTCCCTTGTATTTGCATCCAAAAGACAAAGTCCTGGTTTGAATGAACAGAGGCTCCTCGAAGCATCCTTCGCAGCAAGGTAACTAATTACTTCAGCATGCCACTGGAGTCGTGTTTCTTCATCGAATGGGGAAATGGTTTTCAGAACGTCTGCTTTCTTAGATTTCCCTCTGTGTGGTTTTACCTGGTGTCAGCGAGAGTTTAGTTTGCAGCAAAATGGCGAAGGTGAAGTCCAGAGAAGTCTGTCTCATGCGCTGAGATAACCGTGCACTTCCATGCCTCCTGTCAAGTCCTTCACCAGCAAATGCAGAGAAGCCACAGATAAAAAGGTGACTGGGAAAGCTATAGGCAGAGTGGAATATCACTTAGGTTTTCAATGGAAAATGTTGCTCAGGGAATCTGGGGTTTGGCCAGCTAAGTGCAGTGAGGGATGAGAGGTCAAAAAAGCTGAAAGGATTCTTTCAGGAAGTGTCAGCGAGAGCCATCTCGCAGGTCCAGAGACAGCTGTGTAACAGGAAAACCGAGGGGACATCCTGATTGGTTCTGATTCGTAATGAAACCACAGGATGCCTCTTGCAACACTAGCCAGATTGTGGTGTTCACTCCCTTCAGTTTGGTAAAAGCTCTGTCACCATCTTACAAAACCCTTGCAGCCTTGTTTCCTCTAGCTTGTTACCTCTCCTGCCAAGAGAGAGGTCTTGGCCTCAGCTCCGTGGCAGAGCTCAGGTTTGGGAAACGCAGTGGCATGGTAGAGCCATTAATATACAGGAAGGACTGAGCCCCAAGGAAAAGGACACACCTCGGAAGTGTGAGGCATAAATTCAGTCTTTCCCCTGGACTTCCTGAGGTGCCACATCACTGTATAAAAGCTTGTTGCTTTGTCTGTTGGCTTTATCATGCAGAATCCACCGTACCGCAAATGTTCAAATTATAGTCGCAGACTATAGTAGGTATCCACATCATGACAGAGGATATAGAAAACCAAAACTTTATGAAACCTATATTCAAAGCCATTTATCTCCTTCTGCTCTCTTCAACTGCAAAGAGACAGATTTTGATGTGATCCCAAGTTGAACAAATAAAGTCAAACATTCTCGTTAAGGTAGCAAAAATACACATGAGATAGCAAACGCTGGGGCCCAAACCACTAATGTGTGGTATGCGGTTGACGCAGCTAACTGCTGTGTACATTCAGCTCTCCCAATGGTTTGTCATGATTAGTTTGTTTAGCTCTTAAAAACCACCACGCCTTTTGTGTCATAAACAAACATCTCCTATATTACATTTAGTGTCGAGCCGTGGCCCGTAGATGGAATTAAAACTTTGGCCTCCTTACATATACAAAAGAAGGCTAAAGTTGCCCAAAGTGACTGTTTACAGAATTTGTGTTTGCATGTTCTTCACTCATCAAAACGTTTGAAATGATAAAAAATAACACTCCTGTGTGTAATTTGCGGCACTTTCATTCTCTCTAAATACTCTTACCATGTAAAATTTCTTCAGTTTGTGTTTAAATCTGGACTATAACTGAATAAAGTAACTGAACGTACTATTAGAGGTTTCGCTTATTGTTGTAAACCCAAATAGATTTATTACAAATCTCCTCAGTTCCACACAGGCTATATACGTTTTTGTGTTTCTTCTTTTTTTTACATGTAGAAACCCTACATTTGATCGCACATTTTTCAATTTCAATTCAATTCAATTTTATTTATATAGCGCCAAATCACAACAAAAGTCGCCTCAAGGCGCTTCATAGATACAGAGAAAAACCCAACAATCACATTTCTCACCAATGTTCTTTACATCTACGATGAAAGCGTCACTTCCGGTGATTGCTGATATTGCTAACAGTTTAACATGTTAGCAATTTTTTAACATTTAAGCTTTAATTGTATATGCATGTACCCACCTTAACCACCTGTAGCTTGTAATAGCCTGTTTTAAAGCCTTGATTTGAGAATTGCCTTTTTGTTTTTTGGGGTGTGTTAAAGGATCAGAGGGTGGAGTGCTAAGTTATCAGTTAACACTAGGAAGCTTGGTTAACAAGGCCAGATGCACGTAGTTGTAAGTAATATCACAGCTCAGTCACACTAGAGTGAAAATAGAATGGCAGCCTACTTACCACTAGGAAAAATTGTTGGTTTCTTGTTTTTTTTCTTCTTACTTGTTTTTACTTTCAGCAGCTGATTGCAAGTAGTTACAGTGACCTGTCTCCAAACAACAACAGTCTGACTGCAATCACTGTCAGACAGATTGTTGAAGGTTTGCAAATCATTGCCAACTAATTTCAAAATGTGGACAGATTGCCAACGGGTTGCAATCAGTCAGAGTCAGCTTGCACAACATGCATCTCTTTGCAATAGGAGGCTCAACTTAAAAGGTTGTACTCTTGTTTTCTTTTCAAACCTATGAGCTTCTGGCTTGACCTGCAAGCTAATGTGAAATTCCATTTGGTGCAATTTTTGTTGTGTATGCAGACAACAGCAGATTTGTGATTCCTCTTCTATTTATCACAGTTAATCGCCCTATCAGCACAAACAGATACCTGTCTGCGAAACAGAGGGCCTCAATTGGCCAAATGAGGAAGGTTACAGGAACTTCCACATTGGCTTAATTTTCACCCGTGGAAGTTGTTGCTTGGTATTAAGTTCGTTAGTGAACCAGTAACTAGAGATGGACCGATCCGATATTACGTATCGGTATCGGTCCGATACTGACCTAAATTACTGGATCGGATATCGGAGAAAAATAAAAAATGTAATCCGATCCATTAAATATCACGAAAGCACCTCACAAAACTTGCAACACGCCGTAACTCACCTCAGAACGTTAGCACGTCGAGCAGTATGCATCACGTGATAGAGCGGCTGTGGCATGCGGGACCTGTCGGTGGTCTGGATAGCATGTGGAGCTTCGCTAGCAACCCGGCATTTCATCTCCGACAAAGTTATCCCCGAGAGAAGTAAAGCAAGTGTGTAAGTCCATCTCTGAATGTTTGTAAAGCATTCCTGCGTTAAGCTTAACAAACGACTGCCTCTTCTTGCTGCTACTTCAATCATGAAACTGCTTAACGATCAGCTGATCGGCTTTTCTGTCGGGAGTACGTCTCTCTTGTTTGCTTTTGGCCCACTTTGCACCAGAAAGAGGAAACCAGCGGCTGAACAACAGCAGAACGTTTAAGCTTGATAAGCTGTTGTTAGAATTTATTTAATATTACTTTCTACTCGAGGATCTTTTCCTACGTAGCTGACGGCTGGTAACTGTGCAGGGGCGGATCTAGCAAAGTTTAGCCAGGGGGGCCGATAGGGCATTAACAGGGAAAAGGGGGCACAAAGACATACTTTTCTTTCTTATTCTCATTTAAAATGTCGAGCTTTTAATAAATAATTATCTGACAGCCAAAGTTTTAATTTGATGCAAAATGAATAGAAGTCCATTACTGTATATAGTAACTATTAAGTCTAATATATATATATATATATATACCCTAGTAAGCTATAGTACTTTTTCCTTTGTGAAGGTACCATCTGTGCAGTCTGCAATTTTGTTGAAGAAAGATGTTGAATCTATTTAATATTTCTTGAAAAATAATTGATTTCTGTGCATTTTTTTCACACTGCATCAAATTAAGGTTGATTACGTCGATTAAGCATCATGAGGTGGAGTGTGAGGGGTGGTTCCCTATTTTTTATTTATTTATTTTTATTGTTGCTGGGAGTTGGAACCCTATTAGTTAGGTTGCTTAATATATATGCTAAGTACTCTTTAAAATACCAGAATAGGGAGGATGGTGTAGGTTTAAGTTTATTAGATTGATCAGTATTGCTGAACTATGAAATATTTTTTTTGGATACAGGTATAACAGAATAGCTTTAGTGTAGTTGTTGTTTTAAACTTGAGTATGAACTTATACAAAATGCAGCAAGATATTTAAAAAACAGTTTTGTTGATTAAAAAACACTATATCGGATTCATATCGGTATCGGCAGATATCCAAATTTATGATATCGGTATCGGTATCGGACATAAAAAAGTGGTATCATGCCATCTCTACCAGTAACATGGAAAAAAACAAACAAAAACAAACCCCAAACCCCATCGATTTCATTTAGAGGTTTATTCATTGCTTTCATCAAGTAACAACTGTTTTTATAAAAGATATTTTACATGAGAGCAAATCGGACAAGATGAGGAGATATGTGTTTGGTCATTGGATTGAAAATCCAGTCTCTATCAAAACAAACAAACAAATAAACATAACATTTCAATTTATATAACTTAACAATAAAAGAACCAAACTATGGTCACCACTTTCTTTGTTTCGACAAAGTCTGAAATAATAATTTATAAGCTTTAATATACGTTTGCTTTCCATTCGTCAGCATGGTTGTGAAAGCATGGTTTGTGCTGGAGAAAGACATATACAGTACCAAAACTCGTGGCTTTGTTTATACTTGTAGGGTTTTCTTTGGGGGAGGGGGGGGGGGCAGGTAGGAACAACAAATGCATCTTTGTTGTCTCTGAAGCCTCCGTCCTTTTGCTCTGCCTCTTCCCAGAAAGCGGGTATTGTGTGAGGTGTGAGGGTCACGAGCGGCCCAGAGGTTCAGAAGTGCGATTAGAAACACAAGGAGCGGGTCCGATGGTACCCCGCAGCCACCCTGCCTGGATCAGGTGTATAAAAAACACATGTGGGAGCCCCCCCACCTGCATAAGCAAATAGTGCCTGGGGAGTGGCTAGTGCGATTCATTCCATAATACTTCCATAGTCACACTAACAGGAATAACATAGAGTTGTCCTTCATTTCTCTTTACTTCCATTCATTTTTATGTAAAAACACCTCCACTGAAAACTGTAAGTGCAGCTTTTTTTTTTAAACAGTTTGCACATTCAAGACACATAAAAAGGTCAAAAAGTTACTTTGTGCAGCTTCACTCCCTCTCAAAGTCCTTGACCAGATGCACAGTCTGGGTTTGTCAAAAAAAAGAAGGAAAACTGCACAATTTCTGAAGGAGTGTACATTTTGACACATATAAACAGTACCTTGAAGATATACATAAAATTAAAAAGTCAGCACAGAAAGCCAACTTCAACTTCTCCCATTGACTTCAATTTCATTCCCCCTGTTTGTGAAGTTGGCATCGGTCCCCCCAAACGTTTCTAACATATGCACCGTACATTAGTACATTCTAGATTCTTTCCATTGGATGACAGAAGAAGCGCTTGATGCTTAAGAGAAACTGAGTTTTGATCAAGAACAAAACAGACACACACACACAGACGGACAATAACAAATACTTGCTTGGCCGACGAAAAGATAATACTGAAATGTATTTTTGAAGTCAGGGGTAAAAAAAACGGAGCAAAGGGGAAGAAAGTCAAACTTTTAAGCCTGTTCTCTGGCTCCTTGTAAACAGCAATTAGAATGTAATGCTAAACAGCTGAGAGGGCTGAGGATCAAAAGGCTGGGGGTGCTCGTGGCGGTGGCTTTTTTTTCTCATACTGGACCATCTTGTTCTGAGCGCAGACGTGAAAAGGCAACAGTGTCCGCATAAAACACTGATAATGCAAAGCAAAAACATCCCTTTTAGGTCATGGCATTCCTCCACTGAGCCTTAAAGCACGCCTCTAATGCGTATATCTTTGTCACCGCGTCTTCATTTGGGTCCAGCTGAGTGTCATGTGCACATTTGAGCAAGTAAAAAGCCATGATAAGAAAGGAATCCTTCGCTGGTTAATGAAATCCAAGGCCGAGATGTGGACAAGGAGGAGAGAGCTGGCTGCTTATCTGCGTAGCCAGCAGTTGCTGTTGGCCCGCCATCGACGTGGCTGGGACTGGGACAGAGTTCAGTTTACAGTCAAAATGAAGACTCCAGTCAAAACAAGAACAATGCCTTCAGAGGATTCACACCGGGCATTTTCCCAAGCCCAGTGCGCACCCGTACAAGTGTGTGCCACTCGAGTTCGTCGGCGCCTCGGATTGCTGAGCTCACTCAGCCCTTAAGGCACATGCTGTTGCTGGGAATTTTCATTCACAAATTGAATCCTGAATCCTGAATCTTGACTGGGACCCTAAAAAAGTGTTCCAGAGGCACGTCAGTATCTGTGCTCCACATCGACCACAGTCAGTGAGTTATTTGTCTAAACAACAAAGGCACTTTGGCAAAAAGACTCAATTTGTAGCGTTAAAAAAAGAAGAAATAAAAAATAAAACATGAAAAAAAATAAGTTAACATTACAAAAGTTTTTTTCTTTTTTTTTTTTAAGGAAATACTGCTGCTAAAACTAGTACTCGCAAAAGAGAAGATAGCCAAGGCCTCTTATGAACCTTTTTTTTCAGACATCAATAACAACCAAAAAGAATGAAAGTTCTTTTTCTGCCTCACACTTCCTGACTTCAAATACCCCCACCCCACGACCACCCTCCCTAAACAACAGTTCTTTTCATTTTGGGGTGGGGAGGGGGGAGTTTATTTGGACTCTGGTGAGTTTGCTGAAACAGGAATGTTTGCTGGTTTGCATAGAGGGGACGGGAGGACGACGTCCAGGCTAATATTTCTGCACCAGCGGCACTTTGACAGTCTTGATCTCTGCTATATGAGAGGACTTCTGGATAATGCAGCTGGTGGTCCCGGAGGCACTGTCCTTCCCCTGTGCCAGGTTGGTCAAGGCCATGGCGGCGTTGATCTCCTTCCAGTATGTCTCGTCTTTGCCTTTCGCCTTTTCTTTCTGTGTGGCTCTGGGGCCACCGCTGCTGCTGATGAGCGAGCTGACCATGCAACACGAAAGGACAAAAACAGAGAGCGTTACGATCAGCTCGCAAATGCAAATGACTCGATCTGGTCTGCAGCGTTAAGAGAAAGGCTGCTCACCTGTCACATTTACTTGATCCATGCTCTGTGGTTTCTGAAAGCAAGGAGAGAGAGAGAAAAAAAGGTTAATTTTGCTGAGTTCATCGGGGTCAATGAGGATTTATTGGAATGTCGCTGAACATACACTCTCGCAGTGTGTGTGCAGTAGTGTGTGAGGTCTATGCTGTGCGCTCTTATGCGTACACCCTGCTTTGTGAAAACATGTGTTGCTCTGTTTTCTCTCTTCGCTCAGATGCTGGACAAAAAGGACGTTTTTTTTGTTGTTTTTGGGGTTTTTTTGCAATAAGCCGTCAAGAAACAAGGTGACTAATAGGATCGAGTTGAAAGATGTTTCTTATGACTCACAAGCTCCATTCTCTAATATTTTGTTGGAAAACAAATGGGCCCGGGCCAACGTAATTGAGTTGTCTGAGGAAATCAGATCAAAAATGACTGAGCGCAGAAGATTTAAAGGGGGAATGAAAAGGCAGCAAGTGAGTCAGTGAGAGAAAGATGGATGCCTGCTCTCCCTTTCTTTTTTCCTCTCTTCAAATGGGAGCAATCTTTATCTCATATGTGAAACATTAGCAGAGGGAATAGCAGAGTCATTAAACAATGAAACCCAACTTCTCTTCGGGGCAACCAGTGTGTTTATTTCAGTGTGCTCTTGTTGCCTGAATGCGTGTGTGTGAGTGAAAGAGGAGTTCATTTGGGTGTTTGAGCTGAACCTGTCCTGCTGTCTTGGTTCCAGCCTTAGGTGAGATCTGCCCAACAGTGAGTATGAGGACACAGGCTTGGCGTTTCATGAGGCATTAACCAAAAAGAAAAAAGCAGAGCATCTGGATTTTTCTAGTCGCGTCGCCCCCGGGCGCTCTCTTTAAGTTAACTAAACACGCGTCTGAGGCCCCATGAGCTTTTAAGAAGTTCGGTCTTGACCAGATATAGATGACTGGATGACTCAAGAATGTTCAAAGGAGGGCAAACTCTCCCCAAATTTTCATTTCGTCCAAAGATAACAGAGTTCGTCATACCTGGGTTGTCTCCTGCTCGGCTGTCAATCTGATTTCCTGAATGTTCTCACCAACAGCACAGGGTCACCCAGTCTTTTATACCCCGCCAATGTCGCATTTCCCCATAAAGCAAGTGTCTAAACCTGAGCTAGTGTTTTAACGAGACCCTTCCACCAGCCACCGTCACCACAAGGCAGCAGTTGGCGGGCGTGCATTAACGTTCTCCTTTGCTAATAAAAATCTGCACCCTTCATTCTCGCTGGAATTTCATTTGCTATCGTGGTAAGAAGGGACTGGAAGAGGTTGAGCGAGGACACTGTGTTCAGGCTTCGACATAGCCAACAGAGACCCACTGAGAGCAAAGGAGCCAAAGCTCGTTCAGCGACGGGGAAAGCACATGCAACATTTAACCGTTCTGTTGTGTCACCTCTAACCTCGCCAAACCCTCCGTAGATTTTCCAAATATCTGGATACAGCGTTCAGGCTTGAAGCGCCTAATTACTCCCAACGCCGCGCTCTGTTCCTCTTTCATGACAGCGTCGGGGTTCAAGAGGCCCCAGAGCTAATGCGAGCCTGATTATAACATTTCCTGCGCTTTTCCCGCTCATTCCGTAATAGGTGTAATCCACAGAGAGAGGGAGAGAGAAAGAGACAGACAGAAGAAGCCAATCATTCTTAGACAGAAGAAGAGCAGGAATGTGTGTGTGCACGTGTGTGAGAGCGATGAGGACGTGATAACCCAGTACTACAAACCACAGGATGAGATTTGGGGCTTCAGCGTGTAAGTGTTCCAAAAAAAATCCTCTCATTCCCATCCGACCACAACTCCCTGCTGTCCCGTCTTTTGCTCTGCCTTTATCTCACTTCATCAGCGAGTCCCCTTTTCCTTTACTGATGTCCCCCAGGTCGACTGTTCACCTTTTGATTTGCTGTAATACCCCCTGATTGAGGTACTCGTCAGGAACCAGCCAAAACAAATGCAATGTTTCCCGTCTGTTTTAATAAAGAGTGACTCTGTGCTATGTCAAGAGCAGGTTTTTTTAAAGCCCCTGATATTATCCATCTCTTCTTAGTCTCCAGTTTTTAATCCCTCTATATTTCTTCAGCCATTCTTCAAATTAATTGCCTAAATTGCCAGTGTCAACTGAATACTTGAAAACTGTGAAGCCATCCTCCCTGCACCCTATCTCCATCTTTCTTTCCTGATTGTTGCCAGGGCTCCAAAACAGATTGGTCCTGATTAAAAATGTGCACAACACTCCGTAATCACAGTGCTGGCCAAATTACACAGTTTTCATGCGCTGTTTATGCCCCCTGCCCCCCTGCCTTCGAGATACATTAGCTCAGTGTTTACGGCTGTGGTGCCTGGTGTAAAGATCGGTTGGTGACAGCAACTGATAGCAGCAACATCAAAGACAAACAACAGGCAGAAGAAAAGTGTGTGTGTGTTTGTGGGATCTGAAGTGCAGCGTTTGAGACTTTCCATCCACAGCTTTAAGTGTTTCCAGGGTGTGTGAGGCAGCCACTGTCCAGATGATTCCTTTCAGAACACACACATAAAACTGTGTTTTCTGAGCTTTCTAGCAGGTGGTTGCAAGGATGACCTTTGCCACCCTGCACTCCAAGGCCCTCATTGGGGACTAGACACCAGCTCTCAACCCCTTGGACCCCAGATTTTGAAAATGCACCACTGCTTGCAGAAAAACTCTGTTTCCAAAGCCCTTTGCCTAAAACATCTAAAACTGGGATTTTTAAAAACAAGAGCAGCGCCAAAGACTCAATAAATGGCCAATAAATCACTGAAGATTTTTTTTTATTATTTTCACTTTTTTTTTCCTTTTTTAAACTCAACTACTTTGCTACTGAATACTCAGTCAACTTTGCTGTTGCCTTTGGGCTTCACTGACAGTGGGGTTGCACGGACCGCCAAAGGGGAAAGCTAAGAAGTCTGATGGTTTCTGGCATTGTGCTGGAAGTCCAAAAATACTAGCTCACTTAACATCACAGCGGGATGATGGAGGGGAAGGGGGAAAAGAACATAGGAGAAAAAAAAAGAAAAAGTAGCTTTAACAAAACTTGGTGAAAACGAGGGAAACAAGCAGGGGCTGACAAATTATTGAGGTTATGAGGTTCCACCTGTTAAGATGGCTGCAGAGGAGAGTGGCTGACTATCATCATTACCATCTGGAGCTGTTGTTAGCAACTCGCAACAATAAACAAGGAAAGCTGAGTTGCACAAACCGTGGGCTGGGCTGAATCCGACAGACAAATAAGCACACACACACACACACACATACACACACGCAAGGGCATTTTATGATATTGCAGGCTTTTAGCCTTAGTATTATCCAGAATAATTTCTCGTCACCATGGATAGTATAAAGAGTCTAAAAATAAGAATGGAATAGAAATTGAAAACAAATGATTACCTAGAAACAGAAAAGATGGCTCAATTTTAAAGCAAGAGGGTTTAACAATTCTAACACTTATAGGTCTTTTATGCTAATTTCAATCTCCATATTTTTATTCTCTGGCTCTGCTAGAGTAGGTCTGCATGATTCACAGAGGTGTATAATCCTTATTCATCTTATATCATGCATTGGTGCAGCCCTGTTGACTGAAACAAGTGCTCTCCCTTTAAGGCAACACTCCCTTTAAATCTTTCTTCTAACAGGCTTCTCCCTGCAAAGAGAAGGGCTGAGGTGCATGCAGGTTGGTGGGGCTTTGGTCTTCAGTTTGAGGTGACTGCATTAGAGCTATCAGCACTTTTTGCTTGGAATGTTAGAAGCGAGGAGAAACAGCTAGCTTGGCTCTACCAGCATGTCTACAGCTTAAGTATTAAGATAAGATAAGATAACCTTTATTAGTCCCACACGTGGGAAATTTGTTTTGTCACAGCAGGAAGTGGACAGTGCAAAAGTTATGACGCAAAAAATTAGAATACAATAAGAATAAATACAGTACACAGCTGTACAGAATAGAATAAAATAATATACTATATACAGTAGAATAAAATAGAATAAAAATATACAATAAGATAAAAATAGAATACGAATGCTATATACAACTGAGTAAAAATACAACGATGCCAGAAAAGATTATTGCACTTAGTGTTATTGCACATGTGTGGATGTGTGTGTTTGTTCAGTTAAAGTCTTTGTTGTGGAGTCTGACAGCAGTGGGGAGGAAAGACCTGCGTAATCTCTCCGTCCCACACCGTGGGTGCCGCAGTCTCCCACTGAAGGAGCTGCTCAGTGCTGTCACAGTCTGCTGCATGGGGTGGGAGACGTTGTCCAACAGGGATGACAGCTTAGCCGCCATTCTCCTGTCACTCACCACCTCCACTGGGTCCAGAGGGCATCCTAGAACAGAGCTGGCCCTTCGGATCACCCTGTCCAGTGTAACACACTGGATCTTCTTTTGCTTAATCTGTACATCATAGGAGCATTGTATCAACTGTGTGTAGGGAGTCCTTAGAGAAGCCTAATCCATTTGAAACCTGAACATGTGTTCACTTTAGATACATTTAAAGATGATGCAGAAATGATGTGCTTTGTCTGGATATGTAAGACTACCAGTATGGATGGAAAGCTAAACTAACAATTGTCTGGGCTGCCAGTTTTGAAATAAATCATGAATAAATTCTGTGAATCTTAAAAAGTTCTTCTCAAAATTGGCTAAACTGAGAGATCTGTTAATTATTTATTATTAAATGTATTAGGCTATACTAATAAAGGCAGTGTAGAAAGTCACTGGGTAGAAGGGAAAATATGTTTACTTTGCTCTGAATGAGAAAATATTCCACCACTGGACGAAGGCCGGTGAATCTGGACGCAGAGACAGAATCCAAACTCGACTGTTAAAGTAGGAAATGAGCTAAGCTGATTTCCCCTAACAGGACCTGATGAGAACCAGAGTGGTGCTGCAGACTGGACAATCTGGTCACCGCTGACCTGTGCAACCACAGGATAGGAATGGACCATCATGTCATTAAGCAGCCTCTTTGAAGCCCGCCCAAACCCGAGGATGAGTCAGAAGTTACCATCACCACAGGTGAATCACAACGCTGCGCTCGACCTACAGGATAGAACTGTGATGAGCTCACCTGATGTGAAGTCAAATCAATATCAGAAGATGCATTAATTACTTTTAGCCAAGTCAAGAAGACTTGGCTAAAGGAAATGCCAAAAACCCTCAGGTGCTGCGACGCCTTTTTGAGCTTCTTTCTTTCTGCCACTTTAAGCCCGACGTGCGAGCCTAAGATTTCTCTTTTTATTATATTTCTCTGATGCTCTGTGCTTTTTTATAATGTCAAGAAGAGTCTGTAAATGAAGTTAGGGATGCCTTGGCACTCAGCTTGCCTCGTGCGCTGCCAACCCTACTTTTATATCACCCCTCCCAGCCATTCCTTTCCCCGTCTCTGCCGCGTTTGAACAAAGTCTGAGGCTCCAACGAAGCAAACTGTCAATTCCACTCAGCTAGCCAAAGACATCATACATGGCGTGAATTTAATGCCTTCTCCATTCGCCCTGACAACACTTTCATCGCTTACAAAAATATTGAATAATTAGCTCTTAAACTATTAAATCCAACATACATGCGCTGACATGGCCAGACAGATACTGAGCTGCTGCCCAAAAACGACGTTCATCTCCTGCTTTTTCTGTGCTTTCTTTTTTCTTCTTTTTTTTTCCTTTTCCATGTCTGCCCGGCAGATGACACACTGGTGCTGTGGCTGCGGTTGGGGGCAGATAACCAAGATCCTAGCATTGAGGATTGCCTTGTGTCTTCTTGCTAGATGGAGAAATAATAACAGTGCTTGAAATGTTTAAACGCTGCCAGGTTGTCATTGTGTTTACGAGTGCCAGTAAACAGAGAGTAATCAGGGCCCCCGTAAATCAGCCAAAATAAGGAGCGCGTCTCGACGAAGAAGAAGTAAATACGATGTCATGGCAATGTGTGCAAGTGTCTTGTCTGTGTGGCTGTGGGTGGACTGCCACAGCATCCAAAAGAGGAACCAAGGGGAATTAGGAAGTGGAATGAGATGTGAGCATGGGTGGCCGCAGAAAGATTAAAAACAGGATCACGTTCGACTGGGACACATCGCTGATGATGAACAGATGAGCCTCTTATCACCGCTTTGACGCGGCAGGTACAAAAGAGATTTAAAAAAGCGGGGCCCAGTCTCCTCAGGCAGACCCTTTCATCACAGCTTTCTCAGCGACATCCTCGGGGATGAACGGCAACTGCTTGTGGTGCAGAAAACACACAAATTAGGACGGGGGGGGAAGGAAAAGCGAAAACCACAAGTAAACATTATTCAGATTTTTAAGTGTTTACATGTGTGCAAAAATAACCTTTTTTTCAGGGGGATCTGGCCAAATGATATGTTTGTGCTGCACACACTGCATTATTATGTTGCAATTGTCTGCAGTGGTAGTTGCAGGACTCTCTCACACTCTTGGGGGATTTCTGCGTATGTGTGTTCCACGTCCTTGCTGGGTCACACCTCGGCTCGCTCGTTAAACTCTCTCCTCTCTCCTCCATCCCGTGGGAACGCGATGGCAAACGATTGTTCTCGACACGGCTGGGTTTTTAAAATGGAAACAATTTGTGTTTTATACGGAACAGGGCAGCGTGGCTCAGTTTCTCTGACTAGGCAGGCAGCTGTGCTTTCTGAATCCGATGAAATGATTATGTGTGTGTGTGTGTGTTTGTGTGTGTGTGTCCGTCCCTAGAAGCCTTGGTGTACTGATGATTTAAAAACTATCAGCTTGTGAGGGCTTATTATTCTGCCCTCTTCAAGTTCTATGTTAGGCAGTTGCGTATAAACAGTGTCTGTGCTGGTGTTTGTCTGTTAACACTTCTCCACAGGATGAGCACTGTCTCAGTCTGCTGCTGTCCTCTCTGGTTGCCTCTCATCCAGCCTCTGTTTAGTGGTCAGAAGCCAATATCCCATCTTCCAGTCAGAGAGGTTCACCATGAGGGTTTTTTTTCTTCCTCTCTGTCTTTTTTATCCACCTTTCCATTTGCCTGAAGCTGTCCCACAGCTTAATGCCAGGATTATGCCTAACCTTTGCCAACTCCTAGTTGTTCCCACCGTTGGACCAGCCACACCCTGAAGGACACTTATGTGTCATATTATGTGTGTCTAATCTCGTCCTTTCTTAGTTCTATTTTCTGCTGTGCGTGACAAGACGGAAAAAAAAACACAGCTGCAGCGGTAGGACACTTATATACCTTAATATACTATGTTAAAGTGGACCTATTACACCCATTTCTAGCTCAGTATTTTTTTTATTATTAATGAACTCTGCTAGAGTAGCTCTACATGAGTCACAGTTCAAAAATAATCCTTATTGGAAGGCTTGGTGCTGCTTTTATTTTGTTCCATTGTCTGAAATGAGCCATTTTAGCTTCTTCTCCCTTTAAGCCAGCTTTCCTCTGATTGGGCATGAGTTCCAAACAGAAGTTTTAAACAGAGGGTGGGTGGTGGAAAGGTGGGTGGAGCCTCTTAGCTCACAGTTAGAGCTGTATGCCTAAAATAACTGTATTGAGGCTGAAAGTCATACAAATCAAAGACCTATCAAAGTCAGCTATTGGTTTATGGGGTTTACTTGGAGTTTGCCAAGTTTAATATGACCGTCCACCACTGTAAAAACAGAACATATAAAGAAAGATAATAGCTGCTTTCAAAGAACAAATTATACTGAACATTACGAATGCATTTTTATCTTGAAACCTTTCGAATTCATTGGAAAAAATGCTGGAAAATCATTACGTAATACAAACAAGAGCAGTCCAAGCCTGCATACTTCCAACAAAGCTCAAAATTCATTTTGTACCACGCATAAACTGAGGCCCTGGATCTAGAAGGACATCCATATTAATTTGTGATATTTTCTTGGTAAATTCAAGCAATGTTTTGAATGTTTTTTTTCTTGTTTGAATTCGATACACGTCTATGAAGATGACATCTTCACAATGAAAAAAGTAATCCTTCCAAAAATTCCTCTATTCAGATCCAGCTCGATGTTGGGCCTCATCCCATTTCTGCAAACCTGTCCGTAACTTTTATGTTAACATAAGTATTTGCAAACAAACAGACAAGCCAAAACCAATCACACAAGCTCCTTGGTGGAGGCAGCAAATATTACTCTTATTAGGGCAATAAAACTTTAATAGCTTATAGTAAATTTCCTGAACATTCACGAGCACACAGATATCACTGATGTATAGCTATAGCTTTGCATAAAACAACACTGATTTCATAATGCTTATTCATACAGGCTTCAATCCACTGTCTACTGCAGTGATTCCCAAAGGCTCTGCTGTGTGGCAACACTGAAACAAACTATATTATCACATCAAAAATTTAAATCATCTTCACTATCAAGAAACCTGCTTTTTCTTGTAAGTGAGATCAAGCTTACATAATTTCACTCAATCCAAAGTTAGTCTGAATATGCATACTTTACATCATTGTTATGTCTTTAAATTAAAAAAGGGTTTAAACGGTTTCAACAGTTGTTACTGGAGCTCCTTTCTACCAGAAAATTCAGTTGGCGGTGAGTTCTTTGCACCAGGGGACACAGCTTCTTTGGAAATAATCACTGCTGCTTTTTTTTTTTTTTTGAAGAAATTTTTCAATGCTCTGAGGAGGACAAATAAAATTCCAACCATCTCCCAAATGAGTTGGAAGACTTTTCAGAGGCGTTTGTTATGGTTATTAACAATCTGCATGACCAGACACCGCAAGGGGTAAGTACAAAAATATATAGATCACTTTTGTAATTTGGATGAACTTTTCCTACACCTCAGTTTAATTGTTAGTAGTCTCACCCAATCCCCAAGTCCCAGTCCTGTGCGAAACAACCCCATCACAAAGTAAGGGCCAACCAGATGTCCCCAGTTTTTCCCCTCATCTTCCTATCTTTTTGAGAAAAAAAACAAGAATGCACACACATGCACACACTCACTTCTTCCAACCACACTCTCTGTGTGTCTTAGTCACTGCCACCACGCTGTCTTTTCCCTCCCAACGGGCCACTTCTGGGGAAACTCAACTCTTGATCTGGATGGACCAAGCGCCTCCCTCTCCTCCCTCTCATGCTGTCCAAATTGATTTCTAAAGCCGAACCTGAACCCAGTCAGTCTTGGCAAAAGCTGCCGCCTTGGAACAACATCTCCAACCTCCTCCTCTTTCTGTCTTCCCTTTCTTCTTTCCTATGAAATTGTGGAAAGAGCAAATTGTAGCCAGTCTATCCACATCTTTGAATTCCTGAGACAACGAGTCTTCATCCATCACTCGCCAGGAGTGGCTCATTGTCATCAAGTGTCCCTGTATCGAGCGCTGTCTTTCCTGTTACTCTGTGGCTTACAGTAAATTACCCTGCCGCCCAAGCAAGAAAGACATTAGAGCCTTAAATCAGTCATAACAGCCGGCATCCCTGAACAACACTGCTACAAAAATCATCCCAGTCGGGTTTTTTTCTTTGGAGAGGAAACAAGAGAGAGTAAGGGAAATCCAGTTAAGTATATCTTGTTAGTCGAAAATATGAAAACAATCATGATAGAAATCTCTTTTTATCGCCAGTGACCATCACATCTCTCTACCCTTCCACCTCACGACAAGGAATCCAAACACTCTGGGTGTTTTTTTCCACAATGAGACGACTTCTTCCATTCACCTGGACAAGTCGACAGCTCCTTAAGTGCTACGAAACTCTCCAGGATTCAATAACTGTCTGGCACTTGCTCCAGCCTAATTTGAAAGGCCCTTAGGACCTCAGCGGCTCCTGTCAAGCACTGCTGTTTTCATTGAACAGGTTTCTAAGAATCCTACGTGTTAAAAACCACCAGTTTTAGATTTAAGTCAGTTGAATGTGATAAATAATGGGCCAGTTTGTTTCTCTCGGTGGCAGAAATCCTCTAATTCATAGACTTATTGATGGGAAATGCAATAAATAGTGGAAGTATCAAGTGGAAGTGACAAAAATAAATAATTACACGATTTTGGCAGGTTTCGACACAAATATTTCACTTTTAGCTGCTAGATATTCACGTTCCCCTCAGGAAGAATAACTTTTACCTCTTTCTCGCAAGCATATTGCCGGGGCTCATGCCAAGCCAGTTCAAATGGCAGTACCCTTAAAAAAACTTTATTCGTCCAAAAAAGTTGATTGCATGTAAATTTTCAGTGTAATTTTGTTACATAATTACAACACAAGATGTTAAATCTAAAGGAACCTGTTCAAATGACTTGTATACATTCAGTTTGTACTGAGTGCATTTTTCTTAAATATTAATTCTTTGAGTAAATAAACCTTTGATTTTATAGATTTCAGTTGTATTTTACTCAAAATTATCACGTCATCTTGAGCAAGAGTGAAGAATCATTTCTACCTTGGCACCTGTTGATAAGCAGACCACATGTGGACAGGTTTGAGTACCAAACATGACGTAGCCTTGGTCTGGGTATTTTTTATGGCCAACAGAATTCTCTGAGAATCATTGTTGAGTTTATTGTAGTAACCTCTCCCATACATGTTATCACTGGTTGCAACTTTAAGCCCAACAACTTTACTGTGCCACTTTCTTTTTTTTGGTGAAAACGTATGGGACAGGTTCCAGGAATTCACTGGCAGCAAAAGGGGAAAGTGTTCTACGGTTGACTTTTTAACTTAGTTCAGTGCTTTTGACCAATCGGCCTCAGCTGAAAAGAAAGAAAAAACTGATGATTTCTAAAAGGCTTTTTTCTCTAATTTTGTGCGGTTGCACAAGTACTTTGGTCCAGGCTGCAATATCTCAACAACTTTTGGGGGAGTTTCACGATACTTCATGGGTACAATTATGGCAACTACAAAATGAATGATTTTGTGGTCCTCTCACTTTGCATTTAGCGCAGAAATGACATCAAAACGTTTCTAAAATCATCGAAATGCAGTGTCTTCACAAAATCTGTGTATGAGCAAATGTTAGCATGCTAACACCTACATGCTGCCATTTTTATTCTGTTTTAGGATGGTGATAACAGCTATTAACAGTATCTCAACCTAATAGAGGCATGACTTTAAAGAGGCAAATAAAAATCTCATTACTGGGAACTTGCTGTTGGCCGCTGACTAGGTTGCAGTTATTGGGGCTTTCCCACATCAATAGATGCACTGGCAAGAACTCTACATTCACCATCAGGCTACTGTACTCAGCTGTAACCAACGTCCATAAAGGGTAGAACCTGAGAAAATGCACTACTGTCAATCTCATGTAAAACGTCTGACCAAGATCTCTCAGTCTCCACCCGCAGAAACGTTGGGAGTTATTTGGCGTATAATGATCTATATGATATCAGACGGGGCGAAATCTGGTACCGAGCAACAAGAAAAACACTCGGCCAGATTCCTGCCATTTAATATCCCATTAAAGGGTAATTTGGCATGAAACCCCTGGCGTGTGTGATGGAATTCTATTGCTCCTTGTGTTCAATGAAATTCCCCACAGGCTTTGGACTGCAGTGTGCATGTGTGTGTTTGTACTGGATGTGTGTGTGCCTATGCTTGTATGAGGCCTGTGAATTGTATGTGAGTCCTTTCAAGCTGGCAGAAGTTTAGTTTTCCACTGGGGTAAATCTACACTCACCATCTCCTACCACGTCTGACTGCCCTCTGTAGTCACAGGGGCTCAGGCCACAACAACCAACTGGCCTATTAACGGACTTTTAGCCAATGGCACAATGGTTGCCAGGCACGCCACTTTTGCTTTGACCAATCGCAAGTGGTTGTTCACAAGCTGGAATTCGGCAAAAGAATGCACCGAGAGACATCGTTTTGTGTTTAAGCTGTTGTTTTTCTACGTTTAAATTCTGTTTCTCCCTGCTGAGTGAAAATGTCAGACGTTTTGTCACTGTCAGAAAGAAAGCAGGGGAACATTCAGAGAGCTTAAAGTTGATTTATTCTGTCTTCTTTTTTCTCTGCGTTTCTGATGTAAGCACAGATTTATGTGAAATCAGGTACTCGGGGAAACATTTTTCTCTTATTATAAAAACACAATAAAACTATTTGCAAAAGAGGAATGTGTTCACTGCACAAGTATCTGGGAAGCGGAGCCCACAGGAGGAAAAAAAATATTCAAAAGTTGCAGAGGAAGTGACGCAAGCCCGAGCTTAAAGTGATTTCTCTCTCTGCTCTGTCGGGGGAATCAGATGCGGTATTAAAATTTCATCTTCTCGACTTTTTTCTTTTGTTTCGTTTCTTTGAGCAGGTCGATCAGATCGGAGAGCCCCCGGCAGGTGTTCGATCCCATGAGTCAACGCCGCCTCTGAGAACTTTCCATGTGCGGATTTGAAAGCTTCTCTTGCATGTAAGAGAGTAACACTTCTGTAATGGTGCCAAAGCCCGAGAAATCCAAGAGGGACACCTCAAAGCCAAGAAGTTATATCAGCTATAGAGATAAAATAGTTAGCCTCTATTAAAAACAGCAGGTCAGCCAGATGAATTAATCCTTTTTTGGTGGGAGGGGAGTTCTCTTATTAAAATCTGGTAGAAAGGAGTTATAAGTCTCACTTGGTCTATCCGTCTCTTTCTTTCTTTCTCCATCTGTAAGTCTCAACAGGTGCTTCACTGTGAAAAAAGCCTGATGTTCGTTCAGGTCAAGGGGTTTGAAGTTCTTCTTTTTTTTGATAAAGGCAATTGTACCCGTTGCAGTCGTTGTTGCGTTTCATACAAACCAACCCCCACACGCTCCTTCATGCTCAGATAATAGGAAACACATTTGTCCACGTTTGTCCCCCCCCTCTCACTCACACACACACACACACACACACACACACACACACACACACATGCTCTCCATTACTCCACCACCTACACCTTCAGATCCAGGCCCTCCAGGTCCTGTCCATGCTCTGCAGAAAGTGAAAACGTTACTATTGGTTATGAAGTCTGCTTGAACAAATGGCCCAGTGTTCTCAGCTGAGGAAGACCTCTGATTGTTCTCGCCACAGACGAGCTGTGAGCTGAAGCGCCGTGAAAGCCTCTGTAGGCTACAAAGCTTTTGTGATTTGCTTCGGGCTGACAGTGACTTCACGGTTAGAAGAACATCGGCGTCAATGATATCGCTATGAGACATTTTATCTTATTCGGGTTAAAAAGCACAGCTTTCCCCCGGCAGACTTAAAAACAAGCTAACTGCAGTCAACTGGGGTAATTATTTCAGGGTGACTCATTACTGTAATGTAATGTGCAAAAACAACTACGGGTATGCTTTCCTAAAACAACAAAACATGCTAATAGGGCTTTTTTAGAAACAGAATTTAATAACTTCAGAGAACAGTTAATTGATTCGACTCTCTTCAAGTCAGAAGACCGAGACTTAAAGGAACTCATTTCTAAGAACCGACAATGAAAACTTGGAATTTTTATTTTAATTCAAAACAATAATACACACACTTCTTTTAAGGTCCTCATAAAAGATTAGTGACTCCACTAAGTCCCTATGTAATATTTTACCATGCTGCTTTTATTTCTATTAATTTGTTAAAAAGATAAAACTGATAAAGTTAACTCTAGCTTGAAATGAAAAAAAGCAATGCCCTAGATAAAAACATGTAAAAGTTAGGAAACATTTTTTAAGGATCATTTCCTTGTGGGGAATTCCATTCCATGACATTTCTACTAAAACACAGCAGCAGAGTGGAAAATATCAAAATACTAAAATAGGCATAGAAAAACAAAATCTATCCTCTGTTTTGATATGAAAGTGTTTTCATTCTGTAGAAAATGAACGGAAGCAAGTGTCTTCTTCTAGAGGGAGGAAAATGATCCCTCCAACTCTACTGACTGTAAAGACATTAGCAGCAGTGGAAGTGATGTAAAATAGAGCTGACCTTTTAGGATGATGTTGGTTTTGGTGGAAACTGCAGATTTTTGTACGTCAGAGATGAAAAAAAAATCCTTTTTTAGTTAAAAAAAACAAGTTTATGCTTAAAGACACACACAGAGGCTGTTTGCCCTGCTCTGTCAGCAGGACTTTGTGTCACAATCAAAGGCATCCCAAACAGTAGTGTGAATGTAAGCATGATGCACATGGCCCTGTTGTGTCTGGCATTTAGGTCAGAAGAGCTGCCTGTGGGTGGGTGAAAGACACATTTATGCACATGGGTTCACAAATGTGTATACGAGTTTGTGTTAGGGTGCTGGACACACGCTGGATATTGCTATAATTTAATCAAACTCTTCTTAACACTCAAGCTCTGCTAACTAGGTCTCAGTGGTCACAAGAATCTCATTGAGCAAGTCAAACGTCATGTGAAAAGACAGTTAAAGGGTGTGCTCTGGCAACCCAGATAAAGCGTCATATACTATCGACACAAGCAGGGAGGCAAGCAGAGAGACAGACAGCTGGGAAAAAAAGATGGACCAGCTGCAGGAATTAAAACAAAATGTGCAGATGGAGGGGACAGAAAAAGAACAAAAGTGAAGGATGGCGTGTGTGTGTGAAGGAGACTCTTAAAGGGAAAGAATGCAAGAAATGTGGCTTCTTACCAGCCCGATAAACAAAGTTCGCCTCAGCCTCAGAGGAGGACGGCGAGAGCAGCTCATCGTCATACTCGTTGGAGCTGAAAGAGCCGGAGTGGTTTCTCTTTCGAGCGTCCATGACGGCGTTGGCCACCATGACGTGGCGCAGCGAGTCATTCAGGTAACGGTGCAGCAGGCTGCTCTTGTACTTGGGTGGAGACACGTAGTCCTCTGCCAGTGAGGCGGCTTCGGCGGCCGAACGCAGCCCCGCGCCCATACCCATGCTCATGCCCATGCCCATGCCCATGGCCATCCCCACCATGGAGGAGCCCTCCTTCTTGATCACACTCTGGTACATGGGCTTGTTGAGCTCCTCGGGGCTACTCTGTGTCCTCTGAGGGTTGTCCCCATCTGTGCCAGGATAAGAATACTCATTTAGATGGACTGCAGAAATATATTCTTACACTTTCACAGCTGTCAGCAGACGCCGCACTCAACTGCTGTTCAGAATTTGCGTTTGAGAGGATCAGCCGATCAAAAGACTTGAATTAAGGAGGAGGGGGTAAGATTAGAACTGTGAATCACACAAACCTTTTCAAGTTCATGTTACACGTTTATATATTTATTAAGAGATTTCAAAAAATTTAGATTTTTTTTTTTTAATTTTCTAAACATGAGCTATAGAAGTTGGACACTGTTCCTTAATGGAAATGTTATATTGGATGATATGGATTTGTATTTGTTGTGTTTCATTTGCTTTCAGGTTTCTGTCATTGTGTGCAAACAATACTGTCGCAGTCACTGACTGCACATAAACCCACAGTTACCACATATGTAGTTCACAAGCTAAACACTGTACTTAATCAGTGCTAAATGCCCAAAATGCATAAAATGTTTTAAAGATTCCGATCTCTACTACTGCACATGGAACTCAGTCAATGCATTAAGGGGAGTTTAAACAGGAATTGCGGCTGGAGCTCCAGTTAGCACAAGTGTATATAACAATCACGCACATTTTCTTCAGCAAATATTGTATTTCTAGAGTTAAAATAATTTTCCAAGTTCTGCGCGTCCCATCTGACTCGGGTGCTGGTTATTTTGAGCTGAACTTGAATCCAAATACGAGGCAGGGAGATTTGAACCTGGCACTCCTGCCCTCCCGTTGGCTCTCCTTCAAGAGCGGGAAGCACAGCCGAGACTTAAGAAGCATTACTGAATCATAACGGATGGTAGTCAATTTCCTCTCCATCAAAAGCAAGCTGCCCCTAAGTTCCCCTGCAGAAATAAATAATTTCCAGGGTGCTGCTTTGCAACTGGAGACACTGAATTAAAGCACAGGTCCAAACCTGATGAAAAGGTGGGGGGGTAGGAAGATAAAACACTGCACAGAAGAACCAGATATCCTCTGGCAGAAGGGAAATTAGGGAGAAGTTCGCTCTAGATACCGTCTCTGCCAAGACCATAATTTTGTAATTTGGACAGGTTGGACATTTGATTCAGCCGGAGCCAAATTAAAATTATAGCTCCCACATATCAGAAACACATGGATGGAGAGTATTTGCTCTCCTTCCTATGCGCCATCAGATATTCAGCATTTTTCCTGTTGTCACTCAGACAATAAAATAAATCTTTTCACATCAAATCCTTGCAGTATTTTAAAGAAAACAGGCCCCTTTTCGCACCTCCATGACACTCCAGTTCACAAAACAGAAAACAACATTTTCTCTGCACTTCAACTCCAAAACAAGCTGGACCATTTCAGACAGTAAGAGGAATGCACTCAGGGTCAGTGGGGTTAGATCTGGCCCCATAAATAGACTCTGGAACAAAAGCATAGGCTTAAAAACATAATAGAGGGCCTTTTAGTGCGTGGGTCAGAAGTGGAAGCAGGCTGCGGATAGCTTCATAACCATAATATGACAGGGAGAAGAGTCAGGGAGATATACAGAGCCTCCGGTGGTACAGTGGCCTGTGGCAGACACAATGCAAACACCATGCACACATTCTTCTGTGAGCCGCACACAGCTTCTGCTCCTCAAAAATCTAATTAGAGATCACTGACACCACAGCGCTCGTCCTTTCTCTCTATTCTTTCACTGCTCGGGGATATAAGTTGTATTTTTTTTTATGTTTCCTACCCATGTTTTCTGTGCTGTCATGGAGTACAAAAAGGCAGTCTCTCCCCTCTGAGGATCAACATGTGTTTGCAGTAAATACACTACGCTGACAGGGAGCCGCTCATTTGCAATTGCAGACTAGGAGGCAGAGGTTGGCTCAGCAGGGTGTCCTAATGACAGCGTGTCGCAGCCCATCGGCCTCGGCGTCTCTCAGCTGGATCACCATTTATATCCAGCCCAGAACACTGTTTCTGCAGAGCGTCGGGCCACTTTAGGAGGAACTCAGAAGGAGGTGGACTGGCCTTTGGCGCCGGTTCACTCCGTGACACTACATTTAAAATTTTGGGGGTACAACAACTATGATGTAAGTTCGCAGGTCAGTCGGTACAGAGTGCATCAGGTTCGCAGCATGTGACCAGTTTATATAAGAGAGCCATTATTATGTGATATCTCAGAAGTGATCTTCCATCAAACTGACTGAGCAGCACACGTTTTCCACTGTTCTTTAATGCACATTATTGAATTATTCTAACATTCAGCATTCAAGGATATGCTCTCAGCGAGAGACAGAGAGCTGCAGAATAAGAGCGAAAGAGCAGGCAAAGGGTCAAACACCAAATCAGAACAACGCTGCTCATACACACAGAGAAGGAGTGGCCTTTCAAATATCATCATTATTAAAATTCTGTTAGATTAACTGGTGCCAATGAAAATGGATAATATGCTTTGGTGAATGGAAAAAGAATTAATCTGCTCTGTGTGCTGTGCATGGGTGCACATGGTACAAGTCTGATTAGTGCATGCTTCTAATGATCATTTCGGGCAGTTCTTTTTTTAAAGATATAAAGTAAAAACAAATTTTTGATACTATGGACACCGAAAAATCTTGTTTCTGTTTCACTGAAAGAAAGAAAAAAACATTAAAAAATATCTATCTATAGATAGATTGATAGATATGTCATCTCTCAGTCGGAACAACACAAATTTGATGGGACACAATGATCTTATATGTGTTCTATGTAAAGTTATATGTGATGGAAAACTTCCATAAATACGAATGAGTCACAAGTGACTAATATACAGCACGTGCACTGTATCTATGCCAGCTTCCTGGGAGAGAAGACAATATAAATATGTTTTTACAGTTCATGTGAACGAAGTTAAACAGGGCACCCTTTTAATTATAACTGTGTGAATAAAACTAATTAATCATATTGTAGATCAAAATTAAACATGCTAGTAAGTAAAGGGTTGTTAGTTATCCATGCCTTTGTTTACACCCGGCTGGATTACTGTAATGCTCTTTATATAGGGGTCAGTGCTTCATCAATGACTCATCTACAGAGGGTGCAAAATGCTGCAGCTCGTCGCACTCAAAAGTGTGAGCACTATTTTAGCTTCACTTCACTGGCTGCCCATTCCTTTGAGGATTCATTTTAAAATTCTTTTATTTGCTTTCAAAGCCCTCCATGGTCTAGCCCCATCTTATCTCTCTGAGCTGTTACAGCCTTTATACACCCACCCGCTCTCTCAGGTCAGCTGATCAGCTGTTTCTGAATGCACCTAGGACTGAGTGTAAACTTAGAGGAGATCGTGTTTTTGCTGTAGTAGCTCCAAAAGTGTGGAACACTCTGCCTTTAGAGATTAGACTCTTCTCTGCTTGTTTTTAAATCACCTCTGAAAACCCGTCTCTTCATGTTGGTTTTTAAGTTTATTTTTATTAGTTGATTCTATGTTGTTTTATGCTGTTTTTTTTTTAATATATATATATATAGGTCTGTTTTAATTTAATTTTTATGTATTATGTGTTTTATTTTTGTTTTATTCTATTGTTCTTAACTTACTTACTATACAGCACTTTGGTCCTGTGCTGGCTATTTAAAGTGCTTTATAAATAAAGTTGGATTGGATTGGGGAAATTGAGTGTTGACATTGCTGGCTAATAATCCTTCCTTTGAGGTGAAATTAGTCAAAGGACGACCACTCCCCCATCCCAGTAAACCTGGTTCAGCGTTGCTCAAATGGGATGGCTGACGATTCAGAAACCGTACCTTCTGAGCAGCTGTCATCGCTGCTAACGCTCAGCCTCTCTGCATTCCCCTGAACATATTTGTTGTACAGCTTGATCCTGAGCGCCCAGCTCAGGTCTGGCTGCCTCACTGTGTTCTTCAGTCGCCTCCTGGCATTGGCGAACCAGTTGGACACCTAAGAGAGAGAGTGAGTAAGACAAATAAGAGGGAAGTGGGAACGGACAGCAAATAGAAACATATGTTATTGTTTGGATTCCAAATTCTTCCATATCCAGCAAAACAAAGTCTATCCCCTAAGAAAACGTCTGCTCTCTGCCTGCCATCAGTCTCATTCAGAAAAACCAAGCAAGACCGAAGCAAAAGACAGATATAGAGTCGGGTTGCAGAGGAGCTCTTTGAGGCCGAGACTTAAGAAACAACCCAGACGCTCCAGAGAGACACCGCAGCATGCATCCTTTCTGTATCAGTAACATGCAGAAACATTTAACACCATTCAAACGCCGGATGGCCAGCGAACGCAACATTTCATTAACTAACGTTCTAGCTGAGGCGTACATTGCCCATGCTTATTTTGGACTCGCACGGCCTCCCACCAATAAGACATTTTTTCCAACACTGTCTTCAAGATGAGTGTCTTCAAAAGAGACACTTGATCCAGCGCTCTTCCTTTCACTGGGAATGGAGACTATTAGATATTATACAAGAAAAACTTTTCATGCTCAATAGATTTCAAGCAGTTTATGAAGGGGCTGAGACAGAGGCCTTATGCTAGAGTACTTATTTTTCCGATCCTCTCTTTCAGTATCATGTTTCTTGTTAACTAAGACCATCCCACATCCCTCTGTCGCGAGCCCAGCACCGTGGCACACCAGGAGGACGGCGGCATCTTGTGAATTTGCGAGGTGAGACACGAGACAGCTTGCTTATGAGAGCCGGGGAAAGAATGGCTCAGGGAAAAGAGACAGAGATGGTGACGCCTAAAAAGGCTGGACCCAATCGCCAAACCAAGCTCTCTCAGCCGTGGCTTGTCAGCCGCGTGTGTACCGTAGAGGAGACGGCATGCAGGGACGGCGAGGGATTTCAGTGGTGATGGAGAGATGGGACTGGATTTTCAGCACACTTGATTCACAATATTTACATGGAAAGAACAGGCTGTTTTGCTAAAACATGACAGATTTAGTTGTTTTAAACACCTGGTGCCAGGTGGGTGTTTCCAGGGAAAATGCACAGGAAGTGATGCATTCTACATTTCTGGACTAAACAGTGGAAGAAACGGGTAGCTCTCATCCTCAATCAATGGACAGGCAAAGAAATGTGAGTCAACAGTTAGCTGGTGCTATCATATAACACTTTTTAATGGCTCTATATAAATTAGTTTAGTCTACAAAATGAGAAAATACAATCATCAGGTGGTCTCAGCACTTTTTAAAATTGTGGCTTATGTCCCAAATGCCCATTTATTAAAGATTATATCCTTTCAAAAGTTCAACAAATAAGAGAAAAATTGTCTCCAGGTTGATTTGAGATTTTAGAAGCAGTGCATTTGTGGCAGTTTGATGTCAGTCAGCTATTTGATTTGCTGATACATTGACTCAGCAACGCACACTTAACAGAAAATCAATTAAAAATGAATTAATAAAACTTTTATACCTCCTTCATGCTGGAAAATGCAATTATAACTTGCATACCTACACTCACCATCATGAAATATTCCACTGACCTTTGACGCTGCTGCTGGTATTTGAGTGTCAGCTTAAACGCATGCATGCGTGTGTGTGAGGTTGTGTGGTAGTGTGTGTGAGCGGCACAGCACCCCTGTGTCCAACACAAAGCATTCCTCTGCACTCTACTCGCCCTCACCAAAACAAACAGCTCCATCAGGCCCCCAAAATGAGAACCAGATTAAGCACCGTGGCCGGCAGCCCAAAAAAGCCGCCGCAGACTTTCTGAGGCTGTATCAGTGACCTTGTCAGCCAGATGATACTGTACATACACAGCTGCACGTGCCAGACACCAAACACACTCATATTCTCCACTGGGTTTTCCTCTCAGCGGTCAGTCGCTAAAGTCAAGCCGTCCACTGTACTCTGGCATCATCAGCAGAGGGTGCAATAAAGCTTAAAGCGTATATGAAATCTGCATTTCTAACTGCATTACTGCAGATCAGAGGATCCCAAACTCTGGGTTGGGATCACTTCGAGGTCCCGCGTGAAGTCCCAATGAAGTGTTGTCAAAAGAAAATGCAGCATAAAAATACATCCGTGTTACGCAGAAATAATAATAATAAAAAAGACTGATTTCACCATTTTTCCAGAATTCTTATTAAAAAAAAACCCAGAGTAATGCTTCAAATTAATTTCAATTAATTGCCTTTCTTGTAAAGTCAAAAAAGTTACATGACATAAAATTCTATTTGCAACTAAGTGAAGTTTGTGAAAAACTGAACTGATAATTACAATGTAACTACTGTATAATCTTTGTTGGTTTGAAGCTAAAGAAAAATGTGAGGCTTTCTTGAGAAATAAAGGAATGAAAATATATAAATGCGTCTATGTTTTTCACAACTGACCTATAAAATAATGTAAATCTAAAGCAGTCATCGGCAAAGTGTTTTTACAATAGTGTGAAGAAACAACAATATTCAGTGCTGCTGCATAGGTGCACAGTACTCAAGATGAAACGCATGTTCCACTTACTTCAAGTGCAAATGAAAATACAGCTTTTCAATGCTCTCAACAACAGACATCAACCTTAACTGTTAAACATAACTCTAATGCTCTGTATTCACCGTCAATTTCTTTGTCACCTGACCTGGAAGTTTGAAGGATTACCAGAAAGTGGTCTCACCTGAACCAGCGTCATTTGGGAGCCGAGTGCCAGGAGGATTTTCTCTGTCTTGGTGGGGTAGGGATTGTCCCTGTGCTTGTAGAGCCACTGCTTGAGCGGCCGCGCCATGTCCTGCAGGGCCTGACGTTTGTGTCGGACTTTACCACCACTGGGACGACCCCTGTGAAGAAACGGGTAGAGTATGTATCTGGTATTTGAGTTTGTAGAATCTTTTATCTTTTCTTTAAATGCCTAATTTTTAACACATCTTCCTTCTATGAGTAAGATAGGAGATGTGCCCACAGTGCGTTTATGAGTTAACACAATGCTTGTCTTATTTGAATAAAGACTAAAAAGTAAACAAATTGTTTTGCTTTTAAAAATGTGATAAAATCTGAATTTAAAGCAATGAAACAGAATCAGGATCGTGCTGTATACTGAAATGAACAAACGGTGTTATGCGAGCAGCAAGTTGAGTCCTAAGTGGAGCGGCAAGTTGCCTGACTTTGTTAGTCATGACACATAAAGTGAAAACTCTACAGAGTGTGCAATTTTCTCACCAAAAGCACTGCAATTAAGCCGAGAGATGTTAAAGGGATGTAGAGATGGAGAAAAAGAACGAGAGACTGAGTCAGTGAGGGGGAGAAAGAGAATAGCCACTTGCAGTTTATTTTTCATTGCGTGTCCCACAAGCCGCCAACACATGAAACAAACAAAAACATTCTACTCAGGCACAAAGATTTGCCAGATTAACTTTTCACACCCAGCAAAAGTGGATCAAGAACAATGTAACAGAGGCCACGGCTTGAGCCAAACCATCACACAAGGGACGGACAAAAAGCTGAAATTATACTTCTGGTTTTCACTTACAGAAAATCAAAGTAGGGAATATACTCTGTGGCCTGGAAGATCGCAAATATATTTTCTCAAATCCCAATTCAGCAACTCAGTGGTGAGTACAGCTACAACAGCAACTCATAAAAGATCACTACAGTGAAATTACACAAGATGAAAAATGACAATATATGAATTTTCTATGAGCTCTTAAATATATATTAGAAAGTCTTTCTTTGAGTCTGCTTTTCCTGAGCTGTAAAGGACTCAGTCTCACCTGTAGCTCCAGGTCTTATGAACCTGTAGATGTCAGTATGGTGCTGTGCTGCATTTCTCCTTTTATCTCACCAAAAAGCTGCTCTCACTGTAGATGTAACATACTTTAGTCTAACCTCAAAGTCTACCCGAGGTTCATGTTCTACAAATATTTTCCTTGTAATGCAGATCGCTATGAACATCTTAAAGGATATTTCATTCCATGTTCTGAACTTTGGCTTTAAGCACACTCTCTCACACACGCACTCTGTTTAAAAATTTAATGTACTTTGTTAGCCTTATCCATCCCCTGAAAAAACACCTACAACTCACATAAGTTCACACAGAATTCTTTTAATATTACTGAGGGTTTCTTCTTCACAAGGCTCCTTAACATACCTGCTTTGCCCCAGGTTGCTGTGATATAAACTAAAAAACATGGACATATCAGGACATATCTTCACCTACACCTGCTTCCTATTGTAGAAAATATATAGTTTAAAAAAATCAATGGCCGCTTACATGATTGACTAGACCACACAGAGAGCTCAAGGGTGAATTTATTTATTGAAAACAGATGGAGACCTCCGCTACTGAACAAGGCTGACCTACTTATTAACTCTAAGATTAGCTGTGAACATCAGCACCAAAATAAAGGCCAGATTGGGAAATATAAATTCCCTGAGCCCTAGAATCCTGGTGCATTAAATCCACATGAAAAAAAGCTAGACTTTTTTATTATTATTATTACTAATTATTATTATTTTTTCTTTCAGTGCGGAGATCTAGAGCATAATGTTGGGACCTATAAACGACCAAAATTGTGGCTTATTGAGGCCAGCGTAAGTTTCAAATGTTTGTGCATAAATGCGCAATTACGCACTGCTGCTGGTACTTTATCAAATCCAAATGTTAATCAATGCATCTGTATTACAACTCAGTGAGGCTCGTGCACACACATGGATTAAATATTTATTTTAACAGGATCTGAACCCAAAAGTCTGGCTTGGGTGTTTGGTCTGCTGTCTTTAATTCTGCGCACAAACTGGAGCGATAACCACAGCGCTCTGATAACAAAACCAGCATTGTTGTTCCCTCTCTCTCGTTCTGTTAGCTCGTGCTGGGAGAAATAACCGTGAAATAGAGGCACTCCTCATTAGTAACACCCCGGAGGGGAACTCCAGTTAATCCAACTCCGCACATGCTGACCAGCAGCGTTAACCATAACAGAACGCTCCACATACCCGCTCCGCCGGTGTCTGATCGCCTGGTTGTCTCTGATGGTCTGGTTGCTGGAGAGGAGGTCTGGATGCTGTCCATCGATCACTTCTAGATAATTTCTGCTGCTCATTTCCACCTCCTTCGCTTTCTCCTCAAACAGAACCTGGCTGCTCAACTTGTTAAAGACGATGGTGTTCATCTTTGGTCAGACAATCCACCGTTTTTCTCTGACGCGTAAAATATCAGAAGGAGGGAAGGAAATCCACGGAGTTGTCACAGTGTCCCAGTGTCTCTTCTGTGGAACAAGTGTACATATTTTACACAAAGCGTGCTCAGAAATACCTCGGAGGATGACAAGTAAATTCGCCAGGGAAACTATTACAACTTGACCTTTGGCCACAAGGATCACAAAAAAACAAAAAAACAAAAAACCACTTAATAATGCCAGTACTTTAAAACACACTTTAAAAATTTCTCTGACAAATTGAAATTCCAAACCTTATTAAATGTGCTCGCTCATTTATTTACACTTCATTTAAAAAGCTGATCAATCTGATTAAAGCAGATCGTACCTAACAGCGAAGCTTTGATGCATCAGCTGCTTTACAAACAAAACAACAGAAGCACTTGTGCAGACTCATTATGCACAAATATCCATTGATGTGCAAAGGTATGCGTGAGGAAATTGACATAAATAAAACTGTGAATAATGCGTGCAGACAGCAGATCAGTTATGAGACAAGTAAATAAATGTTATGTGACTCGTTAATGCAGCGCTGCAATAAACTTACTAACTCTTTATCTGATTTTTCTACGTGACAAAATTCCACTCTCTTCAATTTAATGCACTTCCACTTTATTTGCAGGAGACAGCAGGGGAGTGGTACTGCAAGATTTGAACGGTAAACACTAAATTTGAGTTTGTAAAATGTGTTCAAGTGGAATTCACCTCCAAGTATCGTCCTCTGCTCTGTGGTCGCGCGTCAAGAACTCGTGAATGGTTTATTTTGTTTGGTGCTTCCACTCCTCCTCCCTTTTTAAATCTAATACAAACAAACCTACAGCCTTCACAAAAATGTGACATTTTTATTTTTTCCTCCTTTCACCCTCAATTTGTAACTTCTAGTCGAATACTGAATGTGTCCTGACAAGAGAAGCACCTTTGAGCTTTCATCATTAACCTGGCGCAAATTCCGCGCAGCAACAGCACTGAAATAAAACACAAAGCGATATTACTACTACTAGTAGTATTACTAGTAATATTTAAGTTACAACCTGTGTCACGTTTATTGTATTTAGCTTTCTATATGGGGTTACAAGTGAGAATAAAGAGCCATGCAAACTCGGTCCAGTTCATTCAAAGTTGTATACGTGTTTGTCCTCTACATCATCCCTGTCCTGAGTCTCAGTAACGCGGCTCCATTCCTGCTGCAGTAAATCACTGTGAGTGCAGTTACCTGTCCCGGGTCCCTCCTGCGTCTCTCTGCTGTGTAGAGCAATAATCCTGTTTCCAGTCACCCATTCCCTGCTCACATGTTCCCCTACTGAGATCCTGAGCTCAAACCGCACGGACCGCCGTCTCCTCCTCCGCTTTATCGAGTGGCCTGCGCCGCGCTGCCCGGGACTCTGAATATTTCACCCTGCTCATGTTTCCTAGTACACAGCCTGAGACTGCGAACATACTGTTGATGGCTTACGCCTGTTCTGGGGCCGGGGCCAGCAGAGGGGAGGAGAGGGAGGGGAGGCATCACGCTGCAAAAAGTAGGCTGTCTAAATCACGAATCCACGGTGGAGTCTGAAATGTTACTCTGAGTTGTCAGCTTGTGAAAACCCCCTTTGGCTGGTATTTAGTCCTTCTGTTTGGAACATAATACTGCAAAGCAATATTATAAATAGTCATTAATGAAGCCGGAGTAATTAGAATGATAAATTAGTAGACCTGAGTACAGATTCTCTTCAGTCTTTTCCAGAAAATAAGCGCAAAAACTGTGAAAGCAGCGCGAAAAAGCACTAGGGGAGACCGGGGATAGCTGTAACGTGGGTCAGTTGTAACACTTCCAATTTCTCCAATCAGGGCTAAGTTTCAAATGATGTGACTCATCTTGTGCATGCCCAATTCAGCTCTGCTATCACATGTGAAAAATCAGCACATTTTGTCAAACACAGACAATTTAACACGAAAAAAAGTAATTTGTATGCCAAAAAGTAAGTTTTTCTACTTTATTTCAATTTCTAATAGCATTATCTGCTTTGCAGTTAAACTCATCAAACTTAAATTGTGTTATTTGTATGTCTATGGGGATATATTCTGTGTAGGTCTTTAGTGCTAATGTTTTAGCCGTTGGCTGTAATGTTAGCTAGTTCATGGCTATAGGAGTCTGGGTCAGTTGTAACAGCAACAGTCTGGGTTAGTTGTAACAATGCAAATGTTACAAGTTACCACACTATTACTTTAACTTATATTAAACAAGTTGGGGCAACGACATCAGCAGAGAGAGGTTCACTGGTCGCATTTGTATATGTGGTTAATGCCATTGGCAACACAATTCCTCCACTGTTTGTGTTCCCACACATACATTATGCAAACCACTGTGTCAGAGATGGACTAGTAGGAAGTACTGGTAGTGGAAATAAATCAGGATGGGTGCAAGAAACAGATTTCCTCATCTTTCTGAAGCACTCTGCAAACCACACCAAGGTAAGCCATGATAAAAAGTAATGGAATTGCGGTGCTGGTGAACAACTACATTTTTCCAGCTTCATTGTTATGTTCAAAATTGGTGCAAGAGTTGTAGGTTATAATGCCCACTGAGCCAATGAGGCCAAACTCAAGGAAGACCAACCAAAATTAATGAAATATTCAGTTGCAGAAAATTCCAGAATTTGTCTTTTTTGGGGGGTTGGAATATGTTCAAAAGCTAGATTTCTGCATTCTGTCACACACACACACAGCTACATAAATGGCTCTAAGTGCATTCATGTGTTGAATAAACAAAGATTACATGTTAATGTTTTGTTAGTACCCTTATTTCATTGTGTTACATTTCACCCCGGGATATGTTACAACTAACCCAGACTATGGGGTTAATTGTAACATTTCACTCTTTGTGTTTGAGACCATACCATGCAATGGGTAATTGTGCTGCAGAGAAAATAGCTGCACTATTTAATAGCAGAGACATGTAAATACTTTGCATTACATTTTGAATCCACTACCTTAAAAGAGCTTCAATTTACAGACAGAAATGTCAAAAATGTTACAACTATCCCCGGTCTCCCCTACTAAATCCAAATGAGCAAATTTCAGTCATGTGCTGCTTTGTAAAAAACAATGTAGCACCTGTGTCACATACATGTAGTGTCCTAGCTGTGCAAAGGATTTGCAAAATGTGGGATTTTGCTAACAGCAGAAAACTCCAAATACTGCAACAAGGTCAGTCATTATGGTTTCTTTTCTTTAGCTCCTGCAAGATGTAGACTGAGTCAAACCCACTGTCTGCTACAGACACTTTACAGTGCAATAAACCTGTTGTGGATGCTTGTAAAGAGTGTATCATGCTTTATCCCTGCACGATCACACTTGGGTCCTAAATGGTCCTGTGTCAAGAGATTTTGTCCCCTTCTAGCAACCACTTAGTGCACTTTTTTATACAGCTGCCTATCAGTGTATCAGACCATCTTCAAGGTCGTATGTTTTCCTTGTAATGAGAGTTATTCCATCAGATTCAGCACAAAAACACAATCCTAAACTATTTTTGGTAACACTGAAAAGAAGAAAGAGAAAAAAAATCTGACTGTATATAGCCATGCCACTGCTGATTACTCCTGATGCACCCTCTCATTGACTTTCATTATAAACCTGTCACATTATGGGCTCATGAGTCACAGATTCTGAGGTTCTCAGCTGTGTGTTCCTTTGGGGTTTATCCAAGGTAGTTATTCAAAGGACGTGACTAAGCAGCAAGAGCCATATGAAGGGTTCGAGCCCTGTGTAATTATTGTTTATTTGTGCTTATTTTCATTTAATGGGGGAAGTTAACTTTTACTAACAGCTTGTGCAAACATACCATGAATGGCCCAGTCATGTAATGGTTTTAATTAAGAATAGTTTATTTGCTTGGATTATACACAATATGTATGTTTGACTTCTCACCTGATGTGAACTCATGTTACCTCCCATGACCTTGCCAGTGCTATCTAAACTTGTGGCTCAGCACAGACTTGACTGGGGAAGTTTTGAGGCTTGTAAATGGCATCTCTTTGTTCTTAATCTACCCTCTCCAAAGCCTCTGCTTTTTCTCCCTGAACCTCTCTTTATGAGCTTGTCTGCTTGTCATCCAAGTGTGGGCGTGCAAAACGATTCAACAGGTAGGAGCACAACATTAATCATCATGTCCCACTCTATAAGGATTGGTGGCAGGGACTCTGCAGGCGATCCCCGTACACAGTTCTGTTTCATCTCTGGCTGGAGTTCCTAAACTACACCGGCATCTGTTTTCTTTGTTGTCTATTCTTCGTCATGTGTTTGGGTGTTGCAGTTAAACTATAAACGATTTTTTTGAAACCTGGCACCAGTGATTATATATTTCTAGTCTATAGATATGGGTTACAGCTGAAAAGCTTTGCAGTATAATCTATTTTTCATGAAGTCTTGTAATGCTGAATGTGACACCTGACTCAGTCTTACTCCACTCACAGTTTAGACATTTCTGGAACACATTACTGCTTTGGATGAAAAATTAAGAAAGAAAAGAATTCACCATACTTTCACTGTCTGATTTTAGAGGGTCCCCCCTCAATTTTGTCCATCAGTTTGGTCTAGTCGACCCACAAGGGGTAATTACAACTCAGCCTGTAAAAACAGTTGAATAATATTTTGTCTCCCATGGAGCTCAGACAAGCTCCAGAGATGATGTCATAGTGTCACAACAGCTTGTATTGCAGTCTTTCTGGACTTCGACCCATGCATATTAAGGATTAAAGGGCTGCTGAAAAAGGAAATAAACACATATACTACAACCCATCAGCTCTATATTGTGAATAGGCTCTCACTGTTTGATGGAGGACAAGGACACAGGACAGGGTGCTGGAAGTGGTCAACACCTTGGGCTCTTTCACGTGTTCCTTATGTTTTGCTTTATTTTTTTGCATTGATCTGCTTGAGTGGTTAGTGGTTAAGTAAGTATGCTTTGCTGAATTTGTAAGTTTGCGTTATCACAAAAAAAATTAACAGTCACTAATATTTATGGTATTCTCGTGGTAATGGAGAGAGTGACAGAATATCAACCAAAAAGTCAAGTCATTGAGTGAAATAAGTATTAGATCTCCTACAACCCAGCCAGAATTCTGGCTTCCAGAGATTGTACTCGAATGTTATTTAATTGACTGATCTCAAATCATTACATGTATAAAGCATGTGTGTCTGCAGAATCAATTTCTTCAATTCTAACCTCTCCACTGCCATGGGTAAGACCAAAGAGTTGTCCAAGGACATCAGGGACAAGATTGTAGACTAGAGCAACAAGACTATCAGGAAGAAGCTTGATGAGAGGGTGACAAGTTTTGGTTTGATTATTTGGAAATAGAAGAAACAAGAAATGATCATCAATCATACTTCTTCTGGAGCTCCATACAAGATCTTGCCATATGTGGTGAGGATGTAAGGTGGTGAATCATCCCAAGAAGAGAAAGCAGATGAAACCAAAGTTGAGCAGCATCTACTTGTTTGGAGAAAGGGTAGGGGTGGCTGTAGCTCAGGTGGCAGAGCAGGTCAGCCACTAATCAGAAGGTCGGTGGTTCGATCCCAGGCTGCATCCTGGCTGCATGCCAAATATCCTTGGGCAAGATACTAACCCCATGTTTGCCTACTGGTGGTGGTCAGAGGGCCCGGTGGCGCCTGTGTCCGGCAGCCTCGCCTCTGTCAGTGCGCCCCAGGGCAGCTGTGGCTACAATGTAGCTTGCTATCGCCAGTGTGTGAATGGGTGAATGACTGAATGTAGTGTAAAGCGCTTTGGGGTCCTATGGACTAGAAAAGCGCTATACAAATGCAGGCCATTTGCCATTTGTAATGCTAAGTATGACCCAAAGAACACCATTGCCACAGCAAGGCACAGAGGTGGAAACATTATGCTTTTTGCTAAGGGTAGAGAATGACTTAACTGCATTGAGGGGCTAACAGATGGACCCATATACCATAAAATCTGGGATGAGAACCTCCTTTCCTCAGCCAGAACATTGTTTTCCTGGAAGACCCATCCACAACCCATCTAAATCATCCAAAAAGTACCACCAAGACAACAAAGGCTAAAGAGGAAGTGCATTTAGGCCATGGAGTGGACTTAGAGATTTAGAGAGTTTCTGTAAAGAGGACTGGGTCAAAATTCCTGTGCATGGTCTTGATGACCAACTACAAGAAATGTCTGACAACTTTCCATACTGATGTTTGTGTTTGTATAAAACTAAACCCCTGATGTTCTCTCATAAAATACCAACTCCAGTATATCCATACTGGTTCATAGATTCATGTCAGTATATATCAGATCCCTTATGCTTAGTAAAACAACATCTGGAGCATTTTCATACAATACCAGAAAGTAACCATTAGTTTACCCTACACTCCATCCAAGACTCATTTATTTAAATGTTGTACGTCAGTGTAATTGTGGGAAACTCTGTTCTTGCATCCAGTGTCTGTATGTTTTATATACCAATGACAGTCTCTCTTGTATTGTTTTATATGACATCGACTGAGTTCATTTGTATGTGGGTTTGGTCTGGCTTGCCAGAGGGGCGTTTGTAGTTAAAGTTTTATACACTTTCGCTCATAACATTTGTTTTCTCCTTAAACTTCCACTTCAGCTCTAATCCCTAAAGTTCCAGAGGGACTCAAATGTGTTTTATGTTTAATTAACAAAATGCTGTAGTAAAGAAGCTGCAGAAAAATTGATATGTAGCTCTATATGCCATGGCCTAAAGACTTCCTTTTTAGTGTCCCTCTCTGAGGCAGGGATTGTAAAATTAAAAAGCAGACATTCATTACACGTCATGGATCCAACAGGGAACACCCGGTTTTGCCTTGAGCTACTTCATCATTCAGTGCACATTAAAGGATCTGGCTATGAAAAGTGGCCATTACTTAAAATCAGTGTCAACACCTTACGCCATTTCAATCCAAATTACCTTACGCCATTTCAATCCAAATTATTTTTTAAAGCTGCAGCCTCTGCACCCATCATCTGCCCCTCATTTAAGATGATGTTTTCACTCCATGCTTGGGCCTAATTGCCCCATGTAAACCATGTTGCAATTACATAGTATAACTACTTGTAAAGCCAGAAACATATTTGCTCAAAAGTTTTCCAGCTATGGTGGAAAGTGTGACTGAGAAGAAAATTTGCAGGTTGTATAAAATGACCCAATTGCTGTTTTCAAAGAGGGGTTTCAGACATTTGGGACACTAATCAGTGAGCTGAAGCGTGTGCTGTCTGTACATGTCCAGTGAAAGCAATCAAGTTCCATTAGCAGTCACTGGGATTGATCCCTAAAATTACAGTGGGGAATAATTGCAACTTGGAACACCCAGTACTGTTTAACCCTCCTGTCCTGTGTTGCATCTCTAAATATGGCGTTCCAAGAATACACGACTGGCTACTAAATTGGCACATAGTACTCTACAGGGAGGAGATACCACTTCACTATCCAGCATGAATGGTGGTGATGGATTCATCTGTCAAGCTTTTGTTGCAAACCGAACCCTCTGATTTTCATGCACTGTCGATACAAGCTGAATTAACAAATCATGCTTTTTTGCACACTTAAGCCTTGCCAAAAGTCCTCAGTCATGCTGGAATAACAAAGAAGCATACGTGTTTGACTTGTTCATTTATAATGCCAGTGCTGTTAAAACTTCAGTGAAACTTTTCACTTATTCGTGTGTCATCACCTCTATAATTCTGCTGCTGCTATCTTTGGTTCTCGAGTCTCCAGATATTTTTCTCCGTGAGCAGACAGTTGCAAAGCTCTGAAGTATTTGGGAGTGCTTGGGCAAACTGACAGCAAGAGGTAGACTGGGACAGGGGTTATTTATGCATAAGGCAAAAAGAAAGGGCATTTATTAGTGTCAGAATTAAAGTTGAACAAACATGTTTGAGTTTAGAGGTCAAATAGAAGAGGAGGCCACATCAATGAGATGTTGTGGCCAACACGCCAAATAAGAAGAATGCACTTTTGAGTATAGGCCTAATTGACCACTTTTACAAATATTACTGTTAATTCAGTGAAGAAATTTAAGCCACCGGTGTCTACTATGGTTTTGTACTTTGTCTTCATGTCTTAAGGTGCGCAATCTGTTACAGATTTAAATAGGATGTTCTATAATGCCTTGCTGATGATTTGTTGATTTGGTGCTATTCCCCTCAGTTACATGTCTTCCCCTCAGGTCCAGAGTTGTGATAGTTTGATGAAAAGAGCCTGATGAAAACTCTGGGATAATATAATTTTTGGTGGGGTGCCATACGGAGCTCTCAGGTTGGTTCGCGATCCAGTGAGGGGAAACCTGGCTGGGCTTATGGTTCACAGCTGTGCAGCTGGGAGCACACGCCAATTCATCACTGTCTGCCGTGTGGGGAACTTGGCATTTTTGAGTATCTTTACTATCCTTTGTCTGCAAATAAATATAACTGCCTGTTGGCTATCAGGATCCTCTCCTTTCCAGTTTAGTGTTAACACAAGAAGAGAGGCTTTAGGTGAGGCAAATACAAAGCTGAAAAGTGCGCTGAGCGTTATCACGTCATATTTCAAAAAAAGAAGGGGGTTGCATGTTGCAGTTACCCTATGAGGCCAATCAGTGTACTAGAATCCTACATTTAAACTTTCATCAAATCAGAGCACTGGTCTCTAAGATTTCACAATTTCCTCGATTTCAAGGACAGGTAAGGAAAAGAGCTATGATCTGTTAATGTGGCTGACAGGCATATCCTGGTCCAGGTCCCCCCTCCCCTTCATCTACCTTTACACTGACTACAACAGACAGATCCGGTGAGTAAAGAGCGTTTCATTAGAAATGCTTAGATGTTAAGTGCCGTAACAGTTCAGGGTGATTGCTGCACGAAGCGTCATCCAGTCTGTTCTTCCTCTCATATTTACGGGAGAAAAAAGTCAGGGGTTTTAGCAAGAAAAAAAAAATGTTCCGTTTACTACAGTATAACATAAGGATCCTGATCTCTAAAGGCTTGGCCGCAAACAAACAGATCAGTCACATGGAAAAACTAAGCACACCTCTATAATTATCACACTTTCAAATCCATAATATGATCATCAGTCGTTCCAGACTCCCAAACTTGTCCTATTTAAACCTCTGACATCCAGGGCCTGCTGTTCTCTTTGCTACTAAAGTGTTTGGTGTCATCATGCCAAGATCTAAAGAGCCCTCTAAGGCCTTCAGAAAAGGGGTTTTGGATGCCTATGAGTCTGCTAGGGGATTTAAAAAGATCTCCAAATTATTTGAAAAAATAAATCATTCTACTATAAGGAAAATTATCTACAAGTGGTGTAGATTTTAAACAACTGTCAGCTGGTTTAGGACTGGCCATGCCAGGAAAATCCACACTACAGCAGGCTGTTTGACACAAAAAAAGTCTCCAAGAACCTACAAATTTTATAAGAAGATCTGAAGGTAACTCTTCAAACTGTGGGTGTCAAAATGCATACTTCGTCAGTCACAAAAAGCATGCATGTGATATGTGGAGGGTGTGCCAGGAAAAAGCCTTTGCTGTCCACGAGGAACACTGAAGGGGAACTGCTTTGTCAAAGGACACAGAGTCAAATGTGCTCTAGACAGACAAATGAAAGAGTTGTTTGGAAACAGTAACCGAGGACATGTTAGGCACAGTCTAAATGTGGCTTTTCAGGAGACTACCTGTGACGTCTGGAAGAAATCTGTAAGTTTGGGGTTTCTTTTTTTGCCTTAGGAACTGGGGGGCTCAGAGTCATTGATTTAACTATGAATTCCACATCATTCTGAAGAGTACTTGAGGACAAAGTGAGACCACCTGTACAAAAGTTACAAGTCAGCCAGAAATGAACCTTTGAAGAAGATAATAATACAAACTGTACCATATTCACACCTGATACTAGCTAAATCACTCCCAGTAAAACTAAGCTAGCTATAAAATAAAGACAAACCACACTTTCAGTGAGGAGCTAGAATATCAGTAAGATGGTCAAAATAATAATATATTGTCAGTCATGCCTCCAAATTTCTTGCTTCAGGTTTTTGCGACTTTCCTGAGTGAATATGTACACGCTAAATTTGTAGCTTTAGCTTGTCTTGTTTGCAGTGTAGCCCATCTTATCTGAGGAGAATGAAACTGTCATTCTCATCATGAAAGGAACCAACCAGGGACCAAATCACCTGCTCGAAGATCATCAGACAGAGGTGAATGTGTTTAATGAGTCTTTATTTATTTGTGTTCACATTCAAATCACATACCAAAAATACAAATTCGATTTTAAACCATGTTTGAACACATTAGCAATGCATTTTCCATTTGTTATTATAGAGCTTTTGCCTGTTATATTTCACCTACTATCCACAAAAGCTGGGGTAAAAGTAAAATAAGACATTTTTAGTTCAAGCCTTACTTTGCAAGCAACTCAGGTTTACTCATTTGAGCAAACCTGAGTTTGAGCACCCGCAAACCCTCAGGCAATTGCTCAAAGTGTGGTTTTCAGATGCTCTTTGAGAGGGGTGATTAGTGTGCTCATTTATGGAGTAGAGAAAGAAAATATTTGCTTTTTCAAATTTATAGGATATTTGCATAAAATTAAATTTTTGAAAGTAAAAAAAAAAAAAATCAATTACTCACTAGTGACTCACTTTTTTCCAGGTTTTGCAGTTACATGTGGCTGAGACTTTAAGCTTCCTGTAAAAAATGCTTGATGCTTACAATGAACTGCAGTTACAGTTATTAACCTAAAAAGCATTTTTTTGAGACCTTTATGAAAACATTGTACTTACAACACAGATATTATAGTATTTACCTACTCACTACTCTGTTTATTTGTTGTCGTGCCAGCTTGATACGTTATGAGCGCATGAGAGCTCTTTTAAAAGCATCTTCAAAAAACGCTGAGAAATGCAAGTGCATGAGAGGACAGCATGCAACGAACTGTGAGAAGGAAATGGGTGCAGGGAGCAGGCAGTGAGCAAACAGCGAGCTAACACCACACGCAAGACTCGCTTCAACGGGCCTGATGGTGTGAGCGAGCAGCAGTAATATAAAAGCTAATTTAGTGATTGAGAACAGAAGCCGTGTTCACCCCCCCAGTCCTTGGCTACCAGAGAGCACAGCCGTCTGTTGGATGGAGCTCTAAGAGGTTGTTGTGCACATGCATGTTTTTGATGGCAGCATCGGCAAGCAAACCACACTACTTCTGCCGCTGCTGTGCAACAGTTTGTGATTTTTATATTAAAAATACACTTTAGACACTGGAGGGGACAGAAAGCCACTTCTAATATTTGGAAGGAATTTTTACTGGTCATTAGTTTCTTTTATGAAATATTGCAGCAGAACGCCTGGGGAGATGTGGGATCTAAAAAAAACTTCAAAAGAGCGGTTGCGTTTTAAAACAATTAAGCTCGTATCACAATACAAGGCAAACACTCAAAGGACTACAAAGACCTAAAAATTAAGCGTTATATATTTACTGCCCTGTCCACCCAAAATAAGGACAGAGAAAATTCACAGCTACAGAGAGGATATTTCCACCCATAAGACTCATGTAATGTTGAATAAAGTAGACATCCATCCATCACTCCCACCTATGGGAAACATCTGTTGGAGTGTGTGGAGACAGGGTGAAGGTTAGGTCAATGGTGAGACACAACAGTTGGGATATATGGGTGTGGCAGACAACAGGGCCCACATGCACCCTCAAAACAGGAGCAACAACATAACAGATATCCCTCCTCTATTTCCATCCATTCGGTGAAGCGATGAGAATCATGAGATCTTGAATGGTGACCAGAAAGGCCAGAGTCGGACATAATTGCTGTCCCTGCTGAGGTGTGGAGGCGTAACCTCTCATTTCCCTTGAATAATGTCGCTGTTTTGGACAGCAAGCCAAAGAAAGTGGCAGTTTCTTTCCCACAGGCTTTGTGGCTCAACTAATACATTCTGCTGTGGCTTTATGACCGATGAGGCTGAGGGCCAGGCTCCTGAAACTACTGTGCTCCACAAGGTTTAACATCAAGGCCTTCATTCACAAACCAGCCAACCATCCATCTTCTTTGGCCTATCCAGTTCAAGGACATCAGGGGAAGCCTATTCTAGCTGCTACAGGATGAGTGGCAGGGTACACCCTGGACAGGTTGCCAGTATGTTGCAGGGCTAACACAGAGAGACAGGCAACTTAGGATTGCTAATTAACTGTATGTTTCTGGACTGTGGGAGTCCCCAAAGACATGCCACGGAGAACATGAAAACTCCACACAAAAACAGGGAAGATGGTTGAGTCGAACTCAGGACCTTATTGCCAGGAGGCAACTGGTCCAACCACCACACCACCATTCTGCCGAGCTATTTGCAAATCTTCAGAGAATTCAGGAAAACTTTCACAAAAAAGAAAGTGTCTGTAACTTCTGTAGTTGGGTTGTGAGGTTGACCGTATTGCTACAGTAGAGAGATTGAATTCAGACAATCCCTGATGTCTGACATATGTCTGTGAGGTATCCTGTGGAATCACTGGTTAATAGTAGATTTATACAACTTGTTTTTCTAAAAGAAAGAGAGCTGATGGAAACTTAATGAAATAAAACATCCATGTGAGCAGAGTTGCCACTAAGTTGCTGCAAAAGAAGAAAACAGATTTTCCTCTTTGTTTGCTTAAAAAATTAAATGATATTCGCTTAAACATTTCTTAAGAATGAGTTTTGACATTTGCTCATGTTGCTGAAGCCACAAATCTCACTACATGGAATTAAAGATCCATTAATCACTTAGAATTTATTTGCTCTGACTGTTTTAGAGACAGTGGCTGCCTCCAGCTCCTACTTTTTGTGTTTTTGGGAGGAAGTCGCTTCTTCAGCGTAATAAACTCACTCATCCACTCCTCCTTCATCTGTGCTCTTCCAGTGACCCCCACAAACAGCTGGGAGTGCTTAATCTTTAAATGGCAATGACAATTTTCAACCACACATTTTCAGCCTTTTGCTAATTTTTAATTTTTGCACGTGGCTGATATTAATGATGGAAGCCCCGTGAGAACTTTTGGCAGCCCTTTGTGGTTGAGTGCTTTGCATTTAAGCTAACTGGGACCAGGACAGCGGGAGCAGAAGAAACTGAGAAACAAGTGAGAGGCAGCGAGAGGCAGTAGAAGCCAGCAGTCTTTTACTGCAAGACTGTTGAGCCTGACATGGGCTGTTTATAAGAAACAGGAACAGAAAACAGGAGGATCAGACGAAGGAAGGATCTACTACTACTGCATTGGGGGGGGGGCGAGTACTGGATTATTATTATGGAAATAACCTTTAAAATAAACTCAGCAACGAAGGCAGACAAAACAAACAAAAAACTACTTTTGGGAAAAAGCTCAGTGTTTTTCACAAAAATCCTTCATTAGATTGTTTTATAGCTGCTGCTGATTTCAGGCCAATGCAACTGCTTTGGTAAAGAGATGATCCTAACTAGCCAAAAATCTACAACATTCTAGTTTTTACTGAGAAAAATAATGAGCTTGTTTATAAAATGTATTTTACTATTTATAATAAAAGCCCTACAAAATCTGAAAATACTGTAAGTAAACAGTGGAAAATTATGATTTAAATTCTGGTACTCTGCTGGTTGCTGACGTGGAGAAAAAACACTCTATTGTGTTCCTAACTGTTATAAACATTTCTTATCCACTTGTGCTAACAGCACTTGAATTTATGTGTTCAGACTGTTTTAGGGTACTTATCCAGAACATTTCTCAAGATGTCCTGTATTCCACATTGACGCCATACGACCAACAGTGAGTTATTCTGTTTCAGTGCTTTGTTGCAGGTTTTGGTGGTTGGATGTGTTCAGAAGTCAAAGGAGCTTGCAAAGAAAAGCGTCTGGACTTCTTTAAGTTGCTTGAAGACGTTTCACCTCTCATCCGAGAAGCTGGATGACTGAGAACCTTCACAGACGATGTGTTCAGAAGCAAGCAGATGTTGTTTTGACCTCGAGGTCTCTTTTAGTTACTTAGTGGAGAGAAGGTAACTCCAAAGAGTTTTACTCTTACATACGTATGAATTTGGAGAAAGAACTAATGTGAGAAAGTCAGATTTATTTTTGTGGAGATGGTCAGAGAGCGAGGAGGGCTTCCAAAAATGGTTGCTCGAGCTCCAGATGAGGTGAATGATGTAAGGTAGAAGTTCAGGATCAAAGCTCCCTGCGACAATGGAAACAAGAAAGCAAACAAATACACCCTGATCGATCGAGGTAAAGCATTTTATTTGAAACCCTTCTCAGAAGAACATATTTAAAAAGACTTACGGTATTGATATTTGTAACAATGTATCTTAAGCACTTTAGTCAACAGTTTCAGTGAACCACAAGACAAAAGATTTCCATGAACATAAACAGTATTAGTACAAACGTTATAGCAGGGAAGATGTGAAGTAACAGTAGACATTCGTACTTAATGAAAGGCAAACTTGCTTTTTTAAAATATATTCTCTTGTTACAATACTGGCTGTAAAATAATCTGAACACTTGCAAAAATAGGGGATGTGCCATTTGAATGTGCTGTGGATGAAACTGCATACTGCCTTAAGCAGCTTTCAGAAGCAGTAGATGTGGATCATTAAAGTATCATTAGTAGAGACTGAACATAATGAGCACGTCAGTTCTGTATTATAACAGAACAACAGAACATTTACTTAGTGTTAAACCATAACACAACGTGCCAACAAAGCAGCTTTAATGTGTGTGAAGTGAAAATATTATGAAACAGTAGCAGCCCAAAGGATTTCTTCCTCTAATGATCAAAAACAAAGCTAAAATAGCTAAAAAGATCACGCTATTTGTCATGTTTACCAATATTTCGCAAATGCTAATTTGACTACTGTCAAACTGTATTTTGGGCTTTTGCAGATATTTTCTTTTATGGCAATTAAACAATTCAAGCTGAATTTAATAACCCTGCTGCTGTGATCAGTGTCTATAAGTGAATAATTCCTGCTGGCCATGCACAGTAGTCAGACGTTGTGCACACAGTCCTCGTCATCAGAACCAATCATGTTGCTCATGATGGTTGTGGAAGTGTTTGCCTGCTTTAATTGCTGGCCTATCACATAATCCTTCCAGAGGGAAGGAAAAACAACGAAGATTAACTTTCACACATAATCCCACCATTATCAATTATTTGTCAGTAATGAAATATAAAGGAAACCTATCATATTCACACATACAGAATTTACAAGTAACTCCACACATCACTTAATTAGTTTGATTGGTTGACAATTTCTAGAAATTCAAACTCCTACTCTTACCAACTCACGTCCTATAAAAGATCTCCATTTGAGGCGGGCGTCCACTTTACCTGCAAGACAAGATGTTTTCCACAGAGGTTTGACCTGAGTGGCCTAAACTAAACATTTTGTTTATGCGGTGCTCCACAGAGGTGTGTTTAGCACTCATTTTACAATGTTTGAGAACCACTATAGGGGAGTTAGGCAAGGCAAGGCAAGGCAAGTTTATTTGTATAGCACAATTCAACAACAAGGTGATTCAAAGTGCTTTACAGAGACATTAGAAACAAGAACAAATAAAAAGCATGATTTAAAATTGATTAAAACAAGCAAATAAACTAACTAACTAATTAACAAACAAACAACAAACAACAGTATATAAAATCAAAACAGATAAAATCAGAACAGTAGATAAAATCAGTAGTTAAATGTAAGTTTTGAAATTTAAGCTTAAAGTGTGGATTTGGTGCTTTATTCAAATGCAGCTGAGAACAGGTGAGTCTTCAACCTGGATTTAAATAAACTGAGTGTTTCAGCTGATCTGAGGCTTTCTGGGAGTTTGTTCCAGATATAAGGAGCATAAAAGCTGAATGCAGCTTCTCCGTGTCTGGTTCTGACTCTGGGAACTGATAAAAGACCGGATCCAGATGACCTGAGGGATCTGGATGGTTCATACTGGGTCAGGAGGTCATTGATGTATTTTGGTCCTAAACCATTCAGAGCTTTATAGGCCAGCATCAGAACTTTAAAGTCTATCCTTAGGGATGAACTGTGTTAGGGATGAACACAGTGATTCCTAACATTTGTGAAAGGCCAGTTTGAATTGAGAAGGCGGACTTTTGGATGAGTGAGAGATGGGGATGGATGGGTTGACATTTTGGAAGTTGCTGCTTGTGTAATGATTAGAAGGCAATAAACTGACAGCATCTGCTGTTAAATCAAGTCAAAGTGATGTCTCCCATTTTCCCCACCACATCTTAATGTGTGATACCCATAAAATCCCATTTCCTAAGCAGAGTTTCTCCAAAGTGAATCGAAACAGTAGAAAAGCATTAAGTCAACCATATCCAGGTGACTATTACATCTTTGGAAAAAATTCCACTGGACTACTACACCTATTTAGTGAACTTATACACCTTTGGAAAAACATCTTTGCATCTTTGCAAAAACCCCCACTAAAACATAGGTGTCAAACTCTGGCCCGTGGGCCACATTTGGCCCGCAGTGTAATTACATTTGGCCCGCGAAGCCATACCAAATTACTACTAGAGCTGGCCTACTGGTATTATACAGCTAATATCTATATATATATCGTTTAGTATTAAGCCTTGCTTGTTCCATATTCAGTTTTTCAGCAAAACTTGTTTGAGTCAATAAGAAAAGATTGATTCTTATATCTGGAGAAAGATTTTTTTTCAATAAATATTAATGTTAGCCCGCAACATTGTTCCAGTTTTGAATTTTGGCCCACTGTGTATTTGAGTTTGACACCCCTGCACTAAAACATCCAGTGCCTATATAAATAACTTCCTCCTAATGTTTCCGTGTCAGCAGGAATCACTGCACACCCCCACTGACCAGAGGGGCCTGCAGAGCGGTGGCTGTGCAACGACTGTCTCCAACTGCACTGGCACGTGTCCCCCTGTGTGCATTCAGTGTGCATGCGTGTATATCCCACTTCCAAACCGTGGCTCAGCAAAGGGGTTACAGCTGCATGCGCACATGCTTCTGCAAGTTTGTTCACATGAAAGTCGTGCAGGGTAGGCTCGACATTAAAAACCTGAGCATGAACCACAACACTCGACAGCCTTTCCGCCGCTCCAAAGGTCAGATTATATCCGACTATTAGTGGCTTGTATAATGGATCTCGTTAGGTCTTATTGCAGAACAAAGTTTTGAGCTCACCAGAAATCTCTAAGTTTGGAAGTTTATTTTTTGCTAATATAAAATTGAACATTTAAAATGTTTTCGTATGTTCAAAGAGGTATTATTATGTGGAGCTAAGCAAAAAGGAACAAACTGGATATATGGAGTACCACAGAGTGGCATGTTTTTTTTCTTGTATCTGCAGTCAAATCACTACATTATGTTTGTGGGCAGCTGTGGGGCTGAATCAAAATAAAAGTAAATGGATGGATTCAATGGATGAATCTAAATTTGTACAATGTGTGCTGTGTGGTAAAATTACAATGGTGTACCACTGAGGTTTCCAGTGACACACTTCCAGTTCTTCCACATAGGCTTGTTTATATAGATAACGAACCAATGGCAACATTACATCCCTCGGCTAAGCACTTAAACACTGCCAGCTCCTGAACATAATGAAGCCCCAATGAATACATTGCTTAGAAGTCTGATGCACTTTTAAGGTCCACATATAAAAGCTGTGCTCTCTGGTGGACTTTGAAAAAAAATGACTTTAACAAACTGTGTAGCAGCAGGCTTAAGTGGTGTGTTTGTTCCCCTCATTTCGCTGCTGCAATGTCACATCCATGTTGACCGGGAGCAGCACAGGGGACAATATCTAGACTGTCACTGTCCAAAGGACATGATCCAAGAAGCAGTCAGTCTTACTCTACTTCTGGCTAATCTCCACCTGCTCATTGTCTGCCTCTTATTCAAAATTCAATTGAGCAAGCAAAGCTTCATTTTTACAGCACGTTTAATTCCAGATGGAAGTTCAACTTAAAACCAGTTTTTCTCCCAGGTCAAAGCATGCATTAGAAACACCTTCCGACCTTTCTATGTTTTACATGCAAATTTAAGACCGCTCTACACATCAGTGTGGTTTGCAAAGAAGCAGAGACAAGGCATTTCCAGGATTTTCAGGGCAAAGACAAACCGTGAAAGGAAAACACGAAAGATAAAGTGAGCCAGCCTATGGGTATGAGCACGAAAAGGCTGTGAACTTACAGCACATGTCCAGTTAAAATCTGAGAAACTGCTGTTCTTCTTCTACTTATAACCACATTATTTTGTGGAAAAAGTCAAAGAGCAGTCTCATCAGTGTCGAGGAGTGTGTGCAAAACATTTGCCCTCCAGTTTTATGTGATTTTTAAATAGCATCCAAAAGACCTCTAAAAGCAAACATACATCCACATGACGCTCACTAAACAAGTCTGTCCTGTGAGAAGAGAGGATGCCTGAGAGGTGCCAGAGGCAGCGTTTTTGCCAACCTCACGTTACTCAGATTTCACCAAATAAAGTCTCCTGAAGTGCACAGCTAGGATAAGACATCATATCTCTCTTTACTGCCCTTTGTTCTTGCTCGCACTCTCTCCCAGCTGGGATCTCGAGGAATATAATACTCCACTTGTTAGCTACTCCCTGACTGTGGCAACATGAACACTCGTTCCACATTTAAAAACTGAACCGCGAGCTTTTTGCACTTCAGAGAGCTCCAGTGAGTCCTGACTTCCAAGAAGGGACATGTGGACCATGCTCCCCCTCCTGAGGTGAGGTGTGGGAGGAGCAGGCATGCAGTCTGGGAGGGCTGCACATATTGTTGCACGTGTATGCACATTCTGTCACCAATGGAGGTGTCATGGTGTTAAGCGTGCTCTGCTGGATGGTGCCTGGCTGTGGGATCTGAGGTTCAAATTCTCCTGTGCCAGGTCTAGCAGACCTTACAGCTTCACCAGCATCCCCCAACAGGCCATTCCTCCATTTCAGTGTTGCAGACTCCACTGAAGAAGCAAAAAGCACAAACAGGCAGCAATGTTTTGCCGAGGGGAAGCGGGTAAGGGAAGTCAAGGTAAATAACATTCCCTGTAGTCTCCAGTGAGCCAGAGACTGTTGAACTGCTTTTTCTGTGTCTCTAAAGAGGAAGAGGAAAAGCAGGGAACCATTCAAATTTTTAACTTTCAGGGCAGATATTTCGAATTCTTAATCTGAAGAACACAACAAGAAGCGTGACGGCTTAAGGCGACATTAGGTTCCGTGGATGCCGAAAACATGTTGAGCAACAGAGTGCCCGTCTCATCTGCTCACTGCACCCACGAGAAGCATGTTTGACACAAACCCAGAAGAAACTGCAGAAGTAAACCTGTGATGTGCGACTTGGATTTATTTGAAACCCCCCCCACCCCCCACCCCCAAACACCCAAGCTGCACACTTCCACAACCACTGAGCAACATGATTTCACTCTGCCAGGTAAGAAGTGTACTCATGGCAACAAAAGTGCAAACGTTTTTCTCATTTAGATTAGTAAAAGCCTTAAAATACTACATACCAGGACCTGGCAAAGGCTGCGCTTTGGAATGCTTTCAGTTGAAAATTACCAATAATTACCAGTCGCATTTTGTAATTTTCATCAATTTACTTCACAAAGCTTTTCTTATGAAAGAGCCTCTTTAGTACAAATAGCTGGCTGAAGCTGTCTACAAGGATTTATGGTTTCAGCAAACAATCCCCAGTCCCATGGAAGCGATGTAAAGCACAGGGTGAAAGCACACTGATTCTGCGTACAACACAAAATAAAGCACGTCCATATGAAACTGCAAGACACCAAGAGGGGTCGTCAAATAAACTCATCTCAGTCTAACTTGCGTCTTATGTTAATTGTGAGAGCACCTGAAATACTTTTCTTAAACAAGATCTGATCTGATCCAGCACATTCACCAAAAATAAAAAAGCTAACATTTAAACTCATTTACTTACAATCTTTAATATTTGGAGAGCAAAGTAAATAAATTAGAGAACATTTTTTGTGTGGTTAAGACAGACTCACCAACAGACAAGGACGGGTCACTAATGTGTTTTCCAGTGTGAAATACATTCTTTTCAGTGCCTAATTTCCCTCATGAATCTTAGGAACTGGGCCATAGCAGAAGAAACTTTTGCTTATTTGAAACTATACACTGCACATGTTTTTAGAGCTTCTCAAATGCACAGAAAAACTCTTTGAAATACAGTTGCAATAATACAAGAGGCAGACCAGAATTTTACACAGGGCTGTAAATTAAAAACAGAGCCCTGCACCAATAAATCGATAAACCCTCTCCAGCTCAGTCAGAACTATTAGAAATATTATTTTAACACATTCTTGCTAGCAGCTGTCTGTATATCATGAACCACAGCATTGCCGTGCACACTTAGTGCTGGAGATTGACAAGCTCCCTCACTGTAATGTTTCCTCGGGGTCACTCAGGTAAGTATCAGCCTTCCCCGTCCAGACTGGTTAAGACCGTGGTCACACTGAACAATGAGGCTGCCTGTGTTGTGTTTCCATGTCTGAGATTAAGAACAAATGTAATGCTGGTGCAGTTATGTGGCCTTTGGTAATTAAGCTCTTTAAAAGTCCAAAAATACATTATGGAGTAGTGTTGCAACTCTTAACTGGTACATTAATAAGGGCAAACATAGAGACAGATTAAAAAGGGTGGCATTTCTTGAATTTGCACATACATACACCCATTTTCTCACACTAGAATGTCAAATATAGACACACTGAGAGCAGAAAAAAAGAGGGCTTGTCCAGTTTTTGTCACTGCTTTAACTACAAAAGGCATCCAGCTTAATGACTTTTGCAAATTGGACATAACGTGTTCAGAACACCCACTGCTGAGTCCAGCAAACCACTTATGGCTAGTGTGGAACCACATACACTGTAACAGCAAATCAAGCAAAAGCAGACCTTTTAATGAACATGGGAAAAAATATTTGGCTGCAATAGCATTACCACTAAATATATATATATATATATATAGTTGTTATTATTTAGGGATGCTCACTCATACTCACAGGGAGACTTCTCATGTGAAAGTTGTATGTAAAGTTGTTCTGTGAAACATTATTGAATTAGAGAGGAAGCTAACAATGTTTCCCCAATATACTGAACTATGTGTGTATTATCATCTGTGACAAGACATCAGTTACAGTGTAATCTTAATACAGAATCTCTGCATCACTTGCAGAGACAAACATAAACAGTCTTTGGAGCTGAGCATGGAAACAGCCCGACAGGCTCGAATGTTAAACAAAACAATGCTTGTTCCTTTTTGGAAGAGTGCTACACAACTGCCACGATGAGGAAAGCTGGCGGATGTAGGCTGACAGAGGAGAAAAACTTGACCATAAAAAAAACATTGTTCTCTGTTGGTCTTGAACAGCTCTGACCCCACTCTTTGGCCTGAACCGTATTGCTGCTGCATTTTACCCTCATGTCCAGGAACAGTCCTTAGCAACAGTTACCCCCAGCTACAGCCCTTTGACTTGCACTGTAATGGCATCTAGGGTCTACCGTAGAAATGGCACTTTGCACACACTGAGCTGTTTGCTTTTCTGAATTCCCATGACGGCTAGAAAGTGGAGTCATGTTTCCGCCGTCGAATAAAAACCCACTTTGTTTCTGCTCCATCGGTCAAAGGCTCTGAAAATAGTCACAGCTTTTCAAAGTTTATTACTCAAGTGTTTTTCACACATCAGTAAAACAAGGGCGGTGGGAGAGCAAAGCACATTTTCCTTGGTGCAATCCTGCTAGATTTATACTAAAAGACACCATATAAACTACAAGTAATCACTGTTTTTGACTCTACCAAAAAAGCATTAATATGGAGGCAGAAATCCAGGTACAACCGCAATGTAACTGTAACTACTCCTTTCTCATTGATGGTAATGCAGTTATTGGGGTACTTGGACAGTTGACACAGGGACGTGACATACATTAAATGTATGTGTTACAAAGCAACATGTTACTGTATTTAAATTACATTTTTAGTAATGCAGTAATGTAGCAAGTTACTGTACTGAACTCAGTACTTACATTACAGTTATTACTTCCATCACAAAGGTTCTTCAGTTACCTGCATGGTGGGTGAATAGAAAGAAAGAAAATCATGAAACAAAGTTGTTTTTTATTCCTGCATACTTGCATTACAATTAGCTGATTTCAAGTTCAAATTTTATTTGTCATATACAGGTAACAATGGCATACCGCTACTGGCAATGAAATTCTTAAGCTCAGAGTCCTCTCAATATTGCATCTAAAAGAAAACAAAATTGCACATAATTAAAAATTTAAATAAACTTTATAAAAAAAAAAAAAAAATTATTTATGTAAAAAAAAGAGTAGACTAAATAAATACAGATTACTAAGTGTGCCATAGGAGCAAAGTGGTGGAACAGTCTATAGCACACATGTGGACTTTTATTTTTATTGAAGAAAAGGACAAATGTGCAATGGTAAAGTGCACACTCAGCATTATGCTGCTAATACAACTTCTCAAGCATCTGCACAGACAGCATTCTAACACTAAGCTAGCCAAGAACAGCAGCCAGAGCCTCATCTTAAACAGGCATTGAAGGCAGTGATGAGTATGTTTGTGTTTCACTGTGGCTTTAAAGTCTGTTTGAGCCTCCACACAAGTTAATTCTGTTCATCTAAAATTAGGGTTTTCACTCATCCAAGGGACTCATCCAAGTGGCTTCTTCAGTCACAGGCCAAGGGATTTATCTTGATATGTGGGGCTGGAGCCTCAAGTTTATATTGTTAACTGGTAATTATGAGACAACGCATTTCAGGTCATTTTATGGAGGAACCAGCGGTTCATTACTTTTATGAAAAGTAACAAGTAATGTGAAATGGCTTTGCTATGCCACAGCTCCACCTCACCAAATGATGCTAAGTGACTCAAATTCAGGCAGAAACTTCCATCAATCGACTGTTTCTGGCACCTCTTGTGGTTTCTCTCTCCAAAAGTTTGCCGTGATTTGAGTAAAGACTTAAACATGCTCACAGCAGGTCATCGCTGTGAGCATGTTTCAGCAAGATGGTGACAGAACCTGTTATCAGTATCGAGAGAAATAAGATTCTATTGAATCCCAGAGAGCAATTTTTACAATTTTGGTGCTGTATAAATGAAATGAAATTGAACTGAATTTCCCCAGCAGTGAGGTGTTCTTACTGTGTTAGTCAGCTTGGCCAGCAATGGGACGACCTTGAAATCATTGAGGATTGCCAGATTCCCCTCGTCTTTGGCTATTTTGCAGAAATAAATACTAATACTTGCACAAATACTTGCCAGCACCTCATTGTTTGTTGAAATCAGCAATTTAACAATCAGTTGGAATCCACCGATTACTGAGCGTGCCGTTTCTCCTGCATCCTAGAGTCAAAAAGTCTGTTATTAGCTGCAAACAAACACAGAAGATGATGAAGAGGGGAGCAGTCCAATAAACAATAAACAGGAAAGAAGAGATGAAAACGGCAGGATCCTTTTTAAAATTTAAATAAAAACAGAATGCAAGCATTTACAAATCATTTACACAAAGAGAAATGATCAAATGCTGAAACTTAATTCATGAGTTGAGAAATGGGTAACAAGAGAAAACTGGAACGGTTGTGTAATGTTAAAAAATATCACATCTCAGAAATGATTAGTTAATAAACAATGAGGCCATTGCATGATGATGATGATGATTCAGTGTAAAACAAGTATCCCAAAAGAGGCCGAGTCTTGAGTTAGCATGCAGAAGGACTGTCCTTTCTGTTTCAGACCACTTTGGAAAAACGGTTCAACAACAGAATAACATTTCTCAACATAAAACTAAATCAAGTACACGTATTACAACAGCATGGATCCACTGTAAAAGACTAATTTTGTGCATTGTTATTATTTACATTTTGAACCATATTCCAGCCTTTTTGGAAGTAGAGCTATATTCAGTGTCATTAATCTCACTGGTGGATGCTATGCAGTGTATTCGTATTCCAGTTTCCTGTCCTGTGTATTGGCTTTTGTTGAGCAAGCCAGATGCTCACAACCTTTTCCTTACTCCGGCCATAATTTGTCATAATGAAAAAGAAACATAGAATTTAAAGCTTAGAGGTGACATTTAAAACCTTTCCCTCAGTGTGAAACAATGTACATTTCATGGCTTCATGGTTTGAGTTCACGGTACTCTCTTCGACTTGTGGGGTGATGCCTACCAAACAACCAAAAGCTGGTGGGGAGCGCTGAGCGAACCACAGCGGAAGAGCTGGCAGAGACACCGGCTTCAGTTTGGTTTGGCACATCAGACCGCTGTTTAAAATCACAACTCACCATATCGTAAGCCACGGAAGAATACATCAAGGTGCCCGAGTCTGTAATGTTCAGTACTTTGAAAATAGAACCGAATTTTTCTCCAAAGCATACAATTATGGATCGCTGGATGCAAATCAGAAAGTACGCTTAATTTTGAGTCTGTCTTGACATCAATCTACATATCCAGAGCTGATGATGGGATTCTATCAAATTCAGCAATGAAAAATAGGCAGGAGCTGATTTACAGTTTTAGTGCACAGCTACTTTGGAAGAGCTTAATGTACTGTTGTGTTCTCCTCTCTTACAGAGAGCTCACAGCTGAGATCAAGCCAGGATGCGGTGTATGGGCCCTGTGATGCTGTGCCAGAGGATGAACCATGTGTGCAGTGCAGACCAGTGAGGGGGGTGCCAGAGCCAGGAGCTGACCCCCCGACGCACAGGAAGCTCTTCCTCAGGAATACTGATGATGGCTGGCCAGGAGTCCTTGCGACAGAGGAAGCTCTCTCAAGCCACCAGCTGCGACAGACTAGCCAGAATCTCTTTCATGGCCTGGACGGGCCCCCAGATTTGAAACCACAGCATTATGAGGCTGCACACGGAAAGGCCTTTCTTGCTATCCTCTCTCTCCCCTCCTCTTACCCAGGATGAAATGAAATAGAAAACACATTATGTGCTGTGCGTGATCTCAAGCTGAGGGGAGTGAGCCAAGCCCAGAATGGCAGCAGCATGCCCTGACCCCATCTCTAGAGCAATCAGACTTCTGTAGCATACATGGCTACTATGTAAAGGAAAAATAAATCAAGCATCTAAATGTGCCTCAGCATCCAAGGCAAATTAATGATACACCCCATTACGTGTGAGTGGGAAGGTTGTATTTCCTTGATTTAAGAACAAAGATAAATGAATGATTCACTTCTAAGTCTTTAGAGTACTTTTATGGTACTAAATCAACTTAAGTTGTAGACCTGTGGACACAGAGCATAGTGTCTGTCTATGTCTGTGTCCTTGGAGGGGCAAAAGTACCGTATGGGGCATCCAGCAGATGCATTTATACCATGGCTCTTTCATAAATCCACTATGGAACTGCTAACTCAAACCACATGGAGTTTTTATCTAAATAACAAATGCACCAAAGCAGCAGTATCAGGTTTCCCATGTCAATGGGTAAAGAGCGCTATTTAGCTCTTCTCATTGCTCCTGTCCCAGGAAAATCACCCAAAAAGCATGTTCATGAATTTCCCTAAAAACTGGCACACTGACATCCAGACAAACATTGTCAAACTTTGTTAGCACTCAACGGTGGGTCTGCAGTTCCCCCTCACCCTCCACATGGCTGCCATGCGTACACTTCTAGGCCAGAAAAAAGATTCCCCCCCCCCCCCCCCCCCCCCCCCCCCGAAGACACCTGCCTGGGTCCAGTATGTTTAAACTTAACCAGACAGTTCTACTGACATGCTGTTTACTTTTAATCACTGCTATAATCTAATAGAACAACTTTAGGTGTGGCTGGAAACAATACAGCTGCTCAGGAGATCAAAGACCAGATGATATGTAACCCAAATTAAGGTTGATTGACGACACTGATTTGTAATAGTAAGCTAAAGACCTCAAACAACAGCATAAAGATGCTCATTATAACTTAAAAAAACCTAGATTGAATTGGATGGCAGCAACACATCTCAGAAAACCTGGTAAACGGAGCAATGTTTACCGCTGTGTAGCATCCTCTCTTTTTTTTTCTTACGGGGGGGCACCCATTACTGACCTTTTCCCATGTCCCATTCTTGTACAATACAGCAGCTCAACAGCCCTGGGTCTTCTTTGTGACACTAATGCACCAAATATTTTCAGTTCGTGAAAGCTCTGGAGAGCCCTGGAGAAGCTATGCTATTGTAATAGGTGCATCACGCAGTGGCTACAGCTGTATATTCTATAAGAAACATGTCCTGTTTAAAAACTACTCAGTCTTTCTCCCCGCCTGCTTCCTAATTCACCAATCCCTTTGTGCCAAGGAAGCTTCTCTGCTTCATATTAGTCCAAGGTTCATGTAAGCCTCTTCTGACACAGCTCTGCCCCTGCTAACCTCCCAGCAGCAGCAGGTTGAAGGAAGGGCTTAGGAGACAAGCTTGATGATATAAGATGGCTTCTGTTTTGTGAGAAGGATAACCCTTCTGAAATGACACGAACACTGCAGAACTCTTTGATTTACAGGATAAATATGTGCTGGTGATGTGCCTCACTTCGCAGGAACAGGACAGAGGCAGAAGGCCAATTAACTTTAAGTCACGGATAACTATAAGAAATATGCACTTCACTGTATTTCTGCATTCTCAACGCACAAAGAGCCCAAGCAGCACTAGACTGAACATCTGCACTGGGGTTTTTTAGCAGCGACCACACCAGACGGATTCCATCAAGCTGGTCAATGATTCTGAAGAAAGAGAAAGACATGAAAGTGTTGTGAGAAAAGAGGGAATGAAAGAAAAGAATGAACAAGCAAATATAGAAAATCTTAAAAAGTGTTACATTGTGATTTCATTTAGATCTTTCACTAAAGCTAATTCTCTGCTTGAAAGATATATGATAATATCTTTTTAATCATGTTTATTTCTCAGAGCCCCTGCTGTATCAGCCCAGCCAGCACCAGGCTCAATCCAAATACAACCAAACAGGATCAAAGCGTCAATCGATTTCAGCAGTGGCTTTTCATCGCAACTTGCCTTCAGTTTATCTAGGTTTCTTTCCAGGGTCTGAAACCCTTCTACTGTGTGCTCACTCAAATCATTCTCCATGGAAAAAGATCAGTGATGCTAGGGCCAGAGGTTAACTCACATACATCTATGTGTAGTGTTTCATACATGGATTTATAAATAGAACCCGAGACAAATTTACACTTTACATTGGTGGCTTGTTTTTAAACCAGAACCAAAAAGAGGAGCACTTTCCAAATCAAACAGAGCCAGAGACAGGTCGTTCTATATTTCATTCAGTCTGAGTGAAGTTTACTTAAGCGTGAGCTGTATTTCATGTAGTATACATGCCTGTTTTCAAAACTGCAGTCAAGGTCTGAGAACTCAAAGAATTACGCCACAGTGCACCCGTTGTCTGGTATAAATAACATGTAACGTGTTCCCCATGTGTGCTTCCACCAACAAGGCCGACATTGAATGTTGTCATAATTACTTAAACACTCCCTAATCACAGTATCTCCGTGACTGGCAACGAGTGAACACTCATCAGGGACGTCCCTTGCGCCATCTGTCTTCCGTTTGCACATAAATCAGTCTAGAGGGATCATAACATCAGATTCGAGTCTGCTGGGCCTCTTAAATCCGGCCCCAAAACAAAAGTGAAGCGTCATATCGACCGCCAAAACTGCTCCGTCTTCCCATGAAGCAGGTATGAAATAGATTAGCAATGAAGTTGCAGCCGACAGTGATGGATTAGAGGAGAAGACCACAAACCTTGGAGGCATTAAAACAACGTGTGTTCGCTCTTGTAGCTACACAAGATTCAGGAAGTGTTATGTCATTAACCACACATTGCCTACTGGTTGAGAATGAAAACAAACATGTGAGTATTTCATGGAAAACTTGAAAGTAATCAATGTTTGTTCTGGGTCTTCTGTAGTTATGGATGACCTAAACGACAATGATGATGAGAAAATGATTGTGATGATCAACCAAAGGGGGGTTTAGAGAAAAAGTTTCTTTAGTTATAATGAATTCATGTTAACTGACAGGATTGTTGTAGCTAACTGTGTGGTATCATTCATATATCATCGTAAGTGTTAGCTAGCCAAACACTGTTTATCATTGGTAATCTGAAAAACAGTGCTAGCTGTGTTGGGTTGAAGCAAGAAATGGCCAAATGTGAGTTATGTTAATTGCTCAGCAAACTGCCGTACACATTCACACATGTCTCAAAATAAACTATAGCTGCAGAACATAAAAAGGTGGCTGCTGAAATAAAGAAATGTCTGTTTACAGCTAAGTGTGAAGGCAGAAAGGTTCCACACTTTGGCCTAAATATGATCATCGTGAGAAAACATGGAGAGCGTGATGAACAAATGTAACACATTTTTCCCCATTGTGTGAGACTTATCACAGTAACTGGCTATATTTTATCGTGCTGACAATTTTTTTATTGAGCTCCTTGGTTTTTGACTCCAAACAAATGTAATAGGTTCACACAACAGCATTAACAGCCAACTAACAATGGGAATTCTGACATTAGGCTGCATTTGTGTCCACTGCTAATTAAGACGGGTATTGTAGTCCTTAACAGCCTCGTAAAAGCAATGAGGCACAGATGGAAGCTCCGCAAAGCTCGGCGGTATTGAGGGTGAGGTTAAATGAGCAGAGAATAAAGAGTGCTCTGGCCTCTGCTTCACTGTGTTTTCTCACTCATGTAGTCTTGGACAGGGCAGGGTTTAGGTATGTTAGTCTGACCAGCTCAGCTCCTAACAGTGACCGCAGGCCTATAGTAAAACACTAGGAATTAAACCGCAACCATATTTAACACAGCAGGTACAATAAACAAAGCTTTTAAAATCTGTCATTAAGCCGGGGATAAAAGGGTAACCTACCTGCATAATTACAAATTTTAAAAACAGGAGATTTCTTGAAGCATCAATGCATGACCAGTTAATGATACCGTGTTTAGATCCTAGACTTGATGTCATTCTTTTGTAAAACCGTATGACATCGATGCAAGGTTGGGAATATGTATGTTTGGACCTAATTTAGTAATAACAGTGAGTCAGACATATCACATTTTAAGAGACACCTCATATGAGGCTGTTTGTCTTGTCTGTAAATTATACTGCAAACTTTAAAGATCATGTTAGCTAATTGGATGTACAGAGAGAGACATAGCCTTACAACATATTATCCTAACCAATCACAGTGGCTGGTGAGATTGCCTAAAGTGGATGCATAAATCAGTATGTCATGTTTAAAACATGGCATCACCCTTAAGATAAAAAGGAAGACCAGTTCATGTGATGTTATCGAAGTCACGTATTGGGGACCTTGTTTTCTCTGCCAAGAGCCATGTCTTTTTCTCTTTTTCTCCTTTGTGGTTGACAAGCAGCAGCTGTGGTGAAACAGGTCTGAGTTGGAGCAGCAATGAGCAGATGGTCAGCTGCAGTGAGAAAGAGAAACTGTGGTTCTGCAGTCACAGAGCAGCGCTTGACTGTAGGAGGACGTAAATCAGAGTTGCAGTATTGGGTAATGCCAGCAGCCAAGATTTGATGAAATGTAATCATGCAAAAAAGCAAACTTAAATATCTTTTAATAAGGGTTGCAGGCTTCCTTCGGACCCAATGAGTATTTCTAAAGCTGGGTACTCCTTCCTCAGACATCTCAAGAGTAAAATTTTAATCTGTGCTGGTGCATGATCCAATTGTGCTTAAGCTTCGGGAATGAAATCATGGCCAGACATTCTCCTTAACGATTTTCTGATAGGGAGCAGAATTCATGGTTTCACTGAGTATAGCAAGTCGCCCAGGTGCTGAAGGAGCAAAGCAGGCCCTGACATTACACTATCATCTTCTCTGTTCTGTTGGTTGTTATGAGTTTCTTTGGATGGTGGCATGATGTGTTGTTGTTGGGTTTTTTTTAGATTTTTTAGACTACTTCACTTTATTTGACAGGCTTGATTCTTCAATCACCTTCTAATACGTTTAATAGTTGCTGAGAAATTTCTAGACCACAGTGTGAAGTGGTTTAACCAACGGGGTGGCTGTAGCTCAGGTGGCAGAGCAGCTCAGCCACTAATCAGAAGATCGGTAGTTCGATCCCACGCTGCCTCCTGGCTGCATGCCAAATATCCTTGGGCAAGATACTAACCCCATGTTTGCCTACTGGTGGTGGTCAGAGGGCCTGGTGGCGCCAGTGCCCGGCAGCCTCGCCTCTGTCAGTGCGCCCCAGGGCAGCTGTGGCTACAATGTAGCTTGCCATTGCCAGTGCGTGAATGTGTGTGTGTGAATGGGTGAATGACTGAATATAGTGTAAAGTGCTTTGGGGTCCTTAAGGACTGAGTAAAGTGTTACCCCACACAAGGCATGCATGCCTAGGCTTAATTGCATCTGCAAACCACATTGCAACCCACCTCATCTTTGCTCCTTTGTAACTGCTGTTTTTGACTAAATCAACATAAAGAGCTCTCAGCCACACTACGTCCTATATCTTACTGTAACTCAGCAGTACAGACAGCTTTCCCATGGTTCCTCACAGTTGTCCCTTGTACATTATTTGCATAACCAAAGCTTTGCTGCGGCTTGGAAACACTTCCTCCCTCTTTTGCTGTGATTTTTCCTGTTTGCCACTGCTATAGAGTGGTAAACTATAGTAAACATTTAAAAGGGATATAATGCGGTTGCAAAAACCTCAACAAACCTCTGATGTACAGTTAAGTTCTACGACTGTTTTTATTCACAGTTACGGTTGCTGGCATCGTGGCCTGTAAGCTATTGTAGATGGCCAAGGTCATTTGGTTTTGGTCAGGGTCCACTGACAGACAGCCTATTCCTGCAAGTGAAAACACAGCTAATGAACAGAAGAGCTGCCAAAGATAACTTCAGTGAAATTCACCATAACAAAAAACAATGGTTTTCCTGTGCCATTGCTGAAGTGTCTTCTGCACTTGACTACAGTAGAATTGTCTTGTAATCACAGACATAGCTTTTGATAAATGAACAGTAGGCTGTGTCTGTTTCTGTTAACCCAATCCCAGCTGAAGTAATCACGTGATGGCAAGAGCAACATTACACAAAACTGCCCGAAGCGGCTTTTACTGCAAGGACTGGAAGTTTATCTGAAGACGCAGGAATCACAGTGGAGCTTCTGTGGAGCAGATTTTCTTTTTTTATGATTGATTGTTTGCCTTTTCCTGTTTTCATTCATTTGTTCTAGTCATAACCAAGTGACCAAGTCTAACCAAGTGGAGAAAGATGAAATTGTGCTTTATAGATGTTTTATAGAGTTTTTAGGCAGGCTGAAGTGAAAGTAAGATATTACAGGAATGATGAACTTAGAAAGAGAAAGTTATCTGCTGAGATTGAAATTAACAGATAAATCAATCTATTTTTTAAAAAAAATGTTGTAGAGCATTGAATGACTTAGGTGAGCATAGAGTGTCTGTGAGGTAAGGAGAAGAATCATTTAGCCAGGCAATTATGGTCTGCTCATCACAGGGCTGGAACAGAGGTAAGATGGAGGGGTAGTCAGTAATTGGAAGCGAACCCCACAATCTTGACCCCGAGCATTACTGCTCTGGCAAACACAGTCCGCAACTTGGCAGTTGTGACTTTCCATTGCAAAGTTATTCCCTCACCCTTTTGTTGAGGCTTTTTACAGGATTTTTGTGTGTCCATAACACCTCAGCATACAGACTCAAGGAGCCACATCTGGATGCATCCATAAATCTGCACAAAATAATGTTGCAGTGTTTCCAAGCAGGCTTTCTACTAAGGTTTTCCTCATACATATAGCTTTGACCCAGGCATCGTGGTACTCCTATGAATAACATGAGGTTATGGCAATGTGGCTTTTTTCCAAACGCACTTACATTATGAACTTAATTATATTTCAGGACATCAATCATCTTTCATTTTGATCCATCATTAATCAAGAAAATGGCTAATAAGTGCTGCTCCTTGTCTTGATTGCAAGTCCTCCCTGCCTCATTCTCTACTGTCCAGAGCATGCAAAGCATCAGTCACAGTGTTGTATCCAGGTGTGTGGCAGACGGCGTGAGAACCCCATCTCAAGACTCTGGAGACAGACGTGCACTGGAGTGTAGCTTTATTGCTGAGTTACATATGCTTAGAATCCTACACAAACTGGGGCATTACTACGAACAGAACACAGAGAGTGACAGGAAGACCAACAACAATGTGACAAAGAACTAAGTAAACTGAGGGCTTAAATAAACACAATGGGCAATCAGGGAGACACAAGGTAACACAGGTGAACCAAATCAGACTAACGAGAAAGGGAAATAGAACTGAACATAATGCACACAGTACAAGAGACTGTCACAATAAAACAGGAAGCTTATGGCTCAGGCACAGGAAGATGGGGAAAGAAACATTGAGACGAGACTGACTAAATATCGAGAGCAAGGGACGCAGAGAGCAGAGAGAGAGACAGAGGGTGACATAACACAGACGAGACCAAGACAACCAGGAGGCAAAAGGGAGCTGACTTAATGAAAAAGTAGCTAAGAGTGCTGTTGTTTGCAGTGGGCCACAGGCTCTGTTTCCTCTGACTATGAACTTAATGAAAGAAAAGAGAAGAAAACAGACTCTGCCTCTCATTATTGCTGTAACAAAACATATTCCAAAATGATTTTCATTTCAGTACGCCACTCAGCCTCTGATTGATTCTGAAATGAGCAAATGCCCCTAAAACCCTGTTACCATTAACAGCCTTTCCTTTTTGACAGTAATGGCTTTGTCGCTTCATTCCAAGCTTTTGCCTGACCTAGACATTTTAAGTGATTCAAATAAGCCTGAGAGAGTACGAAAAAACAGATCCACTTACAGATTCAAGTGGGCATTAAAAACATTTGCTGTGCATCACGCTGGTTTCCTCCCGAAGAGGTGGCCAATTTCACCTTCATTCATATCCAACTGTGCATGTCATCCAAAAAACAAAATATAACACAACACACACGGGAACCAAACCACAAAATGAGAGAACTCTATTCATATTACGGCCTGTTGATACTCTTACTAAGATACCTTTGTGACATGTTAAATTTAGAGTGAGGGCAACCAAAGTGTTTTTTAGTGTTTGTAAATGAAGTGTCACTAAATGTGCTTTACATAAGATTAATGGCATCATTATAATTACTTCTATTATTGTTATTATCAGTAGCGGGATAACTGTTTTACATAGTAACAGTGTGACAAGTCATTAAGTATGGCAGAGAGCCTGTACTGGCAGCAAGTGTATTAAGCTGCCACATTACTCATGGCAGTTAGGATGTTTTATCACCATGCCAAGCTGCAGTTAGCCTGGTTCCCAATTTTAGTTGTTTTTTTAAAGCCTTATTTGTTAAGAAATGACTAAGACGTCCGGTGAAAGCCTTATTTTGTTCCATGAAGAGGGAACTTCTCTCTTTAGCAGTTATGCTTCTATCATTAAGTATAAAGTGTGTGTTAAGGAGATACTGATTTGTCCATCTTGTTCTAAAAGGATAATATTCTCGTAGTTTTGCTTCAAGTGAAGGTATTCATGCTAACTCAGTGTGGCAGCAGACACTCCAGTTTCAGTTGGGAGGACTTAACCTAGACTTTAAATGCAGGATATCATTGTGTCAGTTATGATATATGAAGTGCAGAAAGCCTTGTGAGTGCTACTGAACCCTTTTTCTTGTTATTTTTAGAATTCCACTGAAATCGGAACTACACATAAGAAAAAAGGGATTTTCACATAATCTTACCTCTGGAAAAAGACTTCAACTTCGTATAGTACTTTTTTTTTATCATAGCAATTATTAAAACAGACTAGTTTATCAGCTCCTTTGCTAAACTGAAAGGACTTGATTCTGAATTGATTAATGTGGTAGCAAGGTGTTAAGTCACTGCTTGCTGTATATTATAGTCCCACACTCACAGTGACTAAGAGAATAAATAAAACTAAATTGTTCTTTTAAGAGAGTACTAGTGGAAATGTGTTGAGCTGCCAGGGCATGCTCTGAGGACATTGTTTATTTAAGAGGGAAAATTACTGATTTAAAAATCATCTGACACTAAAGTGCAAGTCCAAAACCATCGCACAAATGTCATTACTATAGGAACCAGGCTAGATGACAATTAAACAAACCCCTGCCTATCAAGACAAATGATTAAAGGCCCTGTCAGCCTGCATCTACTGACATTAGAAAATCAGAGAAAGTCAGTCTGCAGCTGATTCTTTCAGTATGCCCATTTTTGGTTCATTTCTAAAAGGCCCTAACCAACACATCACTTATGTCTATAAAATCAGCACGCACGCTTGATCCTTTGTTAGCAGCGGAAAAGACTGAAATCTAAACGCAAAGACTTACATAAAAGATCAGAGCGGATAGAATCCATACAAAAACTTTACATTTTATACAAATAATGACTTCAAGGAGAGACAATAGTAAAGGAGAGATATGACAACAGCATGCGAGTGGAAAAAGTGACACAGCTAGTCGTGAATGAGTGAAAGCCCCCATAAAAATAACATGTGGTGATGGTATAACATCCTTGATGCACGCAAGTTGGTGCTCTATATCCATCGCTGCTATTGATGTATTCACAGACTGCTGTTAATAACATCTTCCTGGCAAACATATGATCCAAAAGTAATGGGCACATGTGGATAATGCAATGGTTTACTGCTATCAACCAGCTTTTCCACTGAGGGTCATCAAGTGATTTGTCAAAGTCATACTAATTGTTGTCACTGCTTAGGTTTCCTTGATCATGCCTAAAGTCTGAATGTCAGTCCTGTAGCTCTCCTGTAGTTAGACAAAAATAAACAGATCACATAACCATGAATGATACCACCGGTCTTAAGTTTTGAACTTAATCTTGACTTTTATTATCATTATCGCAGCTCAGCTCATATATATTTGTTAATCTTATATCACTGGTTGTTTTAGTTTCACTGTCTAGACTGTTAGATGTGTAGCATTTAATAGAAGAAAAGTGTACAAGCATAATGAAATCACAATAGTTTAAACTTTTAAGGTGCCAAAAGGCACCTTATCTGATTGTAATGTGAAAACTTGAAACATCCATCACACACTGGGAGCACTTTTCAATTAACTTTACATATAAGCAGAATTAATGAAATAAAAAACAAAACGGGGATTTCTTGTGAAATAACCTGTCAGACAGGAGTTATTATTTAAAGCCGAGTATTTTAATATGTCTCAAAAATGTGTTTAGATGGGGATCAATAAAACTTCATGGAAAGACCGTATCCAACAATCATGGAATCATCGTCTCTTAATACTGCCTGCACTTACTAATTCAAGCAAAGACAGAAATGGAAGATTCCAGATCTGTGCTCTCCTTCCGGGAGTCAGAGCTATTATACACAAGCTGCTGACTCATGCTTCTGATGTACTTGATGTCAGAAGCATGTCCGTCTGACAGACAATTTCACCACTTAATACATACTTAATCTGAACATTGAGTGTGTTTGTATCTTTATCTTTTTCTTTTCTTTCTTATAAAGTGTCTTATTGTGTGCTCTGTTCAATCATCTCAAAGAAAGTCAATGAACAAAACAGCAAACGCAATGTCAGATGAAATTCTGTCAAACTACCACTGGAGAACAGAATTTACAGGAGATGCACCAAGTTTTGTTTTCAGAGTCGCGCTTGTTGCTGCACCTGCTGCACTACCCCCAAATCAGCTAATACCAGAGTGATGGCCTAGTCTCTACAGCAAGCCAGGACTATGAAGATTCTCAGCATGTCATCATCCAAGTTAGCTGACTGATGCTATAGTAGTGTTTGCTGATGGTAGGTTCAAACAATGCCATGCTCCATACAAGTTAATGATAGGCAGGCAAAGAAGCAAAAGTATTGCTTTTGATGTGGAACTGCTACTGACTGCAAAAGAAAAACAACCTCTTCTAGAGTAGGTCATGATTACACCTGCACTTTGGTCCAAAGTGAAATTCAGACAGATTTACTTGGGGCACATTGGTTCACATCTAAATTATTGAGCACTTGAGTCGTACAGAGATTCTGTTAAATGTTAAAGTCACACATGCAGCTTAGGTCTTTACATTATTTTTTGATGACACTGCAACTCAGGAGTATAAAGGGATTAGGAACATTAAGTTCTGGGCATAGAATCCATGTCAGTAGGATCAGCTCATTGTTGGTTCTGGACTTTCAATAAATGTATGTGCAATAAAAAAATCAAGGGAAATGGTTAGCCTTCTCATTTCCTTTGCAGTATATGTTTTAACACTTTTAATAGATGGTTAATTCAATATAGAATCACACTATTGTGCAGAGTATGACTTGACAAATTGTTATCAATCATAGGCCCCTCTCACCTCTGATGCATATTCCTGTAGGTTGCCAGTCACTGGAATAAGCATTTTCTGAAGTGGAGACTTGAGCTGGGGTCCCAGCAGAGGGATACCCCCAGCCTTGCAAATGGTTCATAATGCTAAAGCCCCACAACAGGCCACCTCTATATCGTCCTCCTGGTTGGGAATCAGGCTGGCTAAATTAGGAAGGCAGTCCACCTGATTGGAGATATAGACGCCCCTAAACTTACATGTAGATAGACAGTTAAAGCCGAGTAAGATCTCTACATGGAAACTCAGTGAGACTGATATAAATTCAGGAACTAAACTGAAAAGTTTGTCTGCAAGATTTGGGTAATAATTGATGGTTCCAGATGGAAATAGCAAGTTTTTGGCCCTGATTACAGGTGTAATTAAAGTTCTATTACCACTGGGTCTGAGAGGATGAAAACACCAGAGATGCTAGGAGTGGAAAACTGTCAGGATAGATGTTGATGTTAGGTCTGAAAAGCCCAGTGTGACCATTTATGGCCATCATTCTGTGTTCTAATCCATAGTTCCTGGCCAGCAAGACAGACCAGGCAAAGCTATTACGGACTGCACAGTTCAAAGGTGGTCTTGTAGCATAGCGTGAAATTAATCTGCCTCCGTGAGCAACTTGCACATGAGAACATCCGATTTGGGGCTGAGGAAAATATACAAGGCATGGTGGCTTTAATCAAAGGTCCCTCCATCAACAAACATAAATGCAGGTTAGAGGATGTAGGAGACATTCTATCTGGTACCCAGCACCCACTTTCTAATTTAAAAAAACTGGATGACCACTATCGGGCATTTACTATGTGAAAAGGGAACATAATTCTTTGATTCAAGGAAGCTAAAACAACAACAAAATTTTTTTACCCTTTGAACTATGTTAATATATAGATTTCATCAGAATAAAACACATATTTTCACAAAAGTGTCCAAGTTTTCTGAAGTTAGTACAAAAAAGTACTACATCATAAATAAGCTGACCTGTGTTTTCAAGGAAAATCTGCCACTGTTGGACATTTTTCGTTATTACCAGTACAGAAAGATCAGGCTCAAATCTGCAGTGTTTTTTCCTGCTGCATTCCTCACCATGGGATTGTAGAGCTTGAGCCATGTCACACTCTGAACTTACATTTTACTCTGCTTACACTCACCAGTTTATTGATACCACCATATAACCTGACATTTCTTCTTGCTCTGCGGAACTTGGCCACGTTAGCGATGGTCTCGGCAGCTAAGGCCTTCAGTTCCTTGACTGGTGAGTCCAGGATCTTCACTATGCTCTGCACGCCTCTCATGTCAACAATAACCCGATGGATTAGAGATCCAATCTAATCACAAGAACACACATTAATATTAAATATGACTAGTTAAAAGTTAGGCAGCACGGTGGCACAGTGGTTAGCACTGTTGCCGCACAGCAAGAAGGTCCTGAGTTCAATTCCACCATCAGGCCGGGGTCTTTCTGTGTGGAGTTTGCATGTTCTCCCCGTGTTTGCATGGGTTCCCTCCGGGTACTCCGGCTTCTTCCCACCGTCCAAAGACATGCAGTTTGTGGGGATAGGTTAATTGGATAATCCAAATTGTCACTAGGTGTGAATGGTTGTCTGTCCCTGTGTGTTGGCCCTGCGACAGACTGGCGACCTGTCCAGGGTGTACCCCGCCTCTCGCCCTATGACAGCTGGGATAGGCTCCAGCGCCCCAGCGAAAAGGATAAGCGGAAGCGAATGGATGGATAGTTAAAAATTAAATTTGTTTTATGACAGAGAAACTTTTTAAGCAGCCAAATATTCATTTCCACTAAAAGTAGATAAAATGTTGCAGTACAACCCAGTTGAAAAGCACCAACCCACACATCTCATTAGGAATGCTATAGAATAATTGCTACCCCATTTTTTAAACAGCATGCTTTCTACCTTGCACTCATGTTTCTGAAACTAAAACACAGGCTGGCACACATGGCCAGCTCTGTTCATGCCAGCAGGCCATGCAGGTCCAACTTTGCCATGGCAACTCACTTTGCATTTGTGTTCATCTGTATCCAGCAAGTTAAGGAGGACTTTAAGGCCACCTGTGTCCTGGATAGCCATTTAGATTAGATTAGATTAGATTAGATAGAACTTTATTAATCCCTCGGGTGGGTTCCTCTGGGAAATTCGATTTCCAAAAAAAGCACAGCACCGACAGAAGTTTGGCATGACTCCTGCATCAAATTAGTCCATCATGGCACAAAGAGTGTCAACAGTCTGGTCACCATCCTGAAACAATAATTTCAAACACAAATGAATTAAAAAGTAGGAGAGGAGGAAATAACTGAACATTAAGAAAAGCCTCCCTCCATTCCCTCGGACTTCTCCTTCCTCTTACACTCATTGTGTTGTTTCTCTTTATAATGCTACTCCTGCTGTTTTGTTTATGCCATGGTCTTGTTCTGTATGTGTTTAGCGTTGTCGTGGTTAACACTGATGGAATGAAATAATTTGCTAACAAAGAGCACGGTGCTTTGGTTTCATGCAAAAAAGGACAGTATTAACACTGAAACCCTGACACTAATTTTAAGTTAGAATTCAAAAGTTGTGTGTTTTGTCAGTTGCTATATACACACAAATCAATTTAGACCAGTGATTAGCAACTTAGTAACTACAACACTACTCAGTCAACAAGTGGTTTGAGGGAGGAAAGTCTGGTCTTTGATTTAAATTCAAGCCCCTCGACAAATATGGGAGAGGAAATGGAACTGATTAGATTTTATTGCCACTTAACTTCAATGTGTTCACAAAAAACAGAAAAAAAGAAAAAAGAAGAAAGAAACAATACGGACTTAAAATAGTGCATGTGTGGTCAAATGCTGTCATGCGCCGCAGTTGCAGAACCTTAATTTTATTTTATTGTTTTTTCCTTAAATTTAGAGTCCAAATACTAGTTTTTGTTGGTTTTTTCATATACTCTTTACATAAATCCACATAATGTCCTAGCTGTGGATGGATGATGACAGCATTACAGCACTTGAAATACCAGCGTTACAGTTCTTGCTTTGTGATGGTTAAATGCAGGCAGTGGTGGTGTTTTTGCTTGTTTATGACTGTGTTTAGTCTGAATCACATGCAGTTATGTAACAAACTTGGTTCACATACGTTTCCCATCATGACATTGAGTGTTCACAGCAAAAAATGCAAAAGTTTTATTCAGCTTTGACATTCATTTCAATTCAGCTTTATTTATATATCATCAAATCACATCAACAGTTGCCTCAAGGCGCTTTATATTGTAAGGTAAAGACCCTACAACAATGCAGAGAAAACCCCAGCAGCCAGATGAGCCCGAGTGGGAATAAACAATCCCTTTTAACCAAAAGAAACCTCTGACAGAACCAGGCTCAGGGAGGCTTAGGGTTGGGGGTCAGGCATGTCACTGAAACGTCCAGTCTAAAATATTCTGGCAAGTGAACCATCAAATATTGCTCCCTTTATTGCACTGATTAAAACATGGCACTGATAGATTCTCCTATAGTAACTTCAAGGCTGCCTCTATGATTCCAAGGCAAACTTTGCACAAACAACTGTGAGACTTCACGAGTTATTTCACACAAAAACAGGACATGAATCTATCATGTTCTGCTAACAGCTACCCATATATGTAGAAAACAGCCAGCGAGTTTTAAGCAGCTGTTGGAGGGGCTGGCTGATCTGGTCAGGCCTATAGCATGGTCTCAAGTAGTGTTTGATCATATCTCGCTCACAAAGCAGTACTCAGCAGGATAACAGGCACATGTGTTCCCCATATCATGACGCGAGCCTAAATGTGAACCATTTGTCCATTAACAGCAGTGGATCTACTGCTTCCTTTGTCTCCTTCACTCTCACTCTTCAAAGGGTTCGGCGGGCGAGTTTCGTACCTTGTAAAAACAACAAAAAAAGCTGTGTTTAGGAGTGATAGCTGGGAGAAAAACAGATCATGTGCTTTCAGTCTTGGTAGCTTTGGTCTTGAAGTTTTGTCGACATTCTTTAAAATACCGACAACATCTGACAATCTTTTATGGTGAAAGATCTTTGACTTTCTCCAAGCGTGATACAGGCAGATGCTCAAGATGGAACAAATTCAACCACCATTCGACCTCAGAACAAGAAATTCAAAGTAGTTCCAGCAAGTTTAATATCTGTTTCATGAGGCCTGGTGAGTGTTTGCATGTTTGGAGGGGGCAAAGACAAGTGAGTCAACAATGTGTAACAACAGCCGTCACGCAAATTCTGCTACATGATTCACCAGTAGGCTGCAAAGGTCTTTAATATCAAAGACTAGAAGCCATAGGCGATTTAAGACCCTTTTTTTTTTTTTTTTTTATCAGAGCACCCCTAAAGATAACTATTAAGAGTATTAACAATAGTTTATTTTAGTATTATTTTCTGTAATTATCTTCAAATGTTAGACTTTCCTAATTTTCCTATTAACGACAGTACAGGATAGATTGATATCATGTTAAAGTCTCTCACACAAAAGGTGTTGGTGTTTTAGCAGCATCTTTTATCATTACCCTAATAACTTTCATTGTTGCTGCAGAAAGAAGATGCTGAGGTAATTTCATGACACACATCAGTGGTGCTTATTTAAAATTATAAAGCTGTAGCTTCCATTTTACCCACATTCATTGATGATGAGGATTTCACAAATGTAAGAAGTGTGTTGTCCTGTGGTCAACTTTCTCTTATAAAAATTATTATAACATTATATTTTTACTTATACTTCTTCTAAATATAGCATATTGATATGGATGCTATCATTTTATAGGATTCCTACCACTCTGAACATGGCTCAAAGAGGCTGGCTGCCACTACATTGATGTGTCCGACTACAAATCTGTTTACATGATGCTCTGTGCTGAGTCTGCATAATAATGGGAGAGGTTGTATGAATTCCAAAACAGTTTGTGTTGTGGAAGGGTGATTTTCCAGTGTCTATACTGAATAATGTTACTTTAAGTGCTTAATGATTTGGTGGACTGCCTCTATGTGATTACCAGACTGAAATAACATTGTGCATGTTTCTCAGCTGCTTTGCTACAAATAGTTATTTAACTTCTTTAAGGACTGAGCCTTTGAGTAAACACAAAATTGCAGTTTTTAAATGATGATTTCATTTATAAAGAGAAAAAAGCTATCCAAACCTACCTGGCATTATGTAAGTAATCAACATCTAATACTAACAAGAGGTTGTGCCACCCTTGGCAGTAAGAACTGCAATCAAACATTTGTGATAAATGGCAAACCGGCAAGTCTTTCACATCGCTGTGGAGGAATTTTGGTCCACTCTTCTTTGCAGACTAGATTTAATTCAGTCATGTAGAGTTTTCAGGCATGAACGACCTGTTTACGGCTATGCCAAAGCATTTCTATTGGATTCAAGTCTGGATTGGACCACTCCAAAACCTTCAATTTGTGTTTTGAGCCATTCAGAGATGGACTTGCGGGTGTATTGTTGGGTCATTGTTCGGCTGCATAACCCAAATTCTCTTGAGCTTTGAGACACAAACCGATGATCCAACGTTTTCCTTCATAATTTTCTGGTAGAGAGGAGAATTCATGGTTCCATCAATAGCGTAAAATTGTACAGGTCCTGAAGCAGCAAAGCAGCCCCAGACTATCATGCTACCACTTCCATGTTTGAATGTTGGTATGATGTAGTTTTTATGAAGTGCTGTTAGTTTTATGCCACATGTCACGGGACATAAACCATTCAAAAAGTTCTGTCTGATCAGACCACAGAATATTTTCCCAGAAGTCTCAAGATGTTTTTGTTAAATGTGAGATGAGCCTTTCAGCTGTTTTGGCTTGGAACATTTTGCCCAGTGTCTTTGTCTTTGCTGAATCATGAATGCTGATCTTGACTGAAACCAGTGAGGCCTGAAGTTTTTCACATGCCGTTCTGTTTTTTTTTTTTTTTTTTTTTTGTATTAGTCATCAATGCACTCTTACAGCAATGTTGTGTGAAATACTTTGTCAGATAGGCCTGGGTCCCTTTAAACTTTTTTTTCCCTTAATAAATTAAATCTTTATTTAAAAACTGTATTTTGTATTTAGACAGGTTACGTGTTTGTAATATGCAAATATGCAAAGAAGAAAATAAAATCCCCCCCCCCCCCCCCCCCCAAAAAAAAAAAAAAAACAAACTCAGAGAGCGGCAAACACTTTATCAAAGCACGATATCATGTGAATTACTTCTGATAGTATCATTACTGTGAATCCTTTTAGCTGCATTAATTATGGAAAAGAAAGAAAAAAGTGCCTTTTTTAGTTTGCACAGCTCTTTGGTCAACCTGGCAATGAACTTGCCTTGACATTGAGTTGTTTAAAGCCATACAGTGAGGCTAGGGAAAAATCATTAAAAAAAAATCATAAATCAAATAAATTCATACTACATATACTGTACAGCTTAGTTAATGTATTAAAATACCAGGGACAGATACATCCCAACCACTTTCCTATTAAGAACACTTTGGATTTGTCACCATGTAATTAATAAGCTTCATTAATAATCATATAGCAATAATTGTAATAATAATAATAATGTCTGATGAATTGCAGTAGAAAATGGGTTAAGAAGGGATTAAGCAGTAGAGGATCCAATTGCATTCACAAGCTCCAATGGTGAACTTGATATCAGCCACATAAAGATGCTTTACACATTTTTTCTCTTCCTTTACTGCAGGTGTCTCGGCCTTGAGCTACTAAATAGCTGCAGCCTCCACAGTACTGAATGGAGGTCTTATTCTAGTCTGGTTTCCTCTGGAGCAGCAGACTAGATACTGCAGACACAGACTGCCCTGGCTGAGCCTCTCTCGGTCTATAAATCACAGCACTGAGTATGTGGGAGCTGGGATGGGGTTAACAGTGCTGTCAATGATAGCCTGTTGACCTCAGGCATTTAGACATTTTGTGTATGTGTGTATGTTTGTGTACTAGTGTGTGTGTGTGTGTGTGTGTGTGGGGGGGGGGCTCAGTGGGATATTTCCTTTCAGCAGGGGTTAACATGCATATTAAGCATGGTGCTCAAATACATAGGAATGTTTCAGCAATGCCTGATTGGAGACAGGGGGACTTGGGCCACTCAGAGTGTTTCATACCAATTATTGTAACACAAAATGATTCAGACTTAGCAGTTTTCATACCTCTGTGCAGTCTACAGCAGACATAGAGAGAACAAACCCATCCCTTTCATGGGAAGAGTACTAAAAGGACAGAATGACTGATTACACGTTGTTTCTTGACTCATATTTGATCTCCTGTAATATTAAACCTGATCACTTAATAGGGTTGGCAGTCATAAAATGAGCACAGTACATGTTGGGCAAAGACTCGAGTCTTTGCAACCCAAAGACTCGGGTCTTTGGGTTGCAAAGACTCGGGTCTTTGCCCAGTTGAGCTGAACAGTTGCTTGACTCAGGAACCAATGCAATGTTTTTTGTAAAAATAAATCTCCACATTAGGCATGCTATAAATGCATTACAGGCACTAAAAGCACAATTGTTTTAACTGAGTGCTGCAGTTATTAAAAGCAGCATCAGGAACAGATAATTATTCACAGTACAACATAATTAACTCCAAATTCACTGCTGTTGAGAAAATGACATGACATTGGGATTTTGCACACTGGAGATGAATTTCAGTGCAGCCATTAGCAGGACGGCCGTCATTAGAGGAGCACAGGGCAGTAGTGCTGGTAGTACTGGGACTGCCCAGCAGAGGGGGAGAAACCATAATGAGGGCTGAGCACAATGTTGTGTGTGTGTGTGTGTGTGCGTGTGTGTGTGTGTGTGTGTGTGATGTGATGTATTTTAAAGCTAAGGAGAAAGTCTGCTCTAACAGTGACACCTTAGAAACTTTAAAAATCTGATGACAAAAAACATTTAGTTAAGAAAAAACGAAAAAGCAAATTTTCTTGTTTTAAAATGACAATTATTAAAATCTTTACAGCACAAAGTTTATGTGTGAACTGGTAACATATTTTACATGAGACAAAATATTTTGTGAGAGTGTGTTTGTTTTGTTGTTGTTTTGTGTTTAGAAAGCCACATGTCTAACATCACTGATAGCAGCTAGTGTATTTGTATTTGTTTAACATTGCTTAGTCCCGATAAGTAAAGCAGCTCTTCTTTTGACTCCTCTGCATTTTTTCCATAGCCTGTGCGTTTATAATAATTCGCAGAATTCTTGTCCTAGCATGCACAGCCTTTATAAGCATAAACACATTATGATACAGGTAGTTTACAACTAATGAATAAGGAGCGTAAATTAAAGTTTTCATCTATACACACTTACAATCATGTTACCATAGCATAGCCACAGGTCACCGTTATGCGGGTACAAAAACAAACACGTCGGCAAATATTCTTACATAGATATCATTAAAACACAAAACAGAACATCCATGTGTCACTTTATGAACGTGTTAAACATCCTAGAGTACAAATGGCTGTCTATAGTGCGAAGGAGAAGGAGAAAAAAGATCTCCTCCTAAAATAAAACAGATATTTAACTTGGCTCATGGTAGCTTTCAGTGTCTGATGGTAATGATATTATAAAATGACGACTAGACAAACCCCATAAATAACTGTGCTGTGTGGCGTCCAGACAGATAGAAAGCTGGGACATGTTGGTTACGGCATTGTTGCATTGTATTGAAGCAGGATTGCACACACAACCCTAAAGCTCGTGCCACAATCCCACTGAAAAGCACAAAATCTAAAAACCAGAGAGTTTTTTGTTTTTCTTTTTTTAAATCTGAATTTCGTATCGTTTACATCTTTTTTTTTCTTTTTTCTGGAACGGAGCAACAGCCTGCTTTTAGAGTGGGAATTTCCTTCCATTATATTCTGTTTAGCTAAGCTAAAAATATTCACCAGGGCTTGTACTTTATGGCAGTGTTTTCTATAAAAGTTTTACTTGCACTGTGAATGATCTTATTTAGCACCAAGCTATGGGCTTCGGAAGCCAAATCAGCAACATCAGGAAATCCCACACTGTGTAAAAATATGAAATCTAGACTAATGTTACACACTGAAATAACACTCATTTTCTTTCAACTGAAACAGCATTTGAGGTATTGTTACGGCTAAATACCAAAGGACAGGCATGCAGCAAAATACGTTCCTTGAATATCATCTGTCTGAATGATGCTGTGCACATAAACAGATAACTGGGCCCACTGAGTGAGGCAGGGTAATTGCTCAAGTCAAGCGGTCGGAGGTATTCACAGCCAGTCTGGGCCATTGTCATTCTGTCCTCTTTTTCTTTTCCTTCCATGTTTTGACACATTAATATTCACCATATGCCCCGTCAGACCTATCACGAGTGCATTTCATTTTTATGCTTCTGCGGTGTGGGCAAACGATGCATGCAGCTGCTGCCGTCAGACAGCTCTTTCCCCCTGTGCACTTGGCTCGCATGTGCAACCAAACAGGCCTGTGTCAGAAACCAGGAATCCACGAGCTGAGTCTACCACTTCAATAAACATCTCCCTGCAAAGCACCATTTTAAATGGGAGCGACCTACACTTCATTTCATCTGACATCCCTTTTGTCGCTGAGTGTGCCTTGATGTGATTGAACAAAACAGACAGGTGGAATTATGTGAAAGGAAAATATCCCATTATAAGTTCTGGTGCACATCCATGGCTAAATATTATTTTCCTTGAAATGCAATTGTGGAGAGTTTGTGGAAATTTGTATGCTGATTCAGGTCAACATCAAGATTCTTGTACAGACAGCAGGAAAAGATCTAGTATGTCTGTGGCTCAGTTCAATTCACTGTTTTTGGATGAAATCCATGAGAGGAAGGAAACACTGTTGTGCAGAGTGAACTTCTCATACCTTGAGATACTTGACCAGTTGAATACTGGACTTGCCAGTATTCATAGGGCAGGTCTGTGTTAGTCTCTGGATGGCGATATGCCTGCTCTTCTTCCTCTTCACTCTCAGTGGAGCTCTCACTGGAAAGTTCCAGCTTCGGACTAAAGATTACAACACCAAACGTTTGGGACAGACAATAGAGATAAATAGAGGGATGGAATATAAGATCATAAAATCTCTTGTCTGGTGTTTTAAGCAGGAAATAAAGCTGGTTATCCCACACAAGAAGATCCATTAAAGACCGAAATTCAAGTCTTCACAGAATTTAAGTAGCAGGAAAATAAAATTGGAGTCAATATCATGAGGGGAATGGAGCCGTTATCATACAGAGTCAAAGTTCTTGCTGTATACTGATGCAAACAGAAATGCAGATGGTGTTTTAAAGCTGCATGGGCCACTTGGATGAATGTATCATGAAAATACGGCACTGTAGAGCAATGAAATCTGGTACACATTCAAATGGGCCCACTGAGAGGCAGTTCCCAGGTACATGCAAATAGCATTTCCAGGGGAGCGTATTATCAGACGGGGCTGGCTGATAGATGGGGTTTTTTCCACTACACAGTATGATAAAGACTGAACAAGACCTTCCTGTGGCTGTCAGGCCTACACTGATGTGAGGTGATGAGTGTGACTGAGTGAACGCACCCCGGAGTCTTTATTGCATGTATAGAAAATGATGATCAGCAAAGATTGATGTCAGTGACTTAATGATTTATTACACTTGCAGTTTGTATACAGACAACATTCAAGTATGGAGATGGCTTATGTGCTGTACCTGCCAAAAGCCAAACAAGGAAAAACCTTTTACTTAGCTTCTTGTTCAGAACAATTTTAGCAGCTGACAGTTTTTAAAGCAGAAGTCACAAATGGTGAAAAACATCCAGTTAATTCAGTTTTCACTGGGGGGGTGGGGAGGGGGGATATGACTATATAACAAACTGTGTCAATATTGAAATAGCAAACGGATGGTTAATAAGTCAAAATTCTTTAACTTAGACCACATGTAATATTAATGCATTTAAGTGTAGAATGAAGTCACAATAAAAATTCAGCCAAGATTTTAGATTTTTAAAAGAATCTCATCTTTACCAATTTGGGCCAAGCTTTAGTGTTTTCAACTTAGAGAGAAATGCCCTTCTCTTGCAGCCTGTTATCTAAGAAATGTTATCTAAGACCTGCAGAGTCAGAGATGTAACTCTTGGGTAGTCACCTGCCGTTGTTGTTGCATCAAGGATGGCAGTCTGGTTTCTTACTTGGTAAGTCACGTTGCATTAGACAATTATAAGAGAGCTGTGCTGTTCATGGGTCACTTTATAACTCCATTCGTAATTGTAATTACCCTCAATCAGAAATTACATGTGTTATTCCTTTTTGTTACCATGGCAACAGGTGTACTTACATTTGTTTCATTTTGTTGCCTGTACTTCTGACCTATTTGGTTTTAATTAGACGTACAATCAGAACTTCTACGGTTCTAACCTTTACTGAGTTTAATTTGCCCCAGCTGCAGAGCAAAAACGAATCCTTATAGTTTCAGAAAAAAGGAAGTTTCTGGTGTCCAGGTAAAGAAGATGCAGAAAACTCTGCTTTCATTTTGGTCATGGCTTTTCTGTCTCAGAATGTTCTTCTCCTCTCCAGAACTCTTATGGCATTTACTTTCCTGTGTTTTACTGTAATGCTGTGAAATAAGAGACATTATGGCTGCTTCTATTTTAGCAATGGTTAGTTTTCAACATAATCTTTATTTAACAATTCAAAAAAGACCTCAGCAGATTTTTTTTTTTAGCCAGTGAGACACGTTTATCTTGGTTGTATTTTCAAACTAATCTCTAAGCTCTTTGTTTTTAATTAGACATACAATCAGATTCCTTGCACTTCTAACCTCTACTGAGTTTAATTTACCACAGCTGCAGTGCAAGAAGGAACCTCTATAGGTTCTGACAAAACAGAACTATCTTACCATGTCTGGGAGGACATGTGTGCAGGTGAAGAAGATACAGAGAATTTTGTTTTCATCTTGTTCTTGGCCCCTTGTCCTAGACTCTTTTATCCTCTTCAGAGCTCTTACGGCCTTTATTTTCCTCTGTTTTACTGTAATGATGTAAAATAAGAGTCATTATGCCTGCTTCTATTTTGAAAATGGTTATTTTTCTAACATAATCATTATTTAACAATTCGAGACAGGGCTCAGCAGACTTTTTTTTTCTTTTTCTTTTTTTTTTTTAGCAATTGAGATACTTTTATCTTGAGCCAGTTTCTCCTCAAATGGGTACAGTTATCACAAGGTACAGCTGCAACAGCTCAGCCCTTGCTAGATCTATTTATCAATCAAAGACCATATGTGATAGATCTTTTGGGGATATTTTTTCTCATACTTTTTCCCAAGTTTTGCATCTGTAATTGAGCAGAAAGGGTTTCTATTATATGGAGAATTTATTAACTCTGACTATTGTGTAATGAGGAATATTTGCACTTGCCCTTAAATTTATAAACCATATAACCATCTCTTTATAATGTGTGACTGCTGGCAGATGCACTAAACACATGTGTTGAAGGCCTGGCATCACAGTCATCTAAAGTTCATCTGCTATTCAAGAAGAATCTCTGCAATGCAACAAAAATTCAGGACACTTCTTACGTGAGGAATTATCACATACCCACATGTAGAAAAGACACTAAGTCCACTCCATCGTGGACATGGTTCATATATCTTCTCGCGGTCTACCCTGTAGAGTGTACGCTGTAGTTTCTCATGCACATTCTTTTCCTGTTGCTCGTAAGACCTCTGGGGTTGGCCTTGTTCCTCTCCATCAACCGATTCCACATGCTGAATCTTTTGTGTTGATAGTTCTTGAACTGCAGAATCCTGCTGGTAAGGGGGAAAGCCAGAAGCTGAAGACTGAGTGTAAATACCTCTTCCAATTTGCAACAGAATGAGCAAAATCTGATTGTGAAGTGCTTTGTAATCTGGCTGTAAATTTGTCAAGTTTATGCTTATTAAAACAAAAATAGCTATTCTGATTAATCTGTTTCGCATTTATTTCACTTTTTATCAGTCAATGTGGTGTATTTTCCACTTACGCTTTGCAATGATTTGTCTCATTATCGGAAAGTCATCGCATATCTATGTCAGACAAAGAATTGCTCATGCTACTCAGAAGGCGAATACTAGAAAACCCTACATGTGGCAAATAAAAACATGAAATTCACATAAAAGCCCCTTCTCAATCCTATGCAGACTTGAAAAAATCTTTATTTTCTCAATATTATTCTTTATTGAGGTATTGAAATAAAATAACAAACTCTCATTGCTTTGCACAGAAGAGGTCTCTCTTGGTTAAATGGCTGAACAATGTCAAGAAGTTCATTGTTTCTCGACATTCACCTAAAACCTTACAGCTTGGCTCAGGCTAAGTAACGCCTTTGTGTCACTGTTATTCAGGTAAAGTTTTCAAGGTCTTTATACCAAACTTTACAACCTACACACAAACGCCAGTAAGACACATATGAAAGGTTTGCAGGCATGAGAGTTTTTAATCACAGACACCTGCTTTTGCAGAAGTAGCTCAGTCTGTCATTGGCTGTTAGGAGCTTGAGATTTTTAAGGGCAGGGGAAAAGAATTAAAACGTATTTCTTTGGGTTGTGTTCATGCACAAACTGGAGCCAAGTTGCCTGATCACTTTTCCAAAGACTTGTTTTTCATAAAACACAAAGTGACCTTCTATTGGAAACATAAGTCAATACACCCAACCACAGACCCACATCCTGACTTTATTAGACTAACCAACTTTCTTTAATTCCATTATATGTGAAATGGACAAAGTCCATTTGCTTACACAGAAGGGAACACTCGACATTTCTTAACATGCTGCAGTAAAAAAAAAACCTTAAACCAGTACAGGTCCAGAGACAAATGCTAAGCAGGGCTGACGCCTGAAATCTGAAGTTAAAAAAATATTTTTATAGCATGTAACATTACACCATTAGGACTTTTCAAGTTTCTTCATTTGTCGTTTTCATAAAGCAATCGACTACTAAAACCTAAACCCCAAATGTTTACATGTGTTTGGGGCAGATTTGTATCTAATTACTTTATCCATACTGATGGAAAATCAGCAGGGCAACAAATTGTGAAGCCAGTGGCCATAAAACATCTGTCAGTGTGAGAATTCCAGCAGCTGCTGGTGAATGGTTATGGCAGTGAGGCAGTCTGTATTAATTTCAGGATGTGAATAACAAAAACAATTGACAACCCAGGGATTTTGTGTTTTTCAGTAAGCATCTTGTGCATGCATACACACAGCATGTTCCATTTCCAATCACGCTGTGATGTCAAAATGAATCCGCAACACTGAACAGAGAAGGCTAGTCTGCTTCCTCCCTGCGTTGCAGCCACCATCTCCGTTGGCTGCTTTGATTGAGGCTGTCCAATCTAATAGAACTGTTAAAAAAGACCTGCTTCCTCAGACTGAAAATGAGCAGATATGTTTGGAGATTAGGTGTTGTTATCTTTGGCTATCGTCTTTTGGGTTTGGGCTCCATTCTGCAATCAGGGAACTGAGGCGGAGCAGTGGAAGACTGTGTTCCTGACTGTTGCTTTCTCAAATTAAAACTGCAATGGGCCAGACTGACAAGAAGGACTACAATTATTCACTATCTTGTATGGATGATATAGATTTGATTGATGTTGTCAGCAATAAGTCAAATGGATTTCAATGTGATGCATTCTAGCCGCATCACATGAAAAGGTTTAGCTGAAGTAGTTACAGGACACTGCATGCTGCACATATCAAAGGAGTTAAAGAATCCAAGAGAAAAAAGACCTTGACAGTGATTTGTGCCTCCACACACTTATTCACAGCTATTTATACGGCTGTTGTCCATCATTTTTAGATCGTTCAGACTAAAGGCATCATTCTTCACAGAGCACTCATGAAACATAAAAGCCTGAATATGTGTATATAACTTTCTTTGTTATAGATTTTTTTTCTTTCACACAGGTCAGCCCCATACTTCTTATTGGTTTATTGTAGTCATCATAAACCCTATGATGGGTTTCGTAGAACACTTTAGATCTTTACATTGCCTACTGTATGAAAACATACAGACATCACCACTATGCCACAAATATGAAGAAACTACTTTTAAAGGGAAAGCTATGAAGACTAAAACTATCTAAATGATTGATATTTTGAGTCTTACCTAATACGTGTAGAATTTAACTTATATTTTCATTTCAACACAAAAGAAAGTATGACTGTTCAGAAAAGTGACTGGTACACTGAATATATAGTTCTTCTCTTAAAGGCAAAAATGCACTTTAGCCCCCCAAAATATCACACTTTGACAATCAGCTAAAATAGCTGAGAGAACACCACGCTGGTGTAAACTGAGAGTAAGTGCAGATCCTAGACTGATTAGCAAAGTCTGGTTTTGAGACCTCAGAGAGGAGTCAAGCATTGTCACATCACTGTCTTTGTGACTTCAAAAAACTGAATGTGGCAAACCCTGGTGGGATGTGACAAACTAAGGGACACTGCAGGCTCATGCCATAACCACCCAAACACACTGTAGTCATATCCAAAAGCAGACCCTGCTTTGTCGTTTATTTGGACTCTAACAATAATTGTAATTTACAAAATGAACATCATATTTTATTCAGTAAGAGGTGAAACTACCAGTTAAGACCATAAATACATCAGGAAAGTGTTCGGTGAGGTCATAAATTGAGAAAGCAAAAGAATGTTTTCCCATAGATTTCCTGGCTTGTAGAAGAGCTGCCTCCTGCTGGCTGCTAGAAACAATGCAGATCTAAGACACTTCCACATTAGATCACTTTTCAAACTTGTGTTTAAAACTGTGTCCATTTTTTGCGATACTGCGCCGATGTAGCCTAGAAATCTACAAACATGAACAGCTCTTTAATGGTAATGGAAATGCAGTGTATCAGAGTAACCATCTGCTTCCAGTGCTAATATTTACGATAATGTTGGAAATTTAAAGAATTTGGCAGGTATTTGTTCTTGAAACAAAGTACTGAAAAAGAGAAGAATTTTGACGTGAATGTGATGCAAGATGAAAACCAAAGAGAATGAGAAAGTGAGCTTAGCCTGATGGGACTTTGTTCCAGTCCAACAAATACATCTTTTCACTGGATAAATAAAAGGCTGAAGGTTCTGATGCGCGTTGCCTTCTTTCACCATAGTTTGTGTTTTTCTTCATCTCCTTGTTCACCTTATTTCCCCTCACAGTTTCACAGTAGATTGTTGCCCTGGGTGTGGTTTTGTCTCTTCCTGTTAAACGGTAGTTCTTTCTCCCCACTATCACCGACTTCTTGTTTATGGGGGATTTTTTGATTGTTGGACTTTCCTCTCTAGTATTGTAGGCTTTTTGTCATAAATATAATGTACCTTGAAAAGCCTGTTGTTAGTTTTATATAAATAATATTGAACAGAATTGTGCTAAAGTCAGTGCAGATATTTGGATTATCCATATGAATACCATTAATGTCTGTAAAGTGTTTTGAGGGAATCCGTCCAACAGTCGTTGGGAAATTTAGAAAGAGGTGGCGGACAACAAACATCCACCACATCCGCAGAGCCATGCTGTCAGTGTGTAGTATTTCTATGAAGCAATACTAATATTAGTATTAATACCTGGTAATGACAGTTCGAAGCATGAGATGTAAAGCAAACATCCAAATAAATCCTGACATTAAAAATTAAAAATTATTCAAAGAAACATTTTGTTTTGTTAAAATGACTTCAGCTTTCATCTCAAATGTAGTTTATATGTATCACAGTGCTGCAAAACCACACTGTAAATACATTTACATGTCAATTCTGTTTGATCTTTTGTAAATGCTATTACTCATACTGATCTACTTTTGATTCTTGCTTTGAAAAGCTGTGCAAATACTATTGTTCTTAATTACACTCATACTTTATTTGGATAAGAATGACAGCCAACAAACAAAAAACTAGACAGTGATGAAATACCTCAAACAGACCTGATATCCATGCAAAGCAGACAGTAAGCAGTAAGTGCTTTTCAAAGGACCTGATGAGCTTGTGATGATGCCACATTTTCCAACAAACATCAGCTCAAGCAAGAAAAAAATATGTTTTTAAATGATTAACAGATTTTCGAGAGCAGATGGAGTCCATTATTGAGGCGATTTGTTATGTCGTCAAATTTCTAAAGCAGGAAATAGCACTACTGAATAAATCACACAGATTTCAATGTCTGGAAATGAGCAAGTGTGTGTGCGTGTGTGTGTGTGTGTGTGTGTGTGTGTGTGTGTGTGTGTGTGTGTGTGTGTGTGTGTGTGTGTGTGTGAGTGTGAAGGGGGTAGGTGGTGGGAGGGATGTGGCTCTGCTGTTTTGATGTTGGAACAGGGAGGAGGTCAATTCAGAAATTTTTCAACACAGTGACAACCAGACACTAGCTCACTAGCGTGGAAGAGCACAGACGCTGATTACACAATCTGTTTACGAATATGAGTCACACAGCATCAGAAATCAAATCGAAGTATTAGAGAGAAGGAGCTTGTTCATAAGACAAAGAGGCGTTTCAGCACCCACACATTTTTGCTTTGAGAGTTATTATTCACAGCTAAAATAAAAAGACAAGCCTTAATGTGTTGATGTTAATTGCTTATATTCCACTCCACCTGGTTGTTTGTGTTCTCAGCAAAGTGTGGAGATCTGCTCTTCAGAAGTGTTACCAGGTCTTTGTAAGTATCACTTGTTCACTCATATCCATGCTCCTGCCCCTGCTGTTTTATGCCCTGTGAAAACAAAGTGAAAAACAGCTTCATTAATTCTAAAAACCACAATTTTAATGTGGCCCACATGTCAGCTGGAATAGCTAAGGCTAGAAGCTCCAAGTATCTGAAAGCAGAGGAAGTGTAAAATCATACAAGTTGCTGAATTCGGTTATGACAAAGCTCCTCTTTGAGGTTTCATTTGCATCAATGTCACCTTTTCAGTTTCAGAGTGGACTTTTTTCAACTTGTGTGAACCATTTTCAGTTGAAGAAACAGTAATAGGAGTCTTAAAGTTTGTCAGCTAAGTCACTGGTGGAGTGAAAGGTGTTGCGGCATGTAAAATCCTCAAATAGAAAAGAGTGCAAAGCATGAAAGAAGCTCTCTTTACAATAACGGGATAAGAGGGAGTTGCATTGTGGGAGGCCAATAAGTCAATATTTTCACCAGACAGGGTACTGTGCAAGACTCCTGTGTGCGAGAGTCTCCAGTTTCTTCATATTTTGCTAGGACATAGGAAATCTATGTAACTTGTGCAAACATACATGGAAGTACATTATTTAAGATGTCTATACACTCACTTTTATACCTCTCTGCCTCCATAATGACATCTCTCACCTTCCTAACTTTTCTGAATGTGGTGTGTCGAGCTGCCTACCAATACACAAAACAAAACACAATTACTCAAAAATGGCCAGGGATAAGAACTAGACTAAAATGACCAAAGAAGCAGCCAATGTCCAAAGAAAAACTTTAAAAGGGCTGGAGAAGTACTCCTCAAGGCCACTCTAAACAAACACAAGTCTGACTTCTTGGTAATAATAATGAAAATTTTAAAAAGTCAGGGATGGAGCAAGACTTTGCACATTGATGTGTTTATAACAGATATAGTTCCAGCATCCAAATACAGTGGTAAGTTTTTTTGTTGTCTTGAGCAATTCAATATATTTTAAAATGTCTTAATTCTGTCTTAATCAGTTCTTACAGAATAGCCTTGTCTGAAGATGCAGCATAGCACAGTGCTTCATATCTGATTATACTTTTGCACTGTGCTTTATTGCAATATGCTGCCTCTTCCAGCTGGAACAATGTACAGAGGGACTTAAAAATGTCAGAAGAGATTACTGGTGGTGTCAGTTTTTAATGGTGTGGAAAATAGCACTTGTGTTGAATGCATCTGCTTCTTTATTGTCTTTGCTTTGTTCTGGTAGTTTTAGAAACTGCTTATACATCCCAACTTAATATTGTCTAAGCTCTTTTGCTATGTGTCACACACATTGTTTGTTTGTTGCTATAATAATGTACTTTCTGCAGTCTTGTCTTAAACTCACTAAAATATTTTTGCTTAGATCAAAGGAAAGTCTAATAATAATAGAGCATTAAAGTTTGTGGACAATTTCTGTTTAAATGCAACCCAATCACAGAATTTTTACTTGACTTCTAAAATGAGTTAAATAGAAGACAACTGAAGAACTGAGACAAAGATTTTATAAATTACAGTTTTTTTAAATCCAGAAAAAAAATCCAGTGTTTGCAGAAGGAAAATTAGCAAATTTAAAGATAAAATTTGAATTATCAATTGCAATAAATGGGATGACAAACAGGTGTCAGTGATCACCCTGTTTTGATGATGACAGTCTGTGTATGAATGGAAGAAACTGAAGCCCATCTTCTATTGCACAGAAGTGGTTAACAGACCAAGGTTATTTAAACAGTGGGGGTTTTGGTAGACTGGGAGGTAAAAATGGAAGCCAGAGTAACTTCTAAATGGCTAAAGATCTCTTTAACTCTGGCCAGTGTCCATGTGTCCATAATCAGGAGAACACTAAACAACAATGCTTTGTATTTCATGACCACAAGAAGAAAGCGACTTCACCCCAATGAGAAACTGTAGTTTCTGAAAGGTCACATGGACAAGCCAGAAGACATCTGGAACAATGCAAAGCCAAAATAGATCCTGCTGGTTTAAATGAAAATCATTCTGTTCCATGAAAGGAAAACACTGCACTGCAATGAATGACTTTCACTGTAACTGTGAAATATGGTGGAAGTATCAAAGTTTGGATCTTCTGAATTGCATCAGTGATTTCTAATGGAAAATTTTAAGACAGTTCTCCTTGAATTACACATAAAGAGAAAGTGGGTCAAGCATCTAGGCACTAATCCCATCTTGCCAGAGAATAGTCAAAGAAGGATGAAGAAAATGTTTTGTATTTTGTCAAAGTATTGATCTTTAACCAACAGAAATGATGTGGAAACACTTCAAGAAGTTGATTTTTTTTTTCTTTAGGTCACGAGCAGTTGTCTAAGCATTTCACTGCATATCGTACTGTGTATGACTGTGTACGTGACAAATAAAATTTGAATTTGATATAACACCCCCCACCCCGCACCACCCCCCAATCAACATCCTGGAGTTACAGCTGCACTTTCATTCCTCCAAGCTGATGTGAAAGACTGACCAACAGTCACTGAAGGCAAATAATTTAAAGGTTTTGTGTTATTTGTGTAATTGGTTTCCTTGCTTTCTGGCTTTGTGTGAAAATGTGACTATGTTGTAGGTTTGGATAGAAATATAAAAGATCAAAATGTGGATCACAATGCCTTTAAACATAGTTTTAGCACATTGTGCCAGCTGTGCTGCACTGTCACAGGGCTCAATCACAAGGTAGCAAATCTCACCCTGCACCTGTCAAGATGGTGCACCACAGCCCCACCCCCACCAAAAATAAATAAATAAATAAATAGATGAATAAAAATAAACAGGAAAATAACTCCTACTACTCCTACTAAATTGTTTAAGTTATGAAGGGCAGCATGATATCATTTCACAACAGATTTGTCCCCAAGGAAGGAAGGAAAAGGAAAAGGTGAAATCATCACGTGTTTGGTCTGCTAAAGAGGAGAAGGAGAACAGCATGAGCCCAAGGCTGAGCCATGGTTTTACTTGTAATATAAATCATTCACTAAAAAACTAAGCCACGTAGTGACAACATCATCTTTCAACGCTGATTTGGAGAGTACTTTTTTTTGGAAGTAGAGGGTGTCACTTTAACCAGAGAACACAGGACATAGACTGCATTTATCACTTGGTGATAAATGCTGCTGAATGCTTTTATGAGCATGATAAATCCGCTGCAATGAAGCAAATAGCGTGACTGAAAAATGACTTCCAAAACTGGAATCTAACAGATACACCTATACACCTATATTGCCTAACAGATACACCTATTCTGTCCACTCTTTGGAACAACAACAGATTCAGTTCTTCTGAGAAGGCCTTCCACAAAGCTTAGGAGTTTTTATGAGAATTTTTGGCCATTCTTCCAGAAGTGTATTTGTGAGATCAGACATTGATGGCCTGACTGAGAGTTTATGCTCTAATTTCTTCCAAAGGTGTTCTGTCAGATTGAGGTCAGCACTCTGTGCAGGCCAGTCAAGTTCTTCCACACCAAACTCACTCATCCATGTCTTTATGGAGCTTGCTTTGTGCACAGGTAGCCATGTTGGAACAGGAATGGGCCAACCCCAAACTGTACCCACAAAATTGGGAGCATGAAATTGTCCAAAATGTTTTGGTATACTGAAGCATAAGAGTTCCTTTTAAGAATCCTCCCTTCCCCCAAACTGTACACTTGGCACAATTCAGTAAGACAAGTACTGATCTCCCAGTGACCGCTGAACCCAGACTTATCTATCAAATCGCCAGTCACTTGATTTGTGCCAGATATTGCATTTTCACTGTTCTAGAGTCCAGTGGGGAAATTCTTTACACCACTGCATCAACATGTGCTTGGATGCATCTGTTCAGCCATAGAAACCCATTCCATGTCGCTCTCTACGCACTGTTCTTGAAGTAAATGGAAGACCACATATGGTTTTGGAGGTCTTTAGTGATTGACTCTGCAGAAAGTTGGTGACTTTTGCGCATTATGTGCCTCAGCATTCTCTGACCATACTCTGGGATTTTACATGCCCTGCAACTTCATGGGTGAGTTGTTGTCATTCCCAATCGCTTCCAGTTTGTTATAATACCAATCACAGTTGACTATCCACATATAGCATCCAGTAGCATGCTGGAAAAGACTGAGCAACACATTCTTTCACAGACTGCTTTGCAGAAGCAGTCTGCATGCCTAGGTGCTTTATTCTTACCCTTTGTAAAACGCAGATGGGAAAAAAAATCTGAGGTATTGTCATCACCCCATCAGACCAGTGGTTGGGCTAAGCGGACACCCAATTTTGTGGATGTGATAACTCAAGAACGAAGCCATGTAGGTGTTTGAAATTGATACCACAAATGTATCTATTAAAAATCTTGGATGAGTTTGAATCTCAATGATGAATTAATATAATGAAAAACTGAATGAATTAGAGGAAGTGGCTGACATCCAGAAATCCTACCAGTGGCTGGACAAAGCTGGACTGAAAGACAGCACAGAGGCAAAGCTTGGGGAGTGGCTCCAGCAGATCCCAGGAACAACATCTGAGATCTCTCTCCAGAAGAGCACAGTCCTAGGAACAGCAAAGATACTGCATGGGAACTTCAAGCTCCCAGGCTGCCGGCAGAAGACCCAAGCTTGAAGCATAAAAGACTGCACGCAGGGGTGAGAGGGTAATTTATATATTTAAAAATGTTTTTACATAGTCTGTGTAATAACTGATTACTGAATACAAATAAATATCAAATATTTCTTTAAGAAGGTTTTCAAGGATCTGTTTGTCCACGTTTTGGAACAACAGAAACTGTTTGACCTTGACCCCCAAGTCGTTGGCTAGGCCTTCCTCCTTTCTGTCTACCACACTTACTGCATCAGCACGGGCTTCTCTCTCCAGGCCAAAGGCAAAGCTCCTACCAAGAATCCTAACCACGAGCTCTCTGTTTTCTGACAACACAAGAGGTGAGTTGGATTCATTTTAATCTATCAAAACAGCTGGTCTTGAATGTACTCTGTTTTTTCTTACAAGCTAAGCTAATATTATCTCTCCATAACAAATCCACTGGCAGTATGAAATAAGTATTACTATATTCATCATGTATCCATCTGTCAAAGAAATATATATTACTTTATCTCTTCTTGGCAGTGGCCCTAAAGTAAATGCATATCTGTAAAGAATTACCAATGGCGGCATAATTGGATGGCTGTACAGAGTAACAAGGAGGACAAACAAATTAAGTCTGTGGGTTATGGAGGAATGCTGGTGGTTGGACTGCTTAGGATGCAAATTGGACTCAAATTTACCTTCTAGACATGCCCGAACCTCCGCCAACTTCTTATCATCTGCCAGATGAAGCAGTTTAGAGAGCTGGCTGAAGCTGCGTACATAAACAGTCGGTGGAGAGAGCTGCAGGAGTGGATGGCCCTCACTATCTCTTTCGTGGGACTGAACATCTGAGTCACTGAGTAGGAAATAAAACAAAAAAGAAACTTTAATTGCCTGAAATGCTTAATGGAGATCTGAGTCTTTGTTTTTGTACTTTTCCAGGTTCATACTATGAGACACAAAGGAAACCACACACTTAAAGTAGAGCAGACATTCTGATGAAATACAGTGGAACGTTCTCAATCTTACTGAAGCTGAAAAACAAATTAATTACAGTCCACATGCAGCTTTGAGTATGTCTAAGGTAAAAACATTTGGACACCATGGTGACAGAAAATCCTGCACAGACACATAATACTGAGAGCCAGCCAGCTGCCCGCTTCATGATTAGACCAACCTGATGTCGTAGTCTGTTTTGAAATCAGACGCCACTAAAGTGGTACTCCACTGGAGTGGCTCCTCAAACACATGTTCAGCTTCCTGTGGGTGTTGGGAACTAAAGCGCTCCACAAAGTGCAGGATTTCTTTCAACAAGGACTCATTCATTGGTGTGGATGCCAGTTTGCCAGTACTAAAGCTGGCCATGGTCCACTGGGCAGCCCTGGTCAATGATATCCCCATCGCTGTGTCTGGGATACTCTAAAACTTAACATTAACAGCATGTGGTTCTTAAAGATTCAGCATGGCTCTTCGTTTCCGAGTTTGGAGCCCCATGTGGACCTTCATTAAAAAAAACATAAAGGTCAGCTGTTTCATATTCAAACCTTTACTGTCAATCGGTGTTCTTGGACTTTTAATACACACTTTAATTTTCTCCTGCCTCACTTTTCATGAGCATCTCAAAGTCCTCCATAGCTTGTTAGTTCAGGACAAAGCAGCAAGGCTGCTAACGGAAATATCCGGCGGTCACATATTAAACCTTGCTTCCCTTCACTGTGAAATTCAGAATCTACTTTAAAATTCTACTATTAGCATAAAAACATAGAGCTCTACATGGACAGGCTTATATAGCAGAGCTTTTAAGACCTCGTGGATGCAGGCAGCCTCGCCAACCAGGGTCTTTTCGCTCTAAACAATTAATCTGATTAGAAATATATCATGTGAACTGTCATATTGGGGGTGATTGTGGCTCAAGAGTTGGGCGTTCGCCTTGTAATTGGAAGGTTGCCGGTTCGAACCCCAGCTTGGACAGTCTCGGTCGCTGTGTCCTTGGGCAAGACACTTCACCCGTTGCCTACTGGTGGTGGTCAGAGGGCCCGGTGGCGCCAGTGTCCAGCAGCCTCGCCTCTGTCAGTGCGCCCCAGGGTGGCTGTGGCTACAATGTAGCTTGCCATCACCAGTGTGTGAATGTGTGTGTGAATGGGTGGATGACTGAATGTAGTGTGAAGCGCTTTGGGGTCTTTAGGGACTAGTAAGACGCTATACAAATACAGGCCATTTACCATATTTAAAAGGGAACTGAAGTCTTTACATGTTCAGACTGTGTGGATTTTGGTTCCTTTCAAGCCATCTTTCTCCTGATTGACGTTCCCCTATAAAGGTTTGATCTTTATGTGCATAGTCAACTGTGCTTGGTATCATAACAGCTTCATTTAGATGTCCATATTAGGAATGTGGCCTTTGATATTTAGAAAGCCAAGAGTAGAAAAATGTCCTAACCTGGGTATTTAGTGCAGTTTGAAGTCTGAGTTTTTGCCTTACATACATTGACGTCGTTATTTGAAACTTTGCTGGTGATAATAGACTGGCCATGAGGACTCATTCAAAACAAATAAAGGCATGTTTTTGTTTTGACACAGTTTACTCTGCCTCTTTTTTTAATTTTTTTTTGCACTATACTGGTAAACATGATGGCAAACGAGCTAAGTCAAAACTTACCAAATCCAAACTAAGGACAGCTTTGCATATCTGTGTGTGTGTGTGTGTGTGTGTGTGTGTGTGTGTGTGTGTGTGTGTGTGTGTGTGTGTGTGTGTGTGTGTGTGTGTGTGTGCGTGTGCGTGTGTACACTATCAGCAGTGGTACTTTACCTGTGTCAAGTCTAACTTTACAGTTAGACTTACAATTGTGAGAGACTCTAAAATGTCAAGTCAAATGTTGTCACAATAATAAAAAAAACCCTGTATGCTTTCCTTTTTAGAGTGTCCACATGACCGCATATTTGAGAGCCTATTTCCTCTCTCAGTACTGGTTTGGCACTGTACTGCAGGCAAACACTGGGTAGTGAAAACATTCTATTTGAGAGGATATGCTGTATTTAGGCACAGCAAATAAGTTCACGCAATTCACTCAAAGTTATTAATATGCCTGTCAATGCAGGTATGTGAACTCTGATAAAATACTACCTTTGTATGTGTAGACTGACAGTACCTCTGCTGTTCTTGTCAAATTTTAAAGCACCCCAGGCATTTTTTTCCATTGCCTGGGGTGCTTTATTTGTGATTCATAGGTGGGCAATTATCCGTCTTTGGGAACAAATTGTGTCTTCATTGTCAGACAGGTAGCCAACCAGCATGTCTACAGCCTTGGTGCAATGCCTACCTAAATAAAGTGGAATTATTTTTACACCATTGGGGTGAGTTGAATTGAACAAATCACTCTGAGTCTCTCAGGAGAAGAGAGCCTCAGAGTGCATCGAGAGAGAGGATTCTCACTGTTGTTGTTGTTGTGGATTTATGATTTGCTGCCCTCCAGGTATCACATTTGGAAGTGTTTTTAATTTAGACAGCTTGTACATTAAAAACACTTCCAATGTTGCTTGAGTTAGAGAGTTGGTTCAGGCAATGAAGCTCAGACACCAACTCTGACATTAACCACATGCAACTGTGTGTAAGGCAGTAAGAAGAAAAAAATCTAGTGAAGACGGATGGAAGACTAAAAGAAAACAGTGAAGGAAAAAGAAGGATAAATGAGGGTCTTAATACTCAGGGTCTCATTAACTTGCCTAATTGCTGTTCCTTAAAGGGGATTAAATGAAATGTTCCCCACAGCCTGGGTCTTTTACAAAGTAAAACAAATATACACTGTGCTCAGAAGCACCTGCTCACTCTTAGATCTTCTCAGACTAAAACCTAATACAGCACAATAAACACAACTGCTCTCTGTGCTTTTTCTTTGCAGAGTGAGTTGAGTTACTGATTGGACTGCATGGAAACACACTGACGACACACTAAGAAAGTCAAAGTTGTGTCTGACATCGTGATTGCATCCGCTCACTGTTCGTCCAGCCGCCACAACACTCCATTAACACCCAGATTAAACATACACTAAGGTTGTGCATGCGTAACAAGAGTGATGATGTGGAGGTGCGCAGACTCCTTCCTGCTCCTGCTCCTGGTTTGAAAAGAGCTGGAAAAGCGTGTCTCCTGTATTTCTTTCTTTCTTTGTTTTTCAGGCAAGAGCTCTGATGTTTTTACAGGCATCTTGTCAAATCCAGTTGAGCGCAGCTTATAGCTGTGCGGTTAAAGCAGGAAAGGAAAAGGGTGACACTGGTCATTGTAATGAGCACCTGCGAGATGTGTCTCACTAATTCATGTGAGTTTCTGAAATAGAAAACAGTTTAAGGGACTCTAAGAAGAGGCTGTGACCACATCCCCAACTTGTAAAAAGCTCCAGAAGCCTGTCTGTTTTTTCCCATAATCCTCTGTGTTTTTAGGCATGGAGAACAGCGGGCAAGTGCTTTTAAATTGGATTCAGCATGGGTGACTTATGATTGATAGGAAGCTTGAAGACATGTCATATAATTTTTTTCCCCAAGGAACAGTTCATGGCACATATGTACTACTCTATTGAGCAGCCTTGCTCTGGTTATCTTGTTTGAATATGACAGACAATGGTGAGGTCATTTGGTGGCTATAAGAACTGCCTGACTTATTGACTGTTTAAATAGGCACTAGTGCAAGAGGCCAATGGAAAGATGCATTAGTCCCCCATTACATTGTAAAGAACAGTGATAGAAGCAAACAGAGCACTGCCAAAGAAAATTGAACATAATTATGCCTCAGCACACACAGAGATTTTACCCGCATTAAACAATCATATTGTGATGTTACAATAGACTGAAATAAAGGTAATTCAGGCAAAACCAACCAACACAGGCCTACGATGGGAAGGACTTTAGTTGCCTTCCCATAAATATGCACAGACAGTGCATATTTATCTTGTGCTATTTATAGATGAGAAACAATGCATTTTAGAAGTTTTGAAAAACCAACTCCTGTTATATTTTTCACAGTGGTTGTCTCAACTGCCTATAGTATAGTAATAGTATAGTTATAATCTGCTTTTTTCCCTTTATTTTCCAAGCTCCATTACTTCCATGTTAATTTTGTTTTTTATTGTGGCAGTGCAGCCATATTGCCCAATGAATAAATGGAACCAGTATATTTGCTGAAACATCAAATAATTGTATCTCACCAAATATTCAAATAAATTTAATAGGCCCCCTTTGACTGCCCCCTATCCCTGTGAATTCCCATTTTCAGAAATCCTGGAAACGGCCCTGAACCATGTGAGGTAAGCGTTGGAGTCATAACAATCACTACATGAAAATGATCAAAAATCTGTTCCAAACGAATCTCAGCAAACATAATCCGATACTGCTGAGAAATTGTATTTTTTTGAAACTATGTCATTGCTTGAGCTTCTTATGGACATAAACCTGCAATTGTGGCTTCCAAATACTGTGTACAGTATGTATTTCAAGTGGCTATCGCTTAGTGCCAGTGCTTTCTTTGGAATGAACAGACTCTTGTCAAATATAGAAGTAATACAAGATTTATGACCATAGGCTTTATGGGGAAAACCAATGACAAAGTCTACATCTACATGACTTAAAGCATATATTGTATATTTAGGTTGCAATTCTGCAAGGCGACACTTGGCTCCTCTAGGAATTCATTGAGGGACTTTACTCGAACTTTTATGTATTTCCAAAGAGGCTGAATGAGCGCATGCAACCACAAAACATATCTTTGAGAAAATCATATCACCCTGAACTAGAATATTCTCAGACCCACTGACTGGCTGATGGGTATGTAGTGTTTGCTTTAAATGTGCACGTTGTCATTTAATGTAAAAATAGTAGGACAAATATGAGGCCATGTTAACATCATGGATGTCATGAGCATAGTTTTGTGCTGTGCAAAACAGATCACGAGTATTGTTTGGATTTCAATTTTATAATTATAGAATTTCAATCATTTTCTTATATATGTGACCTATATTAAACACTACTGGACATACTTAACATTTAGTCTTGCACGTTGTAAGCTTGTAAGCATGTTGTAAAATACATATCCATGGTATTTTCTGTGAACTATCCATATATGAAGTGTTTCATGCCAAGTAGCTAGGTGAAGCTCCAAGCAAACTCCCTGCAGCAGATTTTGGGTATCCTGGGCGAATACTGCAACCTTATCTGCTCTCACATTTCTCTCATGTTCCTGAAAAGTGAGTCAATTTACAATGCATCTGAAAAATATTTACATTTTCCACATTTTGTCATGTTACAGCCTCATTCGAAACGGGATTAAATTCATTTTCACATCAAAATTCTGCACACAACACCCCATAATAATAATTAAAAATAATAATGTTTTCCAGAAATAAACTGTATTTTAACTGCAGTTAGTACAATCCACATAACCGGCCAACGCAAAACACTTTCACCTTCTAGCTGGAAAACTGGCTGTGTTTCTCAAAGATCCAGCGTTGCCCGTAGCTCAGCTACTCTGTTAAGTAGCACACTATTGGTTGATCAGCAACAGGTGAGTGTGATTGCTCTACAGGTGTATGGCTCCAAGATGGGAAACACTCTCTGGCTTGATGTTGCAGAGAAACGCGAATGCCACCACAGACACATACAAACATGTACAGTAGGAAACGAGATGCCAAGAGAGAAGGACATCAAACACAACATAGACATGGCAGGTCGACCGCCGAGGACTAGCGGACTTGGTCTTCTGCTACTGTAGTTCATCTGCTTTAAGTTCCAGTGTTTCTGAGCAACTGGACATATAGCCATTCTCTTCTGACATCAGACAACAGCATTTTTTCAACTGATATTAAGTTAAGTTATATTAAATTATAATCCCAAAACCCTATTCCAGTAAACTAAAACAATTAACATTGAATTATGAGCCTCTCTGCCAGAGTACCACTAATTAGTTTATGTTATAATTAAGTTGTATAAATTCACAGAAAAAAATGCAGTTAATCAAATGTCCAGATCAGTGGGCTAATTGCAGCTATCTGATTCAGCCAGTTATTAATCTGGTCTCGGCAGTGGTGGCTATGTGTGCTATATACTAATCACTTGGAGATTAAGCTGTCCCAGTCCAAGTTTGTCTGGTTATCTTTGTTGCATGCCTTTTTTCCTCTACCTTGTTTCTGTCTGTCTGCTAAGGTAATAGCCAAAATGCTCCAAAAAAGGCCTTTTTTAAATTAAGTTAAAAAAAAACAAAACAAAAAACAAACAAACTGAAAAACGAACAAAAAAACTAATATAATGGTTTTCTTTTGTGTAGTTCATGTGAGGTTATGTTGCCCCCACCTTGACCTGTTCATAAAGTCCTATGAGTAACCTTGAGCTGCCAAAATCCATTTTGTTGGACTGATTGCCTCTTTTTGCCTGCAGATAGCAGCTGCTTCTACTCTTTTAAAATGTTCAGAACACTTAAATAGAAACACAGATCTTCACTCTTCCTTTCCTACTCCCTTTGCCTCCTTGCTCCTCTGTTCCCCTCACTTCATCTTTTATACTATAATTATCATTTTGAGACAGCAGTCTAAGAGACCATCATTGTTTGGCATTGCCACACTTGTTAATGCTTGGGGATCTAATCATTATACAATTTGACTTTTGCATTATAGACATCAGAGGACATTTGTTCTGTCCCTCTGCTGTGTTTGAAAGATGGGAAGTTTGAGGTGTTGAAAAAGAGAAAATAGGCTAGGCAAGAGGTAATAAAATGACCGAAGGGTAGAGTGAAGGAGTGGTCGGCTTGTTTTTGGGAAGAAGAACACGTTGAGGAAAACTTAGACGTGAACTGAGATGAAGATAGATGTTGAATGGAAAATGTAAACGGAAAAGGTGAGGAGAGGAATAAAAGGAGCGACAACAGACAAAGAGGGCAACTTATTTAACATTGGTCTCCTGTCCTCCCATCATTAGAGGAGGTGCTGCTTGAGACCTTTATGTTGGTGCGCTTCCAGTGTTGGCGCCGCCAGGCCACGAAAAGAAAAATATGAACTTCTTGTGAACAGATAGAATTTAAAGAAGACTTTGCCTGGAGACAACTCTGTTGTTCATCACATCATTTATTCTGAGCCCAGAATAAATGTTGGCCTTTGTAATTTTCCTTCTAGCTTTTATTTAATTTTTCTGAAACTATCCATCTGATCTAACTTAAAACTTTCAATTCTGACCCCTTAGTACAAATCAGCATTGACTTCCATACAGTCTGATCAAAGGGTAGTCTATGGGTTTTTTTTGTTTGAATACAATTATTTTTAGACGGTGAGCCACTTCTGGATTGTGTGGACTGCTTTGGTTACATTAAAAAGTGAACCAGTGCACTAATTTCGGGTGGGTGCACTTTGATTTAGGTTTTCTTCAATGAAATTGCTGTTTTTGTCCATCTAGATCAGTAGTGACTAGTAAGCATGACTAGTCGGATCATAAGCATCGACTGTCGTTCCATAGAAATAGTGCTTAGATTTCTGCCCTAATTGTTACGGTTTCAACTTCTCAGATCAAAGAATCCACTTTCATGGCTGCAGCTGCAATGTTAAGCCAGAAAAACCACACTCAGGGAGGGGCAGGCATTCGCCATGACCAGTTGAGGGAGAGGGGAAAGAGAAAAGAGCAGAGAGCGAGAGAGAGAATAAAAGACACACTATGGGAGGAAAAGCCTGAATTTGATAATTACTATTGATAAAATACAGTGATCTACAGTGCACTAACGTTGTGAAGAAGAACAGCTCAGTGCATCACGGGAGGCCCAAGGCAGTCCAAGCCTATTCCAAAATGACAAAGGTGTCCCTTTGCTGTAGTAACATGGACATAGCAGCAGGTCAGCCTGGGAATGGGGAGAGTCTCAGTGAGCTGACTCTTATCTCTGTGGACGGTGGAGGGAAAGCCGAGGCGGTGGATATGAAGTCCCTTACCAGGGGGTGTACCGACTCCATCAACCAGGGAAAACCTAAGATACATCCATGCAACTGGCAATTCACTTCCTTCCGGTCGTGAAGGGTAGCTCCAACCACTCACTGCATAGTGATTCCACAGTCTGGATTATTTCCTCTAGGAGCTCATCGGAGGGATTGAGTGTCACTGGGTCACTCAACCCCATGGTCAGACTGACACACTGAAGACACAACACTAACCTACATAGTAGGGAAGACACCGACATGGGAGGAACATAAATAGGGAAACATAGACTTAAACAGAACTAACTGAAGTCTTTCAACATAATAATAACCCAAAACATACGTCACTCCTGGCAAAGAACTATCTCCAGACTGAGATGCACAAAGCCCTGAGTTAAATTTCATTGAAAATCTGTGGGGTGAACTGAAGACCAAGGTCCATCAAATCAGGAGGAGCTTGACATTTTGTCAAAGAAGAATGGATTGGGAATGCTCAGGAGGCATGTGTGACTCTTGTTGAAAACTGCAACAAATGACTGCAGGCTATCATTTAGCAAAAGGGATACACAGTTATTTCCATCAGGGTGATTGAGTCTGGTTGTTTTTATCTTTTATGATTTTTCTAATACTCTATTGCTATTATACTACAGGGTGGGCCATTTATATGGATACACCGTAATAACATGGGAACGGTTGGTGATATTTAAGTCCTGTTTGTGGCACATTAGTATATGTGAGGGAGCAAACTCCTCAAGATGGGTGGTGACCATGGTGGCCATTTAGAAGTCGGCCATCTGGATACAACTTTTGTTTTTTTCAATAGGAAGAGGGCCATGTGACACATCAAACTTATTGGTAATGTCACAAGAAAAACAATGGTGTGCTTGGTTTCAATGTAACTTTATTCTTTCATGAGTTATTTACAAGTTTTTCTTTGTTCACAGCCATTGACATGTCGAAGAGGTTAACACGTGAGGAGCGGATCGAAATTGTGTTGATATCTGGTGAACGCAGTAACCGGGTCATTGCAGCAGATTTCAATGCAAGACACCCTACGAGACCACCCATCTCCCATGCTACAGTTAGCAAACTGCTTGCTAAGTTTCGTGAAACTGGTTCAGTGTTGGATTTGCCAAAATGTGGACGCAAGAAAACTGCCACTAATGAAGAAACATCAGTGGCTGTCCTAGCTTCATTCAGCAAGAGCCCACAGCGCCACTCGCATGTCACTGGAGAGCAGTGTTGGGAAGGTTACTTTTAAAATGTATTCCATTACAGAATACAGAATACATGCCCCAAAATGTATTCTGTAACGTATTCCGTTACGTTACTCAATGACAGTAACGTATTCTGAATACTTTGGATTACTTAATATATTATCATGCTTTTTACAACAACGTGAATGTACTATTGCTGTGTGATTTATTACTATTACTGAAGGTCCGCGACTCCGAACTGTAGTAAAGGGACCTCTGACTAATACGGCGGGGTCCCTGTCGGCTCGTAGCCGAAAAATAGCTTTACTTTGTTGTGTGGGTCAACTTTTCTTGACAGAGAGAGGTGTTGAAAGGCTGCTCCAATGGAACTTATTGTTTTCGGAGGAAAACACGAACACGGTGTACAGTCGAGTCTTAATAGCTTACTTACAACTGGGCTCGTCAGGCACTCTTCTTGGCTGAAGTGGTTATTATTATATTTACATGCTTCCAGCTCCCGTTTTTGCTCGATGACAACTCGTACCTTTCCACTCCCCTTTTTCTCCCTCCTCGCGCTCACAGACCCATAACGTGTATGGCAGTCCATTCTCCCTGCAACACGGACTACACTGCCCATGATGCTACATTCTTTAGAGCTATGCTTGTAGCATTCTGCCTGTTAGCTTAGCACAACAACAACAACAACGAAAAGGCGCTCTCTCACCCAGGAAACACACAGTCGCAGAGAGAGAGAGAGAGAGCGTCGCCCTGTAACCATGGCAACCATAAGGCTGCCGCCTGGAACAACAGAACATAGCTGTCAAACAAAACCCAAACAGTCCTGACCCGCGACAAAATGAAACAGGAAAGTACCGCAGTGTAATCCATTTAATTCAACAAAGTAACTGTATTCTGAATACCACCTTTTTAAACGGTAACTGTAACGGAATACAGTTACTCATATTTTGTATTTTAAATACGTAACGGCGGTACATGTATTCCGTTACTCCCCAACACTGCTGGAGAGTGGCATTAGTCGAACATCCCTTCGGCGGATATTAGCTACTCACAAATGGCACCCTTACAAACTCCAGCTACTGCAGCATCTCAACGAGGATGACCCAGATCGGCGCAAAGAATTTGCAGAATGGGCAAAACAAAAATTGGAACAGGACCCTCAGTTCACACAGAAGATTTTGTTCAGTGATGAGGCAAACTTTTATGTGAATGGTGAAGTTAACAAACAAAACCACCGCTATTGGTCTGATGCTAACCCACATTGGATGGATCCCTCCAAGACTGTTGGAACAACAAAAGTGAGGGTTTGGTGTGGTATATGGGGTACAACGATAATGGGTCCATTCTTCATCAATGGAAACCTCAAGGCCACTGAATATTTGAAATTGCTACATGATGATGTGTTTCCCTCTTTATGCAGTGAAGCTGGCACGTTCCCTGAGTTTTTCCAGCAAGATGGTGCACCACCACATTATGGGTGCCAGGTCCAAGCATTCCTAGATGAACAGTTTCCTGGAAAGTGGATTGGTCGTCGTGGGCCAGTTGAATGGCCCCCAAGGTCTCCCGACCTGACCCCCTTAGACTTTTATCTTTGGGGTCATCTGAAGGCAATTGTCTATGGTGTGAAGATACGAGATGTGCAGCACCTGAAACTACGGATACTGGATGCCTGTGCTGGCATTTCTCCTGCGTTGCTATCAGTGTGTGAAGAGTGGGAGAAGAGGGTTGCATTGACAATCCAACACAATGGGCAGCACACTGAACACATTTTATAAGTGGTCAGAAACTTGTAAATAACTCATGAAAGAATAAAGTTATGTTGAAACCAAGCACACCATTGTTTTTCTTGTGACATTACCAATAAGTTTGATGTGTCACATGGCCCTCTTCCTATTGAAAAAACAAAAGTTGTATCCAAGATACAACTTCTAAATGGCCACCATGGTCACCACTCATCTTGAGGAGTTTGCCCCCTCACATATACTAATGTGCCACAAACAGGACTTAAATATCACCAACCGTTCCCATGTTATTACGGTGTATCCATATAAATGGCCCACCCTGTACTTATAAGATTGTTAATAGGTATATCTTATTGTAGCATTCTGTATTTCTACTGCTAAAGTGCTCAAAGAAAAGGACCACTGTATTTAGGAAGTATTCCACTAGCTACTGAGGTTGAAGAATTCTGAAAATAAATATTGCTCTTTACAAGTTGTCAACAAGCCAAGAAAGGGTAGTCAAAGCCAGTGCTGTTCCAGTGCTAACAATGTAGGCTGATCACAAACCTCTGAGGACTAATCAGTCTGTCTGTGGCCTGCGTGTGAGCCCTTCTACACAGACTGGAGAGGGGGTTGAGTTCAGCCTCGAAGGCAGGATACTCTCCCGTGGGAGATCTCTTAGCAGAGTCGTCTGAGTGCCAGGCAGCCAGACTTTGGACCGTGGGCATTTCCTCCTTTCAGATGGATTCAGTTAAAAGGGTGCTTCATTCTCTCAACTTCTGGCTGCTGTAAAACAGCCTCTCTGAAGAATCACTCATTACGGTATGTTGTCCACAGCCAAACCTCAATCACTCCCCAAGCCACTGCAGCACCACTCCCCGCCATCAACACCTGCTAACACATGACACATATGCTCCAGCTGACTGCTGCAAGGAACTCCCTTCTGATCTCCCGCCTTTGCCTAACAAGACCCAAAGCATCTTTTTCTGTTCCTGGCGCCTCTACACGTCATTAGATCCACTTTTGATTTTTTGACCCCATGCTATATTTCCATAGACTCGCCTTAGAGTTCCGAAAGTCATCACACTGGAGTGTAAAACTAACTATTATTAGTTGCCAAAGGTGAACTGCTTTAGGCTTTGTTTGTCCTAAGACCCCGCCACATGGTTTCTTTCATATGAGTCATGACTGCTTTGACAGTTTAACATGTCATGCGGAAAAGACGTTTTTACATTTTTGTCATCTGTCCACTAGATCTAGCCTGCACGAGAATTGGTAGCCCAGTCTCCTGTCTGCTCAACACATAATATACTGGCATCCTCACTGGACCAATGGCTCTTTATTGGAAATTACATCACGTCGTAAAGGGACATGACCCATTACAAAATCACACAACTTGTCGTTATTTTTCCTTTACAAAAAAGAAAGTCTCTCATCCTATTTTCATTTGGTCCCCTTTTAATTGTTTGTTTGTTTGTTTTTTATAAATATTTTTATTGAGAGACAAATGTGCATTAGTTTACAATGACAATACAATCTGTTCCCCTCACATATTTGTTAGTTTTTCTTACATGAACAGATACAATAACAGACACACACACACACAGGCACACCCACACACACGCTTATATAAAATTGAGAAAAAACAAAATAAAAATAAAACAAAAACAAAAACTAAGAAGAAACCCAAAACCAAAACAAACAACAAACCCCAAAACACACACAAAAAAAGGGGGGGGGGGGGGGAGATGATATTAATCAGCTGGTAGAACATTTAATGACTTGCAATAGTTTACGAAGGGGCCCCAGATACGATAAAAGTCTCTGTATTTGCCCTTCGCCACAAGGCCTATCTTTTGCAATTTAAGAAATGACATCACATCTCTAAACCAAAAAGAAACTGAAGGTGGCTTTGAAGATTTCCAAAGGAGTAAGATGCAACGTCTAGCCAAAAATTATGTAAAGGCTAATATTTTGAAGTGTGTAGGGTCGGTTAGACCAGTGTTGACTGGAAGCCCAAAAACAGCTAGAAAAGGGTCCATGCAGATTTGGGTCCCAAGAGCCTTGGAAAGAATAACTGAATACTGACTCCAGAAGCCATGGAGTCTTGGGTACAGAAAGAACATATGACCTAGGTCCCATGGGGTGGCATGACATCTCTCACACTGATCCATCACTTGTGGGTAAACCTCAGAAAGACAAGACATTTTGAATAGTAAACCCTGTACAATACCTTGAACTGGATAAGTTGTAACCTGGCACAGGACATACTATAACGGACATTGGATACTGCTTTCTCCCATTGCTGATCCGAAAAAATTACTCCTAACTCCCGCTCCAAAGCCCTGCTAATTTTAACAACTGAATGGACATTTAAATCCATAAGTTGTTCATATATTAAAGATATAATTGACTTCTTATTCAGTTTAAGGGATAAGAATTCCTCCCACGGTTGGACATTTGGAAGAAGAGGGTAGGAGGGGAAGAGAGCAGAAGTGCAATGCCGTGCCTGAAAATAACAGAATAGATTGGTAGCCAGAAGATTTGTTTCTGAACACAGGTCTAAAAAAGTTAAGAAAGTGCCATCTTTATAGAGATCCTTAAAGGTATTAATACCATGATGCTTCCACTGTACATAGGTACCATCAATGACACCAGGAGTAAACAGATGATTCTGTGTGATGGGCATCTGTACTGATGCAGAGATGTACTTAAAATGACTCCTGAATTGTGACCAGATCCTTAGACTACACTGTACCACGGGGTTTTTCGTGAAATGAGAAGGCTTAAGTGGTAGTGGAGAGAACAATAAAGCTTCTAAGGATGAGGAAGTGCACAACAGGCGTTCCAGTTTACACCACAGCAGTTCTTGAGATTGAAGCTAATGGGTCAATTTGTGAATATGAGAGGACCAATAGTAAAATAAAAAGTTAGGCAAGGCAAGACCACCATCAAACGTCAGTCTCTGTAATAATGATTTCCTCACCCTGGGATGTTTCCCTCCCCACAAACGATACAACTAGCTGGTCCAACGAAAAAAGCTTTAGGTAAAAATATAGGAATACTCTGAAACAGCAATAACAATCGAGGCAAAATGTTCATCTTTACAGCATTGATCTGACCAATTAGTGACAAAGGTAGTGAATTCCATCTCTGAAAATCTGATTGAATTTGAGTCATTAAAGGGGAGAAATTGGAAGAGTATAAAGAAGACAAAGTACGAGTCACGTTAACTCCCAAATATTTAAAGCCGGCAGGGCTAAGTCTAAAAGGAATGTCAGATTGTTTAAGTGTAAGACTTAAAGAATTTATGGGGAAACATTCACTTTTAAGAAGATTTATTTTGTAACTTGACAGAGAGCCGAACTTGTTTAATAGAGACACAATCGATGGTATGCTAGATAAGGGATCAGAAACATATAGAAGCAGGTCATCTGCATACAAAGACAATTTTAAGACAAGGCCTGACCGGGAAATACCACGAAAATGAGGAAGGGCCTTCAAAGCTATAGATAGGGGTTCAATTACAATAGCAAAAAGTAGGTGGGACAGGGGGCAACCCTGTCTCGTGCCGCGTGACAATGAGAAGTAGCCAGAGGAAACACCATTTGTCTATACACTGGCTTGGGGTGCCTTGTACAACAGTCAGCCTTGAAACCAAATCTTTGTAAGACCGCAAAGAGAAAGCTCCACTCTACACGATCGAAAGCTTTCTCAGCGTCAAGTTAGATATCTGCTTCTGGATTAGTGGTCGAGTGTTGGGAAAGAATGACATTCAAAAGCGTGCGAACATTAAAGAACAGCTGGCGGCCTTTAATAAAGCCATTCTGTTCATCTGAAATAATAGTAGGAAGAACCTTTTCAAGGCGAATTGCTAAAATTTTAGCCAAGACTTTAACATCCACATTCAGCAGGAAATAGGCCTATACGAGGTGCAAGACGTAGGATCCTTACCCTTCTTTAAGAGAACAGTAATTAGTGCTTGCGACAATGTAGGGGGCAATAGACCACGTTCAAAAGATTCATTATACACTGAAAGAAGTAGTGGGGCTAACTTGTCTATAAATGTTTTAAAAAATTCAACTGAAAACCCGTCATGTCCTGGTGCCTTACTATTGTGCATGGTCTTGATGGCATGCACTATTTCATCCAACCTAAAAGGGGCATCTAATTATTCAGACATAACAGGATCAACATTATAAGACCGTTAAAAAAAGAATCCACCTCAGAGGCGTCAGCAGCAGATTCAGATTCATATAGGGAGGAATAATACGTCTTAAACACCTCATTTACTTCCTTTGAATCAGAGACCAAGTTGCCTGCCGCATCTTTAATTTGAGAAATTAATCGAGAAGAGGCCTTCGGGGCTTATCACCATGTTCATAATATGCGCACGAAGTAAAAGGCTTTCAGCATCTGCCGTAGAAAGTACCTGATGTACCTGAGAAAAGAAAGAGTACGCTCTGGTAGTATGGTTAGAAAACCTCCAGGGATCTTCAAAATCATCCTGGAACATAAACTCTGAAATAGACTTGGACATAGAGGATTGGGTCAGGGTCCGAGGATTCGAGCGATCTAAGGCAGGATCAATAACACAGTTCAAGTCACCACCCAATATTAAAAGATGAGTATCAAGGGAAGGGAGACTACTCAAAAGTGCATCTGTAAAACCTGGATTATCAAAATTCGGCGCATACACATTGACTAAGAGGACGGGTACATTGTACATGGTGCCTACAACAACCAAATATCTCCCGTTTTTGTCAGCTTTAATCTCAGAGGCTGTAAACTGTACTCTTCTGCCGACTACAAAACGACCGTGTCAAACTAAAGCTCCAACAGAGTCATTTCTCAATGGATTAAAAGGCACAAATAAAATAAAAATAACACAATTATATTTTACTATTAGACAGGTAAAACAAAACAAGTGTTTGGCAGAGTAACAAACTTAACTTACCACAATGACGTTTGGATTTGGATCATTCGCTATTTCAAACAAACAAACAAAATAAACATTGTCCCGCTATGTCTTTATCGCGTGGTTATTGCCTTAATATATTCCTTGGCCTCTTCTGGCGAGACGAAGTCGCGCTGCATTCCTTGATAAGTGATTCGTAGCCTTGCCGGATAGAGGATCCCAAATCGGACTTCCTGGATGCCACGAAGCTGGCGACGGACCTCATTGAAAGCCGCACGGGCCCGCGCTGTCTTAGCGGTGTCGTCGGGGACGTTCACCGGTGTTAGGTTTGGGGGCCAAAGTTCGGTGGGCTCTGTCTACAAGCGGCTCCTTCCCAAGCTGAAATGTCTCCATCAACAGCACGGACACATCTGTAGCAGACAGGATGTTCTCTTCTGGCAAACCAACAATGCGTATGTTATTGCGGCGAGACCTGGACTCCAAATGCTTGCATTTATTCTCCAATTTGGCCAACTCCTTTGACATCGCATTCACTTTGGCTTGGAGGTGGACAATATCATCCGTGCATGTAGAGAGAGACTGCTCCATCTCCGTAACTGTGCTTCTGAGGCCAGCGAATTCCTGCCGCATGGACGTTATGCCTGATAGACCTGAGATTCTCCTCAAACGCTGCTGTCAGTTCCTTTTTAAACAGTGCTGAAATTTCTTCACGAAGTTCAGAGAGGAGTTCAGCCTTCGTGAACTTCTCCGTATCGACGAGCAGCGTGTCGGGCGACCCAGGCAGTGGCGAAGTTTTACCACGAGGTGGGGATGCAGTGTTAGCAGCAGGCCGCAAGTTCGGCTGAGAGGTGTTTGCGCTCTTATTAACCTTACGCGACATTCTAAACGCAAAAAGCAAAAACTGTTTTGTCTCAGAACTATACAAAACAGTTGATATATTTTAAAAAAACGTCAAAATGTGCCTGGAAACACTCGATAATAACTAGACACTGTAGGAGCTGCATTCGGTGCGACCTACGCCATGTTCACATAAACCGGAAGTCCCTTTGTTTGTTTTTTTATCATTTGCGTTCGCACCAAATGATATAAAATAGAATAAATTAAAACAGAATTCAACTTTATTGTCATTGCACATGTCACAGGTACAGGGCAACGAAATGCAGTTTGCAAAAAAAAAAGACCAGCAAGCCAGGGCAGTTACTTGATTAGAAACACACAAAGTAAGCACAAAGGAAGTGTGTGCAGCCATCACGTGCTCTTCTTCATGCCTAACTATCCATAAACAAGGACGACAATATGTCAAAACATGATGTGTAGAGTGCATGGCCTCGAGGTCAAAGGCTTTGAGAACATGATGAAGGATACATGTGTGATTGTCATGAGTCCATGTTGGGCCTGCACCATGTTGATATAAAGATGCCAAAAGCTTCTGACATGTCCCCATGTTTCCCAGAACAATGTAATAACAACTTGACGTCTGACTGACTGTTACAAGGTCTTTGAGTGCAGCAAGAATTCACACTGGTGAAAAGAAATACGTTTTTTCAATCTCTAGGGGTTCACAAGAAGGCTTGTTACATCTGTGGATATGTTTCAGTACGTGTACCTCTCTTTTCGTAAAGGCACGTGGGGTTTTAAAACAAGCAGTATATTAAAAACAAACATGTCTACAAAATTCTATGGGAAATCCTAAACTGTCATACTATTAGCTCAAATATTTCCTCTAACACTAACACTATATTGCTAACACTATCATGTTAGCAATAAATAAATATTCTGAGAAGGTCAAGTGGACTATTTAAGAGAATGATTACACCCGAATTGGTAGTCATTACATTAGCCATCATCAACTGCTAACAGCTACTGGTTAACATGTTAGCAACTAGCAAGACAAGTCATGCCCTGTGAGCCAAACATTTACTGCATTATTTTTTAATTTAGTAATCAAAAAGGTCATGATGCTTAAGGTAAACTGAAAATTGATAAACATGTACCAAATAATATTTGTCTTTAGTGACTTTTGCAAGTAAATAAAAATCTCCTATCAGTTACAAAAGGTTCACGATTCAGCCTGAGGAAGGTTGTTGTTGTTAACAAATTAGATAACTATAAAAATGACTGTAGGAGAGTATACATGTGTGTGTGGTGCATGAATTATTGTGCCACATGTGCACATGCACACAACTCTCACAACTGAGGAAAAACTCAATTGGATGTGAAAAACATAAATCCAGTTTTACTTAATGTTTGTCAAACCCAAATCAAGCTACATTCATTGATAAGTCTTCTTCACAAACTACGACTCAGTTTGACTTCTAATCATTTCATTTTCTATCTCCTAGTGGAGTCAGACTGCAGTACCTCATCTAGGCTTCATGCTACATTTTCTCTTGCTTGACAGCGAGAGATGAGGAAGAGAACGGCGGTGAAATCTTTAGTGGTTCATACATCAGCGTCACCACATGTATCTTCCACTGCATGCAGGAAAGTCAAGTGTGAATAGGTTTTGCAGTCTTACGTCTTCCATTGCCATGGTGTAAAATTTCTTCTTTTGGATCCAGAGAAAGAAAATACAGCAGCAGAGAGCTGCAGACTGTGGGTGGTGAGTGACCGAGTCGCAAACCAGAGGAACCAGATTGAGTCCAACATTGTTGCAAATAACAAGAAACCTGAAATGCTCTGAATTCACCTTGAGAGACCAGGTTTGTAAAGTATGTATATAGATTTAATAATATTTGTCCATGTTGTATGGATCAATTTGAGCATGGGGTTGAACAGGAACATATAATAACATTTCCACCATGTTGGATATAAATATCCCATACAAAACACCACAGGCTTGCAAAATTCATCAGTAAAATTACATCCTGTTCGTATACCAGCAGTTTCCATTTCCATTACCATCTATAAACATATAAACAAACTTGGAATTTTACCTATAATTGTTTGCCTTTGGAGAACTGTATTTGTGGCCTTCATGTAGTTTACAGGCAGTGACCTGTCAGGATATAAGTATTTGTGCCTGTGAAAATTGCTGTGACGCAATGGGCAAATAAGCACTTAGCTCTAAGAATTGTGTTTTGCTCAAAGGATTCAGTGCACAATCTCCACCCTAAGATCTAATCACTAAAATGTTTCTATATTGTAACTACATTAATAGGTCACTAGTGATACCATGCATCATGGCCCTTATGGACTGGACAATTTGACAATATTGATTGTAAAATGTCAGATGAAGACATCGTTGGCCTTTTTCACATGTGACATACAGCTTGTCTGCTTCAGATGTGGGCTCACTAATGAAAATTCTCTTTTAGACTGAATGTTGAGTTCTTTAGCAGCCTTTGTTAAAGGTTTTGACTGTCAGGTTCTGATTTTTGTTAAAATTTTAAAATAAAAAGCTGTTTGAATCATTATTCCATCACTGTAAACTGAAACATGAAAATCTAAAATATTCCACACAGCTTTCTGTGAACCTGTAACCTCATCTGAGGCGCCTACATGGAACAACACATCTTGGAGGTCCTGAGCTCCATCCCTGTGGTATAGCTGCTGCCACATGGATGTAACTCTAGAAGACTTAGTATTAATGACCAGTGTCCGTGGCCTTCTTGTAATCCACTTAACATCGTCACACAGGGTCGGCATGGCTACTGCTGCAGGGCTCTCATACCCTAGCTGGACACGGTGCTACATTCCATTTGAGTGATGTATTGCTGGAAGATGGAAAACCAGTTTTGCTACTTAAATTTATATTTGGTTCTACAAACTTGTTCAAAAGAGGACGCTGCTAGAAACCCAACAGAATAACACAGACTACTAAAAGAATGCTTCATTGTGACACTGTGACCAATTTGTAGCAAACACAAGATAGTTCCTGACCCAAAGAGCACTCTAACCTTAAAGATTACGTTTCCAAATCAGTGCAATTAAAACTGCTTTAACAGAGGCCAGTAAAAGACTTGGGGGAGGGCCACAGCAAAAGTTTAAGAAAATACAAGTGGACAGCTCTAACATAGACAGTGCCTTGGTCCCTTGACCCTTCTATCGCACCGCATGTGTAGCAGGAATTCTTCATCTGCAAGAACCCTCATGATGAACTTTTACCCCTTATTCTAATTTTCAAACATGCGCAGAGTTAATTTAACCTGCTCAGCTCCATCATCAGTGTATACATACACTGCCCTGTGTTAATGAATGGCCGACTGCACAATGACTGAGACATGTTGTTATGATTTCCACACATTCTCACATTTTCATGCCAAAAGAGAATGAAGAGCATCCCCTGTTCACGTCTTACTCTCCACCCTCAGGTTCCTAAAGCACTGCGACTGAGAAATACGTCTAACGGTAGCATGCCCCAAAGACCCTTTGCCCACAGACATGAGGTAATGGTGAGGCTAATTAGGTTGAGGAGACAGTGTTGGCGGAAGCTCCTGGCCTGAAGCACCATTAGTCTAGAGTACAGTCTCCCAATGGTCAAGGGCATTTACTTTGGGATGAGGAAAACAGAGCAGCGTCCCAGGCTGGCTGCTATGGTAAAGCTGCGGTGATGGACTGAGTCACCACATGAAAGACTGGGCACGGGGACGATAGTGGAACGAAAGAGAAAAAGGAGACCCAGAGAGAAAGGCTCATTCAGGAAAAGGATGGAGACTCTCAGCGGGACTCCTCTTCCTTCTTACGCACACGGCATTCTTCTGATGCTCATGATGTACAGTTTGTTATGTTACAGAGGCAGGACGTATCTCATTGAGCCGCTTTTAGGATATTGGCCTCAACACAGTCATTTTAAGGCAGTAAATCAAAATGATTGCAGCACATATCGTAAAGCGAGGCAGAAAAATTTTGCTTTAACAGTTTCAGAATCAGGGACATTCAAGGAACCTCTGTGACACATCGCTGGGCTCAGGATGGGATGGGCTTTCTGACTTTTACAATGTTACTCCTCCTTGCGCTGGCCATAATCTGCTAAACAGTGGGTTCAGTTAATGCATGGATTTATGGACATGAAAATAAATACATCAAGTACATCAAAAGATTTGTGAGATATTACTGCACTGCAACAGAGCAACATTAATCTTACGGATTTAAGGTAAAAGCAGAACTTTGCTTCCTATAAATCCTCAGATTCATTACAAGTTCTGTTTAAATGGGGAATAGAGAGGGAGCAAGTTCATGTGAGAGCTGGAGAAGGCACTGCTTGGCTTTTTACTCACATGGCAGCTCACTTCTCAAGGAATATCAAAGAAAGATGATTAAAGAGGAAGAAGAAGATTTGTTACCATAAATCAGTCAGGGACTACAGGCAGACTTTTATAATTTTTATATGAAGATTTATGAGCTCAAATCATTCTTTGCTACTACTTACAGAACTGCACTGCCACTTACCTTCATCATATATGCAGACCCGTATGTATATACATAGTATTGTTCAGTATTACATCATCGCTCTTCTAAAGTACCTTGGCATATGTGGCTGTTTCTCCTCCCTTTGTTATCCACTTTCATGGGAAACCTAATCTGTGAACACGTTTCTGGCCTCCAGAGCTGGAAGTGAATAAAGCACAGCATCTGGGCAGATGTAACCCCTCATCACTCTGAAAATGGTGTGGGCTCCTTTAGGTTCATGCTAACTGCATCAAGGAACCAGGAAACAAAACAGTATGTCAGTCACTACCTCTCATGACACAGCATCAAGGAGCTCATCGTTTGTTACTGACAAATGTCTCGGGGGTGTGGGGAGCAACTTTCCTTTCTAGGAGAACTGTAGTGCTATCAAAACATAGCTTGTCAGCCTTAAGTCAGGCAGAGTCAAATAAACATTTGGAAAAACCTGCAGCAGATGAGATAGTAGGTGAATAAAGACATGAACTGGAGTATGCCGAGCAAAACCATGACGTGCAACAAGACCTTAGATAAAAGCTAGGTAGCAGCTAGGCTGCTTCAAGTCTGTGACAGTCTCTAGCCTAGAGATGGTTGCTAAAATGATGTAGAGCACTGGAGCGCTTTTCATATTACTTCCTTAACACCTCCAGAATAGCAAAAGCTATCACAGTTAAGTATTTGTACCCTGGACAACTTGATAGCTTTTGGAGAGAAAAACTTTGCTTATTTGCCCATTCATTCACTGAGACTGTGTTTAGCCTGGGGAGCATGGAGGGTTAGTGTCATATTACTGTATATAAAAGCAGCCTTAGAGTAGATATGTTTCTCTGTTATCCTAATTAGGAAGAAAAAGTAAGTGGAAGTCATTTAAAAGAAGCAATGTATGGACTAACTACTTCCTCCCTTTGGCCTGAGTAAGTACCATTACCTTCTCCTGACCTTCCCACTACCTCCTCCTCCTCCCTCACCTTGCTGTGTCCTTATCCGCCATGACCATAACAGCCCCCTTCTCTCCTTCTGCTCTGTTCTTTTCTCAAAGTGAGCACTGTGGAAAAGAGGAAACATTAAGGCTAGTGGAACCTGATTTGGATCTGTGAGGGATTTCTTTGGAACATCATCAAGCGGAGGCCTGCTGAATCCTCCAGTGAATTGCTAGCTGAACTTCTCAAGAGCTCCCCTTTACCACCCCCACCGACTCCACCTTTTCACAACCTTGGTTCTCAAAGGTCCAGTCACATCTGAGTTAGTAATTTGGCACACATCTATAGCTGGACGCTGGGGTGTAAATAGATTACACTTGCCTGGAGTTTTCCTGAATGAAATATGAGTGGATTTTTTCCTGAGACTTATATTCTAGAAAACAAAGAATATAGCTGAAATTTAGCTAAATGAGTCCACTTGATTTTAAAGACATAAAGGGCAATCAGCTCATACCAGAATTGAGAAGAAAGAAAAATCTGAAGCTACAAGAGTTGTAGCAATGTTGATAATAGAGTCAGACTAAGTGGCTAGCTATGTTGGAAATCAATATCCCAGATGTTAAAGTTATGTTAATCTATGAATCTTACAAAGTAAAGTGCTAGTTTAAAAATGAGGAAGGGAGGCCTAGAGAGAGTGACTCAAATTAACAATAAACTCCTAATAGTCATAAAATCAGATCCAGCTACTTAAGTTGAAGTCCTGGAAGAGTACTTGGAGTCAGTATTAGCAGCTTTGATCAAGCTTTTTTATGTAAGTAAAACTAAGGACTCCACCCTAATAAAACATAGTTGTGAATATTTTCTTCCACCTGACATCCAAGAGTGTCCAGTTTTGGAACTTCAAATGATAAAGATGCAATGCTGTTGAATGGACATTACAACACCAAATAACACAACTGTGTGTGCTCTGTAAGAAAAAGAAAAAAAAAACTAGACTGGAGTGATCAAAACACTAGATTGAAAAAAGAGATTCTTCTAGTGAAAGAACAGAATAATGTTAAAATCACAATAATTGTATATGAAATGTATTTTTTTTTAAAACTACTAGCAGATATTAGAAAATATATTAATTTATTTTAAATAAAATTACACTTATTGCCCTTTCTCAAGAGTGTACCTGACAGTGTTTTGCTTGAAATAACAGTCATGGAAGATTTTAGATGTACAAAAGTCTAATAAGACAGAAGGCAAGTATGTTTTCCTTTCTCCTCTTTCCCTGGTGCTGTGCTCTTTTACAGACAAACACATGTAAGCTGTCCACGAAGAAGAAATACATCAGTCATTGGGTTTCTAATGGTCTAATGTTATAAAACCACTAAAGAAGGAGTCCTGGTTGGCCGGATTACTGATGTGCTGGCAGGACAGCTGGTGCTACAATGGTCCAAACTTGTTCCACATTCCGGTTTGGACCAAGGCGCTCCAAGTTGTGGCCATGGATGTGTGACCCAGACTGAGACCCTGATCAATGTCAAAGTCTTAGATTCTGGAAAGAAGCCTGCAGCCACAACCCGATCACATCTGGTCAGACCTGGAGCTTCCAGACCACAGCTGAGGTCTAAATCCAACCTGATCCCAGGCAGAAGCTTATTTTTAGCTCGATGCAGTTCAGGTATGGCGACACAGCAGCCAGGCACTGTTTTATTCCTGATTTACTTCCCAACACCGTCCCTGGCAAATATTTTTTTAAAAAGATAGAAAACCTGCATATTTTTGTCAAAGCACTTCCCTTTTCTCCTTTTACAGTCAGTATGTCTCTCAGGAGTGAGTCCAGCTGACTGGAATCCAGTGTGTCTCTGTCTCCACTTTCTTTAGTGCCAACTGCAGCTCGCTGAAGGCAACATCGAGGTTGTCGTTGACTATAACCATCTCAAAGAGATGGCTGTACTGAGTCTCCATTGTCTGGGCCGTGTTCACCATCTCCTGAAAATCTTCCTCCTGGGAAAAGAGGGAAGAGACAAAATAGATGGAAGTTAAAAACACAAAACAGATAAAAGCAGAGACCCTGAAATGAGAATCCCATACAGTCTATCTGCTGCAAAAACAAAACACTTGCCATAGTAAACAAGATGGGGGATAAGTTCACATGCTGTAAACACAAATTGCACAACCTTGAACGCACAATAAACACAAAGCACCAGATATAAACTCCCAAAGACATGGCACCCACACATGAACCCTGGCACAGACCACGCACTAAAACCTCTCCATACAACTTGACCTCAAGGAATTTTCATTATTTCCTGCACCAAATACACATGGTCATCCAATTCACAAAGAAAAGAAAATATCTTAAAAATAAGCTAAGGACAAAACATAACCATCATTTTACAAAATGCAGACATGTAAAACATACATCATTGCCAGTCTGGATTTTATATGCACGATGGGGAAATGACAGCTTGTGGACAGCACTGAGTCTGGGCTGTATGAACTTCCTGCACAGCTCACCAACTCTACTGGAGTTCACACTGAAGTAAAAGCTGACAAAAATGGACATGGTACAGATTTGGTTTTCAGTCTGCAATTTTTTATTTTTGAAGGCATATGCCTGGAAGCGATAATGATATGGTTCAGAACTGTGGGTTCAGTACTGGATCTGACTTGATTTGATGTGAACATCAGATTTGACCTTGATGTTAACACCAGCGACTCTTGAATTCATGACCCCAAGTGAAAAATGAAAAATATGAAAAAATACACACTGGATCAAGTCTTTTATACATATATAATTGTTATGCTGTGTTGTGGTTTTATTCAGAATTCACTGACCTGTTACTCGAAAATGTCTAAAACAACATGTTAGCAACAACACAGCTCTGAACATTAGCCTCAGACAGAGCAGAATTCAACTTTAGCACCGGCTACAGCTATAGCTGTCGGACAGCGGATTGTCACCTTGAGGCATCAGGATCAGTCACTGTGTCTCAGTTCAGATCCTTTTGTAAGTTCAGCTTCATTACTTGGGAAATGTGTGGATTTTGTAGGGGTATCAGAAATTATGTTAGCAACTTTTGGCCATTAGCTTGAGTATTTTGCAAATAAAACTTGTTAGGACTCCGACTTCAAATCGAATACTAAATTATTTTACAAGACGACAATTCAAACCACACAGACACTAGACTCTTTGGTGTTTATGAATTATCTTCGATTTTCAGCATAAAAGATGGATGAATGGAAACGATGGAAAATGATGCAGTAGCCTTACATCCCTCACATTCAATATATTTATTTTACAAGAGCTGCTTGGTCATCAAATCCATGCCATGAAGCTCCCAGTGCACCAATTTCTGCTGATGTTAGTGCCGGAGGAGGTCTGGAACTCTGCAGTCACATACTCAGCAGAACATTGGTGAACTTTATGCACTATGCATTTCAACACCCAGAAACCCTGCTCTGAAACTTTTTACAGAGTTGCTGTGGTTCCTAAAGGTTTCCACTTTGCAATAATACCACTTACAGTTGATTGGTGGAGGGAAGAAATTTAAAAAAACTGTTATAGCAGCACCCTCTAATTCAGTGGTCTTGGTGGAACCACCTATTCTTTCACAAATCTTCGGAAAGGCAAATTACATGTCTATGTGCATGATTTTACAAACATGTGGAACTGAAAACACTTGGACTGAAAGATTTAGAGGTATAGCCCTATACTTCTGTCCGTGTAGTGTAGTAAAAACGTTATGCCAGTGTGACCTGCTTTAAACCCATGTTCTTCATATTCATACGATACTCCAACATCTTTATGAGAAACACCATCCAGGTACTCCTAGCGGTAACCAAGTAGTAGACCATTTGAAACACACCTAATAACTTTGCTCCAACTCAGGTACTCAGGCACTTTCCTGTTATTTTTTTAATCTTTAAAGAAAACGAATTTATGAGCAGTTGGCAACGGCCTGTTTTTTGCTTGGTGTTTTTTTTTGTTTTTTTTACCCCACATTAAAAAACTCTTATTTTGGTTGCTAAGAGTAGATACAAAGACTGTTAAGAGTCAACACTGCAACAAAAACTACATTAAATGACTTTATTGTAAGGTTGAGGGCACGTGACAACTTTAAAAAGCAAACAAAACACTGTAGGTATCGGTATTAAAATCTTTGCTTCCTAACATGGAGTCTTCCACAGAGGTCTTTAAGGGCATGTAGAGTTTTCCAAGTCAATATGCAAATCAGCTATGCAGTGTAAAGAATAAAACCACGTGCTAACTGTGTGGAACAGCAAAATAACATATTTTTATCTGGCTGGGAGTAAATATGGCCTACCAGGGGCTCCTGTATTCATAGATAGAGGGTTCTGAAAGAGCTCAGGTATCTCTCTGCGGTAGTCACTTGGAGACGTTTTGGTTTCAGCTGTGTGGGTCCTGGCTGATTCTGCTCTCAGTCTAAAGTGGCTGCACTGATTTAGCTTTATGTTTTTACTGGGAACACTCAACCTTAGATTTCAGGACAGATATGGGTTTTATAGTGAACCCCTTTGCCAAACAGACAATTATAAATACACAGATGCACATTCATGCTCAAAACCTCTCTCACACACACAAACGCGCGCTTGCAGGATCAAGCTGAGTGTGCACATGTGATGTGTACACACATAAACACGGGCTCGTAAAAGTTTCAAAATCCTAAATGGCTCAGTTTTTGGAGATGCTTCTTCCAGCCAGCAGTTCCTTCAGAATGTTTCTGGTGGTTTTCCGCTTCATAATGGATTAGCTGCGCAGCTAAATATAAACCCTCAGTCGCTGTGACATTCAGCAAAGCCTTGTCTGTTTTTTCTGCCCAGATGTCTACCATGTATCTACCTTACAAACACAAACCCACACACTATCCTACACTCTGTTGTCCTTGGTGAGAAAGATGTGATGGTTTTATCATCCCGCGTAGAAGATTTGTGGGCCTGTGGAGCAATGTGTTTCACAGTGCAGCTACGGTAATCTGTACTGAAGCATCCACAGGACTTTCACTGTTGAAGGGAGTCTTACAGATGACCACTGTGTCCAGTGCCAGAAATACAACCCCCTTGACCTGTCCTAAACAAACCTGGGAAACGGTGTGCAGGTTATATGCATTCCTGTCCCTGCCTCCAGGTAAAAAGAACATTAATCACAGCAGGAAGCTGTTTTAGGGACAGCAAGCTGAGTTTGAGAGATGGAAAGAAAATAGAGACCTTAACAAGAAAAGACTAGTTTGGGAAGAAAGGGGTGAAGAGATAAATAAAATGAGAGTGAACAGAAACTTCAGCGAGGTTATTGTCTGGCACTGAATTCCAGGTCACTCCTCAAAGAGGAGATTGAACTGATGCCTCTTCTGGGGGACCAAACTTGAGAAAAAGCACACCCGGGACTCGTTTATTTCCATTAGGTGGCCTAATTTCCACAAGAAGTTATGTAGCATCTTGTGCCTTTTTAAGTACTTTGTAACAGCATAGATAAATTTCATTGCACAGCAACTAAATACTGAGTCACAGTTTAGGTGAACGTTCCCTCTGTTTTTATTGTAATTCTTTTATTTGTAGCCTTTATACATTTGTTGCTTTTACCTTACAGGACTATAAATCTTTACGCATTTCAGTGGCATGAAGCAGCACGTGTCAGCCTCAGTATCCTCTTTTACAAGCAACCACGTTCTCTGCTGGACACCTGCTTTGTTGTGCCAATAAAACCCACCTGTCTTTGCGTTTTAAAAAAGTGTCAGAAACCAAAGAGATTTCCTCAAATCACTTTGAAATGCCTGTGGTTCTTTCAGATTGGGTGCCAGTTTCTATGCTAACCACATTACAGCTGGGATTTTGCATTACATCAGATTGTTTTGCTTGTATTCACATCACGCTTCCAGCCAGCTCGACTGAAACAATGAGACGACTGTTCCTCGGCCTTTATCATTAAAGCAGACCTGTCTCTTGCAAAGAAAAATACAGCTAGCGTTGGATTGAAAATGTCTGGGACGACTTGCCCAACAACAGCTTCCCTTCATTTAATAGTAAATATAAGATGGGTTTGGGTCTGTCAGTGTACATGAACATTTACACAGAGACTTTGTTTGTTAGCTGGTTGAAATACAGCCCGCTGTCACACAGCTTTATAGAAGTATATTTGTATTACATGAGAGAATAACAGAAGCTAATAAAGGGACGTTAAAACTGCAACAGACTGTTCACAACCAGATTGCTTCTGACAACTAAAGCTTATTGTTCTCAAGACCCAGCTGGGAAATAAGGAGCGGACTGAGACAGAATTATGTTTACCTGTGTGAATAATATAAGCTGATGCTGTGTCTGTATCAAGGTTTAACAAGCTGACCTTCAACCATAAATTCACTGCATGTTCTAGGTGAAAGTGTATTGTACTCTAGCATTTTCCTCAACACTTATTACCCATAAATGCACTAAATTATGCCTCAATAAGTCGGATCCTATTATATTTTGTGTTGATGTGACTTGACTAACTATCAGTACGTCAGTTTTAGCTTTTTATTAGCTTTCAAATTATTTCTACATTCCTAAACAATGACCCCTTTAGCTCAGATGTCTGCTGGTATATTTCGATTGTGCGTCCATCTTATCCTTTTCAGGGTCGCGGGGGGCGCTGGAGCCTATCCCAGCTGTCATAGAGCGAGAGGCGGGGTAGACCCTGGACAGGTTGCCAGTCGCAGGGCTAACACACAGAGACAGACAACCATTCGCGCTCACATTCACACCTATGGGCAATTTTGGATTAATCAATTAACCTTTCCCCACAAACTGCATGTCTTTGGACCGTGGGAGGAAGCCGGAGTACCCGGAGGGAACCCACGCAAACACGGGGAGAACATGCAAATTTCACACAGAAAGACCCCGGCCTGATGGTGGAACTGAACTGAGGACCTTCTTGCTGTGCGGCAACAGTGCTAACCACCGTGCCACTGTGCTGCCCTGCTTTATATATAGTCTAAAAAAAAAAAAACCCCAAAGTTTGATGCTACAGCTGCATAAAGTGTCATACTTCTGCAAGCTCTGGTTCACACCCCCAGTGTTGCCATCAGTCAGTCTCCATCTCTTTGCTGACCCTTTCTCTGCTCTCCTTGCTCCTTATGTTTCTCACCTCCTGTATCCCATCAGGCTGACCCGGGCGTGTTACCCGTGGTGAGTGAGACACGCGAGCAAGAAAACCCCAGGCCAATGCTGCTGGGAAAACCATCATCCACATTCACACCTCCACCCCCCAACCCGTCAACTTCACAGCAGCACCGAACACCAGCTAATTTATTACATGTGTCTTTCTACTGGGCAGTGATAAAGGCATATAAAGAATGACCTCATCTCCCTCTCTCTCTCTCCCTCTCTCTCTCTCACACACACTCACAAGAAGCACACAGACTGCATTCTTCTTATTTTTTTTAAATGATCTTATTGCAAATCCATTTGTTTTATATAGTATAACACCATCTCATTTCAAGCTGGCTCACTATGTACAAATGCCAACATCTTCTGTCATCTTCAGATTCAGCGTTCACACTTTTTTGGCCACAGAAACTACATTTAACCTCCACTGCATTCATGTTTGTATCCCTCTTTTCTAATTTAATTATATTCATCTAATCTGAATACCGATTAGAAACAATCCAGTATGAGATAATCAGCTTGAGTACCCGATGACTGTGGTTTCCTGCGATCGTCAAAATTAAAGCTGAAGCTATTCTGCTCATTTCCAGTTGCACATTTTTATTCTTGACTCTACCTGAGTAGCTTTGTACAAATTACAGTTCAATTAGGAGCGATCATTTGAAGCTAAAGATGATTTATTGAGATACAGAATCAAGTTGAGCAATTTAGTGATTAGGCTCTGATAACCAATCATGACTGCACAGTGAAAATGAACACAGAGGTTTGGATGCGGTTCTGTGTGACACCACAGCAGCAAAGACTACTGTGCTGCAGATAAAGCACCATGTGGTGACAAAATCCCAAAACCAAAAAGGCAGAATTACAGAAGAGCACTGTGATTTAAATGACACAGAATGGAGGCTGATCGACTTGGAGAAGGAGGACAAGAATAGGATTAGAAAGTGTGCAAAGGTGTAAGTGATTTAAAGATAACAGACTAGTAGCAAAGATCCAGGAAAACGTGCAGATGACTGAGGAGAAATCTTCCATACTGAATTTACACATAAGCTTTATTTCTAACTTTCTTCTGATTGGCTGGGGAGGGAGGGCTCAGGGTCACCTGATCCAGCCGTAACTATAAGCTTTATCAAAAAGGAACATTTTAAGCCTAAACCTAGGAGTAGCGAGGGTGTGTGTCTCCCAAATCCAAATTGGGAGCTGTTTCCCCAGAAGAGGGGCCTGAAAGCATCCCACTACTTTTAAATATCTTATCAACCACAAGTAAGCCTGCAATTGCATTGCATTTAACTGCAGGGGAATTATGCCCATAGTTATTATTATTTCCAACTGTTATAATTTACATACATTTGTGAATATAGAGTAGCTGGATTCCCAGCAGGAATAAAATGTGTATACAAAATGAATAAGACAGAAACAACCTTGAGTGGAGGTGGGTTGAAAAGCAGCTTGTAAATGTGCAACAATTCTAGGCAGGCTAAAGCAACTTAAATGGTGTGCATTTTATGAGATTTGTAGAGACATTTTTAGAAATGATTAGAAATCAGCAGAGCCATCAACTGATGTGGAATTAAGATCAGCTAATCTGCTGATCTGCTGGCATTGCAGCTGAGTTTGACTCCTGTCTGAAGTAATGTTATGCTTGATTTGACAACTTTAGGAAGGTTTAACTGTTATAACAGCCCAAATAGAACTGTTGAAACTGAAGAGAAATATTTCTATATCACAGTATCACGTGAGCTGTGATTGAATGAAATGTACAGGACTGCATTTGTTGCTTGTTGGTCTTCAGAGCTGTCATTTGACCAAAGGCGGCACTTTGAAAAACATTTGTTTGAATCAACCAAGCAGCATGATCATGCAGCGGCAGAACAAATCACACAACACTGGTCAAATGTTACTTATAAAGTAGTGGCCACATGTTATAAACACATTACTGATTAGCCACACAGTAGTATTTTCCTGTCATTGTCACCATAAGGACTCAAATCACTCTAAACTACACACTTTAATTATAAAAGTCTGACAGGAATTCTGTATGAAAAAACCCTGTTCTCTTTGTTGTCTTTGCCCATTATGACTTAGTTTTGCTTTTTTTTATTGTTAACTGTTAATTGTGCATGTTTTAAAAGCTAGTGGGGATATATATGTTTTCACATCTGCCTGTCTCTTCTTTGTGGTGACAATTTTCTGAAATAACATCACCAATCTGGTCCCCCAGAGGTAGGAGAGAGGCCAGATTTGATTAGCAGTGGCGTCAGGGCTCCTCTGGTTCTGGCACAATGATCCGGGCTTCTCACTGTGCTAATATCAGTGGGTCCAAACCCACAACTGATAACAAGACAGATAAAAACCCAATGGAGAGGCAGCAGAGGAACCACTGGAAGCATAGCTTTCATCAGTCACTCAGTAAGTCAACATGGGAGCAATAACATGCTTTGACACTGCTACTGATCTGATCTATGAGTCATGTTTAAGAAATGGCCTCACTGTGGAGGTTCATGGCACACACAATATCACAAATGAACGGCAAAAGACAAAAAAAACACGGAGCTAAATGTACCCACATGAGCTTTCACAGACTCCTTCCTCCGATTCTGCTCAGGCCTGGGTGGTTTGAGAACGTGCCAAACTAATCTACAGTATGTAATGCCGTATTTGTGCATGTGTGTCATTATCCACTGAGCAAAAACAAACAGAGAAGGTCTGTTGGGGCAGAGACTGGACGATATGGGTCCAAAGCTTTAATTTGACAGGAATCATGCTCAGGGCTTTGTTGGGGCTCCGCATCAGGCTGGCCATTTGTGCAGGCTCTGATTGCCACCATCCAAGTCACATAAGCCAAAGAGGAAATCTTCAAATAGAGGAAATTAGCGGTAATTGCTCCCCTGGAAATGACTTCTTTAGAAGGCCACTTTGGTAACTCAGCAAACAAACCAACCCTTTAGGTTAGCTGAGGAACAGGAAGATCGGCTTCTGAGATAGGTAGGTGCCAAAAAGCCTAAGAGTACAGTACAGGGATGGTGAAAAAGAATGGGATACAGAGGAAGAGTTTGTGTCACTAACACAAGACTGGACATCCAACAAGCACACTTTGTTCTTTGAGAGGATTGAGCATATCAATTCAATTCAATTCAATTCAATTTTATTTATATAGCGCCAAATCACAACAAAAGTCGCCTCAAGGCGCTTCATAGATACAGAGAAAAACCCAACAATCATATGACCCCCTATGAGCAAGCACTTTGGCGACAGTGGGAAGGAAAAACTCCCTTTTAACAGGAAGAAACCTCCAGCAGAACCAGGCTCAGGGAGGGGCGGCCATCTGCTGCGACCGGTTGGGGTGAGAGAAGGAAGACAGGATAAAAGACATGCTGTGGAAGAGAGACAGAGGTTAATAACAGATATGATTCAAAATATCACGTCCAGACTTCTCCTGCAGTGATTCCCTTTGTACTTGCAAGACTTAATGAAAGTGAGAAACAAAAAGAGGGGAAATGGGAAGATTATCAAGCGGGAAAACACATTTTTTGATCATTATTTTGTGGAGGGATTTGGTTCTAATGCAAAACTAACGTCCCTTGGGAGAAACATTAGAATCTTGCCCTAATCTGCTCGTCTGTGTCAGCACTCTCCAGAGATTCATCTAAGAAATAATGATATATAAAAACCCTACAAATCCACCGAGACAGAAGGATTACTCTTTCAACTGCTGACAGATCTGAAGATAGCATTCTTTAGCGAAACTTTGAAAACCAGACGCTTTGGCCAAGCGTGTTTTTATATAATCTTCTGCGCTACCCTTTCAATCAGTAACACCTGTTTGTTCCAGAAAGACCAAAAAGCTTTGCAATGCCAAAACCTTTCCCGCCTTAATTCTCGAGGATTTCAACTCAACGAACGACTGCATGCAAGCAAACACTTTTCCACCAGATAATCTTCTCCCTTTCACACCAATCAGCCACCAGAGTATTTTTAGCTGGAAACAAGGAGGAAAAAAAAGAGAGAGAGACATGAGAGTAACAACGTGGAAAGAATTTGGAGCTAATAGGACGAATGCTTGCAGTCTGCTCTTGACGAGTGTCGGACAGAATGACTGCCTCTGTGTGACTGATGCCATGTAAAAAAGAACGTTTTATGGTAATTGCCCATGTAAGAAAGTTTTACTCAGCTTTTTTTTTTTTTTTTTTTAAAGGGAAGCTTAAGACTCTAAAAACCTCATACATGGTTATGGGAAATTTATTTAAGAGCTTACAGTAGCCTGCATTGAAAAGCTCACACCTTGCAGCATTCTGTGCTCTTTGTCAGGCAGGACGTTATATAGATTACCGTAAAGCATGCCAGTGGAGGTTTGGCTATATTGAGAGGATGGACGGTTGCCATTTTAAAACAGAACAGGGCTTCCCTTGGGAAAGTTGTTCAAGCTAAACACACGTTGTTGTGGGCCCCGACGCACAGAGTCTCTTTCACTGCATTGTTTCTGCTGCATGCAATGAGGCATAACGCAAACAAGTTCATCTCATTCCTCCTCTACTTTGCTGCCTTGTAATTTCAGCGTGGAGTGTCCCACGCATCTACCCCACATCACAGCTCTGTCACTCACCCCTCCGACTCCCTGAAAAACATTGCATGCCTCGACCTACACCGCAACATGGCCTAAATATACAGCCCCCCTTTCCCTTCTTCTCTCTGCATGCTCTGACACTCTGTGTGCACTCGCCACCGCAGGCTTCCCTCTGTCATATCTCCTGTATGTGTGCGTTTGCGTGCATAAATGTTTTGTATGTGCACCCTACTGTGCTGCTTTTCTGTTTTTTTCCCCTCCAGTTCGTGTGAGACCAGCAGAAAGACATCAATCATTCCCGTGACTATTACAACTTGCATTTCAATTTGTTGGCCGCAAATGTCAAGGCGGGCCGTGGTGTGGCTAGATTCAGGGCGAGCGCCTCAGGGAAGGAGGAAGCAGAGACAGTAGACTTGGGGCCACTGTCTGGAGATCTGTTACCAGCACAGGACCCGACCCTGTCAACACCAGCTCACACTCGGTTACAGAGACACAGAGACGACGGCGGGCAGGGTGTGTTTGAACAGCGGCAGCAAGCATGGGACCGGTCAGAGTGCAGCTCTCACTGCTGCTCTGCCTCTAGTGGTTAAGAGCACACACTGAGCAGGACTGTTGTTTGCATTAGAACTCAATATCACGTATTTCAAACACAAAGTGTGTCAAACATTGTGATGACTGTGTCATGTAGTTAAGATATGCAACTACTGTACTGGTGGCACTATTATGGCTGGTGGGGCATTATTATGTCCAGAGTCAGCATTTGTGCAAGTAATGCCTCTGAGCTAAAACCTTAGGCCTTGAATATTTGTTTAGCTCTTGTTGATGTCAGCAAGCTTGCAGATCCTTCAAAAACCTTTTGTTTGTGAAGGGAAGCCAATCAGTAATGGACTGGTTCTTATATGGTGCTTTTCTACTCTATCACTAAAAGCGCTTTATACAACTGATTTATTCACCCATTCATACAAGCACATTTTCTATTCATGCACATTCACACTCCGATGGCTGCATCGGAGGACAACATGGGGTTAGTATGTTGCCCAAGGATATTTGGCATGCAGACTGGAGCAGACTGGGATCGAACCACAAACCTTCTAGTTAGTAGCTGACCTACTCTAATACCTGAGCTACAGCCACCAGAAAGCAAAGGTTGCCCTCAAAAGGAGAGCCACTAAAAGAGGTTAATTTCTGACTGTGGATGAACTGAGGGGCTACACATAGGCCCAGCATGGAATAAGGATTGAAATGAGCATTATAGGACCGTTTTAAAGAGGCCCATAAAAAGATTCTTAGAATTAAAAGTTTTATGTTCTTTTTCTGTATCTTCAAAATATACTTTTTTTAAGTCACTGAGGAGCACCAGATTTTTTATTTTTATTATTAAGTTTCTATGATTATCTAAAACATTAAGAATAAAGTTTTGAGAAATGGTGATGAACTAGAATACAATTTCAACAGAAAAATTCATAAAAGCTTTCTCCATTGTAATAAACTGGAAATAAGGTATGTTTAAAATAATAGACTTTTTCCTGCATTTGCATAATATTAGAAATTTTTCATATCCTCCAATTCATGCATCTGAAACTGATTTTTTTTATCCCAGTGACTATGATCCTTTATGTGAAAAAAATGTGCATTAGTCCACTTGTGGATGTAAACTTTTCTAATTATTATCAGTGATAATTTTCGGTGACTACTAAAAGAATATGTTTGAAATTTATTGGATGACAAACAGCAAATTAAAACCAACATAAAGTCTAAGGTGTTTGGCCAGAATATGAATATTAATTGTTGATTTCTGCTGTATAAAGTCTGAATGTGTGTTGTGATTGAATTCATCAGTTTTGCTTTCTTGTTGGTGTGGATGTCCGTCTCAAAGAGCTGCTTGGAGATGAAGTGGTAATCCACACCATCGGTCTCCTGGTTCTTCTTGGCCCGACTGGTGCTTGAGTGAAAGAAGATGAAGATGGAAAGAGAGGGAGTGATTTCCTCAAACCCAGACTGTCTGACTCACTGCTGGGGCAGAGACCATCTGAACTGAGCCCCTTATTACCAGCAGTGGAAGTCTGAAACACAGCACAATGGGTCATGCCAACCCTTGTATATATTGTTGTGTAATAACTGTAAATGACACAAGCTGTAGTGCTGCAGCCCCAAACTCAGACACTTAACTGACATTCAGCAGAGCTTTACTGTCTTAATAAATGTGTCTCTTGTAGCGTTGTTCGTGTTAGCCACCAGCACTCAGAGCTGTAGGGTAACTGAGTTGTGGAGCTCTCATTAACATCAGGTCTCTGAATTTACTTGGCCATAAACCATAAAGCCTTGCTGTAAAATGGGTGGTGCGGAGGCACGTGGCAGGAACGTGAGCTGGTGGGTTTGTAAGGGTCAAGGGTTGGTCTTATACTCTGGCTCTTTGCAGAGAAGGTCAGAGGGGAGAGGCTTACACCCGTCAGACACCCTGACCAGCTCCAAAACAAACCATTAAACTTTTATCACCTGCAACCAAAGCTGCCAAGTTGTTCTTTGCTCTCCTCTGAGCTGTTCATGTGTCGACGCTGTACCCTGGTTGTGGACCAGAGTCTTTCCTTTGCATGGTCCAGGCTGATCTACAGGGCTCATGGAAAATTAGAGGTGTGATTTAGGCAGCGTTGCTTGTTTGAGAAATTCAGCTGTGATGGAGAGGATGCTGAAGAAGTCCAAGATGGCACACACAGTAGTCTTGTAATAAGATAACATATTCTTATGGCACAGTGGCAAACAGTCTTTCAGTAGTTGCACCAAAACCATCCACTGCGCATTATTTAGGCATCTGTTTAGTGGTGCAGAAAACAATTGCAATACAACAAAAGAATGTGAAGCTGATCATTTGCCAATCGTGGAAAATATCTGTAAGCTTGGACTGGAATCAAAATGTTTAACCTCCAGCTCTAACGGCTTATTGCAATGCTCCTTGTGTTTCTTCCACAACTGGTTTGATTTTACAGTGACAAGCAGAGAGACCGAGAGAGAGACAAAAAAAAAACCCATGGCCACAGGGGCAACACTTTCAAGCTTAACCCGAAACAACAGCAAGTGTTAAACATATCCATGTGTCCACTGGCAGCAATCAAACATTCAAAAAGAGCGAGACGAGATACTTTCCGATTCTCTTTCCTCTCAATGAGAGCCAGGACCTGTGCCATACGTTTCCTATACGGGCCTGAATCAGACTGTCTGGGCTCTATTAAACAACAGCAGCACAGGTCACATTTGAGAACAATTAACAGGCTGTGTGGAAAAAAAAGGCCACGCCAATGGGATTTTAATACCGGGGACATTTCAAGTGTCAGACTTTGACTGGGACACATCCATTATGCCACACGGCGTGTAACAAACATTGCAATTAATATCAGTGGTCCTCATATTTCCTTACACTTATGTTGCAGTTTCCCTCCAAGCCCCAGATGGTGATTACGCAATTAATGCTGCCTTTGCCTTGCTTAAAGGTATAAATCAAAAAGATTTATTTGTCCCAACTTGCTGGCTTTGGGACATCCCTAAAAAGAAGAAAAAGCTTCTGGCAAAGTGTAGGGATCGAGTCGTTCACAGAATAGCTGGATGGTGTTCAGATTATGGAAAGCTGTTGTTGGGTCCTCAAAAGGAAAAAAGGGAGGAGGCAGTGGAGAAAAAACACAGAAAGAGAGTGAGAAATAAACTGTGAAAGAAGGGAGAGTGGGTAGCTCGGTGCCAGTTGGTGAAGCAGTGGAATGACAGGTCTTCACACAGTTTCCTCCATCATTTGGAGCTTTTCAAGCTGTCTGCGAAAACCTGACAATTACACAGGAGTAGAAGCAGCCGGCCCGGCTTTGACGAGAGCAGCCGTGTTGCCTGAGAGCAGCTCTGGGTGTTAATGCCAAACATCTCCCTCCGTATGTATGTGTTTATGTCTCTGACCTGCATTGCTTAAACACTATAAGCAAACCAAAGTGGAACAAGTAAACGAAACATCTTTCACCTAAAGTGATTATTGTGATTTGTAGCTGGGTGCCCTGGGGTGCTTTTACCGCACTTACATTTCTCCGAAAATGTGTTTCCAATGTGTTTGTTTCAGAGGAAAGACGTATAGAGGGAGATTTCTTGGACATAAATGGATTCTGAGGAGACGAGAAGGAGACAAATAATCTATATATTGTTCACTTACTTTTTTTTGGTTTTTGAGCAACTCGATGTTTATAGGAAAAACTGCTGCAAATCACATTATTTATACAGATAGCTCAGTTACCACCAGACCAAGACAACAAAGTCATAAAGCTTAGTAATAAAAGCTTTTTCTGGACAGAAATGTTTCATATAATGAGATTAATGTACAAAGATTTTTATTTGACTCTCATCCTCAATTTACAGAGAAGAAGAAAGAAAGATAAAAACTTTAGATTTTGGCACGAAAATGTTCTAATGTTTCTTTAAGTTGAAACAAAGGGTAAAGAGACACATTTCATGGTCAGCACGTTACCTCCGTAACCAGCAGGGTGCCCCTCCACAGTTGTTTGCAATTGGCCCGCAGGCCATCCAGCTCACTTGTAAACCTGTGCAAGAGCCAAACAGTGTCTTCATTCCACTTCAAATCTATTTGCCAGTAAATGGCAAAAACTGGTCTGGTAAAAGGTTTATGGTGGACGGGATGTATAAAACACACTTTCACACATAAGACACAGAGATAAGAACAAAGAAATATGCAGAGTGTGAGAAATGGAATCTACTCTTCAGCTCAAGTTGACGTGCTTCAGTCAAAAGAGTGAAGTGAACTTACGTGGAATACTCACACTGAAGTGCTGTGGGTTTTCTTGAGATCACTCAAGAAGACACCTGTGTGTCCCACACAGAAACATAATTTTATTACAATTCTTTTCTAAATGCGATTAAAAACAAAAACAATCATAAATTACTGCCTGTTAAAAGTGAAAAAATCAATTTAAAAGAAAATCTAAATAAAAGCAGCAGTTATCACCACAAGTACACATTATTAAAAATTTAGCACAAACATTCACAAGAGTCAGTTTATGATTTTGATTTTGTGGGTCGAGTCACGGCAGAAAGCACATTCTTGGTCTTAAGTCAAAATTTCAAACACTAATATCTAATAGGATCAAATCAAGTAATGAAAATCTGATTATTTACTTTAAAAGGGCATTTTTTTGTATTACAGGCTGTCTGAAATTCGATATTTCAAAATAACAAGGTATTTATCTAAATATGCACCAACTGGCATATTGCAGAACAACAATCTAAATGTTGGATAAAGTCAATTTTCAAATTCTTTTGAAACTATGCAGACACACTAAAGTTCTCAACAATAAAATATATTTCTTAAGAGAATTCTGATATCTCTTTTTATTGCTCCATAGGTCACGAAACACCATCGGCTGCTAGAAAAAGTCAATTCTTGCCATGTTTTTAGGAACAAGATGTTTTAGAAATGAGACTCTGAGAGCAAAAATTGATTAGAACCGTCAGTAAAAACCTTCAAAAGAGATAAAAGGAAAAACATGGAAAGTTTGGTGTATTTAATCATTACTAACATGTAAATCTGTGACCTATAGTGTGGAGAGAAAAGAAAATGTGTCCTTAAAAAGCGCACTGTAAAAAAAAATGTTGACATCAAGCGATGACCTGATGTGACTAAATAAGAAAAGGAAGAAACAGAGATTTGGGGATCATCCACTGAAGAAGAATTCCATGATTTGATCCAGGAGTTGAAGCTGTATCACAACCGCTTTCATACATATTTCAAGATGTCAGCGGGCCAGTTTGAACGTATTGGCAGAGTTGGGAAAACATCTGAGGAGGCAGAGAAATCACTTCAGAGAGCCAGTTGATCCGGAGCAGACTCTAGCTGTGCATCTGAGCTTAAATAGTAATATTTAACTTTTTCCATATTATTGTATATCCAGTACCGATGCACAGTTTTGAGCTGTGCAGCGCTATGATTGGTCAGATTTGTATACCCGGATCTAAAAATGGGGGGGCGGGGGGGATAAAACAAGCTTGGATCAAAGAAACTAATCCTGTAAGATTACATAGTTGGTGTTAACTGCATGGATTTTACATGTCTGGTGTGTAAAAGCTTTAACTGGTTAACTCTAAGAATTAACATTTTACAGCTTTTTTATACTTAAATATTTTTACTATTTTATAAATATTTTATTACTTAAATATCCAGAGTTTGACTTTAATCTCACAGTCAATTACAGCACAATAAGAATGAGGCTTTGAGCAAAGATAATTGATTTGATGCAATAAATTAATCATAGTTCATTTTTAATCAGCTTCCAATGCAGGCTGAATGCAGAGTGAAGGTAATAAAAGCTTTATGCCGTACTATCCCAGGTCACCTGGAGTTTCCATCACATCCCTGCTGAGGCAGTGAGTGGGAGTGGAGGGGGCAGTATTTTCAACATAGGAGATGACCAAATTCAAGGTCATTCAAACTCAGCGTATGTATTTTTTGTTCATTCTAAAGACCAGAAGTATATATTAACAGTCTTTTGAAACCACTTCTAAATGGGTTTAGCTTGGGGAAAGCTACCCCGGGCCCTTTTTTTACACTCTGTCTCTGAAAGTCATTTTCCAGTGTTTTGCTTGTTACTAGGGTGCTACGATGTCCTAATTTAAGATGACTGGCATCACTCTCCTCAACAAACTAGACAAGAAATAAGTTTTTGGAGTTACAAGTGCATGGCTGTGGGTTTACCACAGCTCTGCAGCGTGTGGACAGCCAGAGACGGTGCTTGATCTGGGCTTGAGATTCCTTGCATGCCTGACGTTCTGGGCAGACACTACAATCGCATCAGACCCTATTGGAAATTCATTTCCCCAGGCAAATGTGTTTAGCAGGCAGCTCCTCTAAAAAGAAACGGACAATGAGTTCACTCAGCGATGCGGATTAGGTGGAAAGAGAGGGAGGAAAAAAAATGTTGGAAAAGACAAGCTCTCAGGAGAAAGGGTGCTCCTGTTTCCTCTTGTGCTGTCTGTGCTACATTTTATCTGAAGGTTTTAGGGCAATCCACAACCTGATAAATAGGTGTGGACGACAAGGCTCTTTTATGCATCATCTCCAAACACTGACAGCCTTCACATATAGACAAATTCACACTCCACGCTTCCCCTGTGCTTTAGCACCGAGTAACACATGGTTTTGAGCCCTGTTGTGCGCCTGCTGTAAGTGATAAAAGCTGTTTCCTCAGTGTTTCCTCCTTACTGTGAATTCAAACTGGACAGAAAAAAATACAAGGGACAGAAACATATGCCTATTTTCTTTCTTTTGTCTCGCATAAACAAGCACATGACCAAGAGGAGACAGCAATCAATCTTAGCAGGGGAGAGAAAGTTTTTCAGGAAGGGAGCCTGCAAGCTGTGAGCTCGGGAGATTTATGAAAATGAGGAAGTGGAGTTCATTTTGAATTTGTTTCAGACGCACAGGAGGAATGCGGCGCTGCTGTTTGAACAAGACTGAGGACCGATGTTGTTGTAGGTGCTGAAGGTGGCAGAGCATGGTAATAGAGGGCCTTTTATGAGCCCTATCACACGGGCGCAGACAGTCTGCCCAGCAGGACTCAAACCTCTGTGCAGGCTTGTTTGCCATAATCTGGGTGGAGCTAGCACAGGGGACCAACACAGTCACACATTCTACCCTTGGTATGACCAAAGGCTACATTCATAAAACCATTTTCACCTTGTACATCGCTCCCTTGCTCACCACTTGCAATATCAGTGATGCATGGAAGCAGACCGTCTTCAGAATACCTCAGATGGGGATTAAAGCTTTTTCCAGCTGTACCACCGCCTGCCAAGGGGGCCCAACAGTCTCACTGGGTCTTTTACAAGCTGAAGCAGTGCCCTGTGGTCCTGTTCCATGGCCTGAACTCTTTGTGCATTGTTTGCTTTTAACAATGCCCCAATACAACAGCAACATTATAAATCAGAGCTTTACAGTAAAAAAATAAATAAAAATAAAATAAAACATACCTTGTTTTAATTCTCTGGACTAAGGTGCAGTATTTACATTGTGTTTGTGTTTTCTTTCCCTCCATCTGTCTCGCTGTGTCCTTGCAGATTACAGTGCCAGTAAAAGTGTCAGAATACATTACCACACTCATTAGAGAAGCTGCCTTTAGTACCGTGAGCTTAATAACTTCCAGGCCAAACAGGGAGCCCATCTCTGACGTTTGTGCAGAAAGGCCGAGGACAGGCCCGAGGAGGCCCACCTCCGGGCCCCCGAGCCTCGACCCAGCCTCAACTCTCCCAGCCTGCCTCACATCAAGGGTGAGCAACATTACCACACTGGCTTTACTACGTCCACATTTTAAGTATGACAGTGGTGCAATTTACAAACCACACATCATTTACAATGCAGATTTTCAACAGGGAAAAGTCTTAATATAGAGTTCCAATTTTATATATTTGGATACCACATAAACACCAGTGCATTTGGCATATGTTAGAGCTCAACCCCAGACTGAAGACTTTCAATTCATCAACATCTTACTGTACGCTCAGTGTGTCAAGTTACAGGGAAACGTGGAAATCAACACAACATTTTGTCAGGTTAAATAATCAAATTTCTTTCAAAACCATCAGTGGTTTGCTCAAACTATGCGTACAGTATTTAAAATATATATTTTCATTGGCTGTCTTGTTTGAAATGTACAAAAGCCCAGATAAGCATCTTGATTTGTCTTTGAGACAAATCTCAGACTTAAGTAGCAGAGGTGACTAGCAGGTCATTCATTAGTGGGCACTGTGTACATTTGCATTCACAGTAATGAAGGAATGCCTGCAGGCATTCTTGAAAACTTTAAGAGAAAGGCTTGATATAAAAATAATATGGGCCGAAGGTGCTGTCCCGGAGAGCGGAAAAAGTGCAGCGTAGAAGCCAAGTCAGGCGTCGAGGGCTGTGTCCTGTCTGCAATTTTTACAATAATGGAGACTGTACTTTTACAGAAGTACTACACTGACCTTTTTCTAACCCCTTTGCCTTAAAAACACTGGTTATTTCCAGTTTCCCCACATGTTTTGATTGTCTTTGATATAAATTTGAGAAAACCAGTCTGTATACAGTATCTGTATCTGTGTACAGAACAGATTAAGCAGTATGTTTACCTGTTCTATTCTGTCCATTAAGTGTTAACTAAGTAACTCTTATCTTAACAGTTTTCTTCCCTCTAAATAATTGTACACCTAAGAAAAGAGCACATAAGACTTTTAACTATAAACTAGACAAATGAACAGATATCTATTTACCTGTTACTAATTTAGTCTGTCACTTGGAGGGGAGAGTGTTAATTGCAGGGGACTTCAGTGGACATGTAGTCCAGAAGTGATGAGGAAATGTTGTGCAAGTATGGTGTTAAGGATTTTGCAAAAGGCAAGAAAATAGCTGTGATGAACATGTTCTTGACAGAGGAGGATGTGACAGGATGAGATGGCAGCAGATGATCTGCTTTGGAAATCCCTAAAGGGAGTAGCTGAAAGAAGAAGAAGAAGTCTAGAGACCATGTAACTGACCAGTCTCTGGGACTGTGTGACTGTTACCTAAGCTGGGAAAAAGACATCTGTTTGTTCAGAGAAAGAAAAAAGCTGCAAACAGCACTAGAAACTGTATGTTAGTTTGTTTAAAGACAAAACAAAACTATACAATCCACTTTATTTGATAAAACAAGGAACAGAGACTATTGTTAGAAAGTGATTTTCTCAAATATTAAACACACATGTTGAACTTGTGCTGAAGAGTAAAGTCTTGCCACTAAACAGAAAGAGGCAACAGCAGTTTGAGACGAAAAGCTTTGGGGTGAACATTTTTGTAATGCGAAAAATCAAGTAACCCTAGGGAGAGGAAGAAGTAAAGAGGCAGGCTGAGAAACATAAAGCAGATCTTGCCTTGGCCCTCTGCTTCGTAATGTGTGAAATTGTCCAAAGGATGTCCTCCAAATTATGGAGGTTAATTGAAAATATTTACATTAGCGTGACAGGTGGGAGAGGTTCAGATCCTCTGTGTAAGGCTGTGACATGCTGACAGGAAACTGGCTAATTAGCAGCACGCCTGATAAAGTCCATGCTCTGTGTGGCGCCTTTAAGTGAACCAAGGCCTGGTCAATCAAGCTGGAAGCACAACTCTGGAAAGAGCGTGTGTAGCAAAGAAAAGAGTTGACCTCGCTGCCAGAGGTTTTCATTTCTATATTAACCTCATGAAAAAAAATGCAGCTGGAATAGAAGGCCTAAAATGAGAAACTGAAGACCTGAACACATGTTAGAGCTCGCATTCCTTGTGCATCTCTTACCTTGATGAATGGAAATATCATGGCAATCATACTGAAAATTTAAAAAATGTTTTGTTCCATCTGTCTGGGACATTCCTGTCATTTTTTGTTACAAGTAGACTTAAAAAAAAGGGAAAATGTGGAAAAACCTAGAACTCCCTGATTGCACAGGTTGGTCCTGAGGAAGACTGGAGTTTTTACTGTTGCACCTGGCTTAGGATATTGTTCCACCATTCACTGGCAACATTCGTCTCCCAACCGCAAATACAAAATGAGAAACCTTGGCATGTTAAAAAGCACTTTGGAGAGCTTTGCAACACCAACTCCTCCAGGCAAGTGTTAACAATTCCATCGGTTCAAAAAAATTGAAGGGACATTGAGTGCGAGGTGCAGTAAATTAAGGCACAGAATGTGAGTGGTTAATAAGAAGTCTGCTCAGTCGATTTTACTCAGTGCTAAAAGTCTAAATTAAAGAGGATGGCTACAGGCGAGAACCAATTTCTGGCTTGAGGGTCACAGGGGGCCAAGACTGGGCCACCTTCGGCTTCTGGTGCAACAACATCACGTCACAGTCGTTTCTGTCATCTCTTTGTGACACTGAGCTGGGAGGTGAGGATTTTCATTAAATTCTATGGCCTTTGTGATGCCAAGTCTAACAGCAACAGCGTGTGAGGTAAGCACTGACATTGAGTTTAAGAACTGTTGATTTTCGGAACGGGACGACCTCCTCATACATGGGCACAAGTTATATATACCAAGTTATATATACCAAGTTATATATATATATATATATATATATATATATATATATATATATATATATATATATATATATATATATATATATATCACCCTTCTTAGACTCATACATGCATTTGTCAGCTTCTCCCGAACCCTACTGGAAACGAACAAACAGAGAAAACAGGAACAATACAAAAGAAGAGAATTCTCTGTCAATAGCGTGTCTATGAGCTGTGTAAAATCCAACAACCATATGTACACATACACATACTGTGCACTTCAATTTATAGTTGTTTCAGGGTCCTGGCAAACACCTCCACACAGTTCAGTGTCCAAGACCTCATACTGCACAGTGCAGCTCGGTTTTATGACAGCTATCTTTGCTGTAGGTGAAAGAAGTACAGCGAAACGCTCAGCCAAACAGTTTTCCCTGGATATCACACTCAAACACTTTACTCACATTTTCCCCTGATGACATGTAGCAGATTTAAATTTTCTGCTAATGTGCATAGACATATCTCTTGGAGGCCATGTTAAGGGCTTGGTTTTTACAGTTGCTGTGTACAAAACATTACTGCTTTCAATCAACGCAGGCAAGAGTCACCCTTAGATTTATGTGGGATCCTCTGCCTTCTAAAGATTTCTGTAAAACTAAAAAAAAAAGAAGAAGAAAAAAAGGCTTTTCTTTAACTATAATTCTATTCAACAGACTGTGAATTTACTGTGAATCAAGTTTTTTATTTCCAGTTCTTTAAAACTGCAATTCTGTTTGTGTACCCGGCCTATGTATTTGTTATTTTGAGCTCTTTGGTTGGCTGCAAAGGAACAGTTGCCCCATGTGTGCAGACTGCTTTACAACAACTGTCATCTCTGATTTGTGACATCTAACCGTGTCCTCTAACTTGTGTCACAAAGACTTCTTAACACACTGATCCAAAAACGTGCACGGCTTGATCTGATTTTCTACGACAGTATCAAAATGAGGCATTTACCCCTAATTTGAGAACTATGGTTTCATATTTATCACAAGATGTCATTTGGCGCAAAAGAGGAAGTCTCCTAAAGCCAGGACATCAAATGTCTTAGCTGCGCTTGTTGCCATTCATTGTTACTATTTCAGATTTTAATCAGTATTCGTTGAACTCAAAGATATGATGCAATATGCTGGAGTGAGATTAAGCCAGCATGAAAATTATGGACTGAAAGAGGAATTGGGAGTTGAGACAGCTCCTGAAACCCACCTCCTTAATACTTTCCACAACATTTTCAAACCACTGTGGGGCTGTGCAGACAAGTAGCGAATACAAAGAGTCTGCATTTTTCTCTCAGTTTGTTCTTTTCCAAACAGCTCCTTAATAAGAGATGGAGCTGTGGACCTACGCTGAGTTACAAATGAAACACGCTGTAAGTCACAGAAACAGAATAATAGTGTTTTTGCATAAGTGTGTGTACATGTAGGAGTGTGCATATTGTGTTACACTGAACATTTAGGGCAGACTTTGTTCCACTGTGGGCAAGATGTGGCTTATGCAGTCACTGCCATTTCTTCTGTGGTTAATCTAGTCATTCAGCACCATCAGACCACCACCCCCCTACCCGGGGAATATTACCCTCTGCCACACAGTGGAAAACATACACCGCTCATCTGCATTTCTCCTGTAAAGACATCAAACTGAAACTAATATCCACAAGGTTGACATCATTACAATAAACACCAGGAGTTTAGTGCTAGTGATATCCTATTGAAAGCAAGTAGAAAAGTTCTAGCGCAAAAACTCACGCTGGACAATCATTTGGGGTTGTATAAACACACTACTGGCTAATTAGGATTTAAGTAATACTCTAAAATAATGAATTCTGTCTGTCAAGCTTCCTTGTCGTTGGCTCAGACCAAGGCAAGTCTGCTACTGCTACTTTTCCACAGGGTAAGCAGGTGTACAGAGTTTAGCCATCTCTCACCAATCTAGCGCTACTCAGATTTACTTATAAAAAAGATATTTTAGCTCCCTCCCTTAGGTTTGAGTCTTATCTATGTATTAGACTTTGAATTTGTTCGTGCAAATGGAGAATCTTCATTACACACCACGGTTAAGTATCTGTGTTTACCATTTACATTATACATGCTTCACTTCACAGACACCATGGCAGGGGCAGGGATAGCTCAGTAGGTAGAGTGGTGGCCCCATGATCGGAAGGTCGGGGGTTCGACTCCACTGAACGGCTACCCTGAAGTACCCCTGAGCAAGGTACCGTCCCTACACACTGCTCCCCGGGCGCTGCACTGGTGGCTGCCCACTGCTTCACTGGGTGAATAGGTTAAATGCAGAGGAACTATTTCCCTATAGGGACTAACACACACACTTTAAATATATTTTCCTTTGCTATGCAGTTGATACACAGCTTTTTCTGTCTGTGAAGCCAAATGACACACACCAACAAGTTAAAAATGGTGACTGTATTTGTATAGCGCTTTACTAGTCCCTAAGGACCCCAAAGCACTTTACACAACCAGTCATCCACACACTGGTGATGGCAAGCTCCATTGTAGCCACAGCCACCCTGGGGCACACTGACAGAGGCGAGGCTGCCGGACACTGGCACCACCAGGCCCTCTGACCACCACCAGTAGGCAAAGGGTGAAGTGTCTTGCCCAAGGACACAACGACCGAGACTGTCCAAGCCGGGGATCGAACCGGCAACCTTCCGATTACAAGGCAAACTCCCAACTCTTGAGCCACGATCGCCCAAAGATTTACTTATAAAAAAGATATTTTAGCTCCCTCCCTTAGGTTTGAGTCTTATCTATGTATTAGACTTTGAATTTGTTCGTGCAAATGGAGAATCTTCATTACACACCACGGTTAAGTATCTGTGTTGGGACCATTTACATTATACATGCTTCACTTCACAGACGCCATCGCATATATTTTCCTTGCTATGCAGTTGATACACAGCTTTTTCTGTCTGTGAAGCCAAATGATACACACCAGCAAGTTAAAAATGGTAAAATGGCCTGTATTTGTATAGTGCTTTACTAGTCCCTAAGGATCCCAAAGCGTTTTCAGGGCTCTAGACTAACTTTTTGCCATGGGCATACCGGTACGCCTAACTTTAAAAAGTTAGGCGTACCGGCACAAATGTTAGGCGCACACAAATTTTATAATAATTTATATAATATAATGTGTTTTTCTGGATACACTGTGCTTTTTCAGTATTCAAAGATTGATGACACTGTGTCAGAGCACTGGCTATGAATTTCAGAAGGATCAGGGCTGGGTATCATCACTGATTTCTATAATCCATTCGATTCTGGTTTTCAAAGTCTCGATTCGATTCAACTTAGCCTCAGACAGTCAGAAATATTATAATTCTGATCATTTATCAGTACTGACTTCATCAGAATTGTGAACATCACAGCAGATGCCTTTGTGTGAAAGTAACTGAGAATAAAACACAGAAAAACATGAAGGAGATTTTCCTGGTCTGGCTTTTTATAGCACATAACCTTAAAAATATTCTACAATGTTCTGCATATAAAGTTTAAATTTCTTCAGTATTGAACAACAGAAAAAAATAGGCTTTCTTGTCCGAGGTCATTTAAGTGAAAAAAAGAAAAAGAAAAGAAAAAGACAGCAGCCAACAGCGCTGTAAACAACGGTAGACTGGTGGGTAATAAGCGAATGAATAATACAGAAAACAGCGATTGGAGACGGGAAACTGTTCTTGAAGTACAGAGAGAGAGCTAGCTGTGCATGAAGTGTGATTTTAACAGTCGTGGAAGCAAAACAGCAAAATTCATGACGACATTGATTAAATGTGAAGCGCAGTTTGCTGCTTCTTTTGCTGCTGGCTCGTGAATTTTGGTTGGAGAGAGACAAAGCCTGCAGCTCAGAATCAGCGCAAAAAGACGTAATCACAGCGCGAACCGGACGCATCAGAACCGCTAAGCTCAAACAGCGTGTCCGTGTACGGGCCGTTGGGTGAGAAAGCCAATGGTAAATGGCCTGTATTTGTATAGCGCTTTACTAGTCCCTAAGGAACCCAAAGCGCTTTACACATCCAGTCATCCACCCATTCACACACTGGTGATGGCAGCTACATTGTAGCCACAGCCACCCTGGGGCGCACTGACAGAGGCGAGGCTGCCGGACACTGGCGCCACCGGGCCCTCTGACCACCACCAGTAGGCAACGGGAGAAGTGTCTTGCCCAAGGACACAACAACCGAGACTGTCCAAGCAGGGGCTCGAACCGGCAACCTTCCAATTACCAGGCGAACTCCCAACTCTTGAGCCACGATCGCCCTCAGTTGATTCTGATGCGTCAGTCCGTTCTGTGTTTACGTCTTTGTGTGGAATCCGTGTACCTGCTCTCATCTGCTGTTTGGTTGTTGAAATGGTTTTGTGAGCTTTAATCTGACGTTTCTGGCAAAACACAGTTATATTTAAAAGTCGATTCAGGATTTAATGAATTGATATCGCTTTATTCAAGCTACTCACCTCCCACTTCCACCTGCACTTTCAACTGGACCACGGCCAATCAGAGAGGTCCCGCCCCTTACTATCTCTGATTGGTTTAGTCCACGATAGGGGCATAATGTGTGTCTGTTGTTGACCACAGGGAAGGTTGCAGATTTATTTATTTTTTGCTACCTGAACAGTTGGTTACAGAGCCCCGCAGGGGACATGGGAGAAAAAAAATTAAGACGGACTTTTGCGAGATCTCGCAAAACAAACTCGGGATCTTGCAAAACTTTTGAGAGATCTCGCAAAAGTTTTAGCCGCATTCTTCCCGTTAGCTCGAATCTCCGTCTTAATTTTTTTTTCTCCCATGTCCCCCGCGGGCCTCCGTAGTTGGTCGCACAGGTGCAACCAAATATTTTTTTTAGTCGCACCACTGAAAAATTTGGTCGCATTTGCGACCAAATTGGTCGCACTCTAGAGCCCTGGCTTTACACATCCAGTCATCCACCCATTCACACACACATCCACACACTGTTAAACTACAAGAAAATCAAGGTGATTGTACTTGATCGTAAAAATCTGAGAAATATGGTGTCTAACCAGATACTTATTCTTAATGGCATTACTTTGGCTTTCTTTGGGGAATCTTGGAGTGACCAGAATATGTCCTTCAGTGTGCATATTAAACAAATATGTAGGACTGACTTCTTGCACTTTCACAATATCTCTCAAATTAGGAACATTCTCTCTCAGAGTGATGCTGAAAAACTAATTCATGCATTTATGACTTCTAGGCTGGATTGTTGTATTACCGAGTTGCTCTAAAAGCTCCCTGAGAAGCATTCATTTGATACAGAATGCTGCACTAAGAGCACTGTCAGGGACTAGAAAGAGACACCACATTTCTCCCATATTAGTTTCTCTTCATCTCGCCTGAGATTTTGTTTAAATTGAGTTTTTCCTTCCCCTTGTCTCCAACTGCTTGCTCAAGGAAACATCTGATTGCTGGGGTTTCCCTCTGTTTTGCAGAGTTTTTACCTTATGATATAAAGCATTTTGAGGAGACCATTGTTGTAATTTGCCACTGTATAAATAAAACTGAATTGAAGACAACTAAATTCAGACCAACTTTGTTCTGATTGACTGCTGCTCACAAACAGAAGGTGGGTGGAGTGCAGTCTCTCCTCCCTCTTGCACTCACCGACATACTCTCTAAATCAACAGATAACTAATTACAAAACAACAACAACTATCCTGTCTTCCTCAAAAATGGAGACGGTATTACAAAGAGAGAATGGAAATGAATGTGCTCCAAATTTTGGAACAAGTCAGGCACGGGTAAATGAAGCTTGCTCATTTGTTATGGAAAGCCTCATAAGATGATCCAAACATGATCAAGTTACTAAGAGGAAAGGATTTCATGACACAATTGGCACAAAGTTCTGATACCTGTTTTAATGGTTTGACAGGTCAAATCAAATATGTTGTTATGTTTTGGATTTTGAAAGATTGAGAGCTTAGAAGTGATAGTGTCCTTGTGTGTTTTTCTGTAAAAGAGCATTGAGTGTCGTGGGGTATGGAGTTAAAGTTTCCTTGCTTAAGTTCCATACACACGCACCTTCTAATGGTGTGCACCAGCCCATGACTGGGTAAATTGCCAGAACTGCAACTGAAAACATGTATAAACACACATATAAATGTATTATTTTCTTTGAGTCTTTCTCTTTTTAGACACACACACACACACACACGCACACAAAAGCACTTTGATTCAAAGCCCTTTCAGCAAAATAGAAGCACAAAAAAGTGAAGGAAACAAGATGAGCATATTTAACAGAGTGTAAACACAAGCTGGGACGACGCACACTTGCACACAGATACATACACACAGTTCCTTGGACGCCGCCTACAGTCCTTCAAGCCCATTTTCCAGTGTGATAATGTCTTACAGCCACGTAGGAAATTTAGCGTGCATGTAAAGAAAGCACCCGGAGGCTTCAGCAAGCAGTGATTACAAACTGCCCACTCGGACATCAACATCCTGTGAATGGCTACGACCCCGCAACTATAAAAGGTAAATGACTGCAACAGTAACAAAAGATAAGTACAGTAAAGTAAGTCAAATGTTCATAAAAAAGTAACAGATGACTGAAAAAGACTTACGGCAAACATCTGCCATTGGGTATCTGAAAGAGGAGAACCCTGAGAACGATACAACAATACATCAGGTCTTCCAGGCGTCACGCGTAGGCGATCAGCAAGATGACAACGCTGAGAAGAATAAAAAGGGATATTTTGCCTCCAATCAAACTTGGTTTTGTGTAAAGTGAGAGACAGAAAAAGTGTGAAGCAGAGAGGAATGTCTCATCATGAAACCACCTGTTTCAGTGTCCTTTAAGGTGAATGGCCTAACTATAGGAGACTGTGCTAACAGCTTCAGTGCCATCCTGGCTCTGCCAGCACGGGTCCTCTGTCTTCAGGACTAACAGAGACAATATCTACAGAATTAGCTAGGCATGGCAGCTGGGGATTAAGTGTGTTTTATGCTCTCGGCTATATGCCACGTGCTGCGGTTTAGTGTTTGTGGGTACCAAATGTGGGAAGCATTACCAGCTCTGTCTGCATTATTATGCGTCCCTATTACTGGCCTGATCAGAGGGGATTCAGGAGGATGCATGGTAGTCATCTAGGCATGGGAGTGATGCTTTCCACACTGTCAGCCATTATTTTTCCAACAACAAAGGTAGGAAGTAACAAAGTGCAAATACTCTGTTACTGTACTTAAGTAGAATTTTCAGGTATCTGTACTTTACTTGAGTAGTTAACTTTTTACTTTGCTCCCTCCTTTTTTAAACAAATATCTGTACTTTCTTCTTCCTATAGAAGACGAGTGATCATTGATGTGTAACATGTTGCGGCAGGTGATTTCAAATGCAGGGCTTCTAAAAACGTCAGCAAACACAAAAACTGCTTGTGTGCGGTTTGTCTCACAGTGTGTTGCTAGCTAAAGGTCCAGCTGCTGTATTTCACAGGGATAGAAGAAAGAGAGCTAAGTTATCTCAGAGATGGAGAAAGATAAGAAAGACAGGAGAGGAAGAGGAGAGGTTAGATTTAAAGGTAAGGATGCTCAGTGGGATTTGATCAACTGAAAATCTAAAGCTTACATGTGAGCCCTCGTGTTTTTAAATCAAATACTGGGTCTGTACATGTTTTTTTTTTCAATATTGTGAAACATTCTGCAAAACAAACTGAGGTAGAATAACTGTGTTATTCAAAGGCTGGATGAAAATCCTCTGCGGGTTAGTGCAGGATAAACAGGTTTGATTGGTGTACTGTGATGGATCACAGCCTGCACATTAAGAAAATCTACTGCAGCTCTCAATAAAAGTTATTGTGAGCTGTGATTTTTTTCCCCACACTGAGCCATTACAACTGATGTTAGGGTTCCTCCACCTGCCGAATCCCACATTCACCTCTTTTGTCCTACTTAGAATAGAATAGAATAGAATAGCCTTTATTGTCATTGTACAGAGTACAACGAAATTGGAGTGCCACTCCCTTGGTGCAAGTTTCAATAATAAATATAAATGTAAAATATAAAAAGTACAAAAAAAAACAATCGTAAGTACTCAAACAATAGTATGTACAATATATACAGGATAGCAGCATTAATATAATGACAGTATGAATAGCAGCATAATATAATGACAGTGACGGTATGGAATAGGTTCAATTGTTTTTGTGCTTATTTACTACGGTGATAGCTCTGGGAAAGAAGCTATCCCTGAATCTGTTTGTCCTGGTTTTATGTGACCTGTACCGTCGGCCTGACGGTAATAGTTCAAACAGTTGGTTGCTGGGGTGAGAGTGGTCCTTGATGATATTGCCAGCTCTGCTGAGGTACCGAGAGTTAGCAGTGACCTCCAGGCTGGGCAGAGAGCAGCCAGTGATCTTCTGGGCTGTGTTGATGACCCTCTGCAGTACTTTCCTGTCTGCAGCTGAGCACCCTGCATACCATGTTGTTATGCCGTACGTTAGGATGCTCTCTATGGTGGCTCTGTAAAATGTCACCAGCAGCCTCTCCTCCAGGTTGTTCCTCCTGAGCACTCTCAGAAAGTGGAGACGCTGCTGGGCCTTTTTAACCACCGCTGTAGTATTTGCAGTCCAGGAGAGGTCATCAGATATCTGCACGCCCAGAAACCTCATGGAGTGTACCCTCTCCACACAGCTCCCGTGAATGTAAAGTGGGGCCGGGTCTGCTCTGCCCTTCCTGAAGTCCAAGATAAGTTCTTTAGTTTTCGTGGTGTTCAGTTGGAGGTTGTTAACTGAACACCACTCAGTCAGTCTGTTGACCTCATCTCTGTAGTCCGACTCATCCCCCCTTAAGATGAGTCCAACCACTGTGGTGTCATCCGCGAACTTTATGATGGTGTTTGAGAGATGGGTAGGGGAGCAGTCGGATGTGTAGAGCATGAACAGGAGGGGACTCAAAACACATCCTTAACTGATTCAAGCTGAATACATTTGTTACAATTAAAGTTTAGACTGAAAAAAAGTTTTTATTCCCATCTACTGATATTATTTTATTATTATATAAATATAGCACAAGGCTGAGTTAGCTTTGCCAAAAACAGGGGATAGAAACTTCCTCCAAAGGGCAACTTTTTATTTTCTTATTTTGAGTACATTTCAAAGTGGGTAACTTTTACTTTTACTTGAGTAAAGAAGCTGAATCAGTACTTCAACTTTTACTGAAGTATTTGTCAACACTATCATCTGTACTTCTACTTAAGTACAAAATGTTTGTACTTTTGTCACCTCTACCCAACAGTGTCACAGGGAAGAGGAGTGGCACTGCTCATGACAAACATACAACAGTGCTCAGTTCAACTTATCAGTTTGCTTTGCTTCCATAACACAGGTAAGCATGCTAGACTATCTTGAAAAAGCATATGGAGATTTCGGTAGATTTACATTAATATCAATTGTTAAAATACAGTTGCTTGATGTGGGTGGCCAACTAAGGATGATCATTAAACTAGTTTAAGATCTCTAAATTTCCAACAGCACTCTATGGTATGCTAATATGGTACCTACACATTCGGTTTATGTGCTACTCCTTTAACAGTTAGAGACAAAGTAAGAATTCTGTTGGCATGACATTTAAAATATGTAGCAATCCATGGTGCTCAAGTCATTAACAGTGTTATCTGGGGAAAACACATTCTGCAAGGTTTCCATAGCCCTTGTACTAAGCATCTAAAATGTAGTAACCAGCCCAAGTATTACAGACTTGTATGGTGGAATACTGTTGAAAACTTTTGGCTGCAAGAGATCCATTTGTGCTGAACGGTATTTGTTTTTCCCCTCCATATAATCCCATAGCTCTTTGGGTACAGGAATCTCCTATCCACGAATGATGCTTGATACCTTATGTGTTCAAAAATAATAATAAAACACAAAAACCACTCACACATGCACATGAAAAAACACACACACACACACACACAAGCATTTCTGCTTTAACTGAGGACCTTGAAGCTGCTATCAACAAGCCAAAAGGGACCTTTGAGTTCCAAAAGTTCTGAGACTTAATGCCTGCTTTCCTGTTTGTCTCATCAGTCTAATGTTCAGATGGAAAAGATGCCATACAACAAAGCCTAGGGGAAACAAAATCCCATGTCTCTTTTCCGACTCTTTGGACGGGTGGAATGGTTGGGTTGTTAAGAATGATAAAAGCACGGCTGTCTGGCCAGTGCATATACCTGCTATGATTGTATCCAAATGTTGGCCATTCATTAAATTGCATATCATTTAATTCTTATGAAGTGAGGCTGCTCTGCATTTGGACACAAACTGGTGGAAAAAATCACTAATTCCAATGTACTGGCTCCTACCCACCCACAACAATTGAACCTGCACCCTGATGAACTCATCTCATTTTGATTTTTTTTTAGTTTATAACACTTCTCAATTTTTTCCATAGCTTTCATAATTTGATTGTGAGGTACTGATGGATATCCCAGCCCCAGTCTGTTTGCCGTGTCTGATTCGAGGGATTCTAGGGACACATCACAACTATGCAATGTGAAATATGACTGTACCTACTTATCCATACTACAGAGGACAGATTTTAAATGTCAAAAGTTGTCTTTAAAACCCTCAGTGACTATAATAGCCTCTTAACAATGCTTACTAAAGAGATTTCATTCTCAAGTTTGCTGGCTGTAAATTCAGGAATCTGTTCATCCCAAAGTAGTGCTCAAGAATTTCTCTGGCAATGGACCTTACAGACGTTGCATCATTGAGAGGCATGGGGAGAAAACAAACCAAAAACTAAGGACAACAACTGCCGCCCCCTCCCACTCCTTTATTTCCCCATGCAACCTCAGCAGCATTGCAAAAGCATCTGTAAGTTCTAAGATTTCAAACTTTTAGGGACAGGCCAACTTTAAATCATACAACCACATCCAACAGGCTGAAAAGCCATGCAGCAAGTACTCTCCTAGAAAAGATGTTATTATAACTCACTATTTTTTACTTATCCTTCTCCTGAGGTTCTCTCATTTCATTTAAACCTCGTTCTGGGCTGCTGGACTCAAGAAATGCTGCTAACCCTACAGTCCTGGATGTTGTTTGGGTACTTAGGAGGAAGAGGAGAGGGTTAGGTCACTGACCTCATGGAGTAGGCAGGGTGACAGAGAGGGCACGCCTCAAGGGGACAGAAAAGAGTGGGTAAAAAAACGCAATAATGTCTGGCAGAGTTCGGCTTTGGGAGTGACCCTGATTGAGCTTGGCAGACATGGCTCAAACTTAGTATTTAAACTTGCGTGTGCTCTGGATATCCTGTGAAATCTGGAGTCTAAATGCTGTAATGTGCAAGGAGAGTTCTCAGGCCAGTTCACCTCTTGACCTCATCTGCATATAGACAAAATTAGATATAAAGAGAAGGAAAGACAAAGTAGAGAGAAATGACTAGATAGATTTGCACATGAGCCAGCTCGGATGGTCTGTGGTCCTCTAGAAGGACGATACCTTGTGATTTGTGAGAAAAATGACAGTGGTAATAAAAACATGATGGGAAACATTTTCTGTATGAGACAGGGAATTGGAAGCAGCTCTCTGGAACGGGTTCCAGAACTAAAGTGGGCCATGGTAATTGTCATTAAGTTTGACTGGAACCACATCAACAAGACCGACCTTCATCCGGACCTCCACAATGCAGCGAAGCACACAAACCTTTCTTTTAAGCCAACTCCAACCAGAACCTCTCAAAGAAGTCCTCAGACCCACAGCAGAGGCAGAACAGGATAACTACATACTGCAAATCCATGACATGATCTGCCAGTGCACTCATGCTGTCAGCATGGGAGCACAAATAGCACAGCACAGTGAGAAAGTACAAAACTACACTTTATGTTTTTATAACAGAGTCCAAGTGAATTATAACGCTCTGAGAGTTAGAAGAACAGGTCAAAGATTTTTTTAAATGGTTACTCTTTCTTTGTTCAGCATTTGTTCTATCCCGTGGAACATGTAAGACCTAATAGTTCTTAGAAGATGATATATGAAAGATTCATGGAGAATAAACAAAACTCTAGTACTTGGCCACTGTCCTGATTTTTAATGTAACGGTGAAATGACCACATTTGGAGGGAAGAGAAGGCAAGAAGACAATCTCTCACCTAGGTGAAATCCACCACTATAATCAGCATCCTCTGGTGATGAAAAGAAAGGAGCCAAAAGAGAACCACAAAATCAAGTTAAAGAGAATAGTCAGAAATGAGCTGCGGCCCTCTAAATATGATAAAGGGGAAAACACACAGGTGCTGTTAAGAAGAGAGTGATCAGAGTGGTTTGGGGTAAATTTTGCTTGAGTTACATTTTATAGTGTGTTCGTTATTTTTAAATATTGGCCTTTGCCCAGAATGACAGCCACGCATGTAGAGGTAAATTCAAGGACAGGTTACATATAACCTCCATCTAGTGAGCAGCTAAAGTTGACCAAAATAAACAAAATACTCTCTTTTTCTTTACAGAACTAACAATGCTGAAAAATGTTGATGATCCCAGCTAACTGACTAAGCCCCATTTAGCCTTACAGGCCACTACATTCTTGGCTGTGGTGTTGGACGATTCTGGGAGACAGTGAATCAGTTTGTGCTGTGACTGAGTCCAACAAATATTATTTGTGACGGGATGATTCTCAAAAATGATGTCCACATTTGTGAAAATGAGTCGAGGAAAGATGAGGCTTTGTAAAATGTTAAAGTCAATAAAATCTATGAGGAACCATTGACTGTGACAACTAATGTTACTCTTAAATGGTGAATAGCTTTAATGGGTCAATTGGGGAGATGAGGTAAGAAGTGGACCTCATTACACACAAATAGCATGAAGGGGAACCAATCACAGATGGTTGGGTTAGTAAAGTCCTACTCGGTGGAGGATGTCAGAAAAGTAGTACCTTCAATCTCTTCGGCTTTGAGTGCACTTTCTGTTTTCTTCTATTTAGATAGAAAATATGGATATCCATTGTTACCAAGTGATAACAGTCTGAGGTACATGTCTGTGATGCAGTCACTTTGTCTTTTGTAAATTTAAGGTACCTACTGAATTCACTCCAGATGTTCATTTGTTCCCTGCAAACAGCTAGAAGAAGAAGATTTGAAAAAGGCAGCAGCGGCAGGGTTGGCTGTGAACATTTGGAGGCATTTATAAATGCTTCCTCCCCTCACAATGCCCCCATTTTGGCCAAACAAGGTTAAATGAAAACATACATAACACCATCTACCACAGTATGAAGCTCACCTTACATCGTTGCGTTCATTTTCCAGAGTGCACCACATCTCTGGGAGCTGTTACGTCATGGCCAGAATTAATGACTAACCAAAACAGCAGTCAGGACTTATCAGTGCAAGGTTGTTTCAGGCTAGACACATCAGGCATGAGAGCGGCAACTGTTCTGAAGTGTGTGTACCTTTATCTGACATCTTGTTTCAAATGTTAGTGGTCACATCAGTTTTCCCACTGATGTTGCCCTCTTCCTGCTCTAATGTGACATTTTAAGTTAAACCAGCACCTAAACCACATTTTGAGGGGGATGAGAAGTAATTGCAGAGGGGGAGGACAGGGGGAAACTTGAAAGAGGAAACAGCAGGGACAATATGAGAATGATAAAGATATCTAAAATTCTTCCCAGTGCTGCCTTTATTACACTTTGGAAGGCTTTCATCTGGTGCCTATCTGCCACAGGAATGGTTTGCATTGCCTAATGGCCTTGTGGCCTTGTACAGCAGCATTCCTAGTTTAATGAAACACCATGCGATAACACTGCAGAATGTGAATCGGCACGGCATAGACTATCTGAAAATGTTTAATGGTGAAAGAAAAACCTTGTATTATGCTTTTCACTCAAGTGGTTATAAAAACATCTTAAGAGCAGAACTGATGAGCTGAAGTCATGATCTGATGTGATGGCCAGGCCTGCAGCGATAGTGACAGCCAAGGCTATCATTTAGTGAACACAGAGAGCCTTGGGTGCCCATCTTGCAGCCACAAACTCGCAGACATTCTTAGTATGCAGTCAACCAGTCTACCACCAGTCACCTAACCAGCTTTACTGGGTACTGCACTTTCCCCCATGTTGAAAAGCTATAGCACATGTTGCTTATATGCTAAAGCTTCACTGCAGTAAATGGCAGATAAGGGGTGAGATGAGGATAATGCTGGATAAGAGGAAAACAATAAAGGTAAGTGAATGTGCTGTTTATTAAAGGATAAATCAAGTTTGATGACATGATGGCAACCGAGCTCGAAGGTTCAGACAATCAGACAAGCTGTAAACAAGAGTTTAGCCAGATTAAATAAACAAATTTATTTGAAAGTAAACCCAAAAAGAGAGCATGTGGGCACCACTGCTGTAGGTATGATTGGTCCAAGTTTATCAAGAATTCAATCTGTGAGCTGTTAGGGATGTTTACATTGGACAATTCAGGTAATAACTTTACTGTTCGTCTTCATTTTCTGTTCCAAAAAAATCCGGCAGTGATGCTAAGTAGTTGGATTTTGCAGTTGGAGTCAATCACGGACAATTGCTGAATAACAGGCTGCCATCAAAACCATCCTTGTTATTACCCTCATCATCATCACCCCAAGAGTATAAGTGATTATCCAAATTGCAAGTCGGGCAGCCAAGTGACAAAACCAGTTTGATGAACTTGTCTTTTATCTTTGCTATCTGCATTATACCCAGCACAGCTAAACATCCAGCAATACTGCACAGCTTTTAAAAAATCAATCAGCTATCTCTTTAGCGATAAGAGAACTCAAAGTAATGTCTCCCATTCAGTGCTATGTAAATGACTCAGAATCATGAGCTGATGTCACCCTCGCGGCCAGCCAGCATGCAGATGGCCTTCTCCTTGAACAAACCGGATTCTGTCACTTTCTCTCTTTTCTCACTGTATCTCTTTAGGTTTCAAACAACAAAAGTGAGACCAGTGGGATTTTCCAGATGACAGAAAATGGGAGCTTGATAATGCATCTTTGGCCATGAAGTATAGAGCTGATTACTCAAAGACAGGATAAAGAAGTGAAAGAGAGACAAAGTGGATCTGGGCAGCATTATACAGCTGATTTTAGATATCCCAAAATGTTGCAAGTAAGTCAGCACTCAGACGCTGACAATGAACCAAAACACTGGGTGTTTTAATGCAAAAGGAAAAGAATAACAGTTTGATCTATAAAACTTCAATGGTGGTCTCCACTGGGTTGTTTGGCCCTCAACTTTGAGAATAACATGGATACTCCTGCACCCATAGTGCTTCTAAATCTACTCCCCTGTCTGTAAGCATTTAAGCTGAAAAATGAAATGAACGGAAAAATTGAACACAGGTCCAGGTTCAGGGCCACTTAAGACCAATCTCGAGCGCCATTTCGAAAAGGTTCAGCTGCTTACTGGAGAGAGAGGGAGCAAGATAAAGAGAAATAGTGCTATAACGTATGGAGAGAGACATATAAAGACCCCAAGGTGAGCACTAAGCATGTCCACGTGTTTAGCAGATTGAAAACCAAAGTAACTAATCAGACAGCGGAGAGGTTTGCATGTCAGACAGACCAACACACATGCTGTAAGAAAGTCCAGAGTGCTGTCAGGATGTTCAGAGGAAGAGATGGTGGGAGTAGAGCCAAGAACTGATGGAAGGTGGCTAAGTAAAAAAAAGGAAGGAGGCAGGTATGCAAGGTGAAGTAAAATTGGTGTTCTAACAGGGAGCTGGTAAATAACTGGTTTAAACAGTGCAACTTTAAACATCAGTTTCATAACCAAAGAATACATCAATGAAAGCAGTGAGCAGAACAGCAAGGAAAGAGATTATTTATATCTTGCAAATGTCGAGCGTAAATGGACACGGTTAAGCAACGCTCGCCACAATCCTTTGCCAAGACCAATATTGTTCCAGCCGATGGAGCTTCTGGGCTGGAAAGAGAGAGAGAGGGAAAAGGACCCCCTCTTCAATCACCACCTCTGTCCTCCGCTCAATAACACTGGGGTCTCCACGGTACCCTTCAATTAGGTTGTAGTTTATGGCCCCGGGGCCAAGCCGGGCCGGCCCTGCACTGGCTCCTGAGCCAAGCTTTGTCTCCCTCCATCTCTCTTGACCCAGCCACCACAGCTCCACAGGGCCACATCTGCTACTGAATGTGACCCATCAACAGCTTCTCTCTCTATCCATTATACTTTATAGCATTTTTTGTTGAGTTTCCCCAAATTGTATTTTCTCTTTTGAAAGGTTATTCATTAATGTTTATGTGAATTTCTGAGAGAAAAGAGAAAGAACTGTTATCATTCCCCAGTTATTTGTCAAAGCCTCAACAGAATTGCTACTACTGCTGTACATATAACTAATTCTTGCAGCATGCAGAACATTAGGAAAAAAATATTGCTACAACTCAAAAAGACTTATCCTCCCCTGGTAGGGGCTGCAGCAGAGTACATTTTACACCTGCCCTCTGTGCATATAGGCAAGGGGGCTACAAATCCCATAACTCATGAGAGGAACTGGACCATTAAAATGAAATAGTAAGGGAACAGTGCAGCACTGTCTGTCTAAAACTTTTTAGCAGGCTATTTTTGGCTATCCACCACCATGTATGCCAGTATGTGGTTGAACATAACCAGGAAATGACAACATCTATAATTCACCCGTAGGCTTGAATCAGAGGTAAAAGAGCCTAAGTTTAGAGGTGGTCAGTGTTGTTCTGTTGGTTATTTCAGAGCTTTATATTGGAAGAGTCACATTACATTAAGAGCTCACCGCCATGCTGGAGGAAACAAGTAGTCAAATGGACATGTCCGTCTCAAAGTGGTAATCTACAGTGAAAACTATGGCCAATAAGAACTAGGTTTTAGTTCAATGGGGTCATTGTGAGACCAAAGTAGGCTTATAAAGCCAAGTACAAGTGTAGTGTATCTTACTGAGGTTTTGTATATTTGGAAAAGGCAGAATAAAAGGAAGGAGACAAGTAACATATTGCAGAACAGAACCAATATACTTTCATTAGGATTAAATATATGGTTACATGGTTGGAACAGAAACTAACTGAAGGCAGGGAGACAATGAGAGGACAGGAATGATTATTTAGAAGATATAAAAAAGAGATGGCAGGCTAGCAAGTTTGACTTAACGAGAAAGTGCAAAAACATTAACTGCTGTGAAGTAGTATGGATGATGAGCCACCCACTCATTTATGAATTCACATTGTGAAGCCACAATCTGACCATTTTGGCCATCACCAGTGCAAGTTTTTGAAATTTTATGGCAAGTGAGTCAGTGGCTCTGACTTTAAAACTGAAGGGGACTGTGTGCTCTGACGATCATGACTTGTAAATCAATTCATCATAAGGTAGAGTCCCTACAATAATACAAAGAGGAAATGTTATTTAGGAGATAAAATAGGCCTTCTGTAAAACTTGTTATTTCTCCATTTTCACTCTAATCAGACCACAGTTTACAAAATGGTCAACATGTTGTACTTATCATACTAAATGCTTAATGAAAGAAAAGACCGTAATGGACATGTCCTAATTCAAGAGTGTCATTTTCCTCTAAACTTCTATATATCCAACTTCTCTTTACAATCACAGGAGTCACCCCTTGCTGGAAATTAGGGAATATAAATCAGGTATATGGTAATTCTGATCAGTTATTGCTTTGGTAAGGAAGCTATGCTAGGAACACGTACATTTCATCTGTTTATGTTGCAGGAGGAAGAAGTAAAATTAAGTAAATTAAGTAAAGCAACTGGAAGACCTGAGTGTGTGTTGGGTGGTTGGTCAACAGGTTCTGCAAAATTTCCAATGGATATTAGCACCATGCATTTGTCCTCCACCCTACGGGCAGGCACACACAGTTAGTTTCTCACGTGTAGTCAGGTTGCCAGTTGGCCAGCCTTCTGTTGGTACACTCGAGCTCACAGTATACAAATCAAATTGCTGTTTGGCAGCTGTTTGTAAATTGTAACTTATGTCTTTGTCATTTAGAGACTGAATGTCAGGGAATGTCTTTACAGAGTTTTTCAGTTAAAAAAAAAAGTCCTGCAAATGATTGTGGCATAAAAAGCAGATGGGGCTTGTGGGTGGGCGTCTTTCAGAGCTAAGGCTGCAACTAAACTGCCATCTCCAAACTACTTCTGGCTACAGTTCTCTGGTGGTTGGCATGAATTAGGTTGGTGGAAACAATCAAGTCACTAATAGCACAGCATGTTTGTTTGTCAGCAATAACAGCCTTTTTTTTTGTTTTGTTATTTGATTCGACTGCTTTTTTGCTCGTTGAGTGCTGTCATAATTCCATAGTGCTGACCATAACAGGCACAAGCAAATACGCAGTCTATGGAAAATTGGGACCATTATCTGCAATTTAATTCAGCTGGTCTGTATAAACCTGACTCTAAGGTATACTCTCAGACACGATTTATCTGAACTTTATGACATCTGGCTGATTGATTCAAAGTTATGCTGTAAAACATTTGAGACTTGTTCTAAACTTAAAATCAGCTTCTATAGGCCATCCTTTTTTTTTTCTGCCGCAGTTTTTGTTCAGCATGGCTTAACTTCTGTCTTTATTATGAAGTAATCAACAATCTTTGATTTATTGGGGTAATTTAGCTATAATCCCCCCATTTCCTGGTTTCTTACCTTCCTGCACATTATAGCACATTTCTGCTAAAAACATTCTCTCTAACGTTGCTGCACCAACAGACCACGGTTAGGGTTAAGGTAATTATACAGGGTATATTAATGTCCTCCACAGAGCAGCTCTATCACATCTGTAGGTCTAGTATTAGCCATTTAATCAGTCATTGGGTTCTTTGAGATGGTAGGATTGCTGGCTTTTGAATAGAGGGTGTGAAGAGAGAGGTTTTTCAGAGAGCAAACTTTCTCCTACCTCACATTAAAGCTCATGCATGTCTTAGACAATATCAACACACAAAGAGACTGTAGGGGACCAAGGGAAGAGAGTCTAGCCAGAAATTCAGAGTGAAATATAGAGCAGGCAGGAAGGAAAATGAAAACGAAGGTAAATCTAAAATACATCTCCTGATGACCAGCGTGAACTACACAACTACACAAAAGGCTCCAGCAGTGGAATTAAAGCAGAAGGACAAGTCTGTTTCAGAAATGAACTCCAGAAACTGTCCTAATCAGCATTTCTCATTTTTACCATCCCTTCTCATCATCCCATCCACCTGTTAAAGAGAACTGTCTTGTTGTGGTTTGTTAGTCACTAACACAGCACACAGCAAATAATATATGCTTACATGGTCCTCAGGGCTGAGGGTGTGCAAGTCTCCTGAAAGCAAAAAGATGGATAAAGAAAGAGAAGAAAAAGGAAAGAACAGAAAAAAGAAAACCATCAGTTTTCATGGTCACTCTGGGAATAATAAACACTCTGCTATGCTACAGAAACCCTGCTCTACAATATCCTTCATTTCTATTCTGTCAGCTGAGACTGGTGAAACCAAAGATTGAGGAGGTGAAGAACAGAACATCTTTCTATTGACAAAAGTAGATTAATAAACCTGAATATAAAATTCAGGTTTACTCTTCAGCCTTCCTCTTTCTGCCCAAGCCTCCTGAGTTCTGTGTTGCTCTGATGTGCGTTTTCCATCCACTTGCAGTTCAATGTGGATTGGTACCAGCACTATCATTTTCTGTCATTACTCACTTTGGACCAGAAAATGTGTGGAAACCCAGACTACTTTGGCAGAGTGAAGCAAGAATACATGAATTAAAGAGGGAGAGAAAGAAGATAGAACATCTATGACAGTGACAGCACTGAAGCCAATAAGGTCAGCCTTGTAAACAGGCAGGTGTTTTTCAACTCTCCTGGAACTGTTTGGATGGTATTAAGCCAGCACGAGGATTTGTGTTGCCCTCGTGTTTGGCCTGCCACCAGGTTGCATCATCTTGGCTCATGATCTGTAGGATGCAACCCTTTTTGAAGGCCAAACCAGCTTCCTTACATGGGATAGCCAAAGATGCCAAAGCATCTGAACATTCATCATGAGGGAAAGACAAGAAAACAAAGAGGTGGATTGAAGACACAACAGGAACAAGTTCACAGTAAATTAAGTTTCCATTCTAAAACATTGTCATCATGGTTAAAGGTGCTTTACCAAAGCTCAGAGTGATTATTCTCAAAAGGTCACAGCAATCAGACGATAAACGCTGCAAGTGTTGGCCAAGATGGTATCTTAATGGCATTTCAATGGCACTTGTGATGGACTAAAGCTTATGACTGCTAGATGTGCTAAATATCTGTCTTCCACCCTGTTGCTTTCTCCAATTCAAAGCACAAGCCAATAAATCTATATAGAGAAAAAAAGTTGTTTTCTCTTTTCTAAACGTAATTTTCTTGGGCACTGAGTGTGTATACCTCATCAACACAAAGCAAGGTGGACCACATAGCGGAAAAATTTCTACAACTTTCCCTGTTGTGGCCAGCTAGCGCCAAACTAAAGCGCCTCACTGAGTCTTCTGTCTAAATTAAGTGTTGTCATAATGTGGTATCGGTCCTAAGACACCTCAATACATGTGGAAACAGAGAAGGAAAGTGTGTGTACTCATGTGAGAGAGAAAATGAGGAAGGGAGGGAGAGATTAAATTTGTTGGTGTCCTGTTGATTTAAAGAGTGCTTTGTCCTATGTAGAGAAATTATGTTTAAGCAGAGATGTTTTGTTTGGGTCATAACAGCCGCTTTGGCTGCTAAACTCTCCAGCAGCACACAATCATACATCTTAAGATGTCCTGATTTTCTTCTCTTGGCTTGTTTTATTTTGGCCGGCATATGTTCAGACACTTAGCTGCCCCTTGATACATTTACACAACCTGATGTAAGAGCACAGGCTATTTGAATGAAGGAGTGGCTGATTATCTGGCACTAACATCTCATTATTCAGACAGATTCCTTAAACATCCAGACAAATTTCAACCATTACATAATGACAACGGAAGTAAGTGGACCACCCTGTCTTCTCCATCTCTGTTACACATACAGAATGGGCTATTATGGATAATGATCAATAGCCTTTGACCCTTGGACCTGGAGAGCAGATCCAGATTGTCTACAGCTGATAGATGAATATGTGAGAAATGGTGCTTCAACACCGCAGTATGTAAGAAGGATGGCATGCTGTGTGAAGTGACAGCTAAGCCATCCTCAAAATGAATTGCTAAAAGCCCCTGCCTACATGACTGATGATAATCTTGTGCTATAATGTATGTAGCTGTGGATCAAGCCTCAATATTGTCTTTATACCAGAACTGCATCCTTAGTAGTAAGTTTGGGTAGTGAGTCCTGGTTTGTTCTGACAAGAGAGCATGTTTAAGCCAAAGTTTTACTCTTTTTGGGGTTCATAGCAAATATATGTTTATAATACTCAAAGTAAGGTAGAGCATATATGCTCTGTTTACATCGTACAGAGAGCCTGGCTACTCATTTATCGATTTAGTACCCTTCTACATCTCATTTTCTTTGCAAAGTATCACACTGAAGCAGGAAGGTCTTGTTTATGACATTGATGAAAAGGATGTATACTAATTGGTCTGATGTAGTCTGATGTAATTAGCAACAGTTGCCTCAAGGAACTTTATACTGTAAGGTAAACCCTACAATAATACATACAGAGAAAGACTCAACAATCATATGACCCCCTGTGACCAAGCACTTTGGTGACAGTGGGAAGGAAAAACTCCCTTATAACAGGAAGAAGCCACAGAACCAGGCTTAGGGAGGGGCAGCCATCTGCCGTGACCGGTACAGAAATGACCCCTCCATTCACATATTGTGGCATGGATTGCTTTGGACCATTCTATGTGAGGGATGCAAGAAAGGAACTGAAGAAGTATGGTCTTCTCTTCACTTGTATGTGTTGCAGAGCTGTACATATCGAAATGCTTGATGACCTCAGTTCAGATGCTTTCATCAATGCATTGCGCGTATTCATTGCAATACGCGGGAATGTAAGGCAGTTGAGATGTGATCAAGGTACCAACTTTGTGGGTGCAAAAAGAGAGTTCATGGATTCAATGAAGAACTGGGATCATGAGCAGGTGAAGGAATATGGCTGTGAGTTTGTAATGAATCCCCCATCATCAAGCCATATGGGAGGAATTTGGGAGAGGCAAATAAGGACAATCAGAAGTGTTCTAACAGCAATTCTTGATCAGTCTGCTAAAAGACTTGACACCGCCTCACTTAGGACTTTTTTGTATGAAGTGATGGCTATTATAAATAGCAGACCGCTGACAACAGAGCACCTGAATGATCCAACAAGTCTTGAACCGCTCACACCAAATCACATTCTTCTGATGAAGTCTAACATCATATTGCCACCTCCGGGTCAGTTCGTGAGTCAAGATTTATACCTGCGTAAGAGATGGCGTCAGGTGCAGTTCTTGGCGAATGAGTTTTGGACAAGGTGGAGGAGGGAGTATCTTCTTAATCTCCAGCAAAGACAGATATGGCATGGGGATAAAAGGAACACCAATGTCAATGACATTGTTATTCTTCAAGAGGACAGTGCTCCGCGAAATCACTGGAGACTAGCAAGAGTCACGGAGGTGTACCCCAGCTCTGATGGAAGGGTCAGAAAGGTAAAGCTGTTGGTTAGTGACTCAACTTTGGACAAACAGGGAAAACGCACAACTAGGCCAGTTTATCTTGAAAGGCCAGTGCAAAAAATAGTACTACTTGTTGAAGCAGAATAAGCATGTGTTAAACTGTTGTAAATGCTTATAACTTGAAGATGCAAATCTGTGAAGAAATCTCAAGTTGAGATTTGGTGGGAGTTTAACTGCCATAAATGTAAATTATGTCAGTTTGTTTAATTTATTGTGTTCATTTATGTTATTTATTTTCTTTATTTATTGTTGTTCCTTGTGGGGTAGGAACTAAGGTTCATTCTGTGTTGCACACAGGCCTTTTTAAGTGACGTAAAGGGAAGTAAAAAGCATGTGCAAAGAAGCTAAGTTAATAAGTTAGCTAAGGCAGAAGAAGGAATAAATAAGCAGTTTAAAGTAAAAGAAAATACCGGAAGACAACAGATGACCACAACAACAAGCATGGCCAACAGGGTAACAAACGCCGACACTGCGGTGCAAGTCTCGGACGACAGTACACCTAAAGCTGGACATACACTGTGCGATTTTTTCAGTCACGTTATTCAGTTCCTGCTCAAACTGCACGATTGACTCGCAGGGGTTAGACGTTCGTAGGCTACGATGCAGGTCTCACACTATACCGCCCGATGCTCTGATGCGACCTGAGTGCTCACACTGTGCCTCCTTAAAATGAAGGTTATAACAGAAAATCTGTCGCTCCCTCTCTCTGTCTTTCACTCACAGAGACACGCACACCACCACCATCAACTTTGCTAAATTGCTAATGAAAAACATTGATCAAGCAGCTGTGATTGAGCAGCAATGTAAATCCAACTATTTTCACGGTTGTTGTGGTCGTGATAATTTTGTGATGCCACATCGAAAAGGCTCGGATGAGCTTTCCAAAGTTCTACAAGTTGTGCCTCCATCGCTTATGTCCAGATCACAGGCTGCACAGCCGTGCTGCTCCATCTTTTTCACCGACGTTTACGTGTTTGCGCGTAAGCATCTCGTTACCCCACGTATACTACACAATGCACGATGAAGGCCAAAATAGGGCCGATCACCAAATCGGTCGCACAACTCAAAAATCGGCTCAAAATGGGCCAAAAATCGCACAGTGTAAGCCCAGCATTAGAGCAGCAATGTTTGTTCCCCTCAGAGAAAGAAAAATAGGCTGCAAAAGTACAGGGAGGAATGGGAAAAGGAAAACACCTGGCTGGAAAAGTGCACGATAACACCTATAAAGCGCACTGCACTGTGTGCCAGCGCACTTTTTCCATAGGCATGCTTCTAATGGTGGGTACATGAAGAACATGAGGGGCGTGAAAGCTCGGGGAACCCTTAACCAATTTCTTGTCCACCAGGCCACGGCAGAAGCAGATATGGTATGTAAACACTGGTTTGTTGTTTAAACCCTCTGGTTAAGGTTAATATGGACATGTGCAGTGAATATCAGCGCTATGTGGCCAGAAGTGTGATAATATAATTTATTTTGTGTAATAAACAACTGCAAGGATAGATGATTACAACAAATAGATGACTAATACATAAAAGTAATACATAGATGAATAACGATGATGAGTTATGATGCGTAATCATGGGAACAAGTGGGTTTACAAACAGGAGCAGCTGATTAGCATTAGAAAAGCTGAAATAATACCTCAACTGAAGCCAGTTGTACTAAATGCACTATATGTGCACTGTTACAAGAATATTTTTCATTCTGTTGTTTTCTATTAATTTATATAATTTTAAGTTAAGCAGGACAGAGTTCTTTTAAAGAAAGATTTACTTATATTCTCAAAAGTTAAGCATGACAGGCTTCTGTTTAAGAAAGAGACCTGTTTTATTGTGTTAATGTTGTCATTTTGACCTAAAAATAAATGACTAAATGATCATTTGTTTCCCATATGGTCATATCACAAAGAATATGCATCTGCTTAAATCAAATTCAAGTCAAATGGTTAAAAAATAATTTCACACACAAAAAAAAGAGCTACAAAATTCACCACACTGGGAAGGGTGAACTGGGTTGCCACGAGGTGTCCCTTATTTATTTTTCAGGGAGTTGGCAACCCTAGGATTGACATAGCAGACCATTGTTGGCTGGTGAGAAAAGTTTGGTGCTAGGAAGTACCCTGGGATTGCCAGCGGCATTCAGTCTCTCTGAAACGCCACCATGGCATTCAGTTTCCCGGAGGGAAACCAATGACACAGAGCTGTATGGTTCTTTGTCTGATATGCTGACGGATGAGAGGGCGATTTTAAGCAAATGGAAGGGTGAGTAAAATTATGTTGCTGTAAAATAAGCTGTGTTAAAGACGTTCTTGGAAGGTGTTTACACGAGAACGGATGAAAAGGAGGAGGAACCGTGTTTGCAGGAAAACAAAAACGAACAGCTTGTAAACCTGGGGGAGCATTTATAGATAAGAACCAGAAGGAGCGTTTTTGGAGGTATGGTCCCTCTCCTAAAATTCTGATACTTTATCACCAAAAAAAGCAACCCAACCTTGCCTACAAAGAGCGGTACTAGGTTTCAAATGTGACATGATGTTACTGAAAACCTCAGATCCTCATTTTCACACTAAGATATTTCTGTTCTTCAACACATCCTGAGCCTTCAACATGAGATTCTTGCTGTGATGTAAAAAAGAACACAATACAGCAGAACTGCAGAGTGTCAAAAGAGGCTTGGACCAGAAAATAGAATTATGAAAGGGTCTAAATCAATTAACAAGTAGACAAACCTAAAAATTGAGAAAAGATAGGGCCTACCTGTGGTCTCTTTCTTGGCACCTCCCCCTTTGCACCATGGACAACTTTAAAGGTAATGACTCTTTGTGACTGGGCCTAGAAGTTACATTAACTTTAGTGGAGGGATGGTGGGAACGGCATTGATTGATTTTTCAACAAAGAAAGGATTAGTATTAGAATGGTCAGAAGAAACAGAGATTATGGAGTGGTGCTTTAAAGAAAGTGTGTTGAGAGCTCCGGAGGCTTTTGTGTCTGAGAAGGCCTTCAGCAACTGAGAGTCCAGGCTCTTGACAGAGCTCATTTAAGGACTGTGGCAAAAGCTGCTTGGAGGAACTACACAGCAACGGCCTCATCCAGGAAGGTCGTCTGGCTCATTGCATGTGGTCTGTTGGCCAGGACAGACTTGTAAAGAAAGGCCAGTGTTTGGTTTTCAGCACAGCGATGGGAGGCCCTGGGTCCTGGATGAGTTAAGGAAGGTTTCTGCCATCACAAACAAGGACTGCTATTTTCACCGAGGGAGTGGAGCTGAAACACGCTCAAAGTTTTTGGACAGTCTCACAAACGTCCACAGAAAGATGAGACTTACCAGAATATGAATGATTTCCTCCAGTTATTGTCATCCGCAGGGATTCCACTGACCTTCTTCAATTCATCCCCAACATGAATCAAGCCTGCCACACATAAACACACATGTTAAAAATCTGCAGTCATTCTGGTATTCCATTATTTTAATGCCTTATTGTAAGTGAACTACCAAATTAAGTCAATTTGAAGCTTGAGGATGTGTACAGTGCAGCTGATTAATGATTATTATTTCATTTGAAATTGGAAAAGAAACTGAATGTTATTGTCGACATGTGGAAATCTGCCTTTTGCTTGACTGCAGCCGAGTTGTTACACAGACTGGACACAATGAGTACACAATCAAACCGAAAACACAGACATAAAGCAGAGATTCACAGTATACTTCCTATTCATGTTCATTTTTGCATAGCAGTTCGACACAGTCTCAAGTGATGAACAGTGCTAAATGTGCTAAATTCAGGCTCACAGGTAATTTATTTATCGGCTCATGGATAAAACTGGCACGTCTGATTCCACACACATACTCAAATGTTTTGACAGACTCAAATCTACAAGCACACAGACAAACATATACAAGAGAAAGAAAGAGGGCTGGAACAAACCACTTCTGTTGGCCACCTCTTCCCTAATGATCTGGGCCACAATGATGGCTCATGTGTGCTGTAATCATTGCTGTTCCAAAAAAACTCCGTGCATGGGAAAATAATGATTACAGACCTGTAGTGCTAACATCAATTATGGTAGAGAAATTATGGAGTGAAGTACATCTTTTTGACCATTGCCAATTTGCATATAAGGCTGGGAGGAGCATAATCCTTATGCACTGTTAAATATCATGAAGGCCAATTTCTATATAATTAGATGGTCCTTGGCCTTTTTAATTAAAAGACAGCCCTCAGTCAATATTTTAAGTTAAATATGGACAAATTTTCTTTAGAGCCATTATAATTTAAATTACTACATGGTGATAGGTGAAGTTATGAATGAGTGTCTGTATATGTACTATCTTTTATATGAGGTATTTATTCCGTTGGTCCAAGATAAATTTTTCCCAAGGGGGACAATAAAGAATAATCTAATCCAGGGGTCGGCAACCTTTCTGATGATGAGTGCCATCTAAAATTTCCTCAGGAGTATATGATTGCATTAGCAATAAATTTAATAACGCTCTATATGAACAGTTACAAACTATATAGAACAACTTTATATAATTATATTTGTTTGCAGATGTTGGCAGCTATCAGCGAGTAGTTGTCAGCTATTTTGAAAAAAAAAAAGAGACACTTTTTTATCAATAACAAGAACTCCATAACAGCAAATGAACTGTACAACAGAAAATGCAAATGCTATTTATGGTCTCCTCACAACAATGATAAGAAAAATAAACTGGGCCAATATGGCATGTTTGTTAATACAGAGATACACATGTTAATGTGACCTCTGGTCTCCCACTCAGAGACACAGGTCTACAAGTGTCCAGCATTCAGACGACTACCTGAAGACACTCTTCGTGTGAGAGAAAATCTGCTCGCACAGATATGTAGAGCCAAATACTATCAATAAGGCCTCTGCAATGTTTTGAAGACAGTTAACCTTGTCAAGCAGTGATGTCCAGCAGTTGAAAATGCAGCTCCATGAACACGCACAGCTGTGGATTTCAGCTTCGTTCGTAGTTCTACAAACTTTGACCCCTACAGAGTCGAGCTTTTCAGTTCAGTCAGCTGCATTTCAATGTCCTCTGTGTCCAACCAGTTAATGCGAAACAAAATCTTTTTATTTGATTAGAAAAGAAAACATTGGTCCAAAGTCCCGAAAATGAATTCTGTCTCGAGTCTACGGATGTATCCGTGTATTTCCGTGGTGCTGATGCTGCACTGAGCGGACAGCAACTGAAGCATTTGAAGTGTCAGAATGTGGAAATTTCAACATCGCTTGAAAAAACTGCCAGCTAGCAACGTCCCTCTCACCAGTAGGTTTTAAGTTATTTTTAGCCAGTTGCAAGTTGAATCTGGTAGTTGGGGTTGTTAGCTAAGATACCATCATTAAGAAGCGGCACAACTACTGTATGCGAGCTAATTTGCGATGTGCACCGCTGGCCCAGCCATTAATTTTTAATGCAACTTCTTAGATTGGACTGGGACAAAAAAATCGGCTAGAGAGCGGCCCACTAGGTATTACAGGAAAAGCCATAAAGCCTTTGAATGAAAACAAACACTGTTGTGACAGTGATATACACTGTCTTTTTGGTATATGTATGATTTCTATACGTTGTACGTCAGATAAAAACTTTGATTGTAAGATTCAGATAATGATTTACTAAAAGCTCGACATTTTAAATGAGAATAAGAAAGAAAAGTATTTCTTTGTGCCCCCCTTTTCCCTGTTAATGGCCCCCTGGCAAAACTTTGCTAGACCCGCCCCTGCACAGTTACCAGCTGTCAGCTATGTAGAAAAGGATCCTGGTGTTATTTGTCTCTCAGAATCAGTTCATAACTTCCCTTCAACTCATTCATGTCACCTAAAAGGTAAACCTGTTTCTCCATCACCTGTTCAGCTCTGATGATTCAGTAAGGACATCTCCTGGTTTCATCTTCATGTTTCCCTCTCACCACATATCCAAACCGACATCATGACCAGCAGCTTTTACTGCTGTGGCTCCAGCAAACATCAGCTGATAGTAGAAAGTAATATTAAATAAATTCTAACAACAGCTGATCAAGCTTAAACGTGCTGCTGTTGTTTAGCGCGACATCCGCTGGTTTCCTCTTTCTGGCGCAAAGTGAGCTATAAACAAACAAGAGAGAAAGACGATCAGCTGATCATTGATCAGTTTCATGATTGAAGTAGCAACAGGAGAGGGAGGGGGAGAGAATGAGAGAAGAAGAAGCATATGACATCATAAAGACAGAATAACTCCAGCTTTTTGTCTTTTTTTTTATTCTAGCTGAAGTACGGGACAAATTATGTTCCTTTTCACCTCAATATGAACATAATATTTTCTCTGAATACAGGACGATTCCGTTTTTTAAATAAATAAACTACACCTAAACTTGGTTTATATGTGACCCAGATAGACTGCAGGTCATAACTTCTTACCTGAAGTTCAGTTCACCTGATGCTCAGACCGGCGGCCGCCTAGGGTCTCTCCTCCTCCTGCCTCCCCTTTCCCTCATCCACCTGCTGGCCTCTATGAAAGCTCCGCCATAGCCACCACCAAACAACTGAGTTATTTTTACACATCGGCCAGCATCTGGCCAATCCACGACCTTCCATACCATCCATCCATCCATTCGCTTCCGCTTATCCTTTTCAGGGTCGCGGGGTGCGCTGGAGCCTATCCCAGCTATCATAGGGCGAAAGGCGGGGTACACCCTGGACAGGTCGCCAGTCTGTCGCAGGGCTAACACATAGGGACAGACAACCATTCACACTCACATTCACTCGCACATTCACACCTAGTGGCAATTTGGATTATCCAATTAACCTATCCCCACAAGCTGCATGTCTTTGGATGGTGGGAGGAAGCCGGAGCACCCGGAGAGAACCCACGCAAACACGGGAGAACATGCAAACTCCACACAGAAAGACCCCGGCCTGATGGTGGAATTGAACTCAGGACCTTCTTGCTGTGCGGCAACAGTGCTAACCACCGTGCCAACGTGCTGTGTTACAAAAAAAACCCCATCGGCCCATAAAAACGAAAAATCGCATTGGCCAATCCCACGTGCCCACGGTTGCCGACCCCTGATCTAATCGAATCTAATCTTATCATCATGCCTTACTATCGCTCCCTACGAACGAATAAGAGTTGTTTAAAAGGAGTTAAATGTTACAATTTTTAAAAGTTTGTCTCATTAACTATGTCTCATTAATACAAATGTATGTTTTTCAATTCTATTCTATTTTATGTGTATTGTGGTACAGGGAATAGAATTAGGTTACTATCACATATTTTCTACACGATAATGGAACTGTCCTTCTCTCATCTTTGCATTTTAAATGCATGTGCACTTAGCTGATGAGAAAACAAAGGTACAGTAGGCCAGGAAAACAAAACCAAACCTTGATATTAAAACCTTGAATGACAACCCATTTCTCAGGTTAGAACATAATACTATTAGTAATATTAAGATGAATCGTAGACAATGATACAATGAAGAAGAGGGGAGAAGCTACAAGGTAGAGGAGCCACAGCACACCCACAAATGCCTTCCTTGCCTGCATTTATGAGCTTGGTGCTTAGCCAAAACAAGACACAGGGAAGAGTATATAGTTTCATCTTCCTTATTTGAAATGACAGTGTTCAGCGGTGATGCATTTACCAGTAAACCCAAAATGCCTTTTTTCCCCAGTACAATAAAACAATAGGCTCAGTGGGTGCCAATCTGTCACGACCCTCCCACAAACATCATTCAGACACCATCCTGGCTGGGATTTAGGATGGAATAAGATAGCTAACTGCAACCCATTGTGTGCCGTCATCCTTGCTTGGACCTGACGACCTGAACCAGACGGAGGATGTGTCGTCTAGTCAACACATAGTTTGTCGTGGCTGCAACTCATCCTTCCACCCTTTCTTAGCTGTTTTTCCCATCATCCACAAAGACTGTTTTTATTTCTGGTAAAAATGAAATAAGGTTGGAGCTTTTCTTGCCTCATCCAGCTGCTTTGCTTTATTTCAACTGTCCTAACCCACTGCTGCCTGGGTCAATGACTAGACTGGAGCTCACCACACCACTCAGGATTGTGTCATTCCTTTGACACATCCAAAGTAGTTTGAACTACTGCCATCAATTTAGGTATTTAAAAGGCTCCTCAAAGACCAGAAGAGCCTCTGTTTTGTGCCACTTCAGTGATCATTAGCATGTCATCTTGGTTGTTTTTGTAACCTATCCATACTTAATGGTTTTTGTCTTAGATAATGGTTTTCTCAAGGCCTTTGCTGTGCATTTAGAGATGGAAATTGAGAACAACTGCAGAGAGTTGCAAAAAGTAATAGAATAATTGGCTAATTAAAGACACCTGAGAGTGTTCAGTAGGAGAGAAATCAGCAGGGCAGGTCATTGAGAAGGGATGGCACTGTCAGAACTTGGTGTCAGGGTCACATTGCAGTGTGACCCTGACACACTGCAGTCTGACTTAAAGCAGCTGTATATGATGCAATGGTCTCCAGAGAGATAGAGAAGCCCTTTGGAGTTAGTGTCTGAAAGAATAGCGCTCTACAGAGAGACTATGACAGACAACAGGGTGAAATGGGGAGTCTGCAGGAAATCTCACAAGAGTACTCAGACATGTGGTCATAAACTTTCTTTCACTACATTTTCATTTGGACTCACTTTTTTTGAGCTGGCAGATGACCAGTGGCGTGATGGATGTTTTTATTATATCCCTTGGGGTGGCTGTTGGCTGGTGGCAGTCTTAAGGCTAACTATCTGTATAGAAGGAGTCCTCAACTCAGAGGATATAATGACAATAGGTCATCTGCAGGCTATGAATATGTGCATATATGTTTAGTGTAGCTATATATTATGTTTTGACACATGTGACTTAAATCACATGTTGAAACCCTGTTGCCATTTACAAAGACCACTTTTACAACTTGTATTTGTAAGTGCGAATGTCGATTATAGAACATTTAGAATGAAAATATGGAATAAATGGGACTTTAAACCCACATTTTTGAGACAATTTTATACATCCACACCACCCTGCTCTATGTGCTCTCCCAGTAACATTGGAAGTCGGATAGACATGAAGATATTGTATATATTTGATACTGTCAGCCCGTGACCAATTCTGGACATCTATACAACATTAAAACTAGGTTCACAATTTGGATTTCCAAATATGACGTTCAACATTTGAATTTAGGGCAGGGTAATTTTTTTGGATGTCATGTGGATGACTGTGAAGGGTGCAGGAAATTAACATGATTAACACATGTAAGTTTTTTTATTTACAGATCTCAACATTGCTGTTATCAAGACTATTTATTATGTGTTAGCCTGCTGATTTGTTCAGTACACATGCGTTGTTCTTTTTTTTAATGTAACATTTTCCTGTTTTTTGAACTGGTTTATTTATTCCAAATAATCAACTTATTTGTTTGTAACCAGGTTAAAACTGTAAGTTATTAAAATGTGTTGAAATGTTAAAAATGTTAAAATGTAAAATAATAATGGTTAAAGTAATAATATATTTGAAATATTTTGGAATTCCTTTTAAAAGGAGTAAAATGTGTTCAATCCTGTTTTATTGTGAAGAGCTTTGTAAGAGGAAGTGAATGAGACTGTGATTGAACTGAAAGAAGTTGCGACAGAAAGTGTGTGAAGTTTGGGCAAGTGTGTATGTAGGAACTGGTAAACAGTCTTTGTTGATGTCCCCAGTTTCTCGAACTGCGAAACTGGGGAGGTTTGTGCTTGAAATCCATCGTGCAGCTTCTCACTTTTGTTTTAGTGTCAAGGGCCATCTTGGAGATGTCTGCTGATCACTCTGCATTCATTCACACGTTACTGTTTCTGTACATGAAACATGCCCTCCACCCTATGGAAACATGGGACTACAGACCCTATAGAAGCATTATACAAACCATGTCTAAAACGAGTCTAAGTTTGCCACAAGGACCACATTTGGACTATAAATAGCCCATACACGGAGGTCCTATAGACGTCAATGCTAGACACTCGATAGACACTAAAAAACCTTTGTTGGAAATTAATTCCAAGTAATGTATTAGGTCAAATTACACAATAGATGCAAAGATCTGGTTGAATTTAAGTACATTCTCTTTAAGTATGATTATTCATGTGAAAATTAATCCATCCATCAGTTTTCTTCTGCTTATCCTGGACTGGGTAATGGGGGCAGGAGCCTGGGCAGAGAAACTCAGATGTCTCTGTCCCTAACCACCTCTGCTAGCTTATCTGGGGGAACTCAAAGGCGTTCTCAGACAAGCCAAGAGATATAATCTCTCCAGCATGTCCTGGGTCTTCCCACTCCCCTCTTCCCTCACTTGTGAAAAAGTGTATACCCAAGATACTTAACCTTCCTGCCTTCTTGGGACCTTTTTGTGCCACTGCTATGTGTTAAATGGCTGCCATTTCCACTGTGTTCAGTGGAATATAACCAAACTTGCCACAGGATAGTTTTTACCTGTCAATGTTAATATTCCAGTGTGAATTCCTTAAATCAGCCTAAAATGGCTGAGCAGCAGAAATCCCCACACCCATCACCCTGGGGACCATTTTCTGCCCATTGAACCCCAAATTATCATCATATGATTTTATTTTTTCTTCTTTTCTTGGATGTCAATGAAGACTCAGGGCCTTGAAGTTTTAATTTTTAAATTGCAAAAAAAATGCAAAAAAAATAATGGCAGGTCAAAATGTATGTTGGTGCCAATCTTTGGTCCATCTAAAGGCCTACTTATAATGACAATCACATATTACTTCAACTGGTTTTTTGTGGAAATATTTAGTTTCGTTTTTTGGTTTTTGGGGCTTATAACACAGGGCGCTCATGTAATAACACTGGGATTTGAAGGGTTAAAACAACGAAAATATAATTAAAACTTTACATGAATATTTCAGGGAGAAGTAGTTTTACAAGGTTGGCTAATTTAAAGTGGAATAAAATATGGATATATGGTCTTTTTATGGCGTGGCTGAGAATGGTCCCTAGGGTGATGGGTGTGAGTTTTTTAAAGGATGGCAGGAGGGTTAAAGTCCTCAACTTGGGGCAGCAGCTCTTCCCTCACCTGAAATGGGCACTCCACCCTTTTCCATCTGAGGACCACAACCTCAAATTTTTAGGTCCCAATTCTCATACCGACTGCTTCACACTCAACCGCAAACCACTTCATTGTGAGCTGGAGGCTACCACCTGTTGAAGCCAACTGGAGCGTATCATCAGAAAAAAGTAAAGATGAGATTCTTTGGCCACAAAGACAATGCCTTCTGCCATCTGTCTGTGCCTAGAAATTCTGTGTATAAAGATTGTAAACAGAATCAGTGAGAAGGGGCAGCTCTGGTGGAGTCCAACACTCACTGGAAGTGAATTTGGGAGTAACCGAGCTTGCTGGCAATGCAGACCAAGGGTTCCCTTCGGTTGTATAGGGACTGAATGGCTTTTAACAACGTGCTGGTCAAACCCATACACCAACAGTACCCTCCACAGCATATCCTGAGGAACACAATCGAATGCCTTCTCTCCACTAAACACATGTGACTGGATCACATGCAGGCTGGATGGGCAAAGTCCTACTTCCTTTTAAATATCCTTCAGAGGCCAAAGAGCTGGTCTAGCATTTAACAGCCAGGAAACAAATATGTATTTTTACCCCTGAATGTGGGATTCGACTAACGGATGACAGCATAGACTTCCCGGGGAGGATCAGGAGTGTGATTGAATTTTGTTGGAGCAAATCCATCACTGAACCTGCAAACTAGGGTGTATTGGTGGCACGTGAACATATGGACATCTTTATTTTCAAACATGGTGATCATTATGGACATACTGTCAATTGTGCAGTCCAAAACTTGCTTTTATTCTCAAATCATTTTCCATTAAACTTTTTTCTTCCATAATAATTGAGCAGGCTGGCTAGAAAAGCTATGGTCCTCTTCACATTTTTAGGTGTATTCCAAACGGTACACTTTTCCCCAACTAGGTGAAAGTTGGGAAAATGTATATTTTAAGAATTTTTAAGACATATGAGCCTTGTGTTGCTGAAAAACATTTTTACACATAAGAAACTATTCAGACTAATGCAATGCTTTATTGAGGTTTGCAAAGTGCGTGTCAGCTCCTAACAACACCTTTGACAACGTATGTTCAAAGAGGCATTAAAGATTGTCTTCGCAGAAGCATAATGCCACTTCAAGATGGAAAACAAAAGAGCAAGACAAAAATTAAAAGCAGAAAGGAAAAGCAAAGTCCTGTCTCAGGATAAAAGCAAACAGGTGTGATGATAGCTGGGGCCACTTCACATCAGTGGCAGCACTCTGGCCCTTATTATCTTAACCGCAAAGTGCTGTAATAATCAACAGCACCCTGCATATTCATGTTTTTCTTTCTAGTTCTTGTAAGCATTTTTTTCACAACCCTTGATGCACACTACCTTCTCCCTCCTCCTCGTTAGAGTCTACAGTCAGACTTCATTATCTCAATCCTCCAGGGGTATATCAGCCTCTCCTGGAGGTCTGACGAATGCTTTGGAAGCGCTGAGAGGTGCTGATCTAACAAAGAGGGCAAATCCAACCTCCTAAACTCAGCATCACCTTTCCCGTGCCACAATACCCTATGGGTGCAATCGTCAGAATCCAGCCATGAGAAGTCACTATTAAGGTCTGCCTGCTCTGTTAAATAAATACATAAACATGTAGGTTAAGCGCTAAACAAGCTGCATGATTTGTGTGTGTGGTGGGCAATACTTCAAAAAGAAATGCACGGGTAAAGACCCTTAAGCACCAAGATGGGCTTCCTGGTATAGCAGCTAATATCAACATGGACTTTTGGCGAGGTTTACACTGACCCTTCAACACCTACTGGCACATGGAAGCCATTTCAGACTTTTTCTTGTGCATAAAAACAGTGCAGGAAGTCAGAGAGAAAAAGTCTACGTCTGTCAAAGCATATACATGCATGGGTGACAGGATGTGTAGGTGTGTAGTATGTATGCAAGCGTGTCTGTGTGTGCTTCTAAAAGAGTAGAGCCATGGATTACAACCAGAGGTCAGCCCAAAGAGGCCCAAGAGAAATCTCAAAAGATGGGATGATTGATGCTGGACAGTCACTAAGTCTGATGAATAGACCATGCTATGTTAGCAATTAAAGACAAAGTGCTACTTAACCATCAAGCGGTGCAGCCTGCTCTATGAATGGAAAAAGATGGAAACTTATGATGTCAAGGGACGGGTTGTTCTCTCTTCCTGTTGTCAACTATTACTGTAACCAGTCTCTGTAGAAATTAAATGTTTGAGAAAAAAGCAGCAGCAGAGAAATTCACCATCAAAAATAAATACAAGAGGGGCGTCATCTTGGCCTGAGGTAAGCCTTCAAGTTGTGCTCGATTAGTCACCAGTAAGGTGATCCTCTGCTAACTTGATCAACTCCATATGCAGCTGGGTCTTTATCTCCATTTCTAACACTTAAATGAATCTGATTGTTATTGTTGGGCTGGCCCAAAGGCAACAGCTTAGTCTCTGTTGTGTGATGAGGAGAAGTGGAGTGACGCTTGTCCATATCAAGCTATCCCCCCTTGCAGTGCATGCACTGGAGCGCACATGCTCACATGGCAGCCACATTAATTATGTGATGACAAATGGCTCACACCTCATTCAGTGCAGACAAAAAAAGAGAGAATAGGGGCTGAAATTTGGATCCCCTTATGTATGAGAGTGTGCGTTTATTAGAGGGAATGGAATGGAGATGAGATTGTCCAGTGAGCTGTCAGCACGCAGTAATGCCACAAAACTTTCAGCAGATAAGAAAAGTAAGACAAGCTGAATGTTGGATTTCTCATCACGTTTGGTTAGCTCGTATTTGGCCACGTAGGTTCACTGGCCAACTGAGTATTTATGTGGCAGTTAGAGTGCCCCCTGGCTGATGGAGTGGATGGATGGCTGGATGACATGATGGAAGCTGGCTAGCTTGTACTCTGGTTGCACAGATGACGAGAGAGTTGGCTAGTTGTCTTGGCACAGCTCATCACACGTCTCGGGGTCTGGGGCAGGCTATGTGTGGCCTGTCTGGTGAGTCCCACAGTGGAACAGATGGATGCTCGAATCTCTCTACCTTCGCCACGGCCACAACTAAAGCCACTCCACTATTCCTAACCTGCCAGGGAAAACAAGCAGAGCGATCCATTTCAAACACACTGCCCTCACACCGTAACGACCACTCAAAACATCGCCCTCTGAACCGAGCCGAACGCCGTGGCATTTGACAAACACTATTTCTCCCTCTAAATTGAGATTGACAAATGAAAACAAACAGACAGAGACGCCGACGTGCTTTGACATGATGTCACTTAACAGCAAAAGTGTAACGGCGACAATAAACTCCCGCTGACCACTGTGTTGACTGCTCTGTTTAGATGTATAAATATGAGTGTAGTGGAAACACATGCTGGAGATCTTCGCACCAGATGTCGACCATGGAAAAAGCAAATACAAAGTGGGAATGGGCCTCCTGGACATTAAAATACAATTACCTCCAATCATATCTGGTGTTGGAGTGTGTCATTTCATCTTACCTCACTGACATGGCATAGAGCCCCACGTACATAACACGCATGACCGTTCCACACGCTGAGCCCAGCATATTTATGAGTTCTTACATACTTTCTTGAAGGCCGCTGCTCAGAAGGAGTAAACTCATGTAAGATTAGTATATTTGGTCAAGATCAGAAAATCCATTTAGTGTTATGGCCACCTATAAAGATTAATATAGCACTGTAACGAATTAGCTAGAGTCCAGATGTAAATCGACATTATTGCTGCAAAAATGAATAAAAAAGAAGTCGGAGAGCAGTGAAAGGGGCTTGAGATTTTATGTCAAATGATTTTTCTAGATGATGCAATAGAGCTGCTGCGATCCCCTTTGGGTGACCTGTTTCATGACTTTCCACCTGTTCTATTAAATCACTTACAAATGTAACTAATAAAAGCTACTCCTCCCAAAGTACCCTTCCTCCTTCATTCCCAGACTCCCTCTCAGCACTTAAGTAGGCTCTGGTTTCCTTTTTTATTTCCTTAACCTCAGTCCTTACCTACCAGCTATAATTAACAAGTATACTGAAAAAAGGCAAATTGTGGGACCTTATTATGATAATTACAGAAAGCAGGAGGGGTAGAGAAGCGGGCAGGTAATGTAATGCAGAGGTCGCTCCAACAAGACAGCTCACCATCATTTGTCTTCCTACAGCCCCTCTTTCCTTTCCTCCATTCCCTCTTTAAACTTTAATGTTTAAGCAAGTTGCCCAGTTGCTGTGAAAACACATTTAACTGCCCACCTCAGAACTTCAGACAGGTGCCTGTGAATTTGTGTGCATGAATCTGGGTATGAATGTGTGGTTATCTCACCAAGAGTGTGTGTTTGTTTCCATACTGTTTGCATGAATCACCGTGCTGACACTATGGTGATTCATGTAGACCAAGTGGAATTGCCGTCTCCTTGCAATAAGCTGGACAGTGCCAGATATTTAGTCATTATGTACTATATGCGTGTGTGTGAAAGTACCTACAAAGAGACAGTTGTGTCAGAAGCGGTCTATCTCTGCTCTGACATTGTTTAGTCTTTTCCCTGTCGTTATCCCCTGTAAAAGAAAACAGCACTTTCACATGCCGCTTCTCATTTGGGCTGGGAATTAGGGCCGCTGAGGAGCAGCCGGCCCGATGGGCAACAATGCCCACATTCAGCCTCTGAGCTCTCTGAGCTCTCTGGCTCTCAGACACAGAGCGGAAAACAGTAAGAGCGCTGGGTTGTGTGTCCACATTTATGATTACACATGTTGGGAGGAAGACGTTTTATTTAGGTGGGCTGTGAGATTAGGATCTGGGAATGCCTCAGATGTGGCTTTGGAAGTCGTATGTGTTTTCACATTCACAACTCAACAGGCTGCAGGGGCAGTCTAATAGCCACTTGACTGAGTGTTGTACAACTACACACATTTGAACAAACATAAGAGGATTTTCCATGACTGCTTTAAACTACTTTGCAATTCTTTGTACTGATTTTATTGGACAGGACGAAAATACACGTCTGACTATATTAACCTCTAGTTTTCTGGACAGAGTTCCCACAAATTTACATTTCTATTATAATGATGTAAATTTGCAAGACTAGTTTATACCCACAGACACACTAGTTGATGCACAAACATATAATGTATGTACACTTTACATTACAACCTGAAATAATACTAATACTTCTTACATTGTGCAATCTTGCATATGCAAACAAATAATAGTACAATCATACAAAAAATCAGCACAAAGAGCCTTCACATTAGCACATGTCAACCTAAAGAAAAAATCAAGCAAGTAGACAGGAAAAATAGCCCGAGTAGGCAGCTTAGCATAGGCCTCACCACAGACACACACCACGACACAGTGAAGTACTCCATCTGCCTTTGCAGCACCCCAAGACACTGGCTCAATCCATCAAGTGAAAGATGTATTGCTTTTAAAGCACATGGGTTTATCTGTAAAACACTAACATGTGTGCTGTCTGCATGAATCTCATTAGCTTCTCCATTCATTCCCAGCCAGCGTCATTACTTGCTCACCATTTTGATGTAAACAGACAACAGGAAAGTCATTTTTGTTAAATATATACATCTATCTAGTCTCTTCATTCAATAACGGTCTCAGTTAAGAACTTCTAACTAGGATTTGCAGTTTCACTCACACTATATTCACTGTGGAAACCTGCAATTGTGTACATTCACACCAGTGCAAATTAAACGTGAATACCGTTCAGGCTCAGTTGAGGCAGACATTGGCTGTCTGGATCAGTGTGTTCATGAAGACTTCCAGACAAATGGAATCAGAGGAGCCATGATCCAACCGTCCTAATTGTGTCAGAGAGAAGAGTAGGCCTGTCTGCCACAGATGAGAAAAGCATGGCATGTCAAGTTGCCAACAGCTCATTCCTGTGAACGTCATTCATGGAAAACCAACTACGTCATGAACTGAATCGATCACAAGACCTTCCTGTCTTAATGCAACAATCAGCTACCTTATTAAGCAAAGACAATCCACAGACATCAATCATGTAATTTGAGCATTTAAAATAATAATGCCCTCTACATTAATTTGTGCAGCAGTTACTATAGCTCTGAAGTCTAACCAGTACTATTTGTGGGTCTGTAATGAGAAGTCCAGCAGATCCACTGGTATTCAATTACTGGTGTGGCCGGGTGGCCAGGCCCGCTAGTGGTATGTCTGTATTGATTGGTTCTAGCTGATGCCAGGCAGAACATTATGTAGACTGGCATTGCCAACTGGATGGCATGGACTATGAAGTCTACTGTTTCCACTAAACTGCACCCAATGACATCTAATCGTAATGGAAAAAGCAACAACACAAAGCAGACAAAGAAAAAAGGAAGAAGAGAGGGAAGAGAGTGATAGAGCCTGACATCGGTCCTGTCACATTCCTGGCAGAGGGGATTTTATAGCTGCTAATGATGCCTAACAACCTGGAATGGAAGATTTAAAGGAGAATGGGATGGAGGGAGTGCTAGTTTTGCCCCAGTGCTGACAAAACAGGAAAGGTCCTTAAAATCCTTAAAATCTATACTTCTGACCTGAAGGTAAATACAGCATAGATAGGAACTCCAAAACACCCCAACAGGTTTAGATTAACTTAAATAAAAAGGGTTCAACAAAATGTTGAAACACACAAGAATGACTGAAAAAAGTGGCCCTGATAGTAAAACCAGATGAAAACCATGAACCCAACTCTGGAACAAGAAAAAAACAGCGATGGAGTGCTAGTAGGAGTATAACTAAAGATGAACTTAGTGGGTGAAGTAAATGAATGTTCTTCCAACAGCAATGAGAGCCGGCACGTGATGTAAAAAAACGAAGGCGAGCACAGCGGGGCAAATGTGGCGAGCATGTCCAAGTCTGCTATTCACATCTGCATCACACAGCTTCCAGTCTATCCAAATGAGAGGAACAGAGGCGACCACAGCAGGCTTGTCAACCTCTAATGTTCTCACATCATAGTGATGGTCACCCTAAGCAGCAGTGGTGTGCCCTTCTGTGGGCGTTTTGGATTTTCCAGGATGCTTTGGGGTGACACTGTGACTCCTCCACAACAAGGAAATGTCACTCGGATTTTTTAACCAACAATTTAAACAATGAGGAATATGAAGAAGATTAAAATACCAGAAGAGATACCAGAACAACAAAATACTGGAAAAACAAAAATAAAATCAAATGTCTTGAACAGTAACACACTGAGTATCTGAGCATTTGTGCAAATAACAATTAGCACTCTAAGTCTAAGGCCATGGGTCTCAGCTGGAAATAACAGCGTCCATCTATTCTGGGTGGGGAATTAATAGGGAATGGTAGATTGACTGACTGACACGGCATGTGCAATGTTTTAATGGCCTGTGTTCCTACCCTCATTTATGGCCACAAACTATGGTTAGCGGGAAAAAATAGGACAAGAGTAGCAAAAGTGGACGGTCTGAAGGTGTCTGAGCTAAAAGTGAAGCCCTCAGTCTTTCAGGAGGGACTAAGAGTCAAGATGGTGCTGCACTCCTAGAAAGAAACGTCCTAGCGGAAGTGTTTTTGCCTAAACCAGGGGAGGGGTAGTGCCTAATGGCAGGCTTGGAATGACCGGTTTCCCTTTGGAAGAGCTGGAGACCTTGACAACTCTGCTTATAGTGCTGTCTCTAGATAAGCAGTAGAAAATAGATGGATGGAAATATCTTCTTTTGACAATAATGGTCTTGACTGAAATATTTGCTTTCTAACAGTTAAGATAATGTTTTAGGCCTCTCAAACTCAAAACTGATGGACCTGTCTGATTTTTGGGAGGGGGTGGCTAAGAGACAAAAATTGTGTAACACCAGTGCATTCTACATTTCCTCCAACGTTTGTCTACAGCTTTCCTATTACTCAGTCTGCACTCGAGCCCTTTATCGCTGCAGGCAAACTTCCCAAGTATATCAGCTACACTGCCGCATACTCGACTCTGATGCAACCCTTCCAACGCTCCAATTTATACCCCCACCTAAACAACCCTGAAACTTTATCCAAAATAACACATTCTTTCAATAAAAAGACACAGTTGAGCTGATGTATCTGTATGTGCGCACATGTTTATGCTGTACTCCAAACCCAATTATTTCACTGGCCCGACATATGAGCTGATAAATCAGCCCACTTGGGACAGCAGCAGGAGAGCAGGGAGTATAACACAAAGAGAGGGAAGACTTTTTACAGTTTCTCTAAAATGTGTCATGAAGTCACGTTCCAAGAAAGGATAGCGATTAATCAGAGCTACTGAATACAATCCACTCCACTAATCACAATTAACTTAATGAATGACTCATGAGTACAAGAGGCCTTCGTGCTAACTACACTGTAGTCCCTGCGTCATCCAGAGCTATACAATGAGAAACGGGAAGAAAGAGGCAAAATGTGACAGAGAAAATAAAAGAGAGCAAAATAAGGAGGGATGTAAGGGAAATTAGATATTGTACAACCCTGTTGTTATGATGTCAACTTTCAGACTGATTATATGAAATTGCAAGTTAAAGGGCAACATCTAAATCAATTTGGTGTAGCGGTGAATGCAGACCCAGAACAATTAGAGGTTTTTTGTTTTTTCCTCTTTTATTGGATGCCGGAATGGCTTTGACTTCTCCATGAATATCTATGTGACTGGCTGCTTCCTTAATTCAAGAACTAACTGGTCATTCGGGCCAGATCCACTTCAAAGACATAGCAAATGAGAGTCCAGAGGTAGTTGGGTAAATGCACTCACAAGCAGACTAGCTTTTGGGTGCCAAAATGTCTATAGTAGACGATAATGTACTTCTGTCCCTTAAGTTTATTACAGTATTTTACTTGCTTTGTGAACTGTTTGAGTAATACACGTTTTACTTTCACATTTAGATGAAAGTCATGACCAAAAGTGTGTGGATCCCTGTTCTTGCTCAATATTGAAGCCAAAATAGAGTGTGTTCAGGTTTCCTTTGACTTTGCACCCATAGTAGGTTCCAAATACAAGCCGTAACATGTGCCATTTCTGGGACGTCTCACAGCCACAAAAGCCATCCTTCAGTATTCATTGTTTTCTTTCATGCATCCACAGAATAAACTGTGCCCTGCACTATAATCCTACTGTTGTCCACACCATGGTCAGGCCTAAATTATAAGCATGGGAGATTATGGGCAGCAGCTGTTCCCTGTGGGTCCTTTGGGCACCACTGTGTTGCAACTTCAGACTGAAACTTGTTTCCCGTTACTGCAGTGTGTACCGTGTTACTGTATTCCTTTAGTTTTATTTTCTCACTGCTGTGGAATTAGTTGCAACCGCAATATCAGTGGCTGACACTATTACCTGAAAAAAATAAATGCATTTTCATGCAATGTGGTTGGGAGTTTGTATCAGATAAAAACACCGTATAATGAATTGATTTCCTGCTATAAACCCAACAAATGTAGGCTGTTTTGTTTTTGAGTCTGTAGGGAATAAACTAAATTAAATATACTGGTAGGAAATTGAGCCACCGCTGCAACAATATTGTGGCAATACTGTCGAATGATCAAATATAAAGGGCCACAATGAATTTATAAACGTAACCTTGTACTGACCTCTTAGAAAAACACTAGGGGCACAGCACCTTTTTACTTCAGACACAGGAACCAGTGTCTACCCGTAACCTATAAACTAACCACTATGTGACTGCAAAATATACTCTGCATAATTAACACCTTCAGTTTTGTGCAATAATACACAATATCACACATTATTAAATGTGTGTTTCAGATATTTTAAGGTACCAAATCAGTTAAAGTAAAAACATCAAGACGTGTAATGGAATAACACCCCCCAGATGATTGAGCTGACCAGGGCGGGTGTAAATCACTTCATGGTTTCGGGGAATGGGATCCAACAACGGGCTCGGGAGAGGCCAGAGCAGGAAGCATCCACGACAATGTGTGTTGTGAGAGGGAAAAAGCGAGAATTCCTCCAAGCCACATTATTACATTCAGCAGCTCCAGAGAACATGCAACAGGCAGGAACCCAAAAATGGCTTAGGTGTGTTCTCCTTCCCCCAGGGTGTGGTGAGAGGAGTGCGCCGGAATGGAGCCAAGATGGCGGTCAGGGTGAAAACCACAAAGTGAAAATAGAGGCTGCCGGGGCCAGGACATGTCCGACACAGATCAAAGATGGGCAGGGCCTCAGAACATAATAAAGTGCTGAGAGGACAGAAGGAGGTTTTTCAAAAGCCATCAAGGACTTTTGTAGTGGAGTGTTTATGTGCTGAAGGACATAAAGAAAATAACTTCAAAACAAAGGAACAATCAACATAATCATGGAAAAAAATGAGTTCAGATAATCCAACGAAAACCAACTAGCTTTGGTGGCGTTACAGAAGCCCATTCCCAAATGTGCCAGTCTGGCTGACAAGGCATGAGGAATGCAAGGAATGGCAGCCATCAGGCGATACAGACACCGAGGATGTCGAGGGGTGGAGTGAAAATGAGAAAGTCAGCCAACATGTCCGAGTGCATTTGGGGCCTGAGGCGGAGAGAGATGGGTGGTTGTTTATGTTTGAGACAATGTCTAAAGAGCTTGGACATGTGAGACTTGTCACAGTCAGAGAGCAACACTGACCAGGGTAGAAGAGGAAGCCGATCGCAGACACCAAGCCTAGACTGACTCAAAATACTCATGCCCAAGAGCAGGGTAATTGTGGCCCGTTTTGGTGTGCTTACAACTTCAAGGTTGTGGGCTGGATTCCCACAAAAAGCATGTATGGTATTGGCTTGACTTGTTGTGTGGATTTAATTAAGAGAGGTAGCTGGAAATACACGAATAAGCAAACAAAGCCTAGATCACATAATTTGAAGAGAAATATATGCACCCACTGTTTATTTAATACCTTTAATGAAAGCTGACAGTAGAAGAAAGGCAGAGCGCAACAAGCAGATCAGAGCAGGGACGTTGCAGCCCATTGTGGGTGCTTTTACCTCTAGGCTACAATATTTTATTATAAGCTGCTAACTTCAGTAAAAGCATACGGAACATTTAAAAACTGCTAAAAACTCTTAAATGAGGTGAGGCAAAAATTTCCCCGTTGTGGGATCAATAAAGTCTTATCTTATCTCTTATCTTATCTTAAATGCAAATCAAATACATAGTGTCTGAAGATGACTGGCAAAGTGACTTATCAGTGACTCCTTATTCTTGACCAATCTTATAATTTTCACAGAATCTTCATCATCATCGATGTCTTCAGGCAGCGGAGGTAGTTCTGGGCCGTACTTCTTTTGGGCATCTGCGTCGCGGACAGACAGGAGAAAATAGGATTTATGGGAGGAAACACAAAACAGGCAAGGGTTATCTGTCAAGCCACGAAGGCCTCAACTTTACCCCAGTCCACTTAGCTAAATAAAGTATGGCCATGCATGCTATTAAGAGTCCGATCTATCACTTCCTTTTTTAAGCAGGACAGAGACACTGCAGACTGCAGGGAGGATGGTTATGAATTGGGTTGTCTCCCTCATGTGCTGGGTGATGGATTTGAAAGCATTCAAGGCCAGAGCTTGTAGATGAACAAGCATTAATTGCCATTAGGCCTGTGCTCTCCCTCCATACATCTCTCTGATTAAAGGCAACCCAGGCTCGCCCTGCACCATTGCTCAGCAAGAGCTGCAAATGGAAGGGAGGGGGGGGCAATGTGACCACCACAAAATCCACGCTTTGCAGGGTAAGGTGGTGAAGACTCAAAAGCGATGTTCTCCACTGTTCAGCGGCAGGCTCAAAGTAATGAAGTTCTCAGCTGCCTTAGATATTTCACACTTTCACAAGCAGACATAAAAAGAGACGGGACGCAGACGAGAATGATGCCATTGAGACATTCATTTTTCAAAGTATTTAACAACCGCGTGTCCGGACCAAGATGCAGCTGGACGCGTGCTGCTTTTTCCGTGGTTTAGGAGGGGAGAAAAAAGTGAGAAAAACATCTTCCAACCAAAGTGCCAGACAAAAGTAGAGGGGTGGAGAGCAAGAGAAACAGGGAAGAAAGAGAAGGATATGGTGAGAAGAGAAGCAGTGTGTTTTATGACATGGGAGCATGCTGCAGTACAGCATTCAAGATGTTGCTAACTGGGAGCAGATGAGAGGAGGAGACACAATTGGAGCTATGTGTCCAGGATCCGTGGACAGACAAGCTCCCCAGAATGCCGTCTGTATCCTGTAAACTTCACTGAATCCTTGAAGAATCATTTTTGTTCGTTGTTTGTAGTTGGATATTATCAACACCAGGAGAACTGGATTTGAAGGTCCTGACCACTAACCACTGAAGTCTGATGATTTCTTTACTCAGAGCTTAAAGTCTTCTAAAAAATTAGCATTCATATATCACAAATATATGCTCGGAAATACAGAAAAAAAACTTGATACAGTTTATAAACTAGCTTTCAAGATGTTCAAACTTATTTATAGGACATAAAAAATAGAATAATAACATAATTCCAATATGTTGTAGATAAAGCCTTTTAGATAAACTCTTGGTGTGCCAACCACCTGCTTAATCATGTTTCTTTGGCTTAGCTGTGATTCTCTTGGCTTAGAATAGGTCTTTAGAATGCAAAGCAATAATAAGCATAATTGGCCTTTTGTAAAGTAAATGAAACGTATGTGTTACCTTATTATCCATCAACATAAGTATTGCTTTTGATTAAAACCATCATTAACAAAATATGTAAAGAAAATCTGTTTTACAGGCTGTTTTGCTCTGGCTGAAACATCTATGCAGGGAAATCCTGTATAGTCAATAGAAGCAATCCAAAAGTTGGAAAGTTCAAGGTAGGGTGGGGGGCAACTTGTTACTACTGTCACAACAACAACTCAAATGTTACTACTCAGTCAAACTAACAAAGCTTCATTTAGCTATTAGCATGGCTCAACTTGCTGCTGGTTACTAACTTTGTTCATATACAACAGCATTATACCTCCCTGCAGTGGTCAAATTCTTCAGTCTGATAAAAACGTGAGCTTTTCTCAGCAATGTGAAACAATTTTTTTGCATTTCCTCATGACACCCTATTTGGAGGGACTGAGAGGTCAGAACATAGAAGTTTGAAACCTGTACGTGTGAATTCTCCCATAACCCTATACTGATAATTCCCAGAAACAATTTTCCAACTCTAAACTAACCCAGTGGAGACCAGATGATTAAACACTGACTCATATTCCAAGAGGAGAACATATTTAATTCTATGATTTCTCCTTTCATTCTCGTCTTTCCTCCCTGAAATGCTTTCTCTCTAAATCCTCTTGTCTAGACTCCTTTCAAATGCCATTAATCCTTTCTATATGCTTGTTTGCTCATCTTCAGTTTATCTTTCATGCATTCCCCTCCCCCACAAAATATTCATTCTGTTCATTTCTCAGAACAGGGCTAACAATGTGTTCCTGGCTTTCGTCCGCTCTGTACATAAATATACATATTGCATTATATTGTATGTCTGGGTTTGCTGTCTTTATGGTATTGAAATATTCTCTTGGAACGCTAAAACACAAAACTGTTTGCAGATGAGAACGATGGAAATGGGATCCCAAACCTGTGCTTGATAATAAACATGAGGTTAGTATCAGCGTATCTAGACATGGAATGAGAGTTTGCCTTTACAGTTTATTCAAATATTTGATGAGATCAGTAATATTACATATACATAAGTAGATATAAATAAATGAGACTTAATAACACAGCTGTAGCTAATGAAGTGAAGCAGTGCAATGTTCACAGCTGAATAAAATATCATATTTATAGATGAAAGCTTCTAACTTTGATGCCACCATCTTTTGTTTTTCTTTATTTTCCTTTCCCTTTTTTTTTTTTTTTTTTTTTTTACCAGAAAACCAGTTTAATTTGGAGCTGTATCAACTTCTCTGAGCTTTCCCAAAACATCCTGTGGTAAAAGTCAGCCTGCAGGGTGACAGCAAATCTGGGGAAAGGTTTTAGTTTGAGGCTGGACACGTGTAGGGTTGCGGCTCTCTTTATGGTGTTGGACTGTCAGTCACAGCACCTGATCCAGGTCGAAAAAACATAAGGGTCAGCCAGGCGTCTATCACTCTCTCAGCAGGGTACGACAGCCATGTGCAGCAGTAGTCCCCAGAATCAATAAATATCTGTTTTGACAGTTGATTGAGCACTTTTTTGGATGCTGTTTACATTCCATTTCCATTGGTATTTGAATGTCATTATCCAATTTCAACCTGCACAGATAAATCAAACTCGTACACAATTTGAACTTTAAGGAAAAAAAAAACAAATCCAGTTCATAAATTGTGGTATCACTACTTTCGTAAACATTATCGAGTGCCACAGAATAACAATGTGGTTCCTCCACTAACCTGCCGATTGTTGTTTTCTTAGAACTCTATCCACTAGGCCTAATGTACTGACCTTTAACTGTCTTCTCGTCGATTGCCACTTTCTTAAATCTGGTATTGCTCCACATTGCCACATCCTCCCCTAAGGCTGTGCCTAACAACCCGTAACAGAGCCACAGCTAATTCCTTGTAAAAACTTTCTGGGAAGTAGCAAAAACAGCTGTATGCTAATAGATAGCATATGGTACATGCCCTGTATGGTGACCATTGACATGGAGTACAGCTACACAGGTACAAATGTTTCTCTCACTTACACACATGCACACACGTCTCTGCATGGAGGCTTCCTCACTTGGTTGATATGAGTCAGTGGGTCTTGTTATGCCTCAGTGTTGGTGGATTAGCCATCTAATCAAATCTAGAGTTATGCCCTTGGAAAGTTCCTGGAGCTGAAGAGGAAAGGAGAAGGGTGGGGAGAAGGAAAGAAAGATGAAGGGAAGCAAAGCCATCCTTGTTTTCCAGGCATCCCTGTCTTTCTCAGTTCATGTTTGTATTCATTAGGCATAATAGGGATCCTAGAAAAACAGATCACTGATCTTGACTAAATAAACCTGCCCATACATTCCTGGCACCGGCCTCTCATTAAAGCCCCAGCTCTGTCCGCAGCCCGCCTCGTTTTTAAGCTACAGGATATGGATTGGTGCAAGGTAACTATTTTTCTCTAAGCAGGGAGGCACCCTGCCGTTAGGCTCTGCCTCGGAGGCACTGCTGTAGGCCAACTGGGATACACACATCTTCACTGAGCCTTGAACTTTAGCATGTGCCCATTTGAGTCAAACCCATTCTACTAAAATGCATACACAACCCCAAGTCCACACACGATGGCGGAAACAGCAAGTCGTGATAATTGGCACTTTCATCACTGTCAATATTAGTCTTGCTGAGGGGGGCTAATATAGGTGAAAGTTGTTTTCGCATGTGCAAATCATAAAAAGACAAAATTTGAGGCAGAGAGGCAAAGAGAACGAAAAAAAGAGAGTGGGGAGTGTTAAAGAGCCTGATTTATATCACCACCCTAGAAATGCATCATTTCAGCTATAATTAAGAGTGATACAGTTACTATCGCACAGAGACGCCATTCAAAGGCAGCAGCCATCTGCTTATGTTTTACACCCACATCCCTGTGATTTACACTGAGGCTGGCTGATACAGTATCAAGTGCCCAGGAAGACAGATGGATAAGAAAGAGAGTAAAGCTTAAATGACCTTTTAGTTAATACTCACAAAAACTGCCTTCATGCCTCAGTTTGTAACAGTCCCTCCCTCTAAACAAAGATGCCTAAGGTAATTTATTGTTGACCCAGTGCCATCAAAATGGCAGGAGTGTGTAGCTTGGTACTTTGACATACAGGAGCCCAGGATTGTGGTAAACTTGTACCAAAGCACAAGAGTAAAGGCTTGTGAACACATGCAAATGCTGATAGCTCAACATGTATAGGACAGTAGTTACAGGGAGTCCCTGAGGGCTTCTGACACCTTTTTCCTCTGGTATTTGCAGTGCCAAAAGGTGCGCCGACATAAAAATAATAGTCTGCTGGTGGTTTCTTTGTATAAACTGCTTGAACTTCTTGAATCTCACTTTAAAAGGTAACATGTTTCCACTTGTAGCATCATAGAGCAATACCTTCATAAACAGGTTCTTTTATGTGTTGGATGTCTTCTAAGAAGTGTTTCAGTGGCGTCTCACAGCCAGGAAATCTTTAAAAATGGTTGGTTGTCATCCTAGTTCAGAGATAAAATGCCACTCCTCTCCAGGTTGTCTCCTTTGGCTTGTGCTGCTAAACTGTCTGCCAAAATGCACTGGCCAGCAATGGAGGAAGCAGTAGCAGAATATTTTCCATTGTTTGGTGGGGAATTGTTTGGCTGACCCCGTTCTGCACTGGAGCTGAAGGCAGCTCGACTGTGTTTGGAGGTGGTGGGAGAAAAGAATGACAGCAAGTGAGCAGAGAAAATAAATAGACAGAGTGGAAACAAGTAAATACTTATAGGGCTCTTCCTGAATAGATAAAGCTAGAGCTGGAGATTTGCCACTGCAGAGGTGCCACTGTTTCTCTCTTGAAACAAAAAGCCACAGCAGGTAGTCCGAACATCACAATAGATATTTGAAGCTATCATGTTTTTGTTAATGGATGGACGTGCCCATCTCTTCTGATGTGAGCAGGAAATCTTATCTTATTGGGTTTTGTTTAAAAAGAACTCAACTAGGCTGAAAAGCACCATGCTCTCCCCTCTGGCTAAATGTTTCAAGTTCGGTCCACCACATCCAGCGATGTCACCATATACTATTAGATCAGTCATTAATACCCCGAGGCTATAATTGTGTACACATCTACACATCCGTTGGGTTTTATTTCTCTTTGGAAACTCCCCCTCGTAAACTACCTGGATACAGAGTCTACTGTTTATATACGGTCTATGCTGCCAATCCATACAAATAATGGCTCAGCTGATGCCAAACTTGTCTGTCTCATATACAGTGCAGTCAGATTCATGCCATCAAATCTTGGTGACTGCAATGGTTCTACAAAGGAGTATTAAGCGACAGTAAGAAAAAAATCCATCTTCCATCCAGCTTCTTCCGCATTATCCAGGGCCGGGTCTTGGGGGCAGCAGCCTAAGCAGAGAAGCCCAGACCTCCCTCTCCCCAGCCACCTCCTCTAGCTTATCCGGGGGAACACCAAGGCATTCGCAGGCCAGCCAAGATATGTAATCTCTCCAGTGTGTCCTGGGTCTACCCCGGGGCCTCCTCCCAATGGGACATGCCCGGAACACCTCACCCAGGAGGTGCCCAGGAGGCATCCGTGTCAGATGCCCGAACCACCTCAGCTGGCTCCGTTCGATGTGGAGGAGCAGCGGGTCTACTCTGTATAGAGAAAGCTGTCAACAGTTTTATTTTTTGTTTCTTTTTCCCTATGTTTATTCCCTAACTGCTGAACTTCTCACCCTATCTCTAAGGGAGAGGCCAGCCACCCTTCGGAGGAAGCTCATTTCCGCCACTTGTATCCGCGATCTCGTTCTTTCGGTCACTACCCACAGCTCGTGGCCATAGGTGAGGGTAGGGATGTAGATCGACCGGTAAATTGAGAGCTTCGCTTTTATACTCAGCTCTCTCTTCACCACGACGGACCGGTGCAGCGTCCTCATCACTGCGGCCGCAGCACCAATCCGTCTGTCGATCTCCGGCTCCCTTCCCCCATCACTCGCGAACAAGACCCCAAGATACTTGAACTCCTCCACTTGGGGCAGGAACTCATCTCCAACCCAGAGTGGGCACTCCACCCTTTTCCGGCTGAGAACCATGGCCTCAGATTTGGAGGTGCTGATCCTCATTTCCGCTGCTTCACACTCGGCTGCGAACCGAGTGTGAGCTGGAGGCCATCACCCGATGAAGCCAACAGAACCACATCATCCGCGAAAAGCAGAGATGAGATTCTGAGGCCACCGAAGTGAAAGCCCTCCGCCACTTGGCTGCGCCTAAAAATCCTGTCCATAAAAATTATGAACAGAATCGGTGACAAAGGGCAGCCCTGGCGGAGCCCATCACCCACCAGGAACAAGTCCAACTTATTGCCGGCTATGCGAACCAAGCTCTTGCAATGGTTGTATAGGGATCGAATGGCCCGTAGCAATGGGCCAGACACCCCATACACCCGCAGCACCTCCCACAGGACACCCCGAGGGACACGGTCGAATGCCTTCTCCAAGTCCACAAAAACACATGTAGACTGGTTGGGCAAACTCCAATGCGCCCTCAAGTATCCTTGAGAGGATAAAGAGCTGGTCCAGTGTTCCGCGACCAGGACGAAAACCGCATTGTTCCTCCTGTATTGGAAAAGTCTCCTTTCCAGCACCCTGGCATAGACTTTCCCAGGGAGGCTGAGGAGTGTGATCCCCTTGTAGTTGGAACACACCCTCCGGTCCCCCCGGTCTGCCAGTCCAGGGGTACTGCCCCTGATCTCCACGCAACATTGTAGAGGTGTGTTAACCAGGACAGCCCAACAGCGTCCAGAGCCTTCAGGAACTCGGGGCGGACCTCATCCACACCAGGGGCTCTGCCACCAAGGAGTTGTTTAACTGCCTCAGTGACCTCGCCCCCGGAAATTGGCAGGTCATCCCCCTCATCCCCAGACTCTGCTTCCTCCTCGGAAGACGTGTCAGTGGGATTAAGGAGGTCCTCGAAGTATTCCTGCCACGGCCCTACAATTTTCTCAGTCAAAGTCAGCAGCGCTCCGCCAGCACTATACACAGTGCAGGCAGAGCACCGCTTTCCCCTCCTGAGACGCCTGACGGTTTGCCAGAATCTCTTCGAGGCAGTCTGAAAGTCTTTTTCCATGGCCTCTCCGAACTCCTCCCACACCCAAGTTTTTGCTTCAGCCACTGCCGCATTCCGCTTGGCCTGTCGGTACCTGTGAGCTGCCTCCGAAGTTCCACAGTCTAACCAAGCCCAATAGGACTCCTTCTTCAGCCTGGTGGCTCCCTTCACCTCTGGTGTCCACCATTTGGTTCGGGGATTACCACCACGACAGGCACCAACCACCTTGCGGCCGCACCTCAATGCAGCAGTTTCGGCAATGGAGATGCTGAACATGGTCCATTCGGATTCAATGTCCCCAGTCTCCCTTGGAATGCTGTTGAAGCTCTGCCGGAGGTGTGCGCTGAAGATCTCACGGACTGGGGCCTCTGCTAGGCATTCCCAGCACACCCTCACTACACGTTTAGGTGCACCGGGTCTGTCCAGCATCCTCCCGCTCCTCCTGATCCAACTCACCACCAGGTAGTGATCAGTTGACAGCTCAGCCCCTCTCTTCACCCGAGTGTCCAGAACATATGGTCACTGGTCTGGTGATGCGATTACAAAATCAATCATCGACCTGCGGCCTAGAGCGTCTTGGTGCCACGTGCACTTGTGGACACTCTTATGTTCGAACAAGGTGTTCGTTATGGCCAAACTGTGATTTGCATGGAAGTCCAATAACAAAACACCACTCGGGTTCAGATCAGGGAGGCCGTTCCTCCCAATCATGCAGGTCTTGCTGTCGTTACCCACGTGAGCATTGAAGTTTCCCAGTAGAACAATAGAGTTTCCACGTGGAGCACCTTCCAGCACCTCCCCCAAGGACTCTAAGAAGGCTGGGTACTCTGAACTGCCACTCAGCGCATAAGCTCAGGTGACAGTCAGGACCCGTTCCCCGATCCTAAAGCGCAGGGAACAAACCCTCTCATCCACCGGGAATAACCCCAACGTACAGGCAGCAAGTCGAAGGGATATTACAATACCCACCCCAGCTGCCGCCTCTCACCAGGGGAAACTCCAGACTGAGACAGAGTCCAGCCCCTCTCCAGGAGACTGGTTCCAGAGCCATGCGTAGAGGTGAGCCCGACTATATCTAGCCAGTACCTCTCAACCTCACGCACTAACTCAGGCTCCTTCCCCACCAGAGAGGTGACATTCCATTCCCTATCCCGGGCAGGGTAAACTGTTCCCTCGATGTTTTCCTCATAAGGGTCTTCTGAATCACTCTTTGTCTGGTCCCTCACCCAGGACCAGTTTGCCATGGGAGACCCTACCAGGGGGCAAAAGCCCCCGGACAACATAGCCCCTGGAGTTGCCATTTAATTTCAGTAATTGTTCAGAGTTACGTTCTAAAGTACGTGATAGGTGAAATCTGCGAAGTAGCCAACTTTATTTTTTACAATTATTATAGATGTTTTAAGGCTGTAAAACACCTCACTACACACTTTTCTCAGACAGGCATGAACATTTTCACACTTTTCTCTCTTGTTTAAACACTCTCAAAGTTCAAACCTTTGTAGAAAAATGAGTCCAGTATTATAGAATGAAACCAAAGGCACCCGTGGATGCCTTTGACGATGCAAAACGTTTTAGTGACATCGTTGTGTTTGTTGGGGAGAAAACTTACAAACTTACAGTACAGCCCCTTATGTAAATTTGACAATCTGAATGCATTCTGTACTGTACGGGAGACACGGCATGAGATTGATTGGTCTACAGCCAATCAGGACGCAAAACACAATGCGCTGTTAAAAAAAAAGCATGCAAAATTACATGGAAAAATATCCGCAAAATGTTGAGGCCACGAAAGGTGAACCGCGTTATAGAGAAGGACCACTGTACTTACTCTAAAATAAAAAGCTTTATTTTTCTTTCCGAAATAAGTCCATTTTGGTTTTCTCCAAAAACGAAGGTTGGAATAAGAACAGGGTTTGGATTGTGATTGATGATGACGTTTTAGTCTTAACTAATGAGCAAATGTTATTAGTGGCCATCACAAAAATGACCCACTAGCCATTCAAAAGGTTGCAGATGGCTGGACAATTGCAGCACCCATTGTATGTGTATCCCCATGTAATGTTTGTGCTATATGTGTAAGGTCGGGGGGGGTCCCATTTCACTGCAGGGCAACCTGCATGTGACGAATAAAGCTTTGATTGATTGATTGATTGATTGATTGATTGATTGATTGATTGATTGATTGATTGATGTGCAATGTGAAAATCATAATGATTTTCAGTCAGATAGATATATAAAAAATATCAAATTCCATTGGTCACATAAACTGAAAGGACACGATGGTATCTGATGGTTAAAAAACTATGAAAACCTTGTGTGAGTACACCTGGTCCCTTCTCCAGTCTTCTCCTTTCCTCATCTTGTCAGATGAGGTCGCCAAGCTCCTTGAGCAATGACTTTCACAAGCACCTTGTTTTGATGGATTGACCCTTTCCCATGACAAATACCTTCACTGTAAGCATAATTAAAATAAAAAAAACACAGAATTTCTGACACAAGCATGCTTCATGGCGAGACCAGTAATGCTTGGCCGATGCACTTGATTTTGGGGTTGACAAAGACAAAGGAGATGTCCACGTGTAGGAAAGTAGGAGAGAAAAGTAATGATAAATTCTAACTATTTGCCTCTGAGATCGGGGCTGTGTGTCCACAATATGTGTGTGTGTTGATTGGTGATGAACAACATGTGTGTCTGTACCTCTAGCACCTGTCAGTTCATATGCTCCAAACTTGTGTCTTTGAACAGATTAATGTAGTTGTTCTTAATGTCATTACTTAATGTGTTTGGAGAATTTAGGAAATGAATCATAATTACCAGCTCAGACATTGAAAAATCCATGTTTGGGAACCACCATCTCTTGAATTCCTGCTGTTTGACACTGATAGGTATTAAATATTTGCATGTACTGTAAGTGTGTGTGTGTGTGTGTGTGCTATGTTGGGGGAGAACTAGAGAGCTGTTGTTTCTGGCAGAGCCCAAACAAGCATGACGACAGCGCATTAAAAACGGAGCCTGTCCAACTCTGCTTCTATCCTGCCGTCGTGAAGGCAGCTCTGTCTGGCTGAGACACCTGGAGGCCCTGATGGATGGCCCCAGTTATGCATTAGAAAATAAAAATGTGTAAATTTATTTTGTAGCTGTCTGCATCTGGCTAACGAGGTCAGCAACGGCAGCCAAGAAAACGAGACAAGGCCTGGATCTAACAGGCGTGTTATTTTGTGTACAGCACGATGATTGTAACGCTTTAATGTGGCTGCTGTGCAAACAGAAAAGATCCAGAGCCAGAATTGCCAAATGCTTTGCTGTTTTTTGGATGGAATAATACAATCCTCCACAAAGAGAATATGTGGTTTTAGTTTGTTAAAATCTGCTCAGTACAAAATAAGCAAATCCAGCCATGAAGAACAGAAGCAAAACTCACCTTTACATGTGGGTTTGCCAGCAGTTTAAGAAGCTCTTTGACATCCCGACTGGCTGATTTGCCTTCCAGCTCATCAGACACCTGAAAAAAGTCAAGGACACAATGTTCACACAACTGTGCTCAGACCATTAAGCATGCTTCTCTTTTTCAGGAGTGTATGTGAAGGGGTGAGAACATGTGAGAAGACAATCTTTGCTTAACTTTGGAATATATCCCAACCTGATTCTCTCAAAATCATTTAGAGTTCAAATGATTCTAAATCACCTTTTATGAATCAGGAGAGGAAGGTTTGATCAAACATCAGATTATACCCTCTGAAAGTAAAAGTTTTCTAAAAAGTACAGCTTGATGCTCAAGAGTACTGCCTGTGCTAGTAGTTTTAGGTGTAACAGACAGGAAAGGTTATGTTGTCTTAAATTAGGTACATCACAGTGGGAGTTCTAGGCCACACTTTGTCACGTGGCCTAGAACTCCCACTTATTGACACCTGCCCTTTGATAAATGTTCCATTGTGCCAGATCATTTTTCAATGAGAATCTCAGGAACTAAAGAAAACAGTCGGTTAAACCTGGAAACAATGGGAGCTCTGAGAGCTTCACTGATCACTGGGCCTGAGCTGAACTACATTATGATGAATGATTGGTAGCTCTGAGACAAGTGACTCTGCTTCTTAAGCCCAGGCCACGCTCCTCCATCTGTGCTCTGATTTATGAAAGATCCTCCTGGACGTGGTTGGAGTGTGGAAAGGAGCAGCAAGCCATCCCACACAAAGATCTGTCTGTGCTGAACTGGGATCAGGAGCGACTAAACAAAGAGAGCTGGTAGCAGTCGCAGACAGAGGTTTATGCATATGAGTGTAGGCTGAAGGGAAAGTTAGAAGTTATGCCCTAATGACACATATGCACAAACATATTTCTTCTCTTGAGTGTGGTGAGATAACATTAAATAGCACTGCTTTGTGTGCTTTGCTTTAACTTTAGCTAATTCAAGAAGCAATATTTGAAGAATGGAAATACAGGGCTGAAGTGATTAGTCATCAAATTAGTCATCAGCTACTTTAATGAAGTACCGTATTTTTTGTACCATAAGGCGTACCTGATTATAAGGTGCACTGTCAATGAACAGGTCTGTTTTCATGCATAAGGCGCACCGGATATTATTATAAGGCGCATTAAACGAAACAAAACAGTCAGATAAGTCAAACTTTACTCAACTCATTCTTCTTGCTTCCTCCACTTCCGTACCATCGATTCATTAATGATGAATTCTCTCGCAGCTGCTCTATTCCCATGTTGTTGCAGTTTATTAATGACTAACCTGGTATTGTGGATGGATTATCTCAGTTGTTCTCCTGATTGAAGTTTGGTCCGTTTACAGCATCTTGCGTTGCGATTGCATTTGTAGGGACCCTCCATCGGGAACCTTCACGTTAACTTTTATCGTGTGTGAAAAAGTTAGCGTTCATCCTCCAGCTTCACTGTGTTTATGTTATGCTAACATAGCTGTGTCACTAGCGATCACGTAGCAAATCATTAGAGGTGTCCAAATTCAGAGACTGCATCCTCCTGAGGACCCGCCTTCGCGGTCTATGTGGGCCAGGTCCTCTGAAGGCCAACGAATTATTGGAAACATGTTTATCGAAAACAATGAAACAGCAGCATACTGGAATTTTGAATTATAAAAATTAATTCAATTTTTATAATCTTCCTTCATTTGAAACCGACTCTTTTGCTGTGGGATGAACTGCTGACCAACTAATTCTTCATCCTTTCTTACTTGTGATAGGCTGTAATCCTTGTACAAATGAAGGGCTTAGAATTAATTAACAAAAGCTGGGTCACCTGTAAGGATTATTTTCATTAGCTTTCATGGCTTAATTTACTTCCATTACTACAGGAAAGCTGGAAGTTAATCAACCTTTTAGTCCCTGAAAATACCTTGGGTAGTTTACCTCTTCAGTTGGTGCCATATAAAGTTTTTTGACTTCAATAAAAGCTCATGGATGTAACGGACTCTACATAATATTACAATTCATTTTATATATGTCCTGTTAAGCACTGCTTCTACTTCTGCCTCATCTATGTCCTAAATATCTGTTTATTTTGGATACAGGGTCCCTTCTCTCTTTCCCTGTGTGAGGTTTCTCTCCGGTTGTCCTCACCAGTTTTCCACTAAAAGCTTAGAAACTTGGAAATTTTTGGTGTAATTTAAAAAATAATTGTGAATTTGTGATGTTTGTTGACCATGACAATGTTAGGTTAAATAACTGTAACTAACTACCAGACATATAAGGACATATAAGGAAAACTGTTACCCAAGAGTAAATGAAATCAACAGACATAATGGCTGGCTGCTCCAAGTTTATTGAGAGTTTTGCCATGGAGCAGTAACAAAGTGTTGCTCACATTGCTCATTTTGGTGTCTATGCTGTCATCACATACAGATAAACTGAACATGGACATCTCCCGAAGAAATCAGTAACTCCTTCATGTGTGGCGTTCTGTGAGATGATGATAGAGTTTGGAAAAACTGGAGTTTGTTTGATTAAAGATCCCTGCAGTGTGGGTATAAGGAAACAGAGGTGAGGCAGAGGTAAATGCAGGGGTCTGAAGGTTAGGCTGGGGTTTGGGTGGATGTTATGTCCCTCTGACTATAGCAAAATGTGCTTTTCGCTAAGGAGGCATTGGGGTCTTTTCATTATTTCCATTAGTTCTGATCCGCCCTCAAGGGTCCAAAAGATGTCAAGAATTAATAGCCACAGTGGTCAAGGTTACTCTTGCGATAATTCACTCAACCCTGCATCTTTTCACTTTATCAAATGTTCAAAATATTAAAAAAAAAAAAGGAAAGAAAGAAAGAAAGAAAGAAAGAAAGAAAGAAAGAAAGAAAGAAAGAAAGAAAGAAAGATCTCAATAGAATAAAGGAGAAGTAAGATGTGGGACTGAAGGAGAGAAGAAAACCTAGATAGATGGGGTGATACATACCATATACTCCACATTGTTTCAAGTGAAGGAGGCATAAAAAGTCGGAAACCTGTACATTTCCAGTTTTCCCAAATAAGATGTCCCATAACTCAGCATGAAGAGCAGATCGGGCATGTTTGACAACACATTCCTCGGTCTACCTTTACACTCCCCTGATGGAATCACATTTTCCAACCCTCAGACCTTCACAGAGAGCAAGGCAGGGGGCAAACAATAATACTGGTCTCCTCTGAGACTGTGTGCACTTCATTTGTTAAATATCAAAGCAGATACTGCGGTGTTTAGATATGTTTGATCCCAACAACTCTCCCATTACCTACAATGGCTAAAGGTTTATTACTTTAATATATATCTGCCAACACATTTATGTAACCTACTTCCAGGTATCTTGTATTAAAATTTATTAAAACTGCTAACCTTTTAATATTGAATGCCAGGCTGCGTCATTCATTTTCTATGATGAATAAAATGCACATTGGCTGTCTTTATTCAGTAACTGATCAATAATATACTGGTTGACTGCAATCAGCGTTTAACATGAAGTCCTTCCAATGCACCATTTTCATTAGATTTTACAGTCATGCACTGAGATGTTTTCCTATTATTATATTTTATGGGTTTCAATAAACATTTTAAAGTCTCATGCTCTAAATACTGGCTTTCACACTCCTAGAAAAATAAAATTAAAAAGGAAAATATTAATATGTAATTCTTTCTCATGCAAATAATCAAATTTAAAGAGACTCTAAATAGGAATAAAAAGGTTTGTAATGATGTGTTTGATACAAATTTACTATTAGTGAGGGCATTCTAAAAATATGCTTAGTATGTCACCGGAGCTAAATAGAACTCGGTAAGGTTTTGTATTTTAATCAACAATAGTGATCATAGAATATTAATCCAATCTTGTGCATGGGGAACCGTAGGTCCTGGCATTCATGTCAATCTACACTATACTGCCAAAAGTATTTGCTCATCTACCATATGAGCTTGAGTGACATCTTGTTCTAAAGCCATAGTGTTTAATACAATGTTGCCCACCCTTTGCAACAATATATCAACTCTTCTTTGAAGGCTTTCCACGAGGTTTAGGGGTGTGTTTATCATAATTTTTTGACCATTATTCCAGAAGCAGATTTGTGAGGTCAGAAACTGATGTTGAACAGGAAGGTCTTACTCACAGTCTCTGCTCTAATTCATCCCAAATGTGTTGTATTCGGGGTGAGGTCTGGACTCTGTACAGGCCAGTCCAGTTCTTCCACACCAAACTCTCTCATCCATGTCTTAATGGACCTTTTTTTGTGCACTGGTGTACAGTCATGTTCCAACAAATTTGGTAGCATGAAATTGTCCAAAATGTATTAAGTATTAATAATTCCTTTTACTGGAAATAATGTACCAAACACAACTTCTGAAAACAGCGTCATGCATAACCCTCCCTTCAACAAACGTTACACTTGGCACAGTGGAGTCAGACAAGTACCGTTCTTCTGGCAACCTCAGAAACCAGACCCAAAAGCCTGGTTCATCACTTCAGAGAACACATCTCCACTGCTCCGGAGTAAAGTGGTTGCATGTTTTATACCACCGCATCTAATGCTTTGCATTGCACTTGGCTTGGATGCAGCTGTTTAGCCATGGAAACCCATTCCACTAAGCTCATAGAAACTCATCTCCAGCTAGACCTCGTTGGAACGTTCAGCATTCGTAGACCACAATATCTTCCTACATAAATTAAAAGACGCCATAGGTAAATATATTTTGCTGCAGTGGTTTGAGTCTATTAGATGCCATTTGTTTCATGAAAATCAAGAGTCCTCTTCACACACAAAGTTTAATTAAGGAGTTCTACAGGGCTCTGTGCTGGGACCAGTTCTATTTACATTACACATGCTACCCTTAGGCAGTATTAGAAAGCATACATTTTCACTGCTATGCAGATGATACCCAGTTTTATTTACTCATGACACTTTTTCAGTGGGAGAAACATTTCGTCACTCATCCAAGTGGCTTCTTCAGTCTCAGCTGACTGCAAGTTTCCCCAACCTGATCAGTGACCACTGGTCATTGGTCTTTGATCACAACAGATAGGTGCTCCTCTCTGAGCCTGGTTGTGATGGTGTTTTCTTCTCATTAAAAGGGAGTTTTTCCTTCCTGCTATTGCCAAGTGCTGATTGGAGTTTTCACTCTAGGGTCTCTGCCTTACAGTATAAACTACCATCAGGTGACTATTGTTATTATTTGTTGCTATCTAAATAAAACTGAAGTGGTTTGAATTTGAATTGAGTGGATTGAGTTGAATGTGGATTTTAGTTTTGGCGCATATCATAAACCTTGTGGCAGACACTGCTGTTTTTAATATTTTTGGGGGGAGAGCTTTTTCTGGCTTTTTTTTTTTTTTTTTTTTTTTGATAGGGTACAGTAAAGAGTGACAGAAAAACAGAGGGGGAGAGAGCGTAAGACATGCAGGCAAAGGGCCACAGATTGGATTAGAACCCAAGCACACAGCATATGGTTGCCTGCTCATTCCAATGAGCTAAACCGGCACCTGACACTGCTGTTTGTAAAATTACCTTCAAACCCAGTTTATAATCCAATCAAGCATCTGCAGAATGCACCGCAACAAGTTCACTCGATGGACCCACATGGATCTGCTTCCAACATCCCTGTGAGAGACACCATAGGACAATTCCAGAGATCCCATGTGTACACCCCAGGAGTCAGAGCTGGTTTTCAACATGAGGGGAATCTACAATACTGAACATGCAGTTTTAGTAAAGGAAGAAAAGCTGAAAAAGCGATTAGATAGTTGGTCTCACAATATATTTAACTTTAGATATTATTGATTATTTTAATAATTATTTTTCTAAAAGGTGAGAAAATATATAATCACTTCACACAGCTCCCTGATATTCAAGTTAAGCTTTTCCCCAGACAACAGTATAAACTGTTTGACTGTTTGATAATCTTTTCAGCTATGCATAATTATTATTGTTATTATCCTTAATTATCTCAATAATCAATTCAATAATGATATCAAAGTGTTGACTGCTTTTTATCTGTCTGAATGAACAGTACAATCAGGTCAGATTAACACTACAAAGAGCTTTTCATTCCTTCATTATTTATGTGTTGACAGTGTAAATATTACCTTGTCAACCTGTAAAAAAAAGACCCTAGAATAATGGGTCTAGGGTCTGGCGATCATACAACATTAATTGCGGTTGTTCTCAAAGTGTGTTTTCACATTTGCATACTATACCTACCTAACGCTTCACAGTAAAAACTGACATGAAAGCCACTTGACACTGATGAACCCTTTCTCTGTGTTTGTATTTTTCCTATCTGACGCTGCAGGAATAAAATGCAGACCAATGCTCTCTGATGGCACCAAGTGGTCTGTCCAAGTAACAGCAGAGTTTGTATGAAGATGTTTGGAAGTCAGCCAGAAGAGGAAAAGGATTCTCCAAAAGGGCGAAGGATACAAGTCAGCCATAACAACCATACAGTTCTAAATCAATGGCCATCACTTGAACTATGGGTTGCTATTCAACGTACTGCTGATGTGTGTCTAGCTTTCATATTTGATAGTCTGATTGAATTGACAGATTGGAACATGCATGTGCGAGGCTAATTTGCCCTTGTTGATTAAAGTAGTGTGATTTGTTTTATTCCATTATAAGGCAAGAGTGCCTCTATGTCAGTTTTGATGAGGGCCTGAGAAAGACCGTGTGTGGAGCTGTGATCGTGTCTGTGCATACTCATGGAAGAGTGTGTGCAGTCACCAGCTGACATGTCTTTATATGTATGTAATACAGTACTCTTCCCAGAGCCAAGTATTGATCATGTTTCAGGCGAGATTGGCCATGCTGGTTTCACTGGAGCAGTGGCAGTCACCTGCTGGGAGTTCTAGACAGTGCGGCCAGGGCCAGACGAGGGTTGAAGTGTCATTTTATGTTAGTCAATAAATTAAGCCTCCATTAACTGAAACCCAAGCCTGAGATGAATTTCATCTAACTGTAGATCTCTCCACTTGCACTTGAGTCCATAGCCACCACTTCAATAGCGTTCATTTGGAGCGGTGACACGAGTGAAAAACAATCTGCTTTCAAAATATACCACAATGCTCTGGGTTGAGCCGAGGAAGGGAGACTCAGGACTGCGGTGTGCTCTGAGATGCTTTGATACACCTTCTCTGAGCTTTACCCTGATATCTGATAATCCCTGGGAGACGCTTTGCGGGGCATTTACCAGGAAGCATAAATTTGAAAGTCTGTAATTTGACAAAAAGAATGAGAAAGAAAATCTGTAAGGAAGATGTTGAGATGATGAGAGCTGGGGGTCTCTTCAACCATCTGTGGACTCTTGCCACAGCCTGGGGAGGCAGAGGCAAGACTTAGGAAAGAGAAACATAAGTGATCCTTCTCTTCTGTTTTTAGGTTCTTGAATGAGCTGGAATTCTTGTTCTGGTGTTATCTGGTTAGCCATGTCCTTTGCCAGTACTAACAGCAGGGTAGAACAAACACGCAGAAGGAAAAGGAGCTATAAAATGTATTTTTGAAAATATTACACATTCAGACTCAACCATCCTGGTTCAGTTAAGGGTCTGGGGCGGTTTGGGACTTCTGTCTTCTGTCTCGACTCGTGTGTGTGAACTCTAAGGATGGAACGTTCTGACTCCTCCCATGATACTTGTAGCCTGTAAAGGTCAGGAAAACCGCTCTGGACCACATGATGGCCTTCCTCTCGTGACAGACTAAGGACACTTTGGGCTCTTCCCTCCTCGATCTTTTCCCCAACCAACTGCAAGAGTTTCAGCCCCCTTTCTCTCGTCTTTCCTTTGACTCAGTACTAATTAAGATGATGTATGGCTGCGGGTTCTTTAGAAGGGGTGGAATAGATGGAGGCACTTTGATTACAATAAACAGAGTTCGAGATATCAAACAAAACCACACACTCGTAAAAGTGCTTTTCCTCCTCTCGGCTCACCAGCCTGACTCTGGGGTTTACACAGGTGTGTGTGTGTGTGGGGGGGGGGGGGGGGTGCGAGAGAGAGAGAGAGAGAGAGAAAGAGGAGGAAACTTATGTTCACATATGGTGTTGAATAAATATTGCAGATGAACAATACAGTAACAAATGTCAAGACATTTGGTTAATAAATCAAGCTAAATATCTTTTGCAGCTTCACAAGGGCTGCAAGTCCAGTGGAAGAAAAGCCTCATCAGTGCTGCTGCTGGTACTGTTATTATTCATTTACTGACAGAAGTGACTCCTAACAGGCTAACTAATGAAGAGAGGCCGTATCCAATAGGTGACACTTCCTCTAGCTGGAGTTCATGTTCTTTCTGACTTGCGCTTACTCGCTCCATCTTAGTTTGCCTGCTGAAATAATCTGTCATAGCACACCCATCAATCCTCAGATTGCCTGTGACTGAGTCCTTCTATCCGGTCTGTGCCCAAAGAAAATGATCAGTCTGTCTTCGAAGAGCTGGATTTCCGATTTGGTGGTGTATGACTAGACATTTGGGCAGCAAAGGCGGTCGTGAGGGTAGGCGGTGAGTCCAGGGTAGGCAGAGGCTAGTGTTTGTATAACAGTGACCAAGTCTAGAAAACCAAGAGGTAAAAGAGGATAAACAGTTTGAAGCTACTTTACATTATAATGTACAATGTGTATTTATGACTCTGTGTGTGTGTTTAATGGAATATTCTGCTGGACTTATCTTGAATAAAGATTGGCTAATTGGTACAATTGTCTGAGGGAAGGTTTAACTACAGACACTGTTTTCCAGAGGGATCTCAGTTTGTTATGTTATGACTGACAACCCAACACAAAAGAAAGCTTTGTATTGAAAATGAATGCAAGAAAGATTGTGGCCCAAAAATGTGCAATTTGTGCATCGCAGATGCTCATACTTTTGGTCAGTCTGGTGAAGCAATTTACGAAGATACTTTCTGCTGCTTTAATCGATTCATTTGCCTCCCAGCCAATAAAAAGATCGATCAGTTTAAACAAGTTTTTTAAAACACTTACGTCACGTGCCAGAGGTGCAGCTCCTTCCAGGACAGGGGCGGGCTTGCTCTCTTCATAGTGCTGCAGCCGTTCGTGGATCTGAAAGGACAGATTGTATTCATTATTAAGGTAGTTATTGAGATAGTAGTGAGCACATGTGGAAGAAAAAGTGTGCACGCTGGAAGCCATGTGCACGTCTCCAAACAGACATGTGAGAAAACATGTACAACCTTCATCAGCACCATCTTGTACATACACAGAGTTCATTAAATCATGTCCTTAAATACCAAAAGCACACACAAAGATCTTTCACTCCCTCGATCCACTAAGTATTTCAGTTAGCTTAGCCACTGTACAAACAATCCAGTTTTCCACCATGCATTCGATATGTCCCAGTGGCCCCGTGATGATTCCAAATCATTTCAACAGTCTGGTGAAATTGGCTAAACATTTCCTTATCAGCCTCAGCGCTGTGACTGCACAGTGTTGAGAGACAGAGCTGCGTCTCTGGAGAGTTGCTAAAATGGAAAGTAAGCCTGACTCGTGCGCTCACTTTCACTCATTTATACACGCAAAACCACTTCATCATACGTGGAGCAGAGATGGAATAATTTATATACACACAAAGCACACGTTCACACCCACGCACACAACGTCAAAGGCACAGTTGCACAACTGTGCCTACGCACACACAGACTCACAAAAAACACTACAGATATCCCATTTGTGATTTAAAAGCAGCTGCGCAGGAATGCATTGACAGCCTACAGGCTGCTGTCAGGTCCCATCAAGGAACAGACAGGGACAGCTTTCCTCCCAGCAGCCACTCCTGCGTCTCTCCTTCCTCAGGCCCAGCATGGTGAAGGGGATCTGGGCCACGGGTCTGACTGATAGCTGGGCCCCGAGCCTGGAGCTTCCAGCTGGATGTCCTAGAAAGCATTCCAGGAGGATGGTGGAACAGAGGAGCCTCTGGCTGAGGAGAGAGTGACAGAGACGCTCTGGGCCACTTCTATATCTAAAGGGCCAAATCCACACATGCGGGAGTGCGCACACACACACACACACACACACACACACACACACACACACACACACACACACACACACACACACACACACACACACACACACAGATGGAGCAGTGACAATGTGTGACAGAAAATCACTCAGCAGGACAGAAAAAGACAAGAAAAGCAGTTTGTTTGCTGTCACACTGAACGGCTACAGATGCTTTGTGCAATTAAAACATCTGTTTTAGGAATGTTAGACATAGTTTTTACTCCTCGCAACACAAGTGATTATGTTTTAAAGCTAGATGGTAGCAGTACTGTAAATACGGAGGAAAGTATGTCAGAATCACTGACAGTTGAATGTTCTGACACAGTCACAGGACGGTATTTGTCCTCAATGTTTTTGGCCCTGGTAGAAGTTCTGATTAGCAATAACATGAGCAGCATGTGTAGATGAGTTGATTTGAGTCTCTTCAAGCTGTCATCTGGCTTCAATAATCACCAGGGACCAACACCAAAATCCAAAACATGATGCCATTCAAAAACATTACCCAAACACCAAATGTCACCCATCAAAATCACTTTTATAACTTTCCAGTGAAGTAAACGCGACGCAACGACGTGTGAAATGTCTTTACATCGTCTCTCCCCATCAAGATTCCAGTTTAAATCTTGGCCTTAAACAGCTACAGCCATTTCAGCTGGACTTATCCATACAGTCTGCCGAGATAAATCACAGCCTGTTAGGACTCTGTCTTGGCCAGCACAACAGTCATGTTTCAAGGTCAGCTTAGAAGTTCAAATCCTGCATAAAGCCGTTATTACTCAGCAATAAAACACGGTGCATTAGGCGTGTCGTGGAGGTAATCTGTTGAATGTTGCAGGGAGGGAGACGGTTGCTTTCGAACTTGCTTTTGTAAGAAAAAGCCTTGACTTGAAGACATAAAAACAAAACAGCTGAGACATGAAGTTAGACAAATGGTTGAAGAAAGGGCAAGCAATATACCAGAGGGACTTGAAATAGTGTGGTGATAATAAGAAAGATAAAACATTAGAACAAGCTTGGAGTGTTGTTAACATAACTAAACTAGACCTCAGTGTTTGAGTGGTGCTGAGTTAAACTGCTGTCATAATGTTCCATGTTTTGTGCCATCAAGTGTAAGACTGCCACTCAAGGGCCATTCCTAAAAATGTTTATCCTCATCTGTTTAACCTGAAGTCCCAATAACTCCACCCTCGTTCAGGATCCTCTGTCTGTTCTTCTGCAGTAGAAGGCCGTAAAAGGAAAGGCAGGCAGCTCGGGTTACTTCATCTGTCCTCATCATCTTTGTAAGAAAACAGATGAAATGAATGAGTGAGGTTGCCAGTGTCTTCGGCGCTTCCAACATACCACAATCCTTGTGACATCTGCTTAGGTAGTTGTTGCTCCGCCACCTCAACTTACTTACTTAGTGTGGAATTTCTCCTCTACTCGGTGAGTAAATGCAAGATTCAAATGCTTTTATTTACAGTTCAGGACACTTTCCAAGAGCCTGTCCATGACGCAGTAATGTCTTTTAAAGTCATTACTCGGATTTTTGCATAGCGCATTCTCTGTACCCATGGTGAGGCAGCAGTGATGCTGGCAAATAGGAAAAGTGGCCTGTTGGAATTTCAAAACAAGAAAAAAATATGGAAAAAAATAAAAAATAGTGAGGGACAGTATGCCAGAGCAAAGGAGGGCTTAACTGAAACCAGAGCACAATCCAGGACATACAGTCCTATCTAAGCCTTGAGCTCTAAATCTTCTGTTTTTATAAATTAAATACAATTTCTATATTAAATAGGGCAAATGAGTCAAAAGGAAAATGCCCAGAATGCCTTAAGAAATAAGCAGAGACCGGCAAAAGATTGACCAACAAACGCCTTCATTCAGAAATTTTTTTTAAAAAATGCTACAGAAGGATTAGTGTGTCCTGTCCCGGTGAGGCCTCAGCTAAGTTGTGTTTGCTTCCACAAATGCACCTCATGCTTTAAATACACATAATATGAAAAAATGAGGAAACAGACTAACAGAGGTAACTGATATCAAAAAATGACAACAAGGATGGAACAAAGACAACATCTGTCTTTACCTCTTTCAGACAAGAGCCACTGCTGTAGCTCAGTGCTAACGGTCTGGGTGGCATGCTTTGGAGACCTTTCAAGTACCTGAAGTCACGAAATCTAGTATTTCAAACTCTAAATTCTTTCCTGATCACAGTGCATGCAACAGCTGGAAGAACGATGACTAATTCTGGCCCCAATTGTCAATGTGGAGATATAGTGGAGGAAAAAGGCATGCATTATGAACACTAATCCAGAGACTTTACAGCAAGTAAATTCTGGCAAAAAAAAGGGGGCCTGCAAGAGACCAAACACTTGATAGATGGAGAGGTGCGCTGATGGAAGGAGAAAGAGAGGTCTGGAGATCACAGGGCTGGATAGTGTTTCCCTGCAAGGAGGCTCAAGGCCTCTGGTTAATGTCCACTGCCCAGAATACTTCATATCAGACCTGTTAAAGCTGACAGTCTTTCTCCCACTCCTGTTTCTATACATCTACCCACCAGAGTGGATCCAGTATCAAACCTCCATTAATCCACCCAGGTCTAAACTCTCGGTCAGATCCAGAACACCTTGTCAAGGCACCCTGGCCTGGTCTACTGGACCAAGTTAGGGAGGCAGGAGGTGGGGGCAGCGAGTGGAGGATCATAGACAGACTGGAACAGCTGTGATGCGATATGTTTGCTTAAGAAGAAAAGGGGGAAAATTGAAATTTGCTTTTTCTCCTGTCACAGTGGGTCAGATTACAGAATTTTGGCTTTTGCCCCAGCATAATGGCATCAGGTCCGAAATGCTGTGCTGGGGTTTGTGAACAGTCTTGCAGATGACACTACCATTCTCTGTCTTTTGAGAGTAAAACAGTATTGCAGTAGACCGACTAGTCTTGCTAAATTATGTTTAAGCAGATGAAAAGCACTTTCAACCTGGTATCAGTGAGAAGATATAAAATGTTACAGCATGAGACAGCACTGTGACTTAAAGCCATTCAAAAATGCCTCCTTCTCAGGACACTTTTCTGTGGTGGCTGATCTACTAAATCTTTTTTGTGTGTGTGCTTCTGTTCCATCCTTAAATTAAGGAGACAATTCACCATGCTGGTCTGGTGTGGAGACCAGGTGTGTTTATTAATGAAGCCTGTACAGGACAGAGAGGGACTAAAGGAAGAGGACAGGAGGAGGCAGCTTGAAAGAAGAGAAGGCTCAACTCTGTGCTCGAGTCAGGGCTCGTGAGAACACGGCACATAACAGCAAAACCTGCGCCACCACCACCGACAAAAGTGGTTGACAATGCATTATGATGGTTACTGGGTGACGGGCCCTTGCCCAGCCCTGTGAGTAACCTGTTTGTTTCCTCTTCTGATGTAACAACTAGCCTTAGGCAGCAAGAGGTCCAAAGGACGTGCAGGATTAGTAGTGGCTGTACCATCTGGATTCTGTAAAACAGAGTACTGCCCACATTTTGTCCTTTTCTGAGAATTGCTGATGAAGCAGCCTGGAAGCGGTGCTGGGAGCAAGCCACTGGAGTTGAGGAAGGACTGGTGGTCAGCTGAGGGCTTCCCTGTTCAAAAAAAAAAGAGAGAGAGAGTTTCCAGAGTATACAGGACCTGATGAATTGAATGATTTAGGTGATAGTTGGTGCTAGTGTGAGAGGTTGGAAGACTACTGTTGTACCAAAAGACTACATACAGCTGTTATTCATAAGCTGATTCCATACTACAAGAGCTGACAGCAAAAAAGGGTTCACAAATGAAAGCAAAAGGGTATACAGTTAATACTTCATATTAGTTGACATATGCATAAAAACAACATAAATAGGTGCGAAAATTGTTAAAAAGTTATTGTTTTTCATGTTGCATTAATGTTTGTGTCATTTTACTCAAGAGAACTATGTTCGGTACATTACTAATCGGCTAGTAAGCCATTTCTGGGATCGATTGGTAGTGGCTCCATAGCGGTCATTGGTTTTGAGCCTGAGTTGTGTACTATATAATGCCCATTATTAAAGGATCTCTGAGAGATCCTTTACTGTCAGTATAAATCATGTGCTGTCGGAAACATCAGTTCTGCCTTCTGGGGTACCTCAAGGATCTGTTTTAGGTCCTATTCTCTTTTTGCTGTATATACTCCCTCTAGGCCACATTATCAGACGTTACAGTAATATTTCTTATCATCTCTATGCTGATGACATTCAGTTGTACTGTTCTTTCAAAGCTTCTGAGTTGTATAAATTGTCTTGTTTAAATAATTGTCTGTCAGAAATCAAACAATGGTTAAATGACTATTTCCTTCAGTTAAATGCAGATAAAACAGAAACTTTGATTATTGCACCTGATCACATGCTCTCAGAAATTAGGCAGCATATCAGTTTTTTAGACCCTTCATTTCAGTCGAGTCTCAGAAACTTAGGTGTTATATTTGACAGTTCGATGTCTCTTGAGAAACACTCTAAACAACTTGTCCGGAACTGTTTTTATCAATCTAAGAAACATTTCTAAACTCAGACTACTGGTGTCAAAGGCAGAACTTGAGATGATTATTCATGCTTTTATCTCTTCTCGTTTGGATTATTGTAACGGTCTTTTTACGTGTCTTAACAAATCAGCTCTGGATCGCCTTCAGTCTGTACAGAATGCAGCGGCAAGACTTTTAACTGGTACAAAGAAGAGGTCACACATTACTCCAGTTTTGGCTTCTCTTCATTGGTTGCCTGTAAATTTTAGGGTTCATTTTAAAATTTTAGTTGTAACTTTTAGAGCTCTGCACGGTGAAGCTCCCCAGTATATCTCTGACCTGTTGAAACCTCATGCTTCATCCCGAACACTTAGGTCTTCAGGTCAGAGGCTACTGGTGGTCCCACGTACTAGGTTTAAAACACGTGGGGATCGGGCTTTTCAGGCACTGGCACCTAGGCTGTGGAACTCTCTGCCGTTGTCTTTACGCTGTCTAGACTCTACTGACTCCTTTAAAAAGCAGCTGAAGACATTTTTATACAAACGGGCTTTTAATTAATTTTAACTTGTATGTCTGATCCTATTGTGAAGCACTTTGTGATTTTTATCTGTGAAATGTGCTATATAAATAAATTTTCCTTACTTACTTTTTACATTAAGCTAACGGCAGGAGCTAAAAACATATCTATTGTCAGCCATTTTGTAAGGAAATATGTTCAAATAGTAAGAACTTTATTATTATTCTGGTGTATTAATTAGCTCTTTCTTCCACTGTGTGACATTGAGCAGCACAGGGACTTCTAGCCTGATTTTAGTTTTTGTTGTTTTTGAAATGCCCTGGGCTTTTTTTAATTGTAAATAAATGATTTGCTTTTTACTCCTTGGCTACCACCCCCTTTTATTTTTTAGCTGCTCTCCACCCAGTGGAAAAGGACTTCCCTCTTCCGTCCCCTTTCCCTCTTCTTTGCATTTTCCTGTGCTCATTTTTTTTATTGGGTTTCATTTTTAAGGATAATGTTTAACTGTTTATACTATTTATATAATTCTATAATTTGTATATCCATGTACAATTAATCTTGATGAACTCACTGGAAAGGGGTCTGGGCCCAAGTTTGTTTCTCTTTCGCTGTGGGCCATTCTCCAGGCAGTGAGGCCTGGAGAATGTGACAGCTAATTAAGAAGTGGCCAGAGATCCGGTGGATGGATGAGAGATCAGAGGTGGACAAAGGCACACTCATGTACATACAGAGAACATCTTGAGAAACACCTATAATCCTGCACATTTTCTGTCAGTTTTTCAACGTCTGAATTTGCAGCCTACAAAAACATTACCCGCAAAAAAACAAAGGAAAGTGGTATATATTAATCAAGCAAGTCCTGTGACATACTATAGCCACTATTGGATAAGGAAGCATGAATGATTGAGGGCATTAAGCCAGGACAAATGCATCTGACTTACTAAATCAGACTGATTTGAGTACAAGAGAGGCAGTCAATTCAGCATCTAAATTTGCACAGAATATCTTTAAAAGCTCCAGGTGAGCCCATGATATCTTCAGGCAGTTCTTGGGCCATGAGGGAACCATAAATACACTATATGGCACCATGAACCTCATTTTCCATATTTTGTGTCTTGCGCCTTCGCTCCATGTCCTATTAAGATTGGCTTTGTATCATGTAGACCTTCTGGTTTCACTTTGAGACATTTTTTTCCAAAGTAATACAAAATTGAGGTCAACCAAAGTGACCTGGAATAATGGCTGCGGGATCACTCCAGAGATTTTCCTTGATTACCAATACAGACATTTGAATGATAGAATAGGGACTGGTGGACCTGTAGATTTCTTCTTGTTTTAATTGTCCCTCCATGGTTCAAAAAGTTTTTCAGTAGTCAACAGCATACTGTGACCTGTCTGCTGCAATATGGAGTTTCCTTCTTCCTTCCCCTGTCCCTATCATAACCTTGCATTTGGCTTCATCTATCATCATCTAGCCCCTTTTGTCACGGACCCGGCTCTGGAGGACTCGGGGGTCCGTGACCAGTTTTGACTATTGTTATTGTTGTTAGTATTATTATCATTTGGTGATGTGTGTTTTCTCCACAATGCTGTTAGTCTGTGTCCCAATCGTATGTATAGGCAGGGTGTGGGTGTATACGTGTGTATGTCTGCGGGTGTGGCTGGAGGATGGAGCACAGCCACCTGCAGGCCTGATGGGTGTGGCCCCGCGAAGGACTGGCCACACCTGAAGTTCCTGCCACACCTGTTGGTGATCAGGGCTCGTCGGGGGAGCTACTTAGGAGAGTGTTGGAGCTCCCACCGGCGCGGGATCATTGAGTTATCGTACCAAGTTAGTGTGTCAGCATATGTCTGTGTTGTTCGTATATGCCCGCCGAGGGTTAGTGTTGACGGCTGCCTCTATGGTTTCCCTGCAGGAGGAAGAGTGGTCCAGAAAGGCAGCACGCACGGGGTGTGCGGAAACACAACAGCGGGGAGCACGAGCACGAGCACAGACGTCGGAGGGAAGCACGCACACGGGGTTCAAGGGAGCAAAGGGGAGTTATTGTGTTTACAGTTTTTCACTGTGAATAAAGAGCACTGTTTGCATCGCAGAGTCTGCGTTTTGGGTCCTCCTTTCCCCACATCCCCACGGTCTGCCAGCCAGACCGTGACACCTTTTGGCTCATTTCAGAGGTATTTGTTTGTGAACAACGTGCTTGAGGGAAAACCAGCACACCGCAGACCACGGCCTCTCTGTGTGAGGATCTAAACGTATTCTACGCTAGATTCGACACAGCGAACACCATGAGACCGGACAGTGTGCGCACCGCGGATGACGTCAGTGCGCACACTGTGTCTGAGGAGGATGTGCGGAGGTGCTTCAGGAAGGTGAACGCACGCAAAGCTACTGGTCCGGACGGGATTCCCGGCCGCGTCCTCAGGTCATGCGCGGCTCAGCTGGCTGGAGTGTTCACGCACATCTTCAACCTTTCCCTCTCTCTGTCTGTAGTCCCAGCCTGCTTCAAAATGGCCACCATCGTCCCTGTACCCAAATCCTCCACCATCTCCTCATTGAACGACTGGCGACCTGTAGCCCTGACCCCCATCGTAAGCAAATGCTTCGAGAAGCTGGTCAGGGACTTCATCTGCTCTGCACTACCCGACTCACTGGACCCTCTACAGTTTGCATACTGCCACAACAGGTCCACTGATGATGCCATAGCCCTGACACTACACACTGCCCTGTCACACCTGGAGAAGAGAGACACGTATGTGAGGATGCTGTTTGTAGATTACAGCTCAGCATTCAATACCATCGTTCCCTCGAAGCTGGACAGGAAACTGCAGGATCTAGGACTGAGCAGCTCCCTCTGCAGCTGGATCCTTAGCTTCCTGTCTGACAGACCTCAAGTGGTCAGACTGGGCAGCATCACCTCATCCCCCATCACACTGAACACTGGTGCTCCACAGGGGTGTGTACTGAGCCCTCTCCTGTACTCACTCTACACCTACGACTGCACAGCCACTAACAGCTCCAACATCATTGTGAAGTTTGCGGACGACACTACAGTGGTGGGTCTTATCACCAACGGTGATGAGACGGCTTACAGGGAGGAGGTCAGCGCCCTGACCCACTGGTGTCAAGACAACCATCTCACCCTCAACGTCGCAAAGACAAAGGAGTTGATAGTGGACTTCCGGAGGTGCAGAGAAGTACACACCCCCATCACCATCAACGGCGCTGCTGTGGAGAGAGTGAGCAGCTTCCGGTTCCTTGGCGTACACCTGGCTGAGGATCTTACGTGGTCAGTACACACAAACAAAACAGTGAAGAAGGCGCAGCAGCGCCTCTTCTTTCTCAGGAGACTGAAAAGATTCGGCATGAGCCCCCGCATCCTCAGGACCTTCTATCACTGTGCCATTGAGAGCATCCTCACTGGATGCATCACCACCTGGTATGGCAACAGCACCGCCTACAACTGCAAAGCTCTCCAGCGAGTAGTGCGGTGCTCTGAACGGATAATTGGAGGTGAGCTTCCCTCCCTCCAAGACATCTACAGGAAGCGGTGCCTGAGGAAAGCGGGGAGGATCATCAAGGACTCCAGTCACCCCAGCCATAAACTGTTCAGACTGCTTCCATCAGGAAGGAGGTTCTGCAGCATCCGGTCCCGTACCAGCAGACTGAGAGACAGCTTTTTCCATCAGGCCATCAGACTGCTGAACACGTCATAGACACCTCAGCTTCACTACTGGAACTTCAACATTATGCACTCCACACTGTATATAAATGCCACTTGTTTTGCACATATTCAACTCTGTATATTTTATATAGTTTATTATTATTATTATTATTATTATTATTATTATTTTATTTTATTTTTTTACTATTTAATTTGTAAAAATGTGTATACACACACACACACACACACACACACACACACACACACACACACGTAGGAAAATATTTAGTATACACATCCAGAAATGCATACACTATTATATATTGTACATATATTTATTAGTTTCAGGTTGGCCATTCTTGTATTTTGCTCGTTTGTGTTGTTGTGTTTGCACATCTCTGTTGCTTGTGGGGCTCGCACACAAGAATTTCACTCGCATGTGCTGTGCCAGTGTGCCTGCACATGTGATGTGACAATAAAAAGTGATTTGATTTGATTTGTGATTTGATTTGATCCGGTAACTCTGGGCTGCAGTCGACCATTGAACTTTAATGAAAATATTTGGAAGGTAGCCTAAATACAAAGTAAGACAGTGCAAGGAAGGGGATATATTTTGGATTCAAGTGAGGCTTTTAAAATATAAATAAGCACCTGGCTCGTGTCATGAGAATATTTTCTAGCAACAAATGGCAAGTTGAATTTTTTTTTTTTAAATGAACAATCACAACCACGCCAAAACCAAACTTTTAAATGAGAGCATTTCAAAACTGCAACATGATATAGGTTTCTGGTTTACCTTCCTCAGTTAGTCATGATAAGCCAGATTTTATTCATACAATTTATACAATTAACTTCCTCTAATTCATTATTTATTTATTTTTCATCACATAGCCTGCTCAACTCAGAAAATAGTAACAAAATCACAAGGTGGTGCTTCTTACCATGTGTACCATTACTCTTGAATGGAGAGTAGAGTACTAAAATGAAGTGGTGTGTCAACCTTCATTCCTATGTTGCACAACTTTCTGTATTATCAAGAACTGTGAGCCCATGCTAGTTTTTCTCTGACAGAACCATCCTGCTCATTAAACAGCACACCATTCCACTTAATTGCTTACCTAGACGCTGTAAGCTGCTCTTCAACAGATCGTTTATTGTCTTACTGGTTTTGTCAGAAACAAAGATCATGCCAAGTAGTTGTATGGACATTGCAGAGTGAGCCACAAAACTTGGAAGGCTCCAGAGCTTAATCCAGTTATTGCTTCTTCCTGGTATTCACTGCATTCAGTTGAAAATTAGCTCATTCATCAAAAGTAGATGAAACTTTCCACTTTGCATGTCATTAAAGGCTCACAATGTTATGGTGCAAGGGCGAAGCCTAATAGCAACTAACAACAGCAACATTTATGGGACATGACCAGCCACAAAATGAGGAATCCCAAAGTCTGCCTTAAGGTCTGCTGACAGAATCTTGGTCTTCAGGGAGATGCAGGTGGAAATTAAATATTGTATAATATTTCCTGTGGCATTTCATGGAGCTGGAACTTGGCAGTGGAACAGTGAGTGTAGTGAAATTTATAGAAAGCGCTCCTTGAGTAACCCCCTTTAATTAAAGAGTCTGACTGTCTGCAGCGTTTTAGTTCTGCTAGCTACACACCCAAGCGCTCACATTTCATGTCAATTCTGATGCTGCACCGATGAAAAGTGCAAAATGAGGCTAACTTGCCAGATCCAAGCACCACTGAAAGATGATATTGGACAATATTTCTTTCATCTCTGTAACATAATCGGATTAGGATGGATGTGAGACGTCCTGACCATCTGGTGAGTACAGGTGAGAGAGACAGAAAGAGCATATGTCTGGTTTAAGTCTTCATGTTGTTCTGAATTCTCTACTTCTTTCTTGTCTCTCTCTCTCCATCTGTGACACCTCCTCCTCTGGACCGTCTCTCTCCTTCCAGACAGAGTGACCAACAACTGGCTGTAATTACACAGGTGAGGCATGAGCGTTTCCATATGAGTGACCTGGGTTAGGAAACCTGTCAGATTAACGTGATGTGTGTGTGTTTTCTCTCTGCTGTTTAGCCTTTGCTTGGTATCCCCTCTACAACCTTACACAAGCTCAAAATAAAGGTGGAATCTGTGGAGATTTGGTGGCAGAGCTTTAGGAAGAGGACAATTAAGGTTTTATTAATGGTGTGTCCGTGATGTTAGCCACGTACACCTGAACGCTGCATCTGACTACAGGTTTCTGAGTAAGACGAGATGGTTGTTTGGTATTTCTGTGTCTAAAGTCTGCCTGTCTGTCCATTTGGCTCACTAGATGACAGGCTGGCTTACATCTTAGTATCAAGAAGAAAGTAGAGGAAACGTATAGTTTTGCTTGTCTGAAGCAGGACAGTTTTCACTTTTGGCTTTGTGCTAACAATAAGAGACACTAGAGTTGCTCAGTTTCTACTGAACAAAAGGGAAGAATAAGAAAGCTGGGAAGGGGCAGAATCTGGAAAGAACTCCTTGTGGTTTCTTGATGCAATACTGATGTATTTGATCTTTTTATGGTTGTGATGCCAAGATTTGACCACAATGTATTGTAGTTGGTATATTTATTCTGCTACAGTAGTAGTAGTAAATTGAACCACATTAGCTTAGACTTTGATTGGTACTTAGTGAATTGAATTGACATAGGCCCCAAAGTGCGAGTCACTCAGTATGTTGCTGGCACCTGAACACAGTGGTATTCAAATTTCATAATGTCATTTAGTGATTTCGTTTTACCATTGAACCCTTCTTTCAAGAAGGTCACGGTACTCCCAGTATTTGCCTTCTTACTTTTGAAAGAGTTGGTAATGCAGACATCTTGCTCCTGTATATACACCTATCCATCACTACTCATTTAAGAACAACTAAGTAAAGTAAGTTTCTCCAGCTCCACCTGGAGGATCCCACGTTGTACTCCTACGGAAAATACAAGATACTTAAATAATTTTAAACAGCCCTTTGCAGTAAAAGAATCACTACTACTTGCTTAAAGCTTTCTCCCTAAAGGTAAACCTAAAACCAGGGGAATAGAAACTTAATTTTGGTTGTATCTACAGTCAAATTATTTCCACCCTTGCTACGTAAATGCTCAGCTCCTTCTTCACCACAAGGTTGTTTCGTGCAAACACTGAGTTGATCTTCCACCTCAATATTTCTGCATTTCTCTTTTTGCACAATCAAAATTGTTGGAGAAACAGCAAATCCAGATGAAAACTCTTCTAGTAATTTAAGCTTTTCAGTAAAAGGTGGGTAACAGCCTGTGAGGGCATGGAACTCTTGTGTGAATGGGACTGACACATCCTTCCCTTTGGGTTCCTCTTGACAGATTAGCTAGGGATAATGAGGAGTGGTTAGTGGGCTAGGTGAAGTATGAGCTCCACCCTTATGCCTGGCTAAATATCACAGAAACATAATGCCACCTTCATTAGCATCAGTCTATCTGCCCCACACTATGTGCTGTTTTCTTTGGGGCCAGGGAGAAAGAGCCTGAACATGCACAGGCCCTGCCCATCATCATCTGCGTTCAAGACGCCTTATTCTTTGGCCATCCATAACAATTCAGGAATCAAATGAAACCCTTCTGGTTTCCTCAAGTCCCGACATCAGGGCTTTACTTGAGCGCCTGAGGTATGCCATAATTCAGAAATGTTTACATGCTCACACTGGTGGGTTACAACCCTGGATTCTGAACAAACATGCTTATTTAGTAAAGTTGTATTTAAAGAAAGGATTGAAAATTATGTTGATTTTTCTTTCTCAATTGTCTCTGTGACACAATGATTCTGGCTAGAAAAAAGATGCCAGCACATGAAAACATGTATTCTTTCAAATGGAGACCATAATATACAAAGGATACAGCCAAATGTAGCAGTAACAATTAGAGAGGTAACTGAGCAATAAAGCATTTTCAGTTAAATATATCCATCAGAGACAAAGGTGAAGTGGGTCCGAATTTCCCGGAGGAACCCACCCGAGGGATTAATAAAGTTTCATCTAATCTAATCTAATCTATATTTACTTAATAACACAGGCTGGAAAGCTGATTTAAAGCACAACAAAATCCATCTGCAGCGTAAAAACAAGTTGTAGCAAAAACCAGAGAAAAAAATCAGCTGCAGATTTTAGAGAAACCCAAGTGATGAAGAGATTATAGCAGACAGAATGTGTTACATTCATGACTTCAGTCTGTCTGTTCCATATAAAGATGTCAAGTGTGCTCATCTTCTTCCCAATCTCTGCAGCTATCTACTTTAATAGGCAGTAACCAAACCACAAGCCCCTTCCCGCTGGTAGAGGAAGGAATCAGAAGATCTAGGCGGGTAAACGGGGCAACAGGCTCCATAATGTAGGAATGAGACTGCAAAGAAGGAAGGAGGTTGAATAAATCTGACTTAAACAGAGGTGGAATTGTAACTGGTTTATGTGATCTTGAGAGGTAGACTAATGGGTGGGGAAGAAAGTGGATGAATGGAAACTGTCCCTCCATCCATCCGAAAAACCACTCTGACTGCCAAACACCTGTATTGTAACAAAAAAAAGGCACAATCTGTATATGCATGAATACATACACAGATGCACAAGCAACAAAAACACAATACGCCCTATACTAGTCCCTGTAAGAAGGACGTGTCCTAGAAAAAACAAGTATAAAAAGAAACCCACACTTTAAATTATTACAAGATAGCTAACAGACAATGATGTCATTGTTCTGCTTGTTACTGGAAACAAAAAGAAACATAAAGGCAATAAAGTCCTTGATATATTCCCAGCTTTTCCTGTTGTTCTCCCTGATTAGAAAAAACACTGAACATCATGTCAGGCAACTAAGAGTCCCACTTCTTTTTGATCAGTTGAAAAGTTCAATATGAATCTTGTTCTTTTTTTAATTAAAACAGATGGCACCTATGCCTCACGAGGGTTTCCATGCACACGTCTTTGCTGTCTGTAAACACTCAATTTTCTGTATTAAAGCAGATGTGTGTTTGCTGAACAAACAGAAAGCGTACTCAATATAAATGGTCTATATCGCTTTTCTAATGAGTGGGTTGTCAGTCTTTTTATAAAAGTGCAATTCGACTGCTCTGAACTCTTTCAACAACTGAATGTAAAGTGAAATGAACAGGCTTGGCTTTAGACCAAATGATGCCATGAGTGCACAAGGATAGCACTCTTTTTACATTAATCCAGGTCTATGTGAGCCATGCACAGGTCAACACTATTGCATGTGTAAGTTTGTTGGTTACAGTGTGAGACGCGGGCCTCGTGGAACAAGAGGCCCGTGGCTAAATCTGAATCCTCTCAGAACAGCGGATGCTGAAATCCACAAGGCCTTTCAGGGTTTTACTCACCCAGCTTATAAAAAGAATGAAGATTTCAAATTCAATTTAAAGAGAACCAGACTGGGGAGCTGATGGTTTCAAGATTAAGCAGGGGGGAGGTGAAGCACTCAAGACGGAGAGAGCACAAAACCAGTGAGTGAGTGGGGTTACATCCAAACACAACACAGTCTTGGAGCACAGCTGATGGAGACTGGTAGCAGATACTTGTTTGCTGCTCACTTCTGGTCCTCAGCCTGGCTGTGATCCACCAAACTAGGTGATGCATTAAAGGTCAGGCTCATACTGAATGCAGTCAAGCTGCATCAAAGACCCCTTCACTAATTCTCCAGAAAAGGCCCCCCAGTTTCAAACTCCACAAACACAACCACACGGTGCTTTAAAGCCTTTGAACTAACACTGATCACGTGAAGAAGTTCTAAACATATCCACAGCAGAGCCACTGAAACGTCAAAACAAAGACAAGTGGCTTGGCTACCTCTCTGAGAGTGTCTTTCATCAGAGCACAGGGCAACAGAGAGAAAGGAGAGAGCGAAAAATCACCACAGACAGAAGCAGAGTAAGTCAGAGCTGAAAAGGACTGATTGATGGTTGACGTTGACTGCTGGACGAGCGACTGACTGAACTGGGTTCTGACCAGGTTAGAGTCAGTGTGTACTGGCAGCTCTGGACGTTTTGTGGGAGAGCTGATGTCATGCTCTCCGTCTGCTGCTGCTGCTGCTGCAGTTGTTGGGCACCCGGACAGACAGACGGTCATCTGCCACTCTGAACTACCTGCTTTCCATTTGGAGCTGATTAGAGCTTTGAGTGTCTGAGATCTTTAAGTGGACATACAGCACAGGATACATCAATATGATATCCTGCCCTTTTCTCTAATCCCCAACACGATTCCTGTGCAGTGTTAGCGCCTCATACCCCACCGTTTCTCTGGTGAAGAAAATGGTACAACAAAAGGGGGGCCAAGAGAACTTTTACACACAACACATGTGCACACATGTCATTAGACTAAACCCTGTGGTTTTACTGTATCGTGGTGTGTGATATTATCCCTGGTATGGGACCATGCAGTGCCTAGTTCTGGCATCCTCATCATCAGAAAGTTTGCTTTGTAGCTAACAAAAGCTGTCTGAGGGCAGCTGGTCCTCTCAATCATTTACAACTTGGAACTCCCTACAGAACATCTCACATAATATATTCAAAAAAGGATTTAAAGAGACATGGGATGAGGTGATGGGTGTAGGAAGGGCAGAGGAAGGGGGAAAGAGATATGGTAATGTCATTAGTACTGGCAGTTCTGAGATACTCGGTCGGGGGGAGGGAAAGAACAAGAGTCCCAAAGAATTTTTTTTCTCCCAGGTGTGAAGTCTCCCCTCCTGTCCTCGCTCTCGGTGACTGAACGCTTTATTCCTATTGACAACAGTTTCCTTCTTGTCCCTGCTGAGAAAACCTCAACAGCTTGTCTGATGCTAGTGCCAATGGGACATGATGGGAAACACATCAACTCCATTAGCAGGTCAGAAAAAAAATGGACAAAGAGATAAGAGGAAAAGCTGCCACTGTACTGGTCTTATGTGATCATTGTGTCAGCCTGAACCCTGTGACCCTAAAAAAACACCAATTTCAAATAACAACAACAGAAAGAGCAGTAGAGGAGCCATGAGCTAAACAAGGACTCTGCAAAACTGAAATTAAATATAAGTATGTATGGGTGGACAAGCAAGGAGGAAGAAAGAGAGAGGGGCAGGGGAACGAGCCAAGGAAACAACCACAGACTTGGTCAAATCACTGTGTGTGGACACTATAAAAAGTCAAGAGAGAGATAAATCTTGGGCCAGATGCATGAGCATATGTACGGATCATGTATATGCAAACAGTGTCTCGCACAGACGGTGAGAATCAAAATAAGAGACGATGAAAGAAGAAGACTGAGCCAACTTTTCACCACTAAAGGGAGGACTGACTTGCTTCTTGTACAGCTCTTCTGGCCTCATTTCATTTGTTTTGGCCCGACTTCTCTGGACCCTCTCGTGCAGCAGCGGCGTGTAGTGGGCCTGGCAGTGTCTAGTAGTGGACCACAAGGTTCTGTTGTGGCCAGTGCTGGACCTGCCCATCCCCGAGGTCCCCAAGTCCAGCAGGATGACCGAAATGATCTTCGGAGAAATCGGAGAAGCCAGTGTCTCCAAAGTGCTCCGTATGGAGGAAGTAACCACTCTGACTGCCAAACAGCACTTCCCCTCTCACGCCCACACCTCCACAGCGGTCACAGAAAATAACAGTGTTTTTCACAGATCTCCTTTATGTTAAACACACACAAAAAAACCAGACAATGAAATGCATTAAAAATGATACACATCAAATTGCCAGTCACATAGGTCAACAACCTCAGGGGTTTTGCAAGAGCAGTGCATGATTAGGAAATTACAGGGACTAAACTACCACTACAAAGTTAGTAAAATATGACTCTTGCAATAACATTGTAACTTCAGCACTCTTTGCTTACACACACCACAGTAGGGGCATGTGGATTGCTGGGAGACAAATTTATCAGTCTGTGTGGAACTTCATGTGTGGACTGCACAGCATGGATGCTGAGCCCATTTCCCTCCTTGAACTGATGTACATAAAGAAAGACAAACTGTCTGCATGTCTGCTGAAAATGAACTTGTTCGAATACAGGAAATGAACGCTGGGTTTTGACTCGGTTTCCTGCAACTGCACTTTCTCCCAGGTGCCGAATGAGTTATTGACCCCCCTCATATATCTTTCAAGGAAAATAGAGAGCACAACGTTCGTGAGGTTCGCCAGACTTCTGGGGGAATAGCGTTGTGACAACATGTGGGAGCTTTTTCAGCAGATCAGTATTTCAAATATTGCCTTGTGAACATGTCTGAGGGCCATCGTTACAGGAAAAAAAAATGGTGGCAGACACACACGAGCGGCAGCAAAAGAAGCAGCTGCAGACTGTGTCGACTAATCCACTCAAGGCTTGATTTACCTTCCTATTCTCCAGGTGAAAGGGGAAAGAGGAAAGACGGACTCAAGCATAGCAAAAAAAGACCAGCAGAGAGTAAAGAAAAGTGGAATTACCTCCTCCCTGTGGTGTGCTTTCAAATGTACAAGGTGCAGTTTACGGTCTCTATTTTGAATTTAATAAAGGTTTTATTAAACTCATAGTAGCTGATTTTGAAAACTTTACCGACAAAGCAGCAGAACTGAGGGTAAATGATGCTTCAAATAGACATTCTGCTGCTCAAACCTGGGCGTTCTTGTAGTTTTGATGAGATGAGATGAGATGAGATGAGATGAGATGAGATGAGATGAGATAGCCTTTATTTGTCAGTTCCAGTTGCCCACAACCGAGATGACAGACCTTGCCACCCGTACATACAATACACAGACATCACATTGGGGAGACAGGTCAGGCTAGGTAGCAAGGGGAAAAAAAACATCGAAATGTGTAACACAAAAGGATAATACAGGAATGCACAGATATCAACACACCATAGCACAATAAAACACAGACAAGCAACATGGGAGAGTATTTCAGTGTGTACAGCTGATCTGGGACCGCTGCAATCTTCGATTGCGCCTCCAGCTGATCCGGTGTCCACATCGGATGGTAGGTAAGCATGGGAGGAGGCATGGATCCAGGGTAGGGAGGGTGATAGTGAGGGCGTATCAGTGTATGTGTTTTGTGCGTGTGCATGTGTGTGTGTGTATCCTGTGTTCAGCTGAGAGAAAGTGTCACCACGCCCAGTTAAGCGTCAGTCAACAGGGTCACTACCAGCATAAAGCTGAGGCCTGAACAGGAAAAATTCACCCATGAAATAAAGTTATTCCAAAATCAATCATTTATTCTTTAACACATTAAGGCCAGATAGCTTTTCTGGCAGCATAAGAGAACCTGCAAAAGGTTACATTTCTAACCTGGCACACACATGTTCAAACATTAGTTTTAAATGTCAGGGGTTTGACTTTCCTTTTGAATACTGGTAGTAGTTGGTACAAGTGGTAGTGCTGTATGTTATTATTTTAGTTCTAATTTACAGATCCTAAACTAGAAATAAAGTGGCTGTTATTTATTTGTTTGTTTTTATTTGGGAATACAACAAAATGAGAACATTTATTTAGTTTTCACTAATACGCAAAAACTTGCTGAGAGCTGCCACTGGTCTGCAGACCACACCGTGAGAACCCAGAGATTAGAACTTCTACTGACCAGACAGTGTAACAATGTTTATTCATGAAAATAACTACCTGACCAGCAAAATCTCAAGCTGACTCCAAGGGAACACTGAAGAAATTCCCTAACTTTATTCATTTCATAATCAGTGTGGGATAAACAGACAGACAGACTGAAAGCATCACGCCTCCAGCCATGGCTGTTGTATTAGCCAAAGCCTGAAAATCATCTGAAGCAAGAATCATTGAAGGAGCACAACATCTGAGATACAAATTGATATAAATAACCTGATTAAAGTGTCCATGCAGGCAGACAAAGATTAATCACATTCAAAACAAAGATGGGTTTCTGCAACAGGAAGAGATAAGAATTACAGTGATGATGAGGATTCCTGTACTTAATTTTCATCCAAAGGGAGAAACTCTAGACAGACAGTAGGTGGGAGGATACATATAAACTGAATCCAGTGTCAAACAAAAGCAGAAGTGTTTAGCTGTCCTTGTTCACAGCCAACAGACAGAATATGTCATCAGCCCTCTGTCCCCAGGCAGCTTTTGCTCTGTGGGAGAAGGAAAGAATAGGAGGAGCAGCAATTCCTGCAATGATCAAGTGGCCATGTGGCATCACCTATGAGACAAAAGTAGTAGTACAAAATACAATAGTTAAGCAGCCCTGATTTAACAGCAGGAGCCTGCACTACTCGCAGGCCTACAAGCCTCCCATTACCAGAACTAATCAGCACATCATTCTCCACATTAAAAAGGTGACGGAAAGAGCCCCGCAATATCATCTTCAGAGATATTTATGGTTTCTGAACAAGTCCATAATTTCAAAGAGAAAAAAATATAGTGGTTTTTGCAAGATATTAATTAGTGTTCCTCAGCATGGAAAAATCACTTGGTGCAATCAAGCATCCTCAAATCACATATTGACCATTTCACTACTGTGGGCTGAACTCTAGATTTAGGTCTTTTTATGGTTTACAAACAATTCGTGGCTCTCGCTGAGATCACGCTTCACTCTGCGGGAGGAAAAAAAATCGAGGTTGCAGGAACTTATCAAAGTTATATTTCCAAGACAGGACAGGCCAGTCTGTTCCAAAAACATTTTCTTTCATCTCATGCAGTGAACACCTAACCAATCCATGCTTCGTCACACCTTTAAGCTTAAACGGGCTGTCAAGCATGTGGAAGACAGAGCTCGGGACAAAAGGACAACTCCAATCAACGTAACTGATTGCATACAGTCTGCAGGATCCATTAACCACGTGAAGAGTTAGTAGTATTTTCAGCTACAACAGTTTTAACAGTCACACTAAAGTTAAGATGAGGATTGAGTAGAATGATCTAGCAAAATGGCTAGAATGAAATATCTTAGAGGGAACCTGGCATCTTGTCCAAGTCTGAGTGGTTAAACTGCCTTCCTATCACACTTTCCAAAAATCACGAATGATGTATAGGGTAAGGAAAGACAGAGGCATGGAGAAGAATACTTAGGCAGACAGAAAACGTGGCGACAGACTCGTGGCTAAAGAGGGATAGATAAAATGTGGAGGCTGGAGAGTATAGTGGCAGTACAGTGTTTGTTGGATACGGTGATAGAAGGTCCTAAAGTCTGTGGAAAGGCTCAATTTGGCAGTGGTCATCCAGAGCTCCTCTTTCCCCAGATGGAGATGAAAGGCTGCTGTTTGGCCCAGCCTGAGCCGGCTAAGCTTAGATGCTCTGTAACATGGTAGAGAAAACACAGAATCCACAACAAGCAAGCCAGATCCAAATGACCTGTCACCTCCGCTTACCGTGGCAATGGAACAGCAGCACATTTTCTGGCACACGCCTGCATGTTCTGTCCAAAGCCGTGACCAGCTCCTGATTTCATGCTTCCAGAGACACGAGTCAGACAGGCCAGGAGCACCTGAAATGCTTCATTTCGTTCTTTCATTAATAGCAGCACGTAAAAATTCATCCTTTAAATTTACTTTCTAAATCTTTTTCTCTGTCTCAGAGTGCAGGCTATTACTCAGCATCACATGGCCTGGTTGTCAAACAGAGCACATGGTCTGTAAAGCTGTTTTCAGGTTCTTTGTAATGGAAGTGAGCATGTCCTGCCCGCCAGTAACCAATTTAGTACCCTGTGTGCTTTGGAAGGGAACAGCCAAGGATCTCGTCCTACCTCAACAAAAAGAGAAAGAATGCTTCGTATTCAAACAAATAAAAGTCATCATTCTTCTCTCTGAGTTGCGCTTGCTCATTTTCTTCCTTTTACATCTGCTTCCTCTGACAGTGTTTTTATTTTTTCTTGGTAAAATGATGTGGAAATTTTAGTTCTGATGTAACTGGAAAAAGGGAGCTCTTCCAGTGGCAACAAATCCTTGTGTTTCGGTACTGTATCACTGCGGCACCAAGCCGGCTACTGGCCATCAACCACGACAAATGGCTGGAACCTCTCAGAGGATCCCTCACCCTGCTCAGCACAGGCAAAGTTCTCCCCCAAGCCTCCCTAATGTCTCCCACAAGTTAAACCAACTAAGGACCAGATGCTCAGGATTCCTGACATAAGGATGGAAAAATTTACTTTTAAGTTTGACTTTTCTTTTCTGTGATTCTTATCATATCACTCATAATATTTAGAGATTTGAATTTTACATATGGATTCGTTCTACACAAAGAGTGTATGGAAACAATAACGCAGTGAGCTCACAGAGGGCTTCACTGCAACAGTATCTGCATTTCATTACTCAGCGTCATTACCCAGGCATCACCTTCTCCAACATGGGGGTGTTGAAGAACAGAGAGAATAAGATGATTGGAATCACTCATTGTTGCAACCACACAAACATGCAGCCAAAGAGTTATTAGTGTATCTGGTAAAAGCATTGTCCCATCGAAAGATTTCCATGTGCAGACTCTTAATGTGTGTTGCCCACCTCCTCCACAGCTGTGGATGGCTGACCCACCCTTACCTTTAAATGCTCTGCGGGGGCCGTAAACCTTGATAGAACACGCAGGTACAGCTTGGAATAACATTGTTAACTTTAATAAGGTTAATAAAAGGGCAACAGGCTCTTAAGAAGTGCCTCCTCCAAAGTGTGTGTGCAAGTCTTTGGGCTGGCCTCAGATGTGTGTTTAAAGGAGCATCATGCAGTGATGGTAATGGCACATGGAGGTTTACTTGTCAGCAAGCTTGTGGCTAAGCAGCACTATTGGGATTTCAAACAAACCCAAAAGATTTACTCAAACTTATGACTGTCTCATTCAATCAGTTAAAACGAATCAATAAGGGCAAAGCTGGACACAGTTTTTTGTATGTAATTCAATCAAAAAACAACATTTATTTTATTTTTGTTGAAAGATAAGTGAATTAAAATTAACTGTATTATAAAAAAAATTGCCAAACATAAAAGGAAATGGCACCCTCACTGACTGGGAAAATGTTTTTCAATGTAACTTTGATTTAAAAAATTACAGATTACTGATTACAAATGACTCAAATCTGGAATTACATTTTTCAGACAGAACATAAAGTTGAAAGTGAATAACACTATGCAAGTTAAGTTGACTATATCTATACAGTGTTTATTAGATCACCACCCTAAGGAAGGTTTATGTTACAGCTGTCCTAAAACACTATTGGTAATTACCAAAAACATTCATTAAATATTATTTATGTTTTTGGGGGGTTTTATGTGTATTTTTTCTGAAACAAAGGCCATAATTTTGTTGTTTTTATGAAGGTTACAAAGTGTAGTGCAATCCTAAGTTCCCACCAGTGGACACTTCCTTCCAAGTAAGATGGCATTGCCTCCCCTTTTCAGATCTGCCAAAATGAGATAGGAGAACACGCTACCTGTTGTCCATTTTATCCTCTACCCTATTTTTCATTTCTTTTTTCCAGTTACTAAGTAATACTAGTAATTTCCTCACATTCCTGAACAGAACACAGTAAATATGTAACTTTTTTTTAAAAGTTAGTTTTATAACACAATAATAAATAAATTATTAAAATTTATCATTTATACCACAATAACAAGAGACCTTGCATTACAGACATCTGAAACATGTAAAATTAGAGACAGCAATGCATCGCCCACTTCTGTCTCAGGGAGATTTGAAGATTTAAGTCTAGTTGTCTCCAGCCTTAAGTCAAGAGTATCACTCCACCAGAAAACTGCAATCACACTGCTCCAGAAGCAGAGAGGAAATGGGGCTACATGGAGCAAACACCCACTCTCACTCCAGGAGGCTCGCTGACCTCTGAATGGCAATAACCAGACACTGTGTCTCTCAGGATCTTTGACCAGAGAGCAGACAGAAAGATCCAGCACTGTTATTACTGTACTGCACACCAAAAAAGTCTTCATACTGGAGTGATTGTTTATGAGCCTGGTGACATTAAATTCCCCCCATTTTTAAAATGACACAACTTTGCTAATGTTGGCTGAAAAACTACCAAATTTGCTTTGTCAAAATTTAGGTTCAGTTAAAATATTTCTGGAGAGGTGAGTCTGTTATTGAGGTTGGACGGACATCCTGCAATGCTATGATAGACAGAACAAAACACCCACATAGTGTAAAGGTGTGAATTTTAACTTCTCAGCTAATGAAGTTCAATAGAGAGATAAATAGTCTGCAGCACAGCAGACAGAGGATTAGCTGGCTCTGTGTGTCTGAAAAATCCCTGAGTGGGAGCTGAAATAAACCGAGGAGAGCCGAGCCAAACAGAGCGGAGGCGTAACAGTTATCTCTCCCCGACTGAGCGTACGTCCAAACTCCATCACAGCTGAACAGGAGGAGAAAACAGCAGCTGTCTGGCACACAGAAAGGACCTGGAGAGCAGCTGCATAGCTTTGTTGAAGGGGGGTGGTTACAGTGTTCAGGTTAAAAATCAGAGCTTTGACTTGGTGGCTGAACGTCCACGTGAAGAAGACTTTGCACAATTAAACGCTCATTTTGAATGGGACCTTTTATGTTCTTCCCTAGTTTATCTTTATCTTTTATATGGTCTTTGATACATCTTTGAGCACATAGGCCAAATCCACCTGCTGTTCAAATCTTCTGTTTGTGAGGGGCAACCAATCAGAAGTAAGCTGGATGTTAGTTTTAAAAGGTGGGGCAGCATAAATGACCGCTATTATATAAATAAGGGTTATTTTGTGTTGTGACTCATGCGAGGCAGTCTCACTGAGTCCAAGAATAAAAATATGGAGAGTCTTGGCTGCAGAGGTAGGATGTGTGCTAATGGGTGTACATGGCACCCATTAGCAGCACGTAAACATTGCATTACAGCACCTGAAAGCACTGGGGCAGCAGCAAATGCTCCATCATAAATTACCTTCCACAAAATCCAAAAAGTCGACTGTTACCTAATCACCAGGACAACCTCTGCCACACTCCCCTCAGTCCCAATTTAAGGGCAGCTTTCTAACATTTTATTGTTTTTCAAGTTTATTTTCTCACTATTTGGTTTCATTCATTGGACTTTTATTTCATACAGAGGTCTGCTGTTTATTTGGGCTGAGACGGGGAAAAAGAAAAGAGAGAGAGGGATGGTATGATCTTACATGTGCCCTCCATTTGTCTGCCCATGTGTTTGCTCTCCAAATAGTCCAATAATGAGCATTTTTAATAAAATCTACACACGCAGAGATTCTTAAACATTCTCCCACCCAAATGTGGTGATGAAATAGGAGATCTTCCACTAAAGAATAGTTTCTCTAGTGATAATATTTTTCTCACTGTGTTAAAGCCTGAGCACAGTACTTCATCTTCTGGGAGTGTGTGTGGTGAGGCTACAGAAGGGAAGCTAATGTGCTGGCATAAGCTGTAACAACTGTAATTACTGGCAGCTGCCACATGTGAAGGAGGTATTTCTTGTCTGTATGAGCTGTATGCTTGTCTGTTGAAGTCCTGATACCATAATGCTTGGGCAGGTATCGACTGTATCAGCTATATGGGTGGGGAAGGATTGAGCCGAATGCGTTTGCTATTCAAATCAGAGCCATCAGGATTTTTTGTCAGATCCTCAAACTGCTGGACTGCAAGACTGCTCACTCTGCTACAAAGTGTTTAATGAAGAGCGTGAACATTTGTCAGCTATGTGATTGGTGTTTTGCTGATCAATTTGACATGTTTTGAGATTCAGCATTGAAACAGAGTGATAGCTGAAGGTACAGACTGATGGCATTGGATGGAAAATCTCAAACAACACTATTAGGACTCTCTGTTATTTGTCACCATTACCTGTCAGTCTAGTAAGCCAGAGCTGGCAGATGTCTATCATATAACACTAGATATGCATGGTTGTGTGCTGTAACAAAAAAAAACAAACAATCAGAATGCAAATCTTTCTAATGTAATGTAGCTGAAAGTTACAGTTTACAAAGATTAAATTAGATTTTTAGAAGTTACTTTATTGTAAGTCATTAACTTTTATATGAACAACTACTTGGCTTTTTGGAAAACAGTCTTAAAGTTAGATCCAAATGTTGGACTCTAAAAAAAAAACGTTTACAGGTTTATTTACAACAACAGAGTTCTCAAGTTTTTCTCCACAGAATTCTCAACAATCTCTCCAGCTTGTCCACACCCAGACATCTGCACAGAAGAGGTAAATACCAAACACAGGAGGCAACCACAGAGTAAACACACCGAGCATGAGGAGCTTAACCACTAATCTACTAACTAATGTGGTTAGCTCAACGACCAGGGGTGAACTGGATATAGAAATAGCAGCAGGTGAGTGATTGCAGACAGGTGAACTCAACCACTTCTGAGCCAGAAGTGGAGAAACGAGGAAAAGTCTTGTCCCTGAAACAGAAGAACTGAGGTTATTTAATCATATACAAACACATATACACACACCCACAAAGAAATAACAAGATCTCTCTGATAAAAAAAAAAAAAAAGACTCTGCCAGTCTGCAGTGGAAATCTCTGACTATATCTGTCCAGGATGGCAAATCACCGAACCCATGAGCATTCATTAAGTCCATATCCCTCCCGGCCAACCAGATATTGGAAACAACTTCGACGCTGCCTAATATTCAGAACCCTCCTGACCTTGTAGGCTGGCTGTCCGTCAACGGCCCAGGTGGCAGGAATGGGGTTGGAAAGAGGGCACAACAGGCTGGATTAAACGGTTTTCAGCTTGGACGCATAGAAGACATGGAATCTTAAATAATTACATTCGTCGATGCCTGAATTAACCCTTGTGTCTGTCAGCTTTTTAAATTAATATAATTTTAAACAACAGTCACCTTAAGGCAGTTTATATTGTAATGTAAAGAGCCTACAGTAATAGAGAGGACAAAAAGAGAGCTTTTCTTATTCGATCCGTGACTGAATATTTTTCATGGATAACCCGACTTTCTGACCTGGGATTTACAATGGTGTAAAAAAATGTTGCCCCCCTTCCTGATTTCCTATTTCTTTGTGTGTTTGTCACACTTAAATGTTTCAGATCATCAAACAAATGGAAATATTATAAAAAAGGTTACATGAGTAAACACAAAACGTAGTTTCTAAATGAAGGGTTTTTTTATTAAGAGGTAAAAATCCAAACCTACATGGCCTGTGTGAAAAAGCGCTTGCCCCCTAAACCTAATAACTGGTTGGACTACTCTGAGCAGCAGCAGTTAAGCATTTCTGATAACTGTCAATGAGTCTTTAACAGCACTGTGGAGGAATTTTGGCCCACTCATCTTTGCAAAATTGAGGTAATTTGGCCACATCACACTACCACCACCATATTTTACTGTTGGTGTAAGGTGTAATGTTCCTTTTTTGAAATGGCACACACACCTTCCAAAAAGTTACATTTTTGTCTTATCAGTCCACAGAGTATTTTCCCAAATGTCTTGGGGATCATCAAGATGTTTTTTTGGCAAATGTGAGACGAGGCTTTCTTTTTGGTTAGCAGTGGTTTTCTCTTTGAATTGCTCCCATATGTAGCCTGCTCTCAATGAGTAACCATGCCCAGTTCAAGCTGTTGTTGGCAGTATATCAATAAAAATGAAGTGAATTGAAAGAGATTAGTGAGAGACAAAGGGATTTTGTTTCTGAAGTTTCTGATGAAGCACCAGTAGAAGTGGTGAAGCTTCTTCTGGGAGGCCAAAAGGAGCTACCAGATTTTCAAGTAGCCAAAGTAATGATTGAAGGTGTTTTTCCATTTGTCCCCTTCTTTTATGTGCGTGGCACACATTCTGTAGGTTAATTTTGAAGAAGATGGTGACTCCCTGCAACAGTTAAATTACAGAGAACAAGAGAGCCAGAGGATATTTAGTCTTGACAGGTATGTTCTTCAAACTGCTGAAACTGATGCATGCAAAGAGTGTCTCATCCTTCTTCTTCACAGTGAAGCTGATGGCAAGACATGAGGCAGAAGATGTTATCTCCAGCTAAGAGATCAATTATATATTTTTCCTTTGCCTCGCATTCAGGCTTCATCAAGCTGTATAGGTGGCTGGTTGGAAAAGGTGCACTTGATAGTAAATCTATTGCACAGTCATAGTGGAGACATAGAGGAAGAGAAAGAGTCAAATGTTACAGAACACCTATTCAAGATCATGATACTCAACAGGCACTGTGGACAAATCTGAGGGTTTCGAAGTGGGAGAGTCAGGGTTCACTGGAGGAGAGGGAAGCTTAAGGTGGCTCTAATGACAGAAGACGCTTTATCTCCAAATATTATTTCAATAATGATCAGTGTTAAGGTAGTGAATTCTGAACCAGTGCTGACCAAAAACCAGGGGTGTGTTGGGAGTGTTGAATAAGTACAGACCGTTTTGCTGTATGTGATTACCCCAGAGAATGAGAGAGACTGGTAACTTTGTTTGAGTGAAAGCAGTTAACAAACACAATTTAAAGCTAAAACCTGAAGGGACTCTGGTGTGTGTTTCACAGGTATTCCTAATTCTTTAGCCAGTGTTAAATCCAAAAAACTCTGTTCTGCTCCATGCATGCTTGGAGAGAATGAGAGATCAAGTTAACAGCACTGGAAAATTATTATTCTTGGTAGGGAGAAGTTACTGTTCATTTTATCCGCAAGTATCCTCAGTTTTACTGAAGGGCTCTGTTTATATTGTGGTCAGAGAGGACAGTTCATTGATTCATGCCTCCAGCAACCAAAAGACACTCACCCGCTGGGCTGCTTCTTTACGTCTCTGATGTTGAGAGATGAGCTCTGCCGAGTTCCATCGATTGTTTCAGAATTCACGGACTCACGTCCTCCTCTGCTAAGTTCTTCCAGGGCAACTTAACTGGAAGTGGAAACTGTTTTGCGCAGGTCCCATGGGAGTTGAAGTCTTTCATTTGCTGTTGCTCACAAATGTGGTTTTGCATTCTCTCTATCTGCTAATTCACTTCTCAGGTAGTCTCTTAAACCATATAGAAAGGTGCTTCGGAGTGCCTTTTCTTCCCAACCACCTTCCTCTGCCACAGTTCTTCTACCCTGCCACAGACTGAAGAGCCTATGAGTGACTGCATCAGGGTTGGATCTCTTATACAATACACTTTTAAATTTAGCCAGACAGTCAACATATGAAAGATTTCAATGTGCCTTGAGCAGTCTTAGAACTATCTAAGGAATAGGTTTGACTATGCAGTTTAAAGACCAGAAAGCACTGGGTCAGGAAGCCTGCATATCTCTAACCAACCAGAGAAGACTTCTGGTGTTAGCAGAGAGGAAGGAGAAAGTAGAGAGCTGGCAGCTGACTGAGATTGTGAGCATAGGACACGCCGTAGAACTCACAATTTGGTAACTTGGTGGTATAGAACATCCTGTTAGCCAGCAATGTGGTGTGACACCTGATCATGCTCACCCAGCAGTGCTCCTTGAATTGCGAGTCCACTGGTTTACTACAACAAAGATTTATTTACAACAAAGACGTTCTCTGGTTTTGAGCAAAGGCTTTGCTTTGTAATGCCCAAGGCCAGGTAAAAAAATAACTCCACAGATTTTCCTCTCCACATTTCTCTTCCAACAATCTCTCCAGCTTGTCCACACCAGGACATCTGCACAGAAGAGAGAAAGCCAAATACCAAACACAGGAGACAAACACAGAGAAACACTGAGCCTGAGGAGCCAGACTAAATTTATGCAGTTAGTTCAACAACCAGGTGCCATCTATGTGTTACTTTGGTAGTTTTTTATCTGCTCGCTTTCATTTGCTTCCTCTTTCATTTTAAAATTTAGTTCCTCTTGTGGTGTTTACTTTACTTCCCATCTTTGTCCCCATTACCCCAACCTTGTCATTATTGTCTTGTATGAGTTCTCCTGTGCCTTGTTATCCTTCTTGTGAATTTACCATGGTTTTTCTCCCTCATATTTCTGTCTCCTACCTGTTTTCTCATATTGGCTCCTTGTTTACTTGGATGCTTCAGCAGTTTTTTGGTAGGCTGCCTCATCTTTCAGGTCTTTTTGTTGTTTTTTACAAAAAGTCAGCAGCTTTGGTAGATACTCAATGGACGTTTTCAACAGTGCTCTCCACCATCATAGTAAAATCACCCAGTATGGGAATGTCTGCTGGAAAATGTATCCTTCCAATGCTAGGAAACTCTGATGGTGTAATACTTTGCTAAGTGTGCAACACATCACACACAGTCATCTAATGCCACACCTCAGCATGACACACACCTTCCTCCACATGCCCCGTGTTCGTTCACAATAGTTTATCTCAGTATCTCAACTCTTGCATGCTTGAACTCACACTCACCACAATAAACTTTGCAGTTTCATAATTTTTGTGCTTTAATTGGGGTGATTTTGGAAGTGGTGTTACACTGTTTGCTCACATGCTTTACAGATGAGTTAATTACTCCAACATTTACACAGCAGTTTTTAACAGAGGAAGTTTTAGTTAGGAAAACACAGTTCCATGCACACTAAATTAGTGTCTAAGTCGAACTAAACTGTAACCAGGCTCACAACATTTAACTACACCTAGGTATAGTGCAATAACACTAGTCAAAAACACTGGACAAATTGCCCAAATTGTTTGAACACACAATTATTTTTCAGCATCACTCTGAGGCAGGCTATTTCTAATTTTAGAAATATTACACAAAGTCCCACATCAGTCCCACATTTTCGTTAACATGCACACTGAATGGCATATCCTTTTTTAACCTTGTATGGTGTTCGGGTCTGCAATACCCATGCCATTTAGAGGCCGCTGCCCCTTTAGGCAGTATATACCATCAAAACCTGCAAAATATGATATAAAGATATTTACACTTGATTATAACTGATTTTATTTTTTTATAACATTTAATTTAAAAAAACGAGAAGCACATTAATTCATAAATGTGATCGAACAAAGGTAAAGGGAAAAAATTTACCATGTTTGCTGTTCACATGGCTCGTAATTGGGATGAAGTAAACATCTGTTGAGTAATTTTACATAAAATTGTTTGATAGTGTTAATTGGAAAGCCAAAACTCTAGCGGGCGAGTCCACCAGACCCATGAACACTGGCTAAGTAACAAAATACGAACGCCACACAAGGGTTAAAAAAAACGACTTAAAGATTTCCCACAGTGTTACTGGGGGGCATGATAATGCCATACAGAGTAAATATAAGGCTAAATATCATGTTTCTACAATTTTGGGGGTCAAGAACAATAACCTCAGATATATCTGAATTTAAAAGAAGAAGGTTAGAAGTCATCCAGGCATTTCTGTTATTCTCTTCTCAATATAACTGCACACTCTCTATATGCTCATGTAAAGCTGAGGAGCGCGAGCCAAAGAAATTTCATTACGGATAAATGTGGCTACACTTTATCTGGACAATAAAACTTGAAACTTATGTCTTTAAGACATGGCTATAGTGTCATCTGTCTTAATGGGGGGACAAAGCGTGATATCATCTGCATAGCAGATGCTTTCTAATAATACTTCCTCGGGGTAGCGTTAATAGATATAGATTGGTCATATTTCATATTTCCAGGCCAAATTTAGGTATTGTAAATAGTAAGATTCCAAGATAAGAACAAATAAAATGGTTTTGAGTTTTCCCATTAGAGTGTAGAAAGGACAAACAAAAATTCTGACCTAACCGCACAAACTACTGTCTTTGGACTGTGCGAGGATCTGAGAGAGAACCCACACAAACACAGGGAGAACATGGAAACTGTATGTGGATTTTAACCTTCTTTACACAATCATTGTGTAAAAAACTATAATAATATGAAACTTATATAATCAAATATATTCATCAAAACCAATAATTTAAGGCAAAACGAAGATCTTTTTAAAAAAAATAGAAAACTGATCACTTTCACATACAGATTTGAGATATCCTTGAATGTTCAAAACAGTTTTATTATGTCACTGGAAAAGCCTTTAAAACCAGAAAATGACAAATGTTAAATCACATTAGAGAAAAAAAATTCAATACTACATTGCCTGTCACTGATCTCCAAGCTGGAAGTACATAATATATTGAAATAGATTCAGTCACACTGGAACATAGTAATAAGAGGGAATTAGTGGAATCTTCTACGAAAGCATTCGCAGGAGGAGGAGATTTTAATCAGTGGAGAAACTTACTTTTACAGCAGCAGTCATTACTTTATATTTTTTAACATTTTGCTTCCTTATTACATTTCAAAGCTGTCTCAAGTCATAACTGATCTACAAATGGGTTTCAGTGAAATGTTTGCTTTTTCTTGCACACTATGAATTCTACAGATTTTTCCATCATCCTCACAGAACTTTAGCTCCTAAATCAACAGCTTTATTATGATACCAGGAGTAATACTACCAGTATTCTGTGAAAACGTTGGTAGAACACCGGTCACTCCCTATGCCAGGCTAACCACAAGCATTTATGACTTCTCCCAACCTGTAACACAACATTCATCCATAATGCTCATTTGGTTTCACCTGCACACACAACTTCACGGGACCATGAAGGGGGAGAAGCAGAGGAGATGGGCCGGAGGAATCTTTACGTGTTTTATTTGGAAACCTGAACCCTTGCCGGTAATTGCCCAAAATGACTATAATCGTAATTGACGGTCTGGCTTTCTACTTTGCCTCTACAAATTTCCAGAACAACGGGACCTTCAGTTACTCTGTTAAAAGTCTGGACACAGAAAAACACACGCTCTTTATCCATCAGCGTAAGACTTAATGTCTCTCCTCCTTTTGTCCTCATGCTGTTCGGAGCTTGTCGGGTCAAGACCTCTGTGTGTGCGTGCACAGTGATGTAGCTGCCCATTAAGCCGGTCTGAGAGGAGGAAAGCGTTCCTGAGGGGAGAGGTGGTGATTTCTGCCAGCTGTCTCTGTGATGACAAGTCTGACATGTTCCTCGTTCTGACATCACACACACGCACTCCTCACAACTGGAAGGCGAGAGCACGGTGTATGTATTTTAACATCGTTTTGCTCTATGTTGTTAAACTGTAAATTCACAGCAGTATGCTTTTCATTGAGCTGGGCACAAAATGGAGCGAAAATAGACTTTGGTTTATTTTCCAACCGCAGTTTTACATGGTCCACTCGAGTGAAGAAAAAGTACCCTGAGGCACACGAATAGTAATTCTTTTCTACCTTGAAATTAAATTTGGGCTCCCCTTAAAGTGGTGGGCGCACCAACAGGCTATACTGACATTTAAATAAAGATGTATTCATTTTTTAGCTGAGGTCAGACTTGCATTCATACTCTTCTATTTGTATGCTGTGGAGCCACATAATAGCATGAATCAAATAAGTCCTTTAGCAAATTCTTCTATAAGACACATATTAGTAGTGTTGCTGATTGTGTTCCTCACCTGAGGGTCCGTTACCTGGCTCATGGCCGGCTCCGGTGGCCAGGGCAGGCATGTCTCCTGCCGGCTGCTTCCTGGTTCTCCTCAGACTGTGGAAAATGGCAGCGGGGTGTCAGAGTTAAGGAGCTCCTCAGAAGGAATCTCCACGGAGCAGCTGAATCTGAGGATGGGCTTTATGCCATAGAGCCCTGCAAGAGAACAAGAATTTTGAGCCTACTTGTGGCAGAATAGATGTATATGTCTGAGTATGTGTTTAGGGATTACACTGGCATCTGTAACCATGGATATAAATATATATATTATAAAACATATATTTGTCTCTGTAGGTGAGCCAGTGCATGACTCACTCTGTGTGCATTGACAGCGCGTTCACAGTTTTCTTGAGGTGTTTACAACCCAACACTTTTTTCATAAGCTGCTGTACATCCTGCTTCATACATGATCAAACAACACCTTGCCCAGCATCCATGCTGTGTATGTACACATCTGAACACACACACACACACACACACACACACACACACACACACACACACACACACACACACAGCTATGCCAGAGTTTGTTCAGCATCCAGCAGAAATGATGGAAACTTTATCTGCTGAGGGGAAAATAAGCAAGCAAATACAAGAAACCTGTGAAATATCTAACAGGCGTGGAAAAACAACGCTTCATAAATAATGGCAATAGACCAAACAGCCAGATAGAGCAGGAAGAAGGGGATGTAGAGGATAAATAAAAATGAATGTGGCTCACTGAAATCTTCCACTGCAGCAGATGAACCTCCTGAATCACAACACAAGGAAAACACATAGTTAATGTGAATCAACTTGGACAATGCAAAGCATATTCTGTTCATTTCCGGCTCCATACCTTAATTCCTGAATTCTAGTGAAGCCCATTTCTATGATTCATGGTTCAAACTACTTTTTTATCCTTCTCTTCATCATCTGTATGGGTTCTTCCCCAAAGTTTTAAGCCAGTTTTTTTCTGACTGACCCCTCATATTTTTAAACAAACATCCTGTGACTAGTTTGCTACTCTGTTAAAAAAGATCCTAATCAGCAAGTCTAAAAGACAGAAAATACTGAGATATTAGGTAAAACGGGCACACTAAATAGAAAAGTTAAACATTCGCCAACTAAACATTTCTAAACATTTCATTTTCATTTTAAGAGCTGCATGAAACCATTAATCACGTTCCTCATTAATCAAATCATGATTAAGTGATGCTGAAATGTGCAGCACTTTGCACCATGTATATGTTGCAGGCACATAGTTTCAGATTAATATTATATTTCAAAGTTTTCCCTTCAGCAGACCCAAAAGACCCCTAGAAATCTGTGCAAGGTCCCCAAGTCCAGCTAGTTTTTTTGTATCCAGCACAAACGGTTTAACTGAAAAAATAGAGAATGGAAAATAATTCGGCTCTTTACAGCACGCAGCCTAATCAGCTATATGTCAGCTCCCGTGTGCTGTGGCCCAGTCAAACTGTAGTTCCTTTGGGTACTTTTAACATTTCACTTTACTGGAAGAAAATGCTATAATTAAACTCAAGTGGTGACATAAGCTACATTATGTGTGTCTCTCATGTTGATAAGTGTTGGCTCCTTGGGAACACTGAGTCACAGTGTGTAGTATTTGACTCAGAACCACTTGACCAACGATGGGGAAAACCAAGACACCTGCGGCACTCCAGCTCACTGGTTCACTCAATGGCTAGGTGGTGTAAGCCACACACACGAAGTCTGAAAAGAATTCTTCAAACTGTTAACCAGAACTTTATTATACAAACATTTCTGTAAATTAATTTCCTCTGCCCCTGCTGACAGCTGTGTACAAACACATGGAGAGGTTGAGCCTCAAACCTGCCAAGACATCAAGCCCACATAGAAAATATTACCACGCCTGTCTGACATACTGCGACGTGAACTCACCTCAGGGCCTAGCAGACCCCAGGTGGACCCTTGTGGAAAAAGCATCCAGACAATACAGTCCAGTATCAGAAAAAGGGATATTTTTCTTCTGGATTAAGACGTACAAAATATGGTGCATCCATCAAAGACCACTTAAGAAACAATCGATTTTCCAATGTGAGGAGATCTGGGAGATGAATTCAAAATCCTGCTACTATGTCACCGCAGATTTGACAGTCGTTTGCATGAGCTTTCAAAATGGTTAGGGACAATCGAAAAAACCTGAGGAAATCAGATTTAACTTCTGTTAAACCTTTTGTTTATTTCAATAAAACAGGTTAAGAGGATCAGCAGAGACGAGCAAAGGCACCTCAAGCCATGACCACAAAATCTCTCCAGCAGGCCAATTTTGAACAGGGGGACTAATCCTAACATGCCAAGAGCACTGACCCATGCTAAATCAGTTCAGTGTTTCAAAAGACAGCACTATGGCACGGTTTTGTCATAACCTTTGTGATTGGAATGACAGACTTTATGAAAAACAAGGGATGGAGAAATGGCTTTGGTGGGATTAAGGGGGGGGGGGGGGGGGGGGCAGATTTACTGTATGCTATGTTGTAAAAGGGGAATGACCACATTGTCCCTGATCGGAGGAAGGATTCATCTTTCCATTCATGGAGTTTTCTGAAGGCCAAGGATCATGTCGCAGGCCTGGAACACCTGGGAATGTTTACAAGCCCCAAAAGGATCATAATAGACAAACTTTAAGATTAGAAAAAAAACATTCTCAACTGTTAGAGTCTGCTCAGAAGTGACACCTTACCGTTTGGACAACGGTCAAGCTCTGCTTAATTGCAATCAGTTGTTCCATCGTATGTCCCTGTAAAACTTGATATCTTCACATGGTTCTGCCACCATCTAGTGGGAACTATTGCAACTGCAGGGACTGTTGGGCCTGAAAACCCAACCTGAAGGACCTTTCCTCAACAAAACACCTGTATGTATGTAAGTCAGAAGATCTTGTCTGCACGTTTTTTGTCGTGTTCAGTGTGTGAAACCTGAGGTTCAACAGATATTTAAAGAGAAAACATCTCTGGATGATGGATGGATGAGTGGAAAGATGGAAAGGTGCACAGACTGTTTTTCTTCTTCTCTTTTCAAAAACAATCCTTTCTGCTGGGCCTGCGGGGAGAATCGGTGGAACAATCTGAATCTCAGCTGGATGCTGATGAAGTTAGAGAAAGAAACAGTCAGGAGGTGAATGACTTACAGAGAAAAACACTCGAGTGCCTGAAACTTCTCACTGCCTATCAAGAAATGTAAAGTCTGTTTCAAGTTTAAAACTTGAAGACAGTTTTGTTATTTAATCTTTAGCTTCCTCTCCTCTTTCTTGAGCAGACGGGACATTGGAAGATCACTGCTCAAAGCAAATGACCAAAAGACATCAAGAACTTCATCAGGTAAAGAAACAGGAGAAAAACGTGTCATCCTCTGAATGCTTTCTCAGGGTTCAACTGGGAGAAATGCTGTCTCCATCTGGGCCTGACAGGAAGAGCAACGACAGGACACAAGAGAGGTCAACTTTGCCAACGAAGGTCAGCGCCACTGAATCCTCCCCAGGCACCCACTGGGATGTTGGATTTTCTGTCTGTCCTGTTCTTCCCACATCCAGTAACAGCAAGGCCAGCTCCTGGCACTGGATTTTACTGGGCCACCATGAATGACACTCGTCTCCACTGCGTAACTGATGACCATCCAAAACCAGCCCTGTCACACCTGCTCTGGTTACAGCTCAAAGGAGCAGTTAGCTCCAAAGTTATCCAGCAGCTCCAGTGTCTGCTGATCAGCTTCAGGGTTTATCTACACTGGTCCTTATATGACAGAAAATCTATTCAGCAGCCTGTGCAACACATGCTCCTTTTACCAACACCGTTCTGTCAGTTTCAGCATTGTTTTGTCTTAGGCCTAAATGATCTTTGGTCAAATTACGAAGATCACCTTTTATTTTCCACTGTGCTGGTGCTTTTGACTTCATGAATCCCTCTGATCTTAAGAAAAACAATTAAAAAGAACTTTACTCTCACAGTTTTCAAATTACTCTCAATGAAAAAATTTTTAAACTCAAATTACAATTTCACAAGCACTGCTGCAACTTCCATTCCTACATCAGTGATCCCAGCTCTAACTCATAATCCCATAATTTCTTCAATCCAACCATTGACAATCAGAATTTGTATTTTTTGCTGTCACTTTAAACTTCACATGTCACCCTATTGAGGCTGGGATTGGCTCCAGGCCTCCTGTGGCACCTAATTATATAAGTGGAAGGTGGATGGATGGACGGATGGATGAACGGATGGATGATTTGCCTTTCTCCAAAACACAAGGTTAGGGTTAGCACCTGTGATGCATCTCACAGGGTTTACGGTAAGACTTGGGTCTGTCTTTTTGTTTTCCTCCTCCAACATCATAATAAATCTTCTGTTTCTTGCAAAATAGTGGACCATGCATTGATAGGAAGAAAAATATTTTCCAGAATGTTCCTCCCAAAAGGCCTGATAATAGACAAATAGTACTGAAATTGCCTAGTTCCTAGTGAAAAACTCATTTTGATTGTGTCACATTTGTAGTGCAACGGAAAAAAATTAAGATAGATTTTTCAGCCCAAAGCACATCCAGCACCAGAAAGGAGAATCATAATTTAGTCAGTAATTTAAAACAGATTTTAGGACTAATTCCAAATGGGGTTAAACCCTCCTGCCTCTACTACCTCCACATCGTTGGCAGCTAAAGATTAACTGTGAACCAAACCAGCCCTTTTAATGTCTTTTCCCTCTTTTCTTAATCTTTCTGGTTTATCCAATTATAGAGGTGTGCAAAAGGGAACTGCGTGAATATATATATAGATATATATATCTATATATATCTATATATATCTATATATATCTATATCTATATATATATATATATATATATATATATATATATATATATATATATATATATATATATATATATATATATAAACAAAACAGCAACGCATTCCCTCTAACTCCAACTATCATCTAAATCCACTCTACGAGTCCTGTCTTTGCATCTTAATCCATTCCCCACCACAGCATAGTTCCGCACTCTTGCAGCATCCAAGGCCACAGACTTGCTGAGGTATTAAATTTGCAGACAGTAATCAACAGCTGCATGCTGAAGGGTACACTATGTTGTTTTTGCTTGCTCTTGTGTGTTCCCATAAAGGTCAGTTATGATAGCAGACAGCACACAATCTTCAAGTCCACAAAAAGAGGTTTCCAAACATTAGTCCTGTGATGATGTTTAAAAAGAGGGAGGTTCTGCTACAGACACTGAAGATGAGAGATTTACAAGCTCGTGGGTTTAAAACGAGGAATAAAGCTGTGCTTTTTATGGAAAACTGTGTTTTTTTAACTTGAAGCCCCATTGGTAAGCTTCGGTTTGGGGTGTTGGTATCGGGGCGACTGTGAAGAAAGAAATCAATTTGTATTTCAGCTACTCTACATCATACTGACTTGAAGGAACCACAATGTGCAAAGTCAGACAGACAGAAGTAGATAGAGTTACAGGCGATGCACACAAGCATACATGACACACTTGTAAGAGCATAATTGCAGCTTAACCAGCTGTGGTAAAGGCGAACATTCATTTACACACAGTGGAACTCCATTTCAATGAGCTGTGCATAATTGCAGTGTATTAAAGCGTGGTCTTTGGGAATTTTTATCCACATGACATTCTGAAATGGAAAGAAAGAAATTGAGAAATCCTTCTGATGGCAGCCCTCTGCCGTTTTCTGGTTCTTCTGTGGAAAAACACATTGTTGAATAATGTCTTTCTCCTGCCTCGCTGTGGCCCTGCCAAAGTGTCACCACGTCCATTCCTATTAAGCATGAGGCGCGTGGCGTTGGCGGGACAGGGTTGAGTTTTCTGGAGCGTGCCATGCGTCTTCTGCTTAATAGCCGTTAGCTTTATGAGGGATCGGGGCTGCTTAAAATAAGACTTGGCGGTACCTGGCACGGTTTGTGTTCCTGCAATGACTGACTGCTATGAAGGAGGAGAGGAGCAGTAATAACAATGCAATGAGCAATAGGAAGAAGTCCATGCATGCATATAAACAGCGTATGGAAACAGATAAGCAAATGTGGAATATCGATGTAAACCAAGATGTAGAAGAGTTCATATCAACAAGGGCAGCATCCTTGTGAGCGCTCATCTCTCGGGCTCAGGTGTGATTTTTTTGACAGCTCAGACAGAATCAGCACTCAGCCATGTGTTCCTCATGATTCTCTAGTTTTTCCACATAAAATACTTCTGCTTATATATGTACACACATGAACAAATACATGCTATACAGATATAAATCTGTGTTTAGGTCAACCTGTCCTTACAGAGTGCTTAGATATGTGAAATCATTCTCTCCTTACTTAGTGCACGCCAAGAAAATCAACATGAGTCTACTGTATTTTTTATTTCCTATAGAAAACTCCAGTAAATAACTGGTAGGTTTTGAACTTTGCACCAGATCCTCACACTTCCCGTGTTAATATAAGCTCTTAGTTACAAGGTTATCGTATCAATCAGTATGAACTGTACGAATAATGATAAAAAGTGACAAAAGTCACTTTGTCTACACAAAAATCATTTGACCACAGAAATAGATTTGAGTAAGCCAACCAGCCAAAAATCTACAGGAATACAGGATGATACCCACCCGCCAGGTGTGTCAGCTCACCTGAACAGACCTGGAAATCAAGTTTCTGCCTAAGGTTTGACTGTGCTTCTCCCTCTTTTACTTTAGACGAGATCGGAGGTGCTCAGGGTGGTATGGCTGTAAGTTAAATAGGGGTGGCTGTAGCTCAGGAGGTAGAGCAGGTCATCTACTGCTCAGAAGGTTAGTGGTTTGATCCCTGGCTCCTCCAGTCTATATGCCGAGTATCCTTGGGCAAGTTGCTTTCTGATGCATCAATGAGAGCATGAATATTAGTAAAGAACAAAATCTGAATTGGGTGAATGTGGCATGTTGTATAGAGCGCTTTGACTACTCTGGGGAAGTAGAAAAAGGCTATATAAGAGTCAGACCATTTACTTAACACTACAAATCAATAGTGAACAGACAGGGAAGGTTTTATCCAGTTTGACCCCCCAAAAAACAAAAAGAAAATTATAAAAGACTTTTTGAGAAACTGGAATTTTTCATTCCATTTGTGTTGACATACAGTTTAGTTAAACATGTTTTTTAACCCTTTAAAGCCTGAAACATGAAATCATTTCAGGCAAATTCCTTTTTTCTTTTGAGATTATTGAACCATTTGACAAATTTGTTATAAAATGTATTCTTAATTTTTATAGTATTTGCTACATCTGGAATTTTGCTTAAAATGTATTGTGCAATTTATTTAGATTTTTCAAGGGAAAAAGTCACACTGATTATATACACTAGATGTCGATACACCATATATATCTATATATCTATATATATATATATATATATATATATATATATATAGTATAATAACACTGTAAACTCCAAATATGTCCAGATAAGATGTTAAGTAAAGTTAAGTAAAGCATGCTACACTGCAGATGTCTTTTAAGAATGTGATGATAAAAAATAATCACTAGATGGCGCAATCAGCCCACTGAAAATATAACACACAAACCCTGTATTGGAGAATGGTAGGTACCTTAGGTTTACATTGCGGCTTCAGTATCTGTATTTTTGTGTTCAGACATCAGTAATCTCATCCACTGCCTTCCACGCAGGGCCCCTTATTCCTAATGATACGAAGGGGCCACAGAGGAGACTGTTTAGCTTTTGATCCTCATATAGTTAAGGTGGCACACAAACATAAAAAATTATATATACATACATATATATATATATATATATATATATATATATATATATATATAGATAGATAGATAGATAGATAGATAGATAGATAGATAGATAGATAGATAGATAGATAGATAGATAGATATGCTAAAAAACAACAACAAAACTTTAATTTTACAGTGTTTATTTATCGGATAAAGTAAGTTAAATTTCATCGTTATTATTGTCCGGCTGGAAGCAGCAGGGGTGTCAAAATTCAGAGGCCATATCCACCCGAGGCCTTCGCGGTCTAAGTGCGCCGGGTCCTCCGAAAGCCAGGTAGGCTGAAGTGAGCGACTGTGAAATTGGACGGTCAGAATTACGTCACGAGCTCTCTCGGTGGAGATCAACTCTGCCGTCTGCTGCTTGCTATCTAAAATATAACCGGACTTTGGCGCAAATTCTCGACCATCTCACACTTCTGTTTAATCGGTTTTCTGTTTGACGTTTATTCAGTTGTGTGAAATACTCAGGAATCCTCCAGAGGGCTTAATAAAGTTTTATTGACTCTAATCATCTCAGCCAAACCGATTTACTCACGAATAAATAAAACACTGAAAAAAGCCAGACAATAACATTTTTAAGTTATCCAAGTGACTTATCATGTTTAACCTGAGTAGCGAAAACCGCGGGGGTTTGCTGCTCTCGCCGGCTCAGATATTTAAGGTTTACACACCTACATTCTCGCCTGAAAATATGTTAAAAGTTTATTTTGCGACCCAGAAAGAATAATAAGAGTAATATTAACACTAAGTAGCTGCCGCCATTGTTGGAAACTGGAATTGGCTGGACCGTGCTTTGAATTCTGGGATATGGTTTTTCAACTTTGTTGTCCGGGTGGAAAATCGGGAGAAATTCGGGAGAATGGTGGCTCCGGGAGATTTTCGGAAGGGGCACTCCCGGAGAAATCGGGACGGTTGGCATGCATGCCTTAGACCCATGCAATTCATTTTTCCCTACTTTTACAAAAAAAACAAAAAACAAACGGTTCTGCGGCTCAGACAGCGTGTAGCGGTTGCTAGGCAACAGTTTCTCGTTTTTTCTTTGAGGGTGGGCGGGGTTAAACGCAGATCAAATGACATCACAACCAGGGATCAAAGGAGTAGTCACGTCACAGGCGACGTGAATCTATATATAGAAGGCAAGGCAATGTCTAGACACACACACCGCTTGGGTTCAAACGCAGTTACTTGCTTAATAACAAACCTAGAATAAATTTTCACGAAGCAAAGAGAAATTTAAACACAATGAAAAATATAAAAGCTAGGAGTAATCTGGATAATTGTACAACTGATGACACAGTAAGTGCTGTGAAATCACTTGTGCGCCAGTTGTTCGACAACATTACAGCGGGGCAGTGGGACGAGTTTCTGTTAGGTCGCGCAGACAAGGTCACCACACAACAGCTCTCTCAATTTGTGGCAAACATGGTGACCCTGTGCTCGCAGTCGACAGCTGCAAACCAGGGGTCTTCCCAGGCCACCCCTGCACTTGACGTCTCCTCTGCCACTGCTGGCAGAAAAATAGTCAAGCGAAGGAAGACTGCACGTGGCGGTGGGTTAAAGAAAAAACTCAAAAACCCGTGGATGCGCTGTAGGCGTCAGTCAAGTTCTGTCAGCTCCGCAGACGGAGTTGAAAGCGCCATAGAAAATCCAGTCAATGTAACATCTTGTGACGTTCCTATGGATTACACCGTACAGTCAGTCATTGACGGTGTGATTTTTCAGGCCGAAAAAGCAGCACATCTCTCTGCTGAAAATTACAAGAAAGAAATGTTTGACAAACTCTGGCCTGAGCTGGAGTCTAAAGATGTAGAAATCGCAGAAAATGTGGAAACTGTCATTTTCTCTGACATCTGTAAGGAGCTGGCTATTCCAGAGCATGCGGTTTTCTCCACCATGGTTTTAGACGAAAAACACCAAGAAACGATCATTTCTACATTCAAAAAACACCTGGTTCCATCTTCTGAATATACATCTAGTTCTGTAAAAGCTCCAACCCCACAGAAATCCCCTGTTAAACATGAAAGCGTGCCGGCTGAAAACAACTCTGAGGATCAAATATGGCTGAGCAAACTTATTCAAACTGTGTTTTCAGAGTTTGCTAAAATATCAGTGTCCCCCTCTTCCGATTCTCTGCATGAACGTTTGTTGGAGGAGGTCTGGGCTGAAATCCAGAACATTAAAGTGCCTTTAGGCCCAGAAGTGCTGGAAAAGGTTGCCAAGGACATTTTCAGTGATCTAAATGAAAAATTAACTGCTTTAGATGAATCACTGAGTGACACCACAGTTTTTTGTGTGTTCAAACAACACCTATTGGCATTAACAGACACGTGTGAAGTTGAATCACGTGAAAAAGAAGAAAAATACAGACTTTCTGTGGAACTCTGTAATGGGGATGTGATTAGGTGTGCTTTTGATAAGGCAGGCATTTTCATGCCCCCAGACATGATTGAAGCCATCCAAAACAGATTTACCACTGTAGTCTGGAAAGAACTCAAAGAAGAATGTGTTAAAGTTCCATTGGAGAACTTTAAAAACCTCAGCAAGCTGGTTTACAAATCTCTTTGCAAAAAGTATAAAACGCCTGAGAACGTTCTCCTGTTCATGCAGTTACAGTACCCAATAGTTGAGGAAACAATCGTGGACGTGTTCAAAAACCAAATAGCAAAATTATCTAAGAAACCGGGTTCCATCCGCCAATTTTTAGCATCTGCACGCAATTTTTTTTGCCGGAGCAAAAGACACAATAAGGTTTCTGTAATGTAGGGAAATCAACTGAAAACATTTCTTAAAAACTAATTGGAGCCATTTTTAAAATCATAATGGCTCTTTAATTAATTGGATCATTTATGAAACTCCGCGGACCGGTCGCGACAGATGGCCGTCCCCTCACTGAGCCTGGTTCTGTCGGAGGTTTCTTTCTCTTAAAAGAAAGTTTTTCCTCCCCACTGTCGCCGAGTGCTTGCTCAGAGGGGTGTGTCTGCTGGGGTTTTCTTTTTAACACTGGAAGGTACCAAACCTTACAGTAATACATTGTAAGGTTTCCTTACAGTGTATTACTGTAAGGAAACCTTACAGTGTGAAAAGACCATCATTTACTTTCCCTTACAGATTGAAGTGAACTGAATTGAACCGAAAACACAACTAATTCAGCGCTTCAAGTTAATGTCAATAAAAATGTTTACATTTCATGCCCTGATTTCTGTTTGATTTCATTGTCTGTGAGTTGAACAAATTCATTCTTACCAACTTCGTGTTTCATTTAAACGTGTAACCTATTTTTAAACCTTTCAAAAATCTGAACATGGCAGAATACCGTTTAATAAAGCAGAATGTGATATTTTGTATCTGACTTATTTCAAAACATACATTGATTTATGTGTGGAAGAAGACAATGTAGCATTTTTTAAAGGAGAGAAAAGAAAAGGCAAATTCCTTTTTTCTTTTGAGATTATTGAACCATTTGACAAATTTGTTATAAAATGTATTCTTAATTTTTATAGTATTTGCTACATCTGGAATTTTGCTTAAAATGTATTGTGCAATTTATTTAGATTTTTCAAGGGAAAAAGTCACACTGATTATATACACTAGATGTCGATACACCATATCTATCTATCTATCTATCTATCTATCTATCTATCTATCTATCTATCTATCTATCTATCTATCTATCTATCTATCTATCTATCTATCTATCTATCTATATATATATATATATATAGATATATATATATAGATATAGATATATATATATATAGATATAGATATATATATAGTATAATAACACTGTAAACTCCAAATATGTCCAGATAAGATGTTAAGTAAAGTTAAGTAAAGCATGCTACACTGCAGATGTCTTTTAAGAATGTGATGATAAAAAATAATCACTAGATGGCGCAATCAGCCCACTGAAAATATAACACACAAACCCTGTATTGGAGAATGGTAGGTACCTTAGGTTTACATTGCGGCTTCAGTATCTGTATTTTTGTGTTCAGACATCAGTAATCTCATCCACTGCCTTCCACGCAGGGCCCCTTATTCCTAATGATACGAAGGGGCCACAGAGGAGACTGTTTAGCTTTTGATCCTCATATAGTTAAGGTGGCACACAAACATAAAAAATATATATATATATATATATATATATATATATATATATATATATATATATATATATATATATATATATATATAGATAGATAGATAGATAGATAGATAGATAGATATGCTAAAAAACAACAACAAAACTTTAATTTTACAGTGTTTATTTATCGGATAAAGTAAGTTAAATTTCATCGTTATTATTGTCCGGCTGGAAGCAGCAGGGGTGTCAAAATTCAGAGGCCATATCCACCCGAGGCCTTCGCGGTCTAAGTGCGCCGGGTCCTCCGAAAGCCAGGTAGGCTGAAGTGAGCGACTGTGAAATTGGACGGTCAGAATTACGTCACGAGCTCTCTCGGTGGAGATCAACTCTGCCGTCTGCTGCTTGCTATCTAAAATATAACCGGACTTTGGCGCAAATTCTCGACCATCTCACACTTCTGTTTAATCGGTTTTCTGTTTGACGTTTATTCAGTTGTGTGAAATACTCAGGAATCCTCCAGAGGGCTTAATAAAGTTTTATTGACTCTAATCATCTCAGCCAAACCGATTTACTCACGAATAAATAAAACACTGAAAAAAGCCAGACAATAACATTTTTAAGTTATCCAAGTGACTTATCATATTTAACCTGAGTAGCGAAAACCGCGGGGGTTTGCTGCTCTCGCCGGCTCAGATATTTAAGGTTTACACACCTACATTCTCGCCTGAAAATATGTTAAAAGTTTATTTTGCGACCCAGAAAGAATAATAAGAGTAATATTAACACTAAGTAGCTGCCGCCATTGTTGGAAACTGGAATTGGCTGGACCGTGCTTTGAATTCTGGGATATGGTTTTTCAACTTTGTTGTCCGGGTGGAAAATCGGGAGAAATTCGGGAGAATGGTGGCTCCGGGAGATTTTCGGAAGGGGCACTCCCGGAGAAATCGGGACGGTTGGCATGCATGCCTTAGACCCATGCAATTCATTTTTCCCTACTTTTACAAAAAAAACAAAAAACAAACAAACAAACGGTTCTGCGGCTCAGACAGCGTGTAGCGGTTGCTAGGCAACAGTTTCTCGTTTTTTCTTTGAGGGTGGGCGGGGTTAAACGCAGATCAAATGACATCACAACCAGGGATCAAAGGAGTAGTCACGTCACAGGCGACGTGAATCTATATATAGAAGGCAAGGCAATGTCTAGACACACACACCGCTTGGGTTCAAACGCAGTTACTTGCTTAATAACAAACCTAGAATAAATTTTCACGAAGCAAAGAGAAATTTAAACACAATGAAAAATATAAAAGCTAGGAGTAATCTGGATAATTGTACAACTGATGACACAGTAAGTGCTGTGAAATCACTTGTGCGCCAGTTGTTCGACAACATTACAGCGGGGCAGTGGGACGAGTTTCTGTTAGGTCGCGCAGACAAGGTCACCACACAACAGCTCTCTCAATTTGTGGCAAACATGGTGACCCTGTGCTCGCAGTCGACAGCTGCAAACCAGGGGTCTTCCCAGGCCACCCCTGCACTTGACGTCTCCTCTGCCACTGCTGGCAGAAAAATAGTCAAGCGAAGGAAGACTGCACGTGGCGGTGGGTTAAAGAAAAAACTCAAAAACCCGTGGATGCGCTGTAGGCGTCAGTCAAGTTCTGTCAGCTCCGCAGACGGAGTTGAAAGCGCCATAGAAAATCCAGTCAATGTAACATCTTGTGACGTTCCTATGGATTACACCGTACAGTCAGTCATTGACGGTGTGATTTTTCAGGCCGAAAAAGCAGCACATCTCTCTGCTGAAAATTACAAGAAAGAAATGTTTGACAAACTCTGGCCTGAGCTGGAGTCTAAAGATGTAGAAATCGCAGAAAATGTGGAAACGGTCATTTTCTCTGACATCTGTAAGGAGCTGGCTATTCCAGAGCATGCTGTTTTCTCCACCATGGTTTTAGACGAAAAACACCAAGAAACGATCATTTCTACATTCAAAAAACACCTGGTTCCATCTTCTGAATATACATCTAGTTCTGTAAAGGCTCCAACCCCACAGAAATCCCCTGTTAAACATGAAAGCATGCCGGCTGAAAACAACTCTGAGGATCAAATATGGCTGAGCAAACTTATTCAAACTGTGTTTTCAGAGTTTGCTAAAATATCAGTGTCCCCCTCTTCCGATTCTCTGCATGAACGTTTGTTGGAGGAGGTCTGGGCTGAAATCCAGAACATTAAAGTGCCTTTAGGCCCAGAAGTGCTGGAAAAGGTTGCCAAGGACATTTTCAGTGATCTAAATGAAAAATTAACTGCTTTAGATGAATCACTGAGTGACACCACAGTTTTTTGTGTGTTCAAACAACACCTATTGGCATTAACAGACACGTGTGAAGTTGAATCACGTGAGAAAGAAGAAAAATACAGACTTTCTGTGGAACTCTGTAATGGGGACGTGATTAGGTGTGCTTTTGATAAGGCAGGCATTTTCATGCCCCCAGACATGATTGAAGCCATCCAAAACAGATTTACCACTGTAGTCTGGAAAGAACTCAAAGAAGAATGTGTTAAAGTTCCATTGGAGAACTTTAAAAACCTCAGCAAGCTGGTTTACAAATCTCTTTGCAAAAAGTATAAAACGCCTGAGAACGTTCTCCTGTTCATGCAGTTACAGTACCCAATAGTTGAGGAAACAATCGTGGACGTGTTCAAAAACCAAATAGCAAAATTATCTAAGAAACCGGGTTCCATCCGCCAATTTTTAGCATCTGCACGCAATTTTTTTTGCCGGAGCAAAAGACACAATAAGGTTTCTGTAATGTAGGGAAATCAACTGAAAACATTTCTTAAAAACTAATTGGAGCCATTTTTAAAATCATAATGGCTCTTTAATTAATTGGATCATTTATGAAACTCCGCGGACCGGTCGCGACAGATGGCCGTCCCCTCACTGAGCCTGGTTCTGTCGGAGGTTTCTTTCTCTTAAAAGAAAGTTTTTCCTCCCCACTGTCGCCGAGTGCTTGCTCAGAGGGGTGTGTCTGCTGGGGTTTTCTTTTTAACACTGGAAGGTACCAAACCTTACAGTAATACATTGTAAGGTTTCCTTACAGTGTATTACTGTAAGGAAACCTTACAGTGTGAAAAGACCATCATTTACTTTCCCTTACAGATTGAAGTGAACTGAATTGAACCGAAAACACAACTAATTCAGCGCTTCAAGTTAATGTCAATAAAAATGTTTACATTTCATGCCCTGATTTCTGTTTGATTTCATTGTCTGTGAGTTGAACAAATTCATTCTTACCAACTTCGTGTTTCATTTAAACGTGTAACCTATTTTTAAACCTTTCAAAAATCTGAACATGGCAGAATACCGTTTAATAAAGCAGAATGTGATATTTTGTATCTGACTTATTTCAAAACATACATTGATTTATGTGTGGAAGAAGACAATGTAGCATTTTTTAAAGGAGAGAAAAGAAAAGGCAAATTCCTTTTTTCTTTTGAGATTATTGAACCATTTGACAAATTTGTTATAAAATGTATTCTTAATTTTTATAGTATTTGCTACATCTGGAATTTTGCTTAAAATGTATTGTGCAATTTATTTAGATTTTTCAAGGGAAAAAGTCACACTGATTATATACACTAGATGTCGATACACCATATCTATCTATCTATCTATCTATCTATCTATCTATCTATCTATCTATCTATCTATCTATCTATCTATCTATCTATCTATCTATCTATCTATCTATCTATCTATCTATATATATATATATATATATATATATAGATATATATATATAGATATAGATATATATATATATAGATATAGATATATAGATATATATATATAGTATAATAACACTGTAAACTCCAAATATGTCCAGATAAGATGTTAAGTAAAGTTAAGTAAAGCATGCTACACTGCAGATGTCTTTTAAGAATGTGATGATAAAAAATAATCACTAGATGGCGCAATCAGCCCACTGAAAATATAACACACAAACCCTGTATTGGAGAATGGTAGGTACCTTAGGTTTACATTGCGGCTTCAGTATCTGTATTTTTGTGTTCAGACATCAGTAATCTCATCCACTGCCTTCCACGCAGGGCCCCTTATTCCTAATGATACGAAGGGGCCACAGAGGAGACTGTTTAGCTTTTGATCCTCATATAGTTAAGGTGGCACACAAACATAAAAAATTATATATATATATATATATATATATATATATATATATATATATATATATATATAGATAGATAGATAGATAGATAGATAGATAGATAGATAGATAGATAGATAGATAGATAGATAGATAGATAGATAGATAGATAGATAGATAGATATGCTAAAAAACAACAACAAAACTTTAATTTTACAGTGTTTATTTATCGGATAAAGTAAGTTAAATTTCATCGTTATTATTGTCCGGCTGGAAGCAGCAGGGGTGTCAAAATTCAGAGGCCATATCCACCCGAGGCCTTCGCGGTCTAAGTGCGCCGGGTCCTCCGAAAGCCAGGTAGGCTGAAGTGAGCGACTGTGAAATTGGACGGTCAGAATTACGTCACGAGCTCTCTCGGTGGAGATCAACTCTGCCGTCTGCTGCTTGCTATCTAAAATATAACCGGACTTTGGCGCAAATTCTCGACCATCTCACACTTCTGTTTAATCGGTTTTCTGTTTGACGTTTATTCAGTTGTGTGAAATACTCAGGAATCCTCCAGAGGGCTTAATAAAGTTTTATTGACTCTAATCATCTCAGCCAAACCGATTTACTCACGAATAAATAAAACACTGAAAAAAGCCAGACAATAACATTTTTAAGTTATCCAAGTGACTTATCATGTTTAACCTGAGTAGCGAAAACCGCGGGGGTTTGCTGCTCTCGCCGGCTCAGATATTTAAGGTTTACACACCTACATTCTCGCCTGAAAATATGTTAAAAGTTTATTTTGCGACCCAGAAAGAATAATAAGAGTAATATTAACACTAAGTAGCTGCCGCCATTGTTGGAAACTGGAATTGGCTGGACCGTGCTTTGAATTCTGGGATATGGTTTTTCAACTTTGTTGTCCGGGTGGAAAATCGGGAGAAATTCGGGAGAATGGTGGCTCCGGGAGATTTTCGGAAGGGGCACTCCCGGAGAAATCGGGACGGTTGGCATGCATGCCTTAGACCCATGCAATTCATTTTTCCCTACTTTTACAAAAAAAACAAAAAACAAACAAACAAACGGTTCTGCGGCTCAGACAGCGTGTAGCGGTTGCTAGGCAACAGTTTCTCGTTTTTTCTTTGAGGGTGGGCGGGGTTAAACGCAGATCAAATGACATCACAACCAGGGATCAAAGGAGTAGTCACGTCACAGGCGACGTGAATCTATATATAGAAGGCAAGGCAATGTCTAGACACACACACCGCTTGGGTTCAAACGCAGTTACTTGCTTATTAACAAACCTAGAATAAATTTTCACGAAGCAAAGAGAAATTTAAACACAATGAAAAATATAAAAGCTAGGAGTAATCTGGATAATTGTACAACTGATGACACAGTAAGTGCTGTGAAATCACTTGTGCGCCAGTTGTTCGACAACATTACAGCGGGGCAGTGGGACGAGTTTCTGTTAGGTCGCGCAGACAAGGTCACCACACAACAGCTCTCTCAATTTGTGGCAAACATGGTGACCCTGTGCTCGCAGTCGACAGCTGCAAACCAGGGGTCTTCCCAGGCCACCCCTGCACTTGACGTCTCCTCTGCCACTGCTGGCAGAAAACTAGTCAAGCGAAGGAAGACTGCACGTGGCGGTGGGTTAAAGAAAAAACTCAAAAACCCGTGGATGCGCTGTAGGCGTCAGTCAAGTTCTGTCAGCTCCGCAGACGGAGTTGAAAGCGCCATAGAAAATCCAGTCAATGTAACATCTTGTGACGTTCCTATGGATTACACCGTACAGTCAGTCATTGACGGTGTGATTTTTCAGGCCGAAAAAGCAGCACATCTCTCTGCTGAAAATTACAAGAAAGAAATGTTTGACAAACTCTGGCCTGAGCTGGAGTCTAAAGATGTAGAAATCGCAGAAAATGTGGAAACGGTCATTTTCTCTGACATCTGTAAGGAGCTGGCTATTCCAGAGCATGCTGTTTTCTCCACCATGGTTTTAGACGAAAAACACCAAGAAACGATCATTTCTACATTCAAAAAACACCTGGTTCCATCTTCTGAATATACATCTAGTTCTGTAAAGGCTCCAACCCCACAGAAATCCCCTGTTAAACATGAAAGCATGCCGGCTGAAAACAACTCTGAGGATCAAATATGGCTGAGCAAACTTATTCAAACTGTGTTTTCAGAGTTTGCTAAAATATCAGTGTCCCCCTCTTCCGATTCTCTGCATGAACGTTTGTTGGAGGAGGTCTGGGCTGAAATCCAGAACATTAAAGTGCCTTTAGGCCCAGAAGTGCTGGAAAAGGTTGCCAAGGACATTTTCAGTGATCTAAATGAAAAATTAACTGCTTTAGATGAATCACTGAGTGACACCACAGTTTTTTGTGTGTTCAAACAACACCTATTGGCATTAACAGACACGTGTGAAGTTGAATCACGTGAAAAAGAAGAAAAATACAGACTTTCTGTGGAACTCTGTAATGGGGATGTGATTAGGTGTGCTTTTGATAAGGCAGGCATTTTCATGCCCCCAGACATGATTGAAGCCATCCAAAACAGATTTACCACTGTAGTCTGGAAAGAACTCAAAGAAGAATGTGTTAAAGTTCCATTGGAGAACTTTAAAAACCTCAGCAAGCTGGTTTACAAATCTCTTTGCAAAAAGTATAAAACGCCTGAGAACGTTCTCCTGTTCATGCAGTTACAGTACCCAATAGTTGAGGAAACAATCGTGGACGTGTTCAAAAACCAAATAGCAAAATTATCTAAGAAACCGGGTTCCATCCGCCAATTTTTAGCATCTGCACGCAATTTTTTTTGCCGGAGCAAAAGACACAATAAGGTTTCTGTAATGTAGGGAAATCAACTGAAAACATTTCTTAAAAACTAATTGGAGCCATTTTTAAAATCATAATGGCTCTTTAATTAATTGGATCATTTATGAAACTCCGCGGACCGGTCGCGACAGATGGCCGTCCCCTCACTGAGCCTGGTTCTGTCGGAGGTTTCTTTCTCTTAAAAGAAAGTTTTTCCTCCCCACTGTCGCCGAGTGCTTGCTCAGAGGGGTGTGTCTGCTGGGGTTTTCTTTTTAACACTGGAAGGTACCAAACCTTACAGTAATACATTGTAAGGTTTCCTTACAGTGTATTACTGTAAGGAAACCTTACAGTGTGAAAAGACCATCATTTACTTTCCCTTACAGATTGAAGTGAACTGAATTGAACCGAAAACACAACTAATTCAGCGCTTCAAGTTAATGTCAATAAAAATGTTTACATTTCATGCCCTGATTTCTGTTTGATTTCATTGTCTGTGAGTTGAACAAATTCATTCTTACCAACTTCGTGTTTCATTTAAACGTGTAACCTATTTTTAAACCTTTCAAAAATCTGAACATGGCAGAATACCGTTTAATAAAGCAGAATGTGATATTTTGTATCTGACTTATTTCAAAACATACATTGATTTATGTGTGGAAGAAGACAATGTAGCATTTTTTAAAGGAGAGAAAAGAAAAGGCAAATTCCTTTTTTCTTTTGAGATTATTGAACCATTTGACAAATTTGTTATAAAATGTATTCTTAATTTTTATAGTATTTGCTACATCTGGAATTTTGCTTAAAATGTATTGTGCAATTTATTTAGATTTTTCAAGGGAAAAAGTCACACTGATTATATACACTAGATGTCGATACACCATATGTATCTATCTATCTATCTATCTATCTATCTATCTATCTATCTATCTATCTATCTATCTATCTATCTATCTATCTATCTATCTATCTATATATATATATATATATATATATATATATAGATATATATATATAGATATAGATATATATATATATAGATATAGATATATAGATATATATATATAGTATAATAACACTGTAAACTCCAAATATGTCCAGATAAGATGTTAAGTAAAGTTAAGTAAAGCATGCTACACTGCAGATGTCTTTTAAGAATGTGATGATAAAAAATAATCACTAGATGGCGCAATCAGCCCACTGAAAATATAACACACAAACCCTGTATTGGAGAATGGTAGGTACCTTAGGTTTACATTGCGGCTTCAGTATCTGTATTTTTGTGTTCAGACATCAGTAATCTCATCCACTGCCTTCCACGCAGGGCCCCTTATTCCTAATGATACGAAGGGGCCACAGAGGAGACTGTTTAGCTTTTGATCCTCATATAGTTAAGGTGGCACACAAACATAAAAAATTATATATATATATATATATATATATATATATATATATATATATATATATATATATATATATATATATATATATATATATAGATAGATAGATAGATAGATAGATAGATAGATAGATAGATAGATAGATAGATAGATAGATAGATAGATAGATAGATAGATAGATATGCTAAAAAACAACAACAAAACTTTAATTTTACAGTGTTTATTTATCGGATAAAGTAAGTTAAATTTCATCGTTATTATTGTCCGGCTGGAAGCAGCAGGGGTGTCAAAATTCAGAGGCCATATCCACCCGAGGCCTTCGCGGTCTAAGTGCGCCGGGTCCTCCGAAAGCCAGGTAGGCTGAAGTGAGCGACTGTGAAATTGGACGGTCAGAATTACGTCACGAGCTCTCTCGGTGGAGATCAACTCTGCCGTCTGCTGCTTGCTATCTAAAATATAACCGGACTTTGGCGCAAATTCTCGACCATCTCACACTTCTGTTTAATCGGTTTTCTGTTTGACGTTTATTCAGTTGTGTGAAATACTCAGGAATCCTCCAGAGGGCTTAATAAAGTTTTATTGACTCTAATCATCTCAGCCAAACCGATTTACTCACGAATAAATAAAACACTGAAAAAAGCCAGACAATAACATTTTTAAGTTATCCAAGTGACTTATCATGTTTAACCTGAGTAGCGAAAACCGCGGGGGTTTGCTGCTCTCGCCGGCTCAGATATTTAAGGTTTACACACCTACATTCTCGCCTGAAAATATGTTAAAAGTTTATTTTGCGACCCAGAAAGAATAATAAGAGTAATATTAACACTAAGTAGCTGCCGCCATTGTTGGAAACTGGAATTGGCTGGACCGTGCTTTGAATTCTGGGATATGGTTTTTCAACTTTGTTGTCCGGGTGGAAAATCGGGAGAAATTCGGGAGAATGGTGGCTCCGGGAGATTTTCGGAAGGGGCACTCCCGGAGAAATCGGGACGGTTGGCATGCATGCCTTAGACCCATGCAATTCATTTTTCCCTACTTTTACAAAAAAAACAAAAAACAAACAAACAAACGGTTCTGCGGCTCAGACAGCGTGTAGCGGTTGCTAGGCAACAGTTTCTCGTTTTTTCTTTGAGGGTGGGCGGGGTTAAACGCAGATCAAATGACATCACAACCAGGGATCAAAGGAGTAGTCACGTCACAGGCGACGTGAATCTATATATAGAAGGCAAGGCAATGTCTAGACACACACACCGCTTGGGTTCAAACGCAGTTACTTGCTTAATAACAAACCTAGAATAAATTTTCACGAAGCAAAGAGAAATTTAAACACAATGAAAAATATAAAAGCTAGGAGTAATCTGGATAATTGTACAACTGATGACACAGTAAGTGCTGTGAAATCACTTGTGCGCCAGTTGTTCGACAACATTACAGCGGGGCAGTGGGACGAGTTTCTGTTAGGTCGCGCAGACAAGGTCACCACACAACAGCTCTCTCAATTTGTGGCAAACATGGTGACCCTGTGCTCGCAGTCGACAGCTGCAAACCAGGGGTCTTCCCAGGCCACCCCTGCACTTGACGTCTCCTCTGCCACTGCTGGCAGAAAACTAGTCAAGCGAAGGAAGACTGCACGTGGCGGTGGGTTAAAGAAAAAACTCAAAAACCCGTGGATGCGCTGTAGGCGTCAGTCAAGTTCTGTCAGCTCCGCAGACGGAGTTGAAAGCGCCATAGAAAATCCAGTCAATGTAACATCTTGTGACGTTCCTATGGATTACACCGTACAGTCAGTCATTGACGGTGTGATTTTTCAGGCCGAAAAAGCAGCACATCTCTCTGCTGAAAATTACAAGAAAGAAATGTTTGACAAACTCTGGCCTGAGCTGGAGTCTAAAGATGTAGAAATCGCAGAAAATGTGGAAACGGTCATTTTCTCTGACATCTGTAAGGAGCTGGCTATTCCAGAGCATGCTGTTTTCTCCACCATGGTTTTAGACGAAAAACACCAAGAAACGATCATTTCTACATTCAAAAAACACCTGGTTCCATCTTCTGAATATACATCTAGTTCTGTAAAGGCTCCAACCCCACAGAAATCCCCTGTTAAACATGAAAGCATGCCGGCTGAAAACAACTCTGAGGATCAAATATGGCTGAGCAAACTTATTCAAACTGTGTTTTCAGAGTTTGCTAAAATATCAGTGTCCCCCTCTTCCGATTCTCTGCATGAACGTTTGTTGGAGGAGGTCTGGGCTGAAATCCAGAACATTAAAGTGCCTTTAGGCCCAGAAGTGCTGGAAAAGGTTGCCAAGGACATTTTCAGTGATCTAAATGAAAAATTAACTGCTTTAGATGAATCACTGAGTGACACCACAGTTTTTTGTGTGTTCAAACAACACCTATTGGCATTAACAGACACGTGTGAAGTTGAATCACGTGAAAAAGAAGAAAAATACAGACTTTCTGTGGAACTCTGTAATGGGGATGTGATTAGGTGTGCTTTTGATAAGGCAGGCATTTTCATGCCCCCAGACATGATTGAAGCCATCCAAAACAGATTTACCACTGTAGTCTGGAAAGAACTCAAAGAAGAATGTGTTAAAGTTCCATTGGAGAACTTTAAAAACCTCAGCAAGCTGGTTTACAAATCTCTTTGCAAAAAGTATAAAACGCCTGAGAACGTTCTCCTGTTCATGCAGTTACAGTACCCAATAGTTGAGGAAACAATCGTGGACGTGTTCAAAAACCAAATAGCAAAATTATCTAAGAAACCGGGTTCCATCCGCCAATTTTTAGCATCTGCACGCAATTTTTTTTGCCGGAGCAAAAGACACAATAAGGTTTCTGTAATGTAGGGAAATCAACTGAAAACATTTCTTAAAAACTAATTGGAGCCATTTTTAAAATCATAATGGCTCTTTAATTAATTGGATCATTTATGAAACTCCGCGGACCGGTCGCGACAGATGGCCGTCCCCTCACTGAGCCTGGTTCTGTCGGAGGTTTCTTTCTCTTAAAAGAAAGTTTTTCCTCCCCACTGTCGCCGAGTGCTTGCTCAGAGGGGTGTGTCTGCTGGGGTTTTCTTTTTAACACTGGAAGGTACCAAACCTTACAGTAATACATTGTAAGGTTTCCTTACAGTGTATTACTGTAAGGAAACCTTACAGTGTGAAAAGACCATCATTTACTTTCCCTTACAGATTGAAGTGAACTGAATTGAACCGAAAACACAACTAATTCAGCGCTTCAAGTTAATGTCAATAAAAATGTTTACATTTCATGCCCTGATTTCTGTTTGATTTCATTGTCTGTGAGTTGAACAAATTCATTCTTACCAACTTCGTGTTTCATTTAAACGTGTAACCTATTTTTAAACCTTTCAAAAATCTGAACATGGCAGAATACCGTTTAATAAAGCAGAATGTGATATTTTGTATCTGACTTATTTCAAAACATACATTGATTTATGTGTGGAAGAAGACAATGTAGCATTTTTTAAAGGAGAGAAAAGAAAAGGCAAATTCCTTTTTTCTTTTGAGATTATTGAACCATTTGACAAATTTGTTATAAAATGTATTCTTAATTTTTATAGTATTTGCTACATCTGGAATTTTGCTTAAAATGTATTGTGCAATTTATTTAGATTTTTCAAGGGAAAAAGTCACACTGATTATATACACTAGATGTCGATACACCATATCTATCTATCTATCTATCTATCTATCTATCTATCTATCTATCTATCTATCTATCTATCTATCTATCTATCTATCTATCTATCTATCTATCTATCTATCTATCTATCTATCTATCTATCTATCTATCTATCTATATATATATATATATATATATATATATATATATATAGATATATATATATAGATATAGATATATATATATATAGATATAGATATATAGATATATATATATAGTATAATAACACTGTAAACTCCAAATATGTCCAGATAAGATGTTAAGTAAAGTTAAGTAAAGCATGCTACACTGCAGATGTCTTTTAAGAATGTGATGATAAAAAATAATCACTAGATGGCGCAATCAGCCCACTGAAAATATAACACACAAACCCTGTATTGGAGAATGGTAGGTACCTTAGGTTTACATTGCGGCTTCAGTATCTGTATTTTTGTGTTCAGACATCAGTAATCTCATCCACTGCCTTCCACGCAGGGCCCCTTATTCCTAATGATACGAAGGGGCCACAGAGGAGACTGTTTAGCTTTTGATCCTCATATAGTTAAGGTGGCACACAAACATAAAAAATTATATATATATATATATATATATATATATATATATATATAGATAGATAGATAGATAGATAGATAGATAGATAGATAGATAGATAGATAGATAGATAGATAGATAGATAGATAGATAGATATGCTAAAAAACAACAACAAAACTTTAATTTTACAGTGTTTATTTATCGGATAAAGTAAGTTAAATTTCATCGTTATTATTGTCCGGCTGGAAGCAGCAGGGGTGTCAAAATTCAGAGGCCATATCCACCCGAGGCCTTCGCGGTCTAAGTGCGCCGGGTCCTCCGAAAGCCAGGTAGGCTGAAGTGAGCGACTGTGAAATTGGACGGTCAGAATTACGTCACGAGCTCTCTCGGTGGAGATCAACTCTGCCGTCTGCTGCTTGCTATCTAAAATATAACCGGACTTTGGCGCAAATTCTCGACCATCTCACACTTCTGTTTAATCGGTTTTCTGTTTGACGTTTATTCAGTTGTGTGAAATACTCAGGAATCCTCCAGAGGGCTTAATAAAGTTTTATTGACTCTAATCATCTCAGCCAAACCGATTTACTCACGAATAAATAAAACACTGAAAAAAGCCAGACAATAACATTTTTAAGTTATCCAAGTGACTTATCATGTTTAACCTGAGTAGCGAAAACCGCGGGGGTTTGCTGCTCTCGCCGGCTCAGATATTTAAGGTTTACACACCTACATTCTCGCCTGAAAATATGTTAAAAGTTTATTTTGCGACCCAGAAAGAATAATAAGAGTAATATTAACACTAAGTAGCTGCCGCCATTGTTGGAAACTGGAATTGGCTGGACCGTGCTTTGAATTCTGGGATATGGTTTTTCAACTTTGTTGTCCGGGTGGAAAATCGGGAGAAATTCGGGAGAATGGTGGCTCCGGGAGATTTTCGGAAGGGGCACTCCCGGAGAAATCGGGACGGTTGGCATGCATGCCTTAGACCCATGCAATTCATTTTTCCCTACTTTTACAAAAAAAACAAAAAACAAACAAACAAACGGTTCTGCGGCTCAGACAGCGTGTAGCGGTTGCTAGGCAACAGTTTCTCGTTTTTTCTTTGAGGGTGGGCGGGGTTAAACGCAGATCAAATGACATCACAACCAGGGATCAAAGGAGTAGTCACGTCACAGGCGACGTGAATCTATATATAGAAGGCAAGGCAATGTCTAGACACACACACCGCTTGGGTTCAAACGCAGTTACTTGCTTATTAACAAACCTAGAATAAATTTTCACGAAGCAAAGAGAAATTTAAACACAATGAAAAATATAAAAGCTAGGAGTAATCTGGATAATTGTACAACTGATGACACAGTAAGTGCTGTGAAATCACTTGTGCGCCAGTTGTTCGACAACATTACAGCGGGGCAGTGGGACGAGTTTCTGTTAGGTCGCGCAGACAAGGTCACCACACAACAGCTCTCTCAATTTGTGGCAAACATGGTGACCCTGTGCTCGCAGTCGACAGCTGCAAACCAGGGGTCTTCCCAGGCCACCCCTGCACTTGACGTCTCCTCTGCCACTGCTGGCAGAAAACTAGTCAAGCGAAGGAAGACTGCACGTGGCGGTGGGTTAAAGAAAAAACTCAAAAACCCGTGGATGCGCTGTAGGCGTCAGTCAAGTTCTGTCAGCTCCGCAGACGGAGTTGAAAGCGCCATAGAAAATCCAGTCAATGTAACATCTTGTGACGTTCCTATGGATTACACCGTACAGTCAGTCATTGACGGTGTGATTTTTCAGGCCGAAAAAGCAGCACATCTCTCTGCTGAAAATTACAAGAAAGAAATGTTTGACAAACTCTGGCCTGAGCTGGAGTCTAAAGATGTAGAAATCGCAGAAAATGTGGAAACGGTCATTTTCTCTGACATCTGTAAGGAGCTGGCTATTCCAGAGCATGCTGTTTTCTCCACCATGGTTTTAGACGAAAAACACCAAGAAACGATCATTTCTACATTCAAAAAACACCTGGTTCCATCTTCTGAATATACATCTAGTTCTGTAAAGGCTCCAACCCCACAGAAATCCCCTGTTAAACATGAAAGCATGCCGGCTGAAAACAACTCTGAGGATCAAATATGGCTGAGCAAACTTATTCAAACTGTGTTTTCAGAGTTTGCTAAAATATCAGTGTCCCCCTCTTCCGATTCTCTGCATGAACGTTTGTTGGAGGAGGTCTGGGCTGAAATCCAGAACATTAAAGTGCCTTTAGGCCCAGAAGTGCTGGAAAAGGTTGCCAAGGACATTTTCAGTGATCTAAATGAAAAATTAACTGCTTTAGATGAATCACTGAGTGACACCACAGTTTTTTGTGTGTTCAAACAACACCTATTGGCATTAACAGACACGTGTGAAGTTGAATCACGTGAAAAAGAAGAAAAATACAGACTTTCTGTGGAACTCTGTAATGGGGATGTGATTAGGTGTGCTTTTGATAAGGCAGGCATTTTCATGCCCCCAGACATGATTGAAGCCATCCAAAACAGATTTACCACTGTAGTCTGGAAAGAACTCAAAGAAGAATGTGTTAAAGTTCCATTGGAGAACTTTAAAAACCTCAGCAAGCTGGTTTACAAATCTCTTTGCAAAAAGTATAAAACGCCTGAGAACGTTCTCCTGTTCATGCAGTTACAGTACCCAATAGTTGAGGAAACAATCGTGGACGTGTTCAAAAACCAAATAGCAAAATTATCTAAGAAACCGGGTTCCATCCGCCAATTTTTAGCATCTGCACGCAATTTTTTTTGCCGGAGCAAAAGACACAATAAGGTTTCTGTAATGTAGGGAAATCAACTGAAAACATTTCTTAAAAACTAATTGGAGCCATTTTTAAAATCATAATGGCTCTTTAATTAATTGGATCATTTATGAAACTCCGCGGACCGGTCGCGACAGATGGCCGTCCCCTCACTGAGCCTGGTTCTGTCGGAGGTTTCTTTCTCTTAAAAGAAAGTTTTTCCTCCCCACTGTCGCCGAGTGCTTGCTCAGAGGGGTGTGTCTGCTGGGGTTTTCTTTTTAACACTGGAAGGTACCAAACCTTACAGTAATACATTGTAAGGTTTCCTTACAGTGTATTACTGTAAGGAAACCTTACAGTGTGAAAAGACCATCATTTACTTTCCCTTACAGATTGAAGTGAACTGAATTGAACCGAAAACACAACTAATTCAGCGCTTCAAGTTAATGTCAATAAAAATGTTTACATTTCATGCCCTGATTTCTGTTTGATTTCATTGTCTGTGAGTTGAACAAATTCATTCTTACCAACTTCGTGTTTCATTTAAACGTGTAACCTATTTTTAAACCTTTCAAAAATCTGAACATGGCAGAATACCGTTTAATAAAGCAGAATGTGATATTTTGTATCTGACTTATTTCAAAACATACATTGATTTATGTGTGGAAGAAGACAATGTAGCATTTTTTAAAGGAGAGAAAAGAAAAGGCAAATTCCTTTTTTCTTTTGAGATTATTGAACCATTTGACAAATTTGTTATAAAATGTATTCTTAATTTTTATAGTATTTGCTACATCTGGAATTTTGCTTAAAATGTATTGTGCAATTTATTTAGATTTTTCAAGGGAAAAAGTCACACTGATTATATACACTAGATGTCGATACACCATATGTATCTATCTATCTATCTATCTATCTATCTATCTATCTATCTATCTATCTATCTATCTATCTATCTATCTATATATATATATATATATATATATATATAGATATATATATATAGATATAGATATATATATATATAGATATAGATATATAGATATATATATATAGTATAATAACACTGTAAACTCCAAATATGTCCAGATAAGATGTTAAGTAAAGTTAAGTAAAGCATGCTACACTGCAGATGTCTTTTAAGAATGTGATGATAAAAAATAATCACTAGATGGCGCAATCAGCCCACTGAAAATATAACACACAAACCCTGTATTGGAGAATGGTAGGTACCTTAGGTTTACATTGCGGCTTCAGTATCTGTATTTTTGTGTTCAGACATCAGTAATCTCATCCACTGCCTTCCACGCAGGGCCCCTTATTCCTAATGATACGAAGGGGCCACAGAGGAGACTGTTTAGCTTTTGATCCTCATATAGTTAAGGTGGCACACAAACATAAAAAATTATATATATATATATATATATATATATATATATATATATATATATATATATATATATATATATATATATAGATAGATAGATAGATAGATAGATAGATAGATAGATAGATAGATAGATAGATAGATAGATAGATAGATATGCTAAAAAACAACAACAAAACTTTAATTTTACAGTGTTTATTTATCGGATAAAGTAAGTTAAATTTCATCGTTATTATTGTCCGGCTGGAAGCAGCAGGGGTGTCAAAATTCAGAGGCCATATCCACCCGAGGCCTTCGCGGTCTAAGTGCGCCGGGTCCTCCGAAAGCCAGGTAGGCTGAAGTGAGCGACTGTGAAATTGGACGGTCAGAATTACGTCACGAGCTCTCTCGGTGGAGATCAACTCTGCCGTCTGCTGCTTGCTATCTAAAATATAACCGGACTTTGGCGCAAATTCTCGACCATCTCACACTTCTGTTTAATCGGTTTTCTGTTTGACGTTTATTCAGTTGTGTGAAATACTCAGGAATCCTCCAGAGGGCTTAATAAAGTTTTATTGACTCTAATCATCTCAGCCAAACCGATTTACTCACGAATAAATAAAACACTGAAAAAAGCCAGACAATAACATTTTTAAGTTATCCAAGTGACTTATCATGTTTAACCTGAGTAGCGAAAACCGCGGGGGTTTGCTGCTCTCGCCGGCTCAGATATTTAAGGTTTACACACCTACATTCTCGCCTGAAAATATGTTAAAAGTTTATTTTGCGACCCAGAAAGAATAATAAGAGTAATATTAACACTAAGTAGCTGCCGCCATTGTTGGAAACTGGAATTGGCTGGACCGTGCTTTGAATTCTGGGATATGGTTTTTCAACTTTGTTGTCCGGGTGGAAAATCGGGAGAAATTCGGGAGAATGGTGGCTCCGGGAGATTTTCGGAAGGGGCACTCCCGGAGAAATCGGGACGGTTGGCATGCATGCCTTAGACCCATGCAATTCATTTTTCCCTACTTTTACAAAAAAAACAAAAAACAAACAAACAAACGGTTCTGCGGCTCAGACAGCGTGTAGCGGTTGCTAGGCAACAGTTTCTCGTTTTTTCTTTGAGGGTGGGCGGGGTTAAACGCAGATCAAATGACATCACAACCAGGGATCAAAGGAGTAGTCACGTCACAGGCGACGTGAATCTATATATAGAAGGCAAGGCAATGTCTAGACACACACACCGCTTGGGTTCAAACGCAGTTACTTGCTTAATAACAAACCTAGAATAAATTTTCACGAAGCAAAGAGAAATTTAAACACAATGAAAAATATAAAAGCTAGGAGTAATCTGGATAATTGTACAACTGATGACACAGTAAGTGCTGTGAAATCACTTGTGCGCCAGTTGTTCGACAACATTACAGCGGGGCAGTGGGACGAGTTTCTGTTAGGTCGCGCAGACAAGGTCACCACACAACAGCTCTCTCAATTTGTGGCAAACATGGTGACCCTGTGCTCGCAGTCGACAGCTGCAAACCAGGGGTCTTCCCAGGCCACCCCTGCACTTGACGTCTCCTCTGCCACTGCTGGCAGAAAACTAGTCAAGCGAAGGAAGACTGCACGTGGCGGTGGGTTAAAGAAAAAACTCAAAAACCCGTGGATGCGCTGTAGGCGTCAGTCAAGTTCTGTCAGCTCCGCAGACGGAGTTGAAAGCGCCATAGAAAATCCAGTCAATGTAACATCTTGTGACGTTCCTATGGATTACACCGTACAGTCAGTCATTGACGGTGTGATTTTTCAGGCCGAAAAAGCAGCACATCTCTCTGCTGAAAATTACAAGAAAGAAATGTTTGACAAACTCTGGCCTGAGCTGGAGTCTAAAGATGTAGAAATCGCAGAAAATGTGGAAACGGTCATTTTCTCTGACATCTGTAAGGAGCTGGCTATTCCAGAGCATGCTGTTTTCTCCACCATGGTTTTAGACGAAAAACACCAAGAAACGATCATTTCTACATTCAAAAAACACCTGGTTCCATCTTCTGAATATACATCTAGTTCTGTAAAGGCTCCAACCCCACAGAAATCCCCTGTTAAACATGAAAGCATGCCGGCTGAAAACAACTCTGAGGATCAAATATGGCTGAGCAAACTTATTCAAACTGTGTTTTCAGAGTTTGCTAAAATATCAGTGTCCCCCTCTTCCGATTCTCTGCATGAACGTTTGTTGGAGGAGGTCTGGGCTGAAATCCAGAACATTAAAGTGCCTTTAGGCCCAGAAGTGCTGGAAAAGGTTGCCAAGGACATTTTCAGTGATCTAAATGAAAAATTAACTGCTTTAGATGAATCACTGAGTGACACCACAGTTTTTTGTGTGTTCAAACAACACCTATTGGCATTAACAGACACGTGTGAAGTTGAATCACGTGAAAAAGAAGAAAAATACAGACTTTCTGTGGAACTCTGTAATGGGGATGTGATTAGGTGTGCTTTTGATAAGGCAGGCATTTTCATGCCCCCAGACATGATTGAAGCCATCCAAAACAGATTTACCACTGTAGTCTGGAAAGAACTCAAAGAAGAATGTGTTAAAGTTCCATTGGAGAACTTTAAAAACCTCAGCAAGCTGGTTTACAAATCTCTTTGCAAAAAGTATAAAACGCCTGAGAACGTTCTCCTGTTCATGCAGTTACAGTACCCAATAGTTGAGGAAACAATCGTGGACGTGTTCAAAAACCAAATAGCAAAATTATCTAAGAAACCGGGTTCCATCCGCCAATTTTTAGCATCTGCACGCAATTTTTTTTGCCGGAGCAAAAGACACAATAAGGTTTCTGTAATGTAGGGAAATCAACTGAAAACATTTCTTAAAAACTAATTGGAGCCATTTTTAAAATCATAATGGCTCTTTAATTAATTGGATCATTTATGAAACTCCGCGGACCGGTCGCGACAGATGGCCGTCCCCTCACTGAGCCTGGTTCTGTCGGAGGTTTCTTTCTCTTAAAAGAAAGTTTTTCCTCCCCACTGTCGCCGAGTGCTTGCTCAGAGGGGTGTGTCTGCTGGGGTTTTCTTTTTAACACTGGAAGGTACCAAACCTTACAGTAATACATTGTAAGGTTTCCTTACAGTGTATTACTGTAAGGAAACCTTACAGTGTGAAAAGACCATCATTTACTTTCCCTTACAGATTGAAGTGAACTGAATTGAACCGAAAACACAACTAATTCAGCGCTTCAAGTTAATGTCAATAAAAATGTTTACATTTCATGCCCTGATTTCTGTTTGATTTCATTGTCTGTGAGTTGAACAAATTCATTCTTACCAACTTCGTGTTTCATTTAAACGTGTAACCTATTTTTAAACCTTTCAAAAATCTGAACATGGCAGAATACCGTTTAATAAAGCAGAATGTGATATTTTGTATCTGACTTATTTCAAAACATACATTGATTTATGTGTGGAAGAAGACAATGTAGCATTTTTTAAAGGAGAGAAAAGAAAAGGCAAATTCCTTTTTTCTTTTGAGATTATTGAACCATTTGACAAATTTGTTATAAAATGTATTCTTAATTTTTATAGTATTTGCTACATCTGGAATTTTGCTTAAAATGTATTGTGCAATTTATTTAGATTTTTCAAGGGAAAAAGTCACACTGATTATATACACTAGATGTCGATACACCATATCTATCTATCTATCTATCTATCTATCTATCTATCTATCTATCTATCTATCTATCTATCTATCTATCTATCTATCTATCTATCTATCTATCTATCTATATATATATATATATATATATATATAGATATATATATATAGATATATAGATATATATATATAGATATAGATATAGATATATAGATATATATATATAGTATAATAACACTGTAAACTCCAAATATGTCCAGATAAGATGTTAAGTAAAGTTAAGTAAAGCATGCTACACTGCAGATGTCTTTTAAGAATGTGATGATAAAAAATAATCACTAGATGGCGCAATCAGCCCACTGAAAATATAACACACAAACCCTGTATTGGAGAATGGTAGGTACCTTAGGTTTACATTGCGGCTTCAGTATCTGTATTTTTGTGTTCAGACATCAGTAATCTCATCCACTGCCTTCCACGCAGGGCCCCTTATTCCTAATGATACGAAGGGGCCACAGAGGAGACTGTTTAGCTTTTGATCCTCATATAGTTAAGGTGGCACACAAACATAAAAAATTATATATATATATATATATATATATATATATATATATATATATATATATATATATATATATATATATATATATAGATAGATAGATAGATAGATAGATAGATAGATAGATAGATAGATAGATAGATAGATAGATATGCTAAAAAACAACAACAAAACTTTAATTTTACAGTGTTTATTTATCGGATAAAGTAAGTTAAATTTCATCGTTATTATTGTCCGGCTGGAAGCAGCAGGGGTGTCAAAATTCAGAGGCCATATCCACCCGAGGCCTTCGCGGTCTAAGTGCGCCGGGTCCTCCGAAAGCCAGGTAGGCTGAAGTGAGCGACTGTGAAATTGGACGGTCAGAATTACGTCACGAGCTCTCTCGGTGGAGATCAACTCTGCCGTCTGCTGCTTGCTATCTAAAATATAACCGGACTTTGGCGCAAATTCTCGACCATCTCACACTTCTGTTTAATCGGTTTTCTGTTTGACGTTTATTCAGTTGTGTGAAATACTCAGGAATCCTCCAGAGGGCTTAATAAAGTTTTATTGACTCTAATCATCTCAGCCAAACCGATTTACTCACGAATAAATAAAACACTGAAAAAAGCCAGACAATAACATTTTTAAGTTATCCAAGTGACTTATCATGTTTAACCTGAGTAGCGAAAACCGCGGGGGTTTGCTGCTCTCGCCGGCTCAGATATTTAAGGTTTACACACCTACATTCTCGCCTGAAAATATGTTAAAAGTTTATTTTGCGACCCAGAAAGAATAATAAGAGTAATATTAACACTAAGTAGCTGCCGCCATTGTTGGAAACTGGAATTGGCTGGACCGTGCTTTGAATTCTGGGATATGGTTTTTCAACTTTGTTGTCCGGGTGGAAAATCGGGAGAAATTCGGGAGAATGGTGGCTCCGGGAGATTTTCGGAAGGGGCACTCCCGGAGAAATCGGGACGGTTGGCATGCATGCCTTAGACCCATGCAATTCATTTTTCCCTACTTTTACAAAAAAAACAAAAAACAAACAAACAAACGGTTCTGCGGCTCAGACAGCGTGTAGCGGTTGCTAGGCAACAGTTTCTCGTTTTTTCTTTGAGGGTGGGCGGGGTTAAACGCAGATCAAATGACATCACAACCAGGGATCAAAGGAGTAGTCACGTCACAGGCGACGTGAATCTATATATAGAAGGCAAGGCAATGTCTAGACACACACACCGCTTGGGTTCAAACGCAGTTACTTGCTTAATAACAAACCTAGAATAAATTTTCACGAAGCAAAGAGAAATTTAAACACAATGAAAAATATAAAAGCTAGGAGTAATCTGGATAATTGTACAACTGATGACACAGTAAGTGCTGTGAAATCACTTGTGCGCCAGTTGTTCGACAACATTACAGCGGGGCAGTGGGACGAGTTTCTGTTAGGTCGCGCAGACAAGGTCACCACACAACAGCTCTCTCAATTTGTGGCAAACATGGTGACCCTGTGCTCGCAGTCGACAGCTGCAAACCAGGGGTCTTCCCAGGCCACCCCTGCACTTGACGTCTCCTCTGCCACTGCTGGCAGAAAACTAGTCAAGCGAAGGAAGACTGCACGTGGCGGTGGGTTAAAGAAAAAACTCAAAAACCCGTGGATGCGCTGTAGGCGTCAGTCAAGTTCTGTCAGCTCCGCAGACGGAGTTGAAAGCGCCATAGAAAATCCAGTCAATGTAACATCTTGTGACGTTCCTATGGATTACACCGTACAGTCAGTCATTGACGGTGTGATTTTTCAGGCCGAAAAAGCAGCACATCTCTCTGCTGAAAATTACAAGAAAGAAATGTTTGACAAACTCTGGCCTGAGCTGGAGTCTAAAGATGTAGAAATCGCAGAAAATGTGGAAACGGTCATTTTCTCTGACATCTGTAAGGAGCTGGCTATTCCAGAGCATGCTGTTTTCTCCACCATGGTTTTAGACGAAAAACACCAAGAAACGATCATTTCTACATTCAAAAAACACCTGGTTCCATCTTCTGAATATACATCTAGTTCTGTAAAGGCTCCAACCCCACAGAAATCCCCTGTTAAACATGAAAGCATGCCGGCTGAAAACAACTCTGAGGATCAAATATGGCTGAGCAAACTTATTCAAACTGTGTTTTCAGAGTTTGCTAAAATATCAGTGTCCCCCTCTTCCGATTCTCTGCATGAACGTTTGTTGGAGGAGGTCTGGGCTGAAATCCAGAACATTAAAGTGCCTTTAGGCCCAGAAGTGCTGGAAAAGGTTGCCAAGGACATTTTCAGTGATCTAAATGAAAAATTAACTGCTTTAGATGAATCACTGAGTGACACCACAGTTTTTTGTGTGTTCAAACAACACCTATTGGCATTAACAGACACGTGTGAAGTTGAATCACGTGAGAAAGAAGAAAAATACAGACTTTCTGTGGAACTCTGTAATGGGGACGTGATTAGGTGTGCTTTTGATAAGGCAGGCATTTTCATGCCCCCAGACATGATTGAAGCCATCCAAAACAGATTTACCACTGTAGTCTGGAAAGAACTCAAAGAAGAATGTGTTAAAGTTCCATTGGAGAACTTTAAAAACCTCAGCAAGCTGGTTTACAAATCTCTTTGCAAAAAGTATAAAACGCCTGAGAACGTTCTCCTGTTCATGCAGTTACAGTACCCAATAGTTGAGGAAACAATCGTGGACGTGTTCAAAAACCAAATAGCAAAATTATCTAAGAAACCGGGTTCCATCCGCCAATTTTTAGCATCTGCACGCAATTTTTTTTGCCGGAGCAAAAGACACAATAAGGTTTCTGTAATGTAGGGAAATCAACTGAAAACATTTCTTAAAAACTAATTGGAGCCATTTTTAAAATCATAATGGCTCTTTAATTAATTGGATCATTTATGAAACTCCACGGACCGGTCGCGACAGATGGCCGTCCCCTCACTGAGCCTGGTTCTGTCGGAGGTTTCTTTCTCTTAAAAGAAAGTTTTTCCTCTCCACTGTCGCCGAGTGCTTGCTCAGAGGGGTGTGTCTGCTGGGGTTTTCTTTTTAACACTGGAAGGTACCAAACCTTACAGTAATACATTGTAAGGTTTCCTTACAGTGTATTACTGTAAGGAAACCTTACAGTGTGAAAAGACCATCATTTACTTTCCCTTACAGATTGAAGTGAACTGAATTGAACCGAAAACACAACTAATTCAGCGCTTCAAGTTAATGTCAATAAAAATGTTTACATTTCATGCCCTGATTTCTGTTTGATTTCATTGTCTGTGAGTTGAACAAATTCATTCTTACCAACTTCGTGTTTCATTTAAACGTGTAACCTATTTTTAAACCTTTCAAAAATCTGAACATGGCAGAATACCGTTTAATAAAGCAGAATGTGATATTTTGTATCTGACTTATTTCAAAACATACATTGATTTATGTGTGGAAGAAGACAATGTAGCATTTTTTAAAGGAGAGAAAAGAAAAGAGCCAGCTGAGTCTATTATTGTTACCAGACAAGAATATAACTGCACCAAATTTTGGAAGATTAAATACAAGAAATTTTAATCTTTTGACAAAGTGATTAAGTGAAACATTTTGGATTTACTCAGTTTCGAATGATGAGATTTTCTGAAATGTAGATATATTTAAAATAAATACATTTTTAAAATAGACATTGAACAGGATACACTTCCTTTTCAACATGACACCCACCTTCAGAAGGCATGTGACGCTCCTTATTGGCCCACAGTTTTCACTGATCGATGTCTCAGGCCAAAGGGTTGAGTAATGAACCATGACGGCTCTGTAGGCACGTTCACTTATTCAACCTGAACTAAACTGAGAGCAAATTTTGGCTTTTAGGGAGAGGTGAAAGAGATACCTGTAAAGGAAAGAGGAGATGTTGATTCAAAGCAAAAAAAATATGAACAAATGAGATCTTCAAAGTTAACGGAACGCAAGCTGATGAATGATTCAAATGAGTTTTTATCCCAATGAGCTTGTTTAATTGGTTTTTAAAAGCCAGAATTGTGATTTAAATCATAATTCAATTCATCTCCCAGCTCTGTGATTAATTACTGGATTATTAAAAGTATACTCATCACTTCTCGTAGCACAACAATAAACTGTGAAAAATGAATGAATGAAAATCTGTGGTCTCAAAGAATCACCTGTTAGGACATTAAACATTGTTGAGCTCGATATGGCCAATTTGTTTGTGTTGAGCTTATTCCTTGGTCATTTGGTGAAGAGGCTTCTGTGTGAACCTGTGATGACAAAAGTGCTGAAATTAAATTGTGCGTTTTTATTTTACTGTGAATGACAAACAGGAAGTTGGTACATGCAAGAATGAAATGTCCCCAGTAAATAGAACAGAACTGCCCTTTTGTCACGGTACTGGCTTAACCATCATACACCCTCTCTGTGCTGTTTGAGTTTTTGGTTTTGTTGTCTGTATTAGAGTTTTCCAGCAACAAAGCTGCCGTTTTGACTTTACTCCCCATGTACAAGTCCTGGTGAGACCTTTACTGTCATTGTACATGTACAACGAAATTGAGGATGCTTCACACCAACTGCAGGAATAAAATATTCATTGTAAGACAGCAGCAATTTAAAAAACAAAAACAGAAATGTATACAAAAGGAGAGAGGAGCACACATTTCACTGTAAGGTCTAGTCCAACGTAAGATCACTAAGTTAGGACAACTTAGTCATTGCAAGTACACAGTAATAAGAATAACCCGATTAATCTCAGTGTGAAATACCAATTGTATACCCACTAAACACCAAGTGCTAATAAATTAAAAGAAAACATTTTTTTCTTACACAAATTAAATGCAACTAGATCACATGATGTTTTTTTCTCATATTTCTAGATTAACACTGCAAATATAATTCAAAAATAATTAACAACACTTCTTGTAATGGAGTTAAAATCCAAATTTTATTTTCAAAACAAAAAATATATCAGCCAACATACTGGACACTGTTCTGCTGCACAACAAACAATATATTGCCACTATTAGAGCTTGTGTTATTTCACTATATTTTAAATGTTATCAATTTTATATACTATATTTTTAGTTAGACAACCTGAAACTTTAAGCTTACAATGAAACTTAGTCTCAGATTTAATTAATCTGAAACTAAGTTTAAGCTTCCCATAACTTTGTATTGCAAGTTACATTACCGATATAGTCTATATAAAATGTATTGTTTACCTACAAATGCAGTCTGTAGTTCAAATGCTTTTTTTGCATTCAAAAAACAGAAGCTAATATTCCAGTCATGGCATTACTGCCAAAATGACTGTCATGGATTTAGGTCGTCCAAATATAAGTTGATTCTGTTCATCTGGACGTACGCTACGATACGTCCAGATGATACAGTAGTGAGGAGTAGATTTCTTCACAGTAGATGTCATTCTAAAAGTGCGGTAACTACGTTTTTAGGATATAATCCACCCACTGTTATCATCGTCAATGCCCTGTACCAACACAGAGCAGAGCAGCTACTTGAACGCTACTCTAACAGAGGTCGATTATCTTGTTAATAATTTTACCTCCTCACTATTTATGACTGGTGAGTAGAGCTACAACATCAACTCATAAAAGATCACTAAAGTGAAATTACACAAGATGAAAAATGACAATATATGAATTTCCTATGAATTCATTATCATGTGAGCCCTTAAATGAAAGTCTTTCTCGAAGTCTGCTTTTCCTGAGCTGTAAAGGACTCAGTCTCACCTGTGAATGGTAAATGCACTGATTCTTATATAGTGCTTTTCTACTCTCCCGGAGTACTCGAAGCACTCTGTACAACATGGCTCATTCACAAGCACAAGCATATATATATATATATATATATATATATATATATATATATATATATATATATATATATATATATATATATATATATATATATATATATAATTTTTTATGTTTGTGTGCCACCTTAACTATATGAGGATCAAAAGCTAAACAGTCTCCTCTGTGGCCCCTTCGTATCATTAGGAATAAGGGGCCCTGCGTGGAAGGCAGTGGATGAGATTACTGATGTCTGAACACAAAAATACAGATACTGAAGCCGCAATGTAAACCTAAGGTACCTACCATTCTCCAATACAGGGTTTGTGTGTTATATTTTCAGTGGGCTGATTGCGCCATCTAGTGATTATTTTTTATCATCACATTCTTAAAAGACATCTGCAGTGTAGCATGCTTTACTTAACTTTACTTAACATCTTATCTGGACATATTTGGAGTTTACAGTGTTATTATACTATATCTATATCTATATCTATATCTATATCTATATATATATAACACCCAGCACACCCATGCGGGCGGTTTTATCCTTCAAGCTCGGGTCCTCTACCAGAGGCCTGGGAGCTTGAGGGTCCTGCGCAGTATCTTAGCTGTTCCCAGGACTGCGCTCTTCTGGACAGAGATCTCCGATGTTGTTCCCGGGATCTGCTGGAGCCACTCGCCTAGCTTGGGAGTCACCGCACCTAGTGCTCCGATTACCACGGGGACCACCGTTACCTTCACCCTCCACATCCTCTCGAGCTCTTCTCTGAGCCCTTGGTATTTCTCCAGCTTCTCGTGTTCCTTCTTCCTGATATTGCTGTCATTCGGAACCGCTACATCGATCACTACGGCCGTCTTCTTCTGTTTGTCTACCACCACTATGTCCGGTTGGTTAGCCACCACCATTTTGTCCGTCTGTATCTGGAAGTCCCACAGGATCTTAGCTCGGTCATTCTCCACCACCCTTGGGGGCATCTCCCATTTTGACCTCGGGACTTCCAGGTTATACTCGGCACAGATGTTCCTGTACACTATGCCGGCCACTTGGTTATGGCGTTCCATGTATGCCTTGCCTGCTAGCATCTTGCACCCTGCTGTTATGTGCTGGATTGTCTCTGGGGCATCTTTACACAGCCTGCACCTGGGGTCTTGCCAGGTGTGATAGACCCCAGCCTCTATGGATCTTGTGCTCAGAGCTTGTTCTTGTGCTGCCATGATTAGTGCCTCTGTGCTGTCTTTCAGTCCAGCTTTGTCCAGCCACTGGTAGGATTTCTGGATATCAGCCACCTCCTCTATCTGCCGGTGGTACATACCGTGCAAGGGCCTGTCCTTCCATGATGGTTCCTCGTCTCCCTCCTCTTTCTTGGGTTTCTGTTGCCTGAGGTATTCACTGAGCACTCGGTCAGTTGGGGCCATCTTCCCAATGTATTCTTGGATGTTCCTTGTCTCATCCTGGACTGTGGTGCTGACACTCACCAGTCCCCGGCCCCCTTCCTTCCGCTTAGCGTACAGCCTCAGGGTGCTGGACTTGGGGTGAAACCCTCCATGCATGGTAAGGAGCTTTCTTGTCTTTATGTCAGTGGCTTCTATCTCCTCCTTTGGCCAGCCTATTACCCCAGCAGGGTACCTGATCACGGGCAGGGCGTACGTGTTGATGGCCCGGATCTTGTTCTTACCATTCAGCTGACTGCTCAGGACTTGCCTGACCCTCTGCAGGTACTTGGTGGTTGCAGCTTTTCTAGCGGCCTCTTCATGGTTCCCATTCGCCTGCGGGATCCCCAGGTACTTGTAACTGTCCTCTATGTCTGCAATGTTGCCTTCTGGTAGTTCAATCCCCTCAGTTCTGACTACCTTCCCTCTCTTTGATACCATCCGACTACACTTCTCCAGTCCGAACGACATTCCAATGTCATTGCTGTATAGCCTGGTAGTGTGGATCAGTGAATCGATGTCTCGTTCACTCTTGGCATACAGCTTGATGTCATCCATGTACAGGAGGTGGCTGACAACTGCTCCGTTCCGTAGTCGGTATCCGTAGCCAGTCTTGTTAATGATCTCACTGAGGGGGTTCAGGCCTATGTAGAACAGCAGTGGGGACAGAGCATCTCCCTGGTAGATCCCGCACTTGATGGTGACTTGTGCTATGGGCTTGGAGTTGGCCTCTAGTGTTGTACGCCACATCCCCATTGAGTTCCTGATGAAGGTTCTTAGGGTCCCATTGATCTTGTACAATTCTAGGCATTCCAGTATCCAGCTGTGGGGCATTGAGTCATAGGCCTTCTTGTAATCAATCCAGGCAGTGCACAGGTTGGTCAGTAACCCCGGCGGAAGGGGCTACATGAATAGGATGAGGGACCTATGGATATATATATATACATATATATATATATATATATATATATATATATATATCTATATATATCTATATATATATATATATATATATATATATATATATATATATATATATATATATATATATATAGATAGATAGATAGATAGATAGATAGATAGATAGATAGATAGATAGATAGATAGATAGATATGGTGTATCGACATCTAGTGTATATAATCAGTGTGACTTTTTCCCTTGAAAAATCTAAATAAATTGCACAATACATTTTAAGCAAAATTCCAGATGTAGCAAATACTATAAAAATTAAGAATACATTTTATAACAAATTTGTCAAATGGTTCAATAATCTCAAAAGAAAAAAGGAATTTGCCTGAAATGATTTCATGTTTCAGGCTTTAAAGGGTTAAAAAACATGTTTAACTAAACTGTATGTCAACACAAATGGAATGAAAAATTCCAGTTTCTCAAAAAGTCTTTTATAATTTTCTTTTTGTTTTTTGGGGGGTCAAACTGGATAAAACCTTCCCTGTCTGTTCACTATTGATTTGTAGTGTTAAGTAAATGGTCTGACTCTTATATAGCCTTTTTCTACTTCCCCAGAGTAGTCAAAGCGCTCTATACAACATGCCACATTCACCCAATTCAGATTTTGTTCTTTACTAATATTCATGCTCTCATTGATGCATCAGAAAGCAACTTGCCCAAGGATACTCGGCATATAGACTGGAGGAGCCAGGGATCAAACCACTAACCTTCTGAGCAGTAGATGACCTGCTCTACCTCCTGAGCTACAGCCACCCCTATTTAACTTACAGCCATACCACCCTGAGCACCTCCGATCTCGTCTAAAGTAAAAGAGGGAGAAGCACAGTCAAACCTTAGGCAGAAACTTGATTTCCAGGTCTGTTCAGGTGAGCTGACACACCTGGCGGGTGGGTATCATCCTGTATTCCTGTAGATTTTTGGCTGGTTGGCTTACTCAAATCTATTTCTGTGGTCAAATGATTTTTGTGTAGACAAAGTGACTTTTGTCACTTTTTATCATTATTCGTACAGTTCATACTGATTGATACGATAACCTTGTAACTAAGAGCTTATATTAACACGGGAAGTGTGAGGATCTGGTGCAAAGTTCAAAACCTACCAGTTATTTACTGGAGTTTTCTATAGGAAATAAAAAATACAGTAGACTCATGTTGATTTTCTTGGCGTGCACTAAGTAAGGAGAGAATGATTTCACATATCTAAGCACTCTGTAAGGACAGGTTGACCTAAACACAGATTTATATCTGTATAGCATGTATTTGTTCATGTGTGTACATATATAAGCAGAAGTATTTTATGTGGAAAAACTAGAGAATCATGAGGAACACATGGCTGAGTGCTGATTCTGTCTGAGCTGTCAAAAAAATCACACCTGAGCCCGAGAGATGAGCGCTCACAAGGATGCTGCCCTTGTTGATATGAACTCTTCTACATCTTGGTTTACATCGATATTCCACATTTGCTTATCTGTTTCCATACGCTGTTTATATGCATGCATGGACTTCTTCCTATTGCTCATTGCATTGTTATTACTGCTCCTCTCCTCCTTCATAGCAGTCAGTCATTGCAGGAACACAAACCGTGCCAGGTACCGCCAAGTCTTATTTTAAGCAGCCCCGATCCCTCATAAAGCTAACGGCTATTAAGCAGAAGACGCATGGCACGCTCCAGAAAACTCAACCCTGTCCCGCCAACGCCACGCGCCTCATGCTTAATAGGAATGGACGTGGTGACACTTTGGCAGGGCCACAGCGAGGCAGGAGAAAGACATTATTCAACAATGTGTTTTTCCACAGAAGAACCAGAAAACGGCAGAGGGCTGCCATCAGAAGGATTTCTCAATTTCTTTCTTTCCATTTCAGAATGTCATGTGGATAAAAATTCCCAAAGACCACGCTTTAATACACTGCAATTATGCACAGCTCATTGAAATGGAGTTCCACTGTGTGTAAATGAATGTTCGCCTTTACCACAGCTGGTTAAGCTGCAATTATGCTCTTACAAGTGTGTCATGTATGCTTGTGTGCATCGCCTGTAACTCTATCTACTTCTGTCTGTCTGACTTTGCACATTGTGGTTCCTTCAAGTCAGTATGATGTAGAGTAGCTGAAATACAAATTGATTTCTTTCTTCACAGTTGCCCCGATACCAACACCCCAAACCGAAGCTTACCAATGGGGCTTCAAGTTAAAAAAACACAGTTTTCCATAAAAAGCACAGCTTTATTCCTCGTTTTAAACCCACGAGCTTGTAAATCTCTCATCTTCAGTGTCTGTAGCAGAACCTCCCTCTTTTTAAACATCATCACAGGACTAATGTTTGGAAACCTCTTTTTGTGGACTTGAAGATTGTGTGCTGTCTGCTATCATAACTGACCTTTATGGGAACACACAAGAGCAAGCAAAAACAACATAGTGTACCCTTCAGCATGCAGCTGTTGATTACTGTCTGCAAATTTAATACCTCAGCAAGTCTGTGGCCTTGGATGCTGCAAGAGTGCGGAACTATGCTGTGGTGGGGAATGGATTAAGATGCAAAGACAGGACTCGTAGAGTGGATTTAGATGATAGTTGGAGTTAGAGGGAATGCGTTGCTGTTTTGTTTATATATATATATATATATATATATATATATATATATATATATATATATATATATGTACATATTCACGCAGTTCCCTTTTGCACACCTCTATAATTGGATAAACCAGAAAGATTAAGAAAAGAGGGAAAAGACATTAAAAGGGCTGGTTTGGTTCACAGTTAATCTTTAGCTGCCAACGATGTGGAGGTAGTAGAGGCAGGAGGGTTTAACCCCATTTGGAATTAGTCCTAAAATCTGTTTTAAATTACTGACTAAATTATGATTCTCCTTTCTGGTGCTGGATGTGCTTTGGGCTGAAAAATCTATCTTAATTTTTTTCCGTTGCACTACAAATGTGACACAATCAAAATGAGTTTTTCACTAGGAACTAGGCAATTTCAGTACTATTTGTCTATTATCAGGCCTTTTGGGAGGAACATTCTGGAAAATATTTTTCTTCCTATCAATGCATGGTCCACTATTTTGCAAGAAACAGAAGATTTATTATGATGTTGGAGGAGGAAAACAAAAAGACAGACCCAAGTCTTACCGTAAACCCTGTGAGATGCATCACAGGTGCTAACCCTAACCTTGTGTTTTGGAGAAAGGCAAATCATCCATCCGTTCATCCATCCGTCCATCCATCCACCTTCCACTTATATAATTAGGTGCCACAGGAGGCCTGGAGCCAATCCCAGCCTCAATAGGGTGACATGTGAAGTTTAAAGTGACAGCAAAAAATACAAATTCTGATTGTCAATGGTTGGATTGAAGAAATTATGGGATTATGAGTTAGAGCTGGGATCACTGATGTAGGAATGGAAGTTGCAGCAGTGCTTGTGAAATTGTAATTTGAGTTTAAAAATTTTTTCATTGAGAGTAATTTGAAAACTGTGAGAGTAAAGTTCTTTTTAATTGTTTTTCTTAAGATCAGAGGGATTCATGAAGTCAAAAGCACCAGCACAGTGGAAAATAAAAGGTGATCTTCGTAATTTGACCAAAGATCATTTAGGCCTAAGACAAAACAATGCTGAAACTGACAGAACGGTGTTGGTAAAAGGAGCATGTGTTGCACAGGCTGCTGAATAGATTTTCTGTCATATAAGGACCAGTGTAGATAAACCCTGAAGCTGATCAGCAGACACTGGAGCTGCTGGATAACTTTGGAGCTAACTGCTCCTTTGAGCTGTAACCAGAGCAGGTGTGACAGGGCTGGTTTTGGATGGTCATCAGTTACGCAGTGGAGACGAGTGTCATTCATGGTGGCCCAGTAAAATCCAGTGCCAGGAGCTGGCCTTGCTGTTACTGGATGTGGGAAGAACAGGACAGACAGAAAATCCAACATCCCAGTGGGTGCCTGGGGAGGATTCAGTGGCGCTGACCTTCGTTGGCAAAGTTGACCTCTCTTGTGTCCTGTCGTTGCTCTTCCTGTCAGGCCCAGATGGAGACAGCATTTCTCCCAGTTGAACCCTGAGAAAGCATTCAGAGGATGACACGTTTTTCTCCTGTTTCTTTACCTGATGAAGTTCTTGATGTCTTTTGGTCATTTGCTTTGAGCAGTGATCTTCCAATGTCCCGTCTGCTCAAGAAAGAGGAGAGGAAGCTAAAGATTAAATAACAAAACTGTCTTCAAGTTTTAAACTTGAAACAGACTTTACATTTCTTGATAGGCAGTGAGAAGTTTCAGGCACTCGAGTGTTTTTCTCTGTAAGTCATTCACCTCCTGACTGTTTCTTTCTCTAACTTCATCAGCATCCAGCTGAGATTCAGATTGTTCCACCGATTCTCCCCGCAGGCCCAGCAGAAAGGATTGTTTTTGAAAAGAGAAGAAGAAAAACAGTCTGTGCACCTTTCCATCTTTCCACTCATCCATCCATCATCCAGAGATGTTTTCTCTTTAAATATCTGTTGAACCTCAGGTTTCACACACTGAACACGACAAAAAACGTGCAGACAAGATCTTCTGACTTACATACATACAGGTGTTTTGTTGAGGAAAGGTCCTTCAGGTTGGGTTTTCAGGCCCAACAGTCCCTGCAGTTGCAATAGTTCCCACTAGATGGTGGCAGAACCATGTGAAGATATCAAGTTTTACAGGGACATACGATGGAACAACTGATTGCAATTAAGCAGAGCTTGACCGTTGTCCAAACGGTAAGGTGTCACTTCTGAGCAGACTCTAACAGTTGAGAATGTTTTTTTTTCTAATCTTAAAGTTTGTCTATTATGATCCTTTTGGGGCTTGTAAACATTCCCAGGTGTTCCAGGCCTGCGACATGATCCTTGGCCTTCAGAAAACTCCATGAATGGAAAGATGAATCCTTCCTCCGATCAGGGACAATGTGGTCATTCCCCTTTTACAACATAGCATACAGTAAATCTGCCCCCCCCCCCCCCCCCCCCCCCCCCTTAATCCCACCAAAGCCATTTCTCCATCCCTTGTTTTTCATAAAGTCTGTCATTCCAATCACAAAGGTTATGACAAAACCGTGCCATAGTGCTGTCTTTTGAAACACTGAACTGATTTAGCATGGGTCAGTGCTCTTGGCATGTTAGGATTAGTCCCCCTGTTCAAAATTGGCCTGCTGGAGAGATTTTGTGGTCATGGCTTGAGGTGCCTTTGCTCGTCTCTGCTGATCCTCTTAACCTGTTTTATTGAAATAAACAAAAGGTTTAACAGAAGTTAAATCTGATTTCCTCAGGTTTTTTCGATTGTCCCTAACCATTTTGAAAGCTCATGCAAACGACTGTCAAATCTGCGGTGACATAGTAGCAGGATTTTGAATTCATCTCCCAGATCTCCTCACATTGGAAAATCGATTGTTTCTTAAGTGGTCTTTGATGGATGCACCATATTTTGTACGTCTTAATCCAGAAGAAAAATATCCCTTTTTCTGATACTGGACTGTATTGTCTGGATGCTTTTTCCACAAGGGTCCACCTGGGGTCTGCTAGGCCCTGAGGTGAGTTCACGTCGCAGTATGTCAGACAGGCGTGGTAATATTTTCTATGTGGGCTTGATGTCTTGGCAGGTTTGAGGCTCAACCTCTCCATGTGTTTGTACACAGCTGTCAGCAGGGGCAGAGGAAATTAATTTACAGAAATGTTTGTATAATAAAGTTCTGGTTAACAGTTTGAAGAATTCTTTTCAGACTTCGTGTGTGTGGCTTACACCACCTAGCCATTGAGTGAACCAGTGAGCTGGAGTGCCGCAGGTGTCTTGGTTTTCCCCATCGTTGGTCAAGTGGTTCTGAGTCAAATACTACACACTGTGACTCAGTGTTCCCAAGGAGCCAACACTTATCAACATGAGAGACACACATAATGTAGCTTATGTCACCACTTGAGTTTAATTATAGCATTTTCTTCCAGTAAAGTGAAATGTTAAAAGTACCCAAAGGAACTACAGTTTGACTGGGCCACAGCACACGGGAGCTGACATATAGCTGATTAGGCTGCGTGCTGTAAAGAGCCGAATTATTTTCCATTCTCTATTTTTTCAGTTAAACCGTTTGTGCTGGATACAAAAAAACTAGCTGGACTTGGGGACCTTGCACAGATTTCTAGGGGTCTTTTGGGTCTGCTGAAGGGAAAACTTTGAAATATAATATTAATCTGAAACTATGTGCCTGCAACATATACATGGTGCAAAGTGCTGCACATTTCAGCATCACTTAATCATGATTTGATTAATGAGGAACGTGATTAATGGTTTCATGCAGCTCTTAAAATGAAAATGAAATGTTTAGAAATGTTTAGTTGGCGAATGTTTAACTTTTCTATTTAGTGTGCCCGTTTTACCTAATATCTCAGTATTTTCTGTCTTTTAGACTTGCTGATTAGGATCTTTTTTAACAGAGTAGCAAACTAGTCACAGGATGTTTGTTTAAAAATATGAGGGGTCAGTCAGAAAAAAACTGGCTTAAAACTTTGGGGAAGAACCCATACAGATGATGAAGAGAAGGATAAAAAAGTAGTTTGAACCATGAATCATAGAAATGGGCTTCACTAGAATTCAGGAATTAAGGTATGGAGCCGGAAATGAACAGAATATGCTTTGCATTGTCCAAGTTGATTCACATTAACTATGTGTTTTCCTTGTGTTGTGATTCAGGAGGTTCATCTGCTGCAGTGGAAGATTTCAGTGAGCCACATTCATTTTTATTTATCCTCTACATCCCCTTCTTCCTGCTCTATCTGGCTGTTTGGTCTATTGCCATTATTTATGAAGCGTTGTTTTTCCACGCCTGTTAGATATTTCACAGGTTTCTTGTATTTGCTTGCTTATTTTCCCCTCAGCAGATAAAGTTTCCATCATTTCTGCTGGATGCTGAACAAACTCTGGCATAGCTGTGTGTGTGTGTGTGTGTGTGTGTGTGTGTGTGTGTGTTCAGATGTGTACATACACAGCATGGATGCTGGGCAAGGTGTTGTTTGATCATGTATGAAGCAGGATGTACAGCAGCTTATGAAAAAAGTGTTGGGTTGTAAACACCTCAAGAAAACTGTGAACGCGCTGTCAATGCACACAGAGTGAGTCATGCACTGGCTCACCTACAGAGACAAATATATGTTTTATAATATATATATTTATATCCATGGTTACAGATGCCAGTGTAATCCCTAAACACATACTCAGACATATACATCTATTCTGCCACAAGTAGGCTCAAAATTCTTGTTCTCTTGCAGGGCTCTATGGCATAAAGCCCATCCTCAGATTCAGCTGCTCCGTGGAGATTCCTTCTGAGGAGCTCCTTAACTCTGACACCCCGCTGCCATTTTCCACAGTCTGAGGAGAACCAGGAAGCAGCCGGCAGGAGACATGCCTGCCCTGGCCACCGGAGCCGGCCATGAGCCAGGCGAGGAACACAATCAGCAACACTACTAATATGTGTCTTATAGAAGAATTTGCTAAAGGACTTATTTGATTCATGCTATTATGTGGCCGTACCTACGGTGGCCCCTAGAGACAAAGCATGTATAAACTCCAAAACACTTACAAATTCCAAATAGCACGCACCAACTCCTCAACACATACAAAATCCAAAACACATGCAAACTCCAAAACACATGCAAAATCCAAAACACGTACAAAATCCAAGACACGTACAAGCTCCAAAACACATACAAAATCCAAAACACGTACAAAATACAAAACACGTGCAAAATCCAAAACACGTGCAAACTCCAAAACACGTGCAAAATCCAAAACACGTACAAAATCCAAGACACGTACAAGCTCCAAAACACGTACAAAATCCAAAACACGTACAAAATACAAAACACGTGCAAAATCCAAAACACGTGCAAACTCCAAAACACGTGCAAACTCCAAAACACGTACAAAATTCAAAACACGTACAAAATTCAAAACACGTACAAAATTCAAAACACATGCAAAACTCCAAAACACGTACAAAATCCAAAACACGTGCAAAATCCAAAACACGTACAAGATTCAAAACACGTGCAAAATCCAAAACACGTACAAAATTCAAAACACGTGCAAAATCCAAAACATGTACAAAATTCAAAACACGTGCAAACTCCAAAACACATGCAAAATCCAAAACACATGCAAAATCCAAAACACGTGCAAAATCCAAAACACGTACAAAATTCAAAACACGTGCAAACTCCAAAACACGTGCAAAATACTAAACACGTACAAAATTCAAAACACATGCAAAATACAAAACACGTACAAAATCCAAAACACGTACAAAATCCAAAACACATGCAAAATCCAAAACACGTGCAAAATCCAAAACACGTACAAAATTCAAAACACATGCAAACTCCAAATCACAACGGAAGTGCTCCAGGACGCTAGGGGCAGTGTTGAGCTCGATTTGTAAAATAAACGGCAAGTTTGTTGCAAACACATGGGCTCTAGTCTCCGTTGCGCTTCCCAGGTTGCCTAGCAACTATGATACTAACAGCTGGAAACGTGTCATACAACTTTTTTTGACAGAAATGAAGGAGAACATATTTTTTTTCATTTGTTTGTTTGTTTCTACAAGAGCTTTGTGTGATTTGATAAGTATCTGAGGCTGAGACCACAGGACAGTAAAACATGATTTTTGGGCTTCATTTCTGTACTGAACAGTCATTTAAGATTAGCTAGTAAATAACAATTAGCTAATGTTGTTCATGAGACTAAAGTCATATCACTTTGGTAATGTAAATATAATATGGCCAATATTATGGTTATTATATTAGTCATTATTAGGTATTACAGCAGTGAACATGAACTCTTTGTCAAATACTGAGCTTCAGTACAGATTCAAGTTGCAGTTATTTACATGTCTTACCACCTTAAATCTTCACTCAAAGACAAGTATATAGGAATGACTGCCAAATTTATTTGCCACTGAAGCCGAAGGATGGCATCTGAATAAAACCTCTCTTGACATGCCTAGATGACATTAAAGCTTGGTTGGCTCTAAACTTTTTAAATTTGAATGAAAAGAAAACAGATTTGTTGGTGTTTGGACCCAGTGGCCCCTGTGAGTCCTCTTCTTTTCATTTGGAACCCCTGGAGGTTTATTTTAAACCTGTTGTTACTGCCCTTGGTTTTAAGTTGGACCAGTCCATTTTTATCATTTAAGGCGACTGGCAAGAGTGAAATCGTTTCTTTCTAGGCAGCACTTTGAAACCGTGATCCATGCTTTTATTTCTTCCCCTGTGGACTACTGTAACGCACTTTATGTGGGGGTCAGTCAGTTGTTACTCTGACATCTGCAGCTGGTTCAAAATGTATATTGACAGTGCATATATAGGTGTATCATATATAAGAGACAAATGTTGTTCCTTCAGTATGTTGGCATTACTAAATTTGGCTCAAATGCTTACATACATGTGTAAAAAGAAAATGTACAAGCTGTGAGCTGTTTCAAATCAAATCCCTTTTATTGTCACATCACATGTGCAGGTACATTGGTACAGCACATGTGAGTGAAATTCTTGTGTGCGAGCTTCACAAGCAACAGAGTTGTGCAAAATACAATAATGTAAACAAGCAAAATACAAGAATGGCTACATCTGAAACTAATAAATATATGTACAATATATAATAGTATATATATGTTTCTGATAAAATGAAGAGTAGACTGATGTATTAAATATTCCTTTATTGGGTGAGAAAATCAGACCATGTCATAACTGCTTTAAGTCATACAGAATAGATATCAGAGCTTTAAACAGGCTGACGTCTGCTAAATGGGTCAAACTGGGCAGAAAGTATACAAACACATAACATCCTTATAGAATATGATGTAACACTATAGATCAACTTACCTCAGAATATATAAAGCATATAAACAATTACAGCAATATGATGCAACAAACACAGCAGTGCTACTAATCCAAAATACTCAAAGCTTCATAGAACTGAAACAAACATTTATTTTTAGTTCCATTCTGCTGCTGATACAGACTTTAGGTTTCTGAACATTAAACTTGTTGCTGCCTTTCATAGTGCGTAACTTGAAGGCCCTGAGTACTTTCTCCCACACTGGAAACACTGGAATGATAAAATTATTTGAACATTACCTAATAAGACTGATTCAGGACAGACAATTAGTTATTTTAAACTTTTCTAGCAGTCCTTCACAAACAGGGAACAGTCTGTCTATTCTCTCCATCTGTCAGCTGCTGCTGGCTCTTCCTCCTCCTCTTCCTCACATACTGCTGAGATTGTCCTGGTGGATCATCAGGGGTGCAAAGCCTCACAGATGATGTAATGCAGTGGGTCCCTCAGTCTGTCCTCACTCTGGACACTTGCAGGTGTCACACATAGAAATCAAATGTGTGATAAGCTGCAGGATTCAAACACAAGTGTGACTTATAAATACATGTTCATACTTTTATTCCACAATCAGAGAGAAAGAAACAGAGAGAGAGTGCAGGACAGACAGACAGGTGACAGTCTCAGGTGTACACACTGCTACAAAACAGCACCAGAGAAGGAGGATTTAGTGTTTGTGTCATTACGAGTGCTAAACAAGAAGAGTTCCCAGATGGTACAGTGGACACATGTGTGACTCCTGTGATTAAAGCATCTTTCTTTCAGCTTAAGGAGTGAACCGTCAGCTGACTGACATGACTGACTTTAATTACGCATAAAATCATCACATTCTCTGTAAGATTAAAGTCAGCTATTGAACGGCGAATATTTTGAAGTGAAGGCTTTAAAACCAAGTTAGTACAAACGTCGCTAATGTCACATAACTTTCCCGACATGTTGCCAACAGTAATGTTTTAATGTTCTTCATTATAAAAACATTTGCGCATAAATAAGTGACATAATATTCAGTACTTACTTCTGGAAGTTTACTCTTCGTCCGCTCCGCTTCCGCCGTTTTTTTTTCGGCAAAATTATCCAAACCACCGCCGCGCTATGAAGTCTGGGATATGTTGGGCCATGAAGGCTACACAGATCCATTCTTAAAATTCAGGGAAATTAAGGACGCATTTGAGGGCCGCATTTCGAGCAGCCTTTGAATTGGGACAGTCTTTGTCGTGTCGCTGTGACATAATCGGCCTTAAAATGCGGCCTTTAAGGCTGCAGACCCCAAATCCGGTCATTGGTACTTCCTGGCTTGTGTAGTTACTAGGTAACAAAAGCTCAACACTGCCCCTAGCGTCCTGGAGCACTTCCGTTGTGTTTTGGATTTTGTACTGTTTTGAATTTTGTATGTGTTTTGGAGTTTGCACGTGTTTTGGAGTTTGCACGTGTTTTGGATTTTGCACGTGTTTTGTATTTTGTACGTGTTTTGGATTTTGTATGTGTTTTGGAGCTTGTACGTGTCTTGGATTTTGTACGTGTTTTGGATTTTGCATGTGTTTTGGAGTTTGCATGTGTTTTGGATTTTGTATGTGTTGAGGAGTTTGTGCGTGCTATTTGGAATTTGTAAGTGTTTTGGAGTTTATACATGCTTTGTCTCTAGGGGCCACCGTACTCACCAGTCATAAATAGTGAGGAGGTAAAATTATTAACAAGATAATCGACCTCTGTTAGAGTAGCGTTCAAGTAGCTGCTCTGCTCTGTGTTGGTACAGGGCATTGACGATGATAACAGTGGGTGGATTATATCCTAAAAACGTAGTTACCGCACTTTTAGAATGACATCTACTGTGAAGAAATCTACTCCTCACTACTGTATCATCTGGACGTATCGTAGCGTACGTCCAGATGAACAGAATCAACTTATATTTGGACGACCTAAATCCATGACAGTCATTTTGGCAGTAATGCCATGACTGGAATATTAGCTTCTGTTTTTTGAATGCAAAAAAAGCATTTGAACTACAGACTGCATTTGTAGGTAAACAATACATTTTATATAGACTATATCGGTAATGTAACTTGCAATACAAAGTTATGGGAAGCTTAAACTTAGTTTCAGATTAATTAAATCTGAGACTAAGTTTCATTGTAAGCTTAAAGTTTCAGGTTGTCTAACTAAAAATATAGTATATAAAATTGATAACATTTAAAATATAGTGAAATAACACAAGCTCTAATAGTGGCAATATATTGTTTGTTGTGCAGCAGAACAGTGTCCAGTATGTTGGCTGATATATTTTTTGTTTTGAAAATAAAATTTGGATTTTAACTCCATTACAAGAAGTGTTGTTAATTATTTTTGAATTATATTTGCAGTGTTAATCTAGAAATATGAGAAAAAAACATCATGTGATCTAGTTGCATTTAATTTGTGTAAGAAAAAAATGTTTTCTTTTAATTTATTAGCACTTGGTGTTTAGTGGGTATACAATTGGTATTTCACACTGAGATTAATCGGGTTATTCTTATTACTGTGTACTTGCAATGACTAAGTTGTCCTAACTTAGTGATCTTACGTTGGACTAGACCTTACAGTGAAATGTGTGCTCCTCTCTCCTTTTGTATACATTTCTGTTTTTGTTTTTTAAATTGCTGCTGTCTTACAATGAATATTTTATTCCTGCAGTTGGTGTGAAGCATCCTCAATTTCGTTGTACATGTACAATGACAGTAAAGGTCTCACCAGGACTTGTACATGGGGAGTAAAGTCAAAACGGCAGCTTTGTTGCTGGAAAACTCTAATACAGACAACAAAACCAAAAACTCAAACAGCACAGAGAGGGTGTATGATGGTTAAGCCAGTACCGTGACAAAAGGGCAGTTCTGTTCTATTTACTGGGGACATTTCATTCTTGCATGTACCAACTTCCTGTTTGTCATTCACAGTAAAATAAAAACGCACAATTTAATTTCAGCACTTTTGTCATCACAGGTTCACACAGAAGCCTCTTCACCAAATGACCAAGGAATAAGCTCAACACAAACAAATTGGCCATATCGAGCTCAACAATGTTTAATGTCCTAACAGGTGATTCTTTGAGACCACAGATTTTCATTCATTCATTTTTCACAGTTTATTGTTGTGCTACGAGAAGTGATGAGTATACTTTTAATAATCCAGTAATTAATCACAGAGCTGGGAGATGAATTGAATTATGATTTAAATCACAATTCTGGCTTTTAACAACCAATTAAACAAGCTCATTGGGATAAAAACTCATTTGAATCATTCATCAGCTTGCGTTCCGTTAACTTTGAAGATCTCATTTGTTCATATTTTTTTTGCTTTGAATCAACATCTCCTCTTTCCTTTACAGGTATCTCTTTCACCTCTCCCTAAAAGCCAAAATTTGCTCTCAGTTTAGTTCAGGTTGAATAAGTGAACGTGCCTACAGAGCCGTCATGGTTCATTACTCAACCCTTTGGCCTGAGACATCGATCAGTGAAAACTGTGGGCCAATAAGGAGCGTCACATGCCTTCTGAAGGTGGGTGTCATGTTGAAAAGGAAGTGTATCCTGTTCAATGTCTATTTTAAAAATGTATTTATTTTAAATATATCTACATTTCAGAAAATCTCATCATTCGAAACTGAGTAAATCCAAAATGTTTCACTTAATCACTTTGTCAAAAGATTAAAATTTCTTGTATTTAATCTTCCAAAATTTGGTGCAGTTATATTCTTGTCTGGTAACAATAATAGACTCAGCTGGCTCTTTTCTTTTCTCTCCTTTAAAAAATGCTACATTGTCTTCTTCCACACATAAATCAATGTATGTTTTGAAATAAGTCAGATACAAAATATCACATTCTGCTTTATTAAACGGTATTCTGCCATGTTCAGATTTTTGAAAGGTTTAAAAATAGGTTACACGTTTAAATGAAACACGAAGTTGGTAAGAATGAATTTGTTCAACTCACAGACAATGAAATCAAACAGAAATCAGGGCATGAAATGTAAACATTTTTATTGACATTAACTTGAAGCGCTGAATTAGTTGTGTTTTCGGTTCAATTCAGTTCACTTCAATCTGTAAGGGAAAGTAAATGATGGTCTTTTCACACTGTAAGGTTTCCTTACAGTAATACACTGTAAGGAAACCTTACAATGTATTACTGTAAGGTTTGGTACCTTCCAGTGTTAAAAAGAAAACCCCAGCAGACACACCCCTCTGAGCAAGCACTCGGCGACAGTGGGGAGGAAAAACTTTCTTTTAAGAGAAAGAAACCTCCGACAGAACCAGGCTCAGTGAGGGGACGGCCATCTGTCGCGACCGGTCCGCGGAGTTTCATAAATGATCCAATTAATTAAAGAGCCATTATGATTTTAAAAATGGCTCCAATTAGTTTTTAAGAAATGTTTTCAGTTGATTTCCCTACATTACAGAAACCTTATTGTGTCTTTTGCTCCGGCAAAAAAAATTGCGTGCAGATGCTAAAAATTGGCGGATGGAACCCGGTTTCTTAGATAATTTTGCTATTTGGTTTTTGAACACGTCCACGATTGTTTCCTCAACTATTGGGTACTGTAACTGCATGAACAGGAGAACGTTCTCAGGCGTTTTATACTTTTTGCAAAGAGATTTGTAAACCAGCTTGCTGAGGTTTTTAAAGTTCTCCAATGGAACTTTAACACATTCTTCTTTGAGTTCTTTCCAGACTACAGTGGTAAATCTGTTTTGGATGGCTTCAATCATGTCTGGGGGCATGAAAATGCCTGCCTTATCAAAAGCACACCTAATCACGTCCCCATTACAGAGTTCCACAGAAAGTCTGTATTTTTCTTCTTTTTCACGTGATTCAACTTCACACGTGTCTGTTAATGCCAATAGGTGTTGTTTGAACACACAAAAAACTGTGGTGTCACTCAGTGATTCATCTAAAGCAGTTAATTTTTCATTTAGATCACTGAAAATGTCCTTGGCAACCTTTTCCAGCACTTCTGGGCCTAAAGGCACTTTAATGTTCTGGATTTCAGCCCAGACCTCCTCCAACAAACGTTCATGCAGAGAATCGGAAGAGGGGGACACTGATATTTTAGCAAATTCTGAAAACACAGTTTGAATAAGTTTGCTCAGCCATATTTGATCCTCAGAGTTGTTTTCAGCCGGCACGCTTTCATGTTTAACAGGGGATTTCTGTGGGGTTGGAGCTTTTACAGAACTAGATGTATATTCAGAAGATGGAACCAGGTGTTTTTTGAATGTAGAAATGATCGTTTCTTGGTGTTTTTCGTCTAAAACCATGGTGGAGAAAACAGCATGCTCTGGAATAGCCAGCTCCTTACAGATGTCAGAGAAAATGACCGTTTCCACATTTTCTGCGATTTCTACATCTTTAGACTCCAGCTCAGGCCAGAGTTTGTCAAACATTTCTTTCTTGTAATTTTCAGCAGAGAGATGTGCTGCTTTTTCGGCCTGAAAAATCACACCGTCAATGACTGACTGTACGGTGTAATCCATAGGAACGTCACAAGATGTTACATTGACTGGATTTTCTATGGCGCTTTCAACTCCGTCTGCGGAGCTGACAGAACTTGACTGACGCCTACAGCGCATCCACGGGTTTTTGAGTTTTTTCTTTAACCCACCGCCACGTGCAGTCTTCCTTCGCTTGACTATTTTTCTGCCAGCAGTGGCAGAGGAGACGTCAAGTGCAGGGGTGGCCTGGGAAGACCCCTGGTTTGCAGCTGTCGACTGTGAGCACAGGGTCACCATGTTTGCCACAAATTGAGAGAGCTGTTGTGTGGTGACCTTGTCTGCGCGACCTAACAGAAACTCGTCCCACTGCCCCGCTGTAATGTTGTCGAACAACTGGCGCACAAGTGATTTCACAGCACTTACTGTGTCATCAGTTGTACAATTATCCAGATTACTCCTAGCTTTTATATTTTTCATTGTGTTTAAATTTCTCTTTGCTTCGTGAAAATTTATTCTAGGTTTGTTAATAAGCAAGTAACTGCGTTTGAACCCAAGCGGTGTGTGTGTCTAGACATTGCCTTGCCTTCTATATATAGATTCACGTCGCCTGTGACGTGACTACTCCTTTGATCCCTGGTTGTGATGTCATTTGATCTGCGTTTAACCCCGCCCACCCTCAAAGAAAAAACGAGAAACTGTTGCCTAGCAACCGCTACACGCTGTCTGAGCCGCAGAACCGTTTGTTTGTTTGTTTTTTGTTTTTTTTGTAAAAGTAGGGAAAAATGAATTGCATGGGTCTAAGGCATGCATGCCAACCGTCCCGATTTCTCCGGGAGTGCCCCTTCCGAAAATCTCCCGGAGCCACCATTCTCCCGAATTTCTCCCGATTTTCCACCCGGACAACAAAGTTGAAAAACCATATCCCAGAATTCAAAGCACGGTCCAGCCAATTCCAGTTTCCAACAATGGCGGCAGCTACTTAGTGTTAATATTACTCTTATTATTCTTTCTGGGTCGCAAAATAAACTTTTAACATATTTTCAGGCGAGAATGTAGGTGTGTAAACCTTAAATATCTGAGCCGGCGAGAGCAGCAAACCCCCGCGGTTTTCGCTACTCAGGTTAAACATGATAAGTCACTTGGATAACTTAAAAATGTTATTGTCTGGCTTTTTTCAGTGTTTTATTTATTCGTGAGTAAATCGGTTTGGCTGAGATGATTAGAGTCAATAAAACTTTATTAAGCCCTCTGGAGGATTCCTGAGTATTTCACACAACTGAATAAACGTCAAACAGAAAACCGATTAAACAGAAGTGTGAGATGGTCGAGAATTTGCGCCAAAGTCCGGTTATATTTTAGATAGCAAGCAGCAGACGGCAGAGTTGATCTCCACCGAGAGAGCTCGTGACGTAATTCTGACCGTCCAATTTCACAGTCGCTCACTTCAGCCTACCTGGCTTTCGGAGGACCCGGCGCACTTAGACCGCGAAGGCCTCGGGTGGATATGGCCTCTGAATTTTGACACCCCTGCTGCTTCCAGCCGTTGTTGTTTTTTAGCATATATATATATATATATATATATATATATATATATATATATATATATATATATATATATATATATATATATAATTTTTTATGTTTGTGTGCCACCTTAACTATATGAGGATCAAAAGCTAAACAGTCTCCTCTTGGCCCCTTCGTATCATTAGGAATAAGGGGCCCTGCGTGGAAGGCAGTGGATGAGATTACTGATGTCTGAACACAAAAATACAGATACTGAAGCCGCAATGTAAACCTAAGGTACCTACCATTCTCCAATACAGGGTTTGTGTGTTATATTTTCAGTGGGCTGATTGCGCCATCTAGTGATTATTTTTTATCATCACATTCTTAAAAGACATCTGCAGTGTAGCATGCTTTACTTAACTTTACTTAACATCTTATCTGGACATATTTGGAGTTTACAGTGTTATTATACTATATATATATATATCTATATCTATATATATATATATATATATATATATATATATATATATATATATATATATATATATATATATATATATATATATATATATAGATATATATATAGATATATATATATAGATATATATATATAGATATATAGATATATATGGTGTATCGACATCTAGTGTATATAATCAGTGTGACTTTTTCCCTTGAAAAATCTAAATAAATTGCACAATACATTTTAAGCAAAATTCCAGATGTAGCAAATACTATAAAAATTAAGAATACATTTTATAACAAATTTGTCAAATGGTTCAATAATCTCAAAAGAAAAAAGGAATTTGCCTGAAATGATTTCATGTTTCAGGCTTTAAAGGGTTAAAAAACATGTTTAACTAAACTGTATGTCAACACAAATGGAATGAAAAATTCCAGTTTCTCAAAAAGTCTTTTATAATTTTCTTTTTGTTTTTTGGGGGGTCAAACTGGATAAAACCTTCCCTGTCTGTTCACTATTGATTTGTAGTGTTAAGTAAATGGTCTGACTCTTATATAGCCTTTTTCTACTTCCCCAGAGTAGTCAAAGCGCTCTATACAACATGCCACATTCACCCAATTCAGATTTTGTTCTTTACTAATATTCATGCTCTCATTGATGCATCAGAAAGCAACTTGCCCAAGGATACTCGGCATATAGACTGGAGGAGCCAGGGATCAAACCACTAACCTTCTGAGCAGTAGATGACCTGCTCTACCTCCTGAGCTACAGCCACCCCTATTTAACTTACAGCCATACCACCCTGAGCACCTCCGATCTCGTCTAAAGTAAAAGAGGGAGAAGCACAGTCAAACCTTAGGCAGAAACTTGATTTCCAGGTCTGTTCAGGTGAGCTGACACACCTGGCGGGTGGGTATCATCCTGTATTCCTGTAGATTTTTGGCTGGTTGGCTTACTCAAATCTATTTCTGTGGTCAAATGATTTTTGTGTAGACAAAGTGACTTTTGTCACTTTTTATCATTATTCGTACAGTTCATACTGATTGATACGATAACCTTGTAACTAAGAGCTTATATTAACACGGGAAGTGTGAGGATCTGGTGCAAAGTTCAAAACCTACCAGTTATTTACTGGAGTTTTCTATAGGAAATAAAAAATACAGTAGACTCATGTTGATTTTCTTGGCGTGCACTAAGTAAGGAGAGAATGATTTCACATATCTAAGCACTCTGTAAGGACAGGTTGACCTAAACACAGATTTATATCTGTATAGCATGTATTTGTTCATGTGTGTACATATATAAGCAGAAGTATTTTATGTGGAAAAACTAGAGAATCATGAGGAACTCATGGCTGAGTGCTGATTCTGTCTGAGCTGTCAAAAAAATCACACCTGAGCAACACTACTAATATGTGTCATTTAGAAGAAATTGCTAAAGGACTTATTTGATTCATGCTATTATGTGGCTCCACAGCATACAAATAGAAGAGTATGAATGCAAGTCTGACCTCAGCTGAAAAATGAATACATCTTTATTTAAATGTCAGTATAGCCTGTTGGTGCGCCCACCACTTCAAGGGGAGCCCAAATTTAATTTCAGTGTAGAAAAGAATTACTATTCGTGTGCCTCAGGGTACTTTTTCTTCACTCGAGTGGACCATGTAAAACTGCGGTTGGAAAATAAACCAAAGTCTATTTTCGCTCCATTTTGTGCCCAGCTCAATGAAAAGCATACTGCTGTGAATTTACAGTTTAACAACATAGAGCAAAACGATGTTAAAATACATACACCGTGCTCTCGCCTTCCAGTTGTGAGGAGTGCGTGTGTGTGATGTCAGAACGAGGAACATGTCAGACTTGTCATCAGAGAGACAGCTGGCAGAAATCACCACCTCTCCCCTCAGGAACGCTTTCCTCCTCTCAGACCGGCTTAATGGGCAGCTACATCACTGTGCACGCACACACAGAGGTCTTGACAAGCTCCGAACAGCATGAGGACAAAAGGAGGAGAGACATTAAGTCTTACGCTGATGGATAAAGAGCGTGTGTTTTTCTGTGTCCAGACTTTTAACAGAGTAAAGAGCACCAGGGTGGCTGTAGCTCAGGTGATAGATCAGGTCAGCTACTCATTGGAAGGTTGGTGGTTCGATCCCTGGCTCCCCCTAGTCTGCATGCCAAAAATCCTTGAGCAAGATTCTAACCCCCGGTTGCTCTCCAATACATCCGTCGCAGCGTGAATGTGCGTGAATGTTTGCTAAACATCCCTGAAGTATAGAAGAATGAATGGGGGGGAATGTGGCATGTTGTGCTTTGAGTGCTCTGGGAGAGTAGAAAAGCGCTATATAAGAATCAGTCCATTTACTAGTAACCAAAGGTCCTGTTGTTCTGGAAATTTGTAGAGGCAAAGTAGAAAGCCGTGAAGTTGTGTGTGCAGGTGAAACCTAATGAGCATTATGGATGAATGTTGTGTTACAGGTTGGGAGAAGTCATAAATGCTTGTGGTTAGCCTGGCATAGGGAGTGACCGACGTTCGCACAGATTACTGGTAGTATTACTCCTGGTATCCTAAGAAAGCTGTTGATTTAGGAGCCAAAGTTCTGTGAGAATGATGGAAAAAAGAATCCATAGTTTTCAAGAAAAAAAGCAACCATTTAATTGATAAATACATTTTTAGATCAGCTGTGACTTAAAACTACAGCTTCAAAATGTAATAAGGAAATAACATCTTAAAAAATATGATGACTCCTGGTGCACCACTGTTGTTTAATCTGTTTCAATACAATCTGTACTTCCAGCTGGAAGACATATGATAGATAATATTTTATTGAATTTCCTTTCTGCAATGTAGTTTTATATTTGCCATGCCCTGGTTTTAAAGGTTGCTCTGCTACCACAAATAAGCCACAAAAATGATGATGATGCAACTCTGCAGAATCGTGTGACGAGTGAGAGGCCAAGCACGAGAGAGAAGAAATGAGAAACTGAGATAAACTAAAGTGAACGGCAGTTATGGCATGGGGAGAAAGGTTTGTGCTATGCTGAGGTTTGTTGCACCCTTAGCAAGGTATTACGCGATCACACCTTCCTACCACACGAAGAATGAACAACATCCATCCATCCATCAATCACCCTGTATCAGGGACGTGCAGAGGGGGGGGGCTAGAGGGGCTTGAGCACCCGCCCCTTTCCTGATGAGTGCCCAAAGTGCCCTTTTGTTGAGGCAACTTTTAAATTTTATTTATTTATTTATTTTATGTGTGTGTGCGTGCGGAGTCCTGTCTGTGCCCCTCAACAATAATATTTAACTATTAATCATAGTTTTGCTAAATAAAAGGATCTGGCTTGCATCAGTCACATGATCACATTTAACCAATGATCGCCCTCGACGGCAGAACGCGCTGGTTACGAGCCGGGAACGAGCTCACAAAGAGCACGCGCATTTTTAGCGGTCCGGAGCTGTAGGAGAAACACAAGTTAACTCAGAGACACAGACTGATGCGACAAAACCAGTAAGTAGGTGTACAGCGTACACTGTAGTGTGTAGCACACAGGAGTATTAGCTTATTACGTACACGTTGGTAAGCTGTCTTGGTGCTGTGTGTGCAACAGCGCGACAAACATTACCTGTCCTTTTATTAACTGCACAAGTAGTGCTGGTCATAGCTGCTGGCTACCTGTGTAAGGCTGTCATGGGTCTGTAGCTCTGTCACCGTTTTAGGGAACATATTTAGTTTTAAAGTAAGTTTCTGGGCATTTCCTGCCTTTCTGGAGGGATTATATTTCACTAAAAAACGATCTAATATGCATGTCCACATAATAATTATTATAATTATAATATATTAAAAAACACACGCTGTATTTTAAAGAACATACATTAAGAAGCAGATTATATTAGATTTATATTTTAAATAAGACAAAAGTTGGATTTTACAGCAGTAAAAATACAGTTTAAAAATGTAATAAGCTTTGCCCTGCACAGAGTGGATAGTGAAACAAATGGAATCATCATAAATACATTATTTCATATTTATTACTTCCCCCTCCTCATTGCTTTATTATTGTAGCTCTAGTAATAAATAATAATGTAAGGATGCCCATAGTATATACAGTATTCTGAAGAAGGTCTAAAATGTCACTGTGTGTGCATGTGTGTGTTTTATTTAGCTGGATTTAAAAAAATATTACTCATGATATAACATTGTGCAGACATGGCTGGTAAGGACATGAGGAGGAAACAGTAGGAGCTGTATGAGGCTACTAAAGGCAGTGCTATAACATTTTTCTGTCATCATTTTATTATAGATTAAGTGCAAGAGTTGTTAGGTGTGGATAATTAGATTATAGTTTATTGCAATAGCAAGTTGTGCCTTGTTCTCAGATAGACAGCAAGTGGAGAGTGATATATGAAATGATGGGAAGGAAGGAAGAAGAGAAGCAAAGAGTGATTCACAGGCAGAGCCGAGTTTATGTCACAGTTTTTCATTGCCTTATGGTTCCAAGCGCTGTCACCAATCTTTGCATTTTGTTATTATCTCATGACACTTGTTTAATCAGCTACCATCTCTCCTGTGGACTTTTTAATGTCTACAGTCTCAGATCAACACAGCCCTGCCCTTCCCATATTAGATTCTTGATGAATGTGTGTTGTTGTTATTCAGCATGGTTCAATGTGCCCCTTTTTAACTTTGAGCACCCGCCCCTTTAAACCTCTCTGCACGTCCCTGCCCTGTATCGTAGTTAAGCAGCAGCAGCCTGAGCAGAGAAGCCCAGACTTCCCTCACCCTGGCTGCCTTATCTTTAGTCAGAGAAAGGAGGCTCTTCTAGGGGACACCAAGACTTCAACAGAGCCAATCAACAGATATAATCTCTCCAGCAAGTCATTGGTCTGCTCTGGGGTTACCCCATGGTAGGACATGCCCAAAATACAGTGGGGCAAAAAAGTATTTAGTCAGCCACCGATTGTGCAAGTTCCCCCACTTAAAATGATGACAGAGGTCAGTAATTTGCACCAGAGGTACACTTCAACTGTGAGAGACAGAATGTGAAAAAAAAATCCATGAATCCACATGGTAGGATTTGTAAAGAATTTATTCGTAAATTAGGGTGGAAAATAAGTATTTGGTCACCACAAACAAGGAAAATCTCTGGCTCTCACAGACCTGTAACGTCTTCTGTAAGAAGCTTTTCTGTCCCCCACTCGTTACCTGTATGAATGGCACCTGTTTGAACTCATCATCTGTATAAAAGACACCTGTCCACAGCCTCAAACAGTCAGACTCCAAACTCCGCCATGGCCAAGACCAAAGAGCTTTCGAAGGACACCAGGAAAAGTATTGTAGACCTGCACCAGACTGGGAAGAGTGAATCTACAATAGGCAAGCAGCTTGATGTGAAAAAATCAACTGTGGGAGCAATCATCAGAAATTGGAAGACATACAAGACCACTGATAATCTCCCTCGATCTGGGGCTCCACGCAAGATCTCATCCCGTGGGGTCAAAATGATCATGAGAACGGTGAGCAAAGATCCCAGAACCACACGGGGGGACCTGGTGAATGACCTGCAGAGAGCTGGGACCAAAGTAACAAAGGTCACCATCAGTAACACACTACAACGGCAGGGAATCAAATCCCGCAGTGCCAGACGTGTTCCGCTGCTGAAGCCAGTGCATGTCCAGGCCCGTCTGAAGTTTGCCAGAGAGCACATGGATGATACAGCAGAGGATTGGGAGAATGTCATGTGGTCAGATGAAACCAAAGTAGAACTTTTTGGTATAAACTCAACTCGTCGTGTTTGGAGGAAGAAGAATACTGAGTTGCATCCCAAGAACACCATACCTACTGTGAAGCATGGGGGTGGAAACATCATGCTATGGGGCTGTTTTTCTGCCAAGGGGACAGGACGACTGATCCGTGTTAAGGACAGAATGAATGGGGCCATGTATCGTGAGATCTTGAGCCAAAACCTCCTTCCATCAGTGAGAACTTTGAAGATGAAACGAGGCTGGGTCTTCCAACATGACAATGATCCAAAACACACCGCCCGGGCAACAAAGGAGTGGCTCCGTAAGAAGCATTTGAAAGTCCTGTTGAAAGTCCTGGAGTGGCCTAGCCAGTCTCCAGACCTCAACCCCATAGAAAATCTGTGGCGGGAGTTGAAAGTCCGTGTTGCTCGGCGACAGCCCCAAAACGTCACTGCTCTCGAGAAGATCTGCATGGAGGAATGGGCCAAAATACCAGCTACTGTGTGTGCAAACCTGGTAAAGGCCTATAGTAAACGTTTGACCTCTGTTATTGCCAACAAAGGTTATGTTACAAAGTATTAGATTATTCTGTTACTGTATGTTACCTTATACAGTGGGGCAAAAAAGTATTTAGTCAGCCACCGATTGTGCAAGTTCCCCCACTTAAAATGATGACAGAGGTCAGTAATTTGCACCAGAGGTACACTTCAACTGTGAGAGACAGAATGTGAAAAAAAAATCCATGAATCCACATGGTAGGATTTGTAAAGAATTTATTCGTAAATCAGGGTGGAAAATAAGTATTTGGTCAATAACAAAAATACAACTCAATACTTTGTAACATAACCTTTGTTGGCAATAACAGAGGTCAAACGTTTACTATAGGTCTTTACCAGGTTTGCACACACAGTAGCTGGTATTTTGGCCCATTCCTCCATGCAGATCTTCTCGAGAGCAGTGATGTTTTGGGGCTGTCGCCGAGCAACACGGACTTTCAACTCCCGCCACAGATTTTCTATGGGGTTGAGGTCTGGAGACTGGCTAGGCCACTCCAGGACTTTCAAATGCTTCTTACGGAGCCACTCCTTTGTTGCCCGGGCGGTGTGTTTTGGATCATTGTCATGTTGGAAGACCCAGCCTCGTTTCATCTTCAAAGTTCTCACTGATGGAAGGAGGTTTTGGCTCAAAATCTCACGATACATGGCCCCATTCATTCTGTCCTTAACACGGATCAGTCGTCCTGTCCCGTTGGCAGAAAAACAGCCCCATAGCATGATGTTTCCACCCCCATGCTTCACAGTAGGTATGGTGTTCTTGGGATGCAACTCAGTATTCTTCGTCCTCCAAACACGACGAGTTGAGTTTATACCAAAAAGTTCGACTTTGGTTTCATCTGACCACATGACATTCTCCCAATCCTCTGCTGTATCATCCATGTGCTCTCTGGCAAACTTCAGACGGGCCTAGACATGCACTGGCTTCAGCAGCGGAACACGTCTGGCACTGCGGGATTTGATTCCCTGCCGTTGTAGTGTGTTACTGATGGTGACCTTTGTTACTTTGGTCCCAGCTCTCTGCAGGTCATTCACCAGGTCCCCCCGTGTGGTTCTGGGATCTTTGCTCACCGTTCTCATGATCATTTTGACCCCACGGGATGAGATCTTGCGTGGAGCCCCAGATCGAGGGAGATTATCAGTGGTCTTGTATGTCTTCCATTTTCTGATGATTGCTCCCACAGTTGATTTTTTCACACCAAGCTGCTTGCCTATTGTAGATTCACTCTTCCCAGTCTGGTGCAGGTCTACAATACTTTTCCTGGTGTCCTTCGAAAGCTCTTTGGTCTTGGCCAAGGCGGAGTTTGGAGTCTGACTGTTTGAGGCTGTGGACAGGTGTCTTTTATACAGATGATGAGTTCAAACAGGTGCCATCCATACAGGTAACGAGTGGGGGACAGAAAAGCTTCTTACAGGAGACGTTACAGGTCTGTGAGAGCCAGAGATTTTCCTTGTTTGAGGTGACCAAATACTTATTTTCCACCCTGATTTACGAATAAATTCTTTACAAATCCTACCATGTGGATTCATGGATTTTTTTTTCACATTCTGTCTCTCACAGTTGAAGTGTACCTCTGGTGCAAATTACTGACCTCTGTCATCATTTTAAGTGGGGGAACTTGCACAATCGGTGGCTGACTAAATACTTTTTTGCCCCACTGTATATGTAATCAAAGTAGTTGAATTATAATACTGCTGTAGATCATATTATACCCTTTAATATAGAGGGTGTGATCTGTATGTAGTTTAGTTCTCATTATACTTTTGAGTTAACAGAACATATTCACATATTAGTTCATTAGATAAATGTGCATCACTCTGTATCCTTGATCTGCTGGGAATGTGTTACACTGTTTTCTTGACATGCTCTATTGTTGAATCATAAAAAGAAGGTTGTAAGCAGGAGACTTGGTGTCTAAGACAGGGGAGATAGACCACATTCCATACCCCCACCTTTCAGAAGAGCAGAAAGACAGGGAGCCGAGGTCATAACTTAGGCGCCGTAAGAGAGAAAGAATGTAATGTTTAGGCTTTTACGACTAGGTGGGGGCCACCAGAGACTATAAGAAGCTGAATAACCCGTCACCATTTTGAGACTGCTGTGACCCTCTTCAGGCAGGTCTCCCCATCATGATGGTCCTTATGCTCTTAAGTGTTGAATTGTATGGAAATAAATGATTGTTGATTGAGCATAAATACACCGAGTATTGTCCTTCCTTCAGCCCAAAGATTCAAAGAATTGGGAAATTTCAACAAAAGTATTGAGTTGTAGTTTTGTTATTGACCAAATACTTATTTTCCACCCTGATTTACGAATAAATTCTTTACAAATCCTACCATGTGGATTCATGGATTTTTTTTTCACATTCTGTCTCTCACAGTTGAAGTGTACCTCTGGTGCAAATTACTGACCTCTGTCATCATTTTAGGTGGGGGAACTTGCACAATCGGTGGCTGACTAAGTACTTTTTTGCCCCACTGTACTTCATCTAGCAGGCATCCAGATGGCATCCTAGTCAGATCCCTTATTTATCTGACTCCTTTAAATGCGGAGCAGCAGCTGCTCTACTCCGAGCTCCTCATCCTGTCTCTAAGGGACAGCCCAGCCATCCTGGATGGGAATTGATCAGAATTTATTGATTCTGATTCCATTATCAATATCAGCTGTTGTCACCATTGTTAAGTAGGATCTCAAAGACATTACATTTGTTCAAATTAATTACAGACTGTATGTTCAAAGGTTTGTGCTCGTCTGTTTGTAATCTGTTGAAGTTCAGGGTCTGGGGTTGCCATTCACTCAGCTTTAACATCACTTTAGGTTCTTGGCTAGCTTAGCATTAGCATGTTGTCTATGCAGATACTTGCAAAGAGCCAAAGTTGTGTTAAGAGCATAGTACAGTTGTTTCTGTCCTGGATATCATTTGCACTTTAACACCCGCTGATTGTAGAGCAAGTGCAAGTGGATAAGTGGAATCGATAGGCAAGCACATTAACGGTTCCAAGGACTTGGACTACTGGGAACTGTTTCTCTACAAGAACTTGTTATTGATTCCCATCCTTAATTAGAATGAAACTCATTTTTCTGCCAAATCTATCTTTAAAAGTGAAAGCCCAAAGAGGAACCAACATTTAAAATGAAAGAGGTAGGAACTGAAAAAAAAGGAGAGAATAAACTCAGACAATAACACATAGACAAAGAGGACATAGAGTAAAGGAAGTTACATTCAACAACACAAAGGCTTATACAAACAAGCACTTCCATAGATTTATTCAGAGGTAAGAGAAATGAATCTAAGCTAAACTTCAGGAGGAAATAAAGAATATGGTACTTACACTGTGACACCTGACTTTAAAAGAATCATGAGAAGAAAACAGACAATATGGTAGGGATGGTGTCACACACATTAAATTACTAATGTGTGTTTTTTAAAGGGAGTTCCTGACTTGATGAGTGGGAAAAAATGACATTTTCCATACCTATGATTTGTTGCCAAAAAGCCACGCCATTGTTTATATAATAATTCATATAAATTTAATAACTTGAAAAATTTTAACCTCTAAAAACTGTAAGTATGTCTGTAAACTTCAATTTGTAGATACATTTCATCAAAATGTTTGTGTTTTGATGTGTATTTTCCTGAATTTGTATGCAGCACACATCCCCACATAGCAAAATTTGTAAGGCCCGGATCTGGCCCACACATTGTGCTTACACGTGGCACACATACCACAAAGAATGACGGCCCTTTGGTGGCCCAGATCAGGTTACCAGAGGTGGCCCACACATGGGCCAGCACAGGGCCAGTTGCAGACACACTGCTGGCCCTGTGCTGGCCCAGAACAGTTTCACCTCTGGCCCCAGATATCAGCCTAATGTGTACCTTAATCAAGCCATGTAATAACAACATGTGCTGGAACATAATAGAACAAAAGTAACATGACGAAACTGTGTTCAGACAGTGAATGGACTGATTCTTAACTCAGTGCTTCCTAACTACATTCGTACACATTCACACTCTTGACATGCAGACTGGAGGAGCCAGGGATCGAATCACTAAGCTTCCGATCAGTAGATGACCTGCTCTACCTCCTGAACTACAGCCACCCAGTGGTAAACATGAGTAAACTGTCACTAGGTTTTGGATAAAGTGTACACTCATAAACCTGTCAAACCTGCATTTGAAACGTTGGCTACCATAGCAGTATAGTATTGCAACATGGCATTTGGGTCTTCTAACTAAAATAGGAAAATAGGAACATAAATAGTGCCATCATTGCCAGACCTGGCCCACATCTGGTTGACATACACCCTGCCATGACACCAGTCAGTCAGAAGTGCCAGCTTGATCCCAGATCCGGGCCAGACCTATTTTCTATGAGCCTGGGCCACATACACCAAATCACATCGGGCCAAATGTGGCATGCCATCACATAAACAGTGCCATCTATGCCAGGCCTGGCCCATATCTGGATGACATATCACTTACCATGCCGGAAGTCAGCCAGCAGTGCCGGCTTGACACCAGATCCGGGCCAGACCTGTCTGCTATTTGGGCCCTTGTATGTCATCTGACAGTTCTAGCTTATTAAACTGGCAGGTCATAGTGACAAATAATGGGGTTTTGAGATTTTCCATCCAAATCCATCAGTCTGCAACTTCTGCTGTCACCCTGTTCCCACATTTATACTCAAAACATGTCAAATCTGTCAGCAAAACACCAAACACATGCCTGACAAAAATTCACGCTCCTCAGTGTGATTGCAGTTATCCATCAGTACATCCTCTTCTGTAATTTCTTTTATCAAAGTTCACTGAAAACCGTTTTTTTCAGCAAGTTTGGCAAAAAAAAATTCAAATAAGTATCTTTTACTATCAAGTCTACTGCTTTGTCAGTAAAGCTGTTGCTTGAGGCTGTCTTTCCTCCTCTCTCAACTGGAGAACAGGAAGGTAAATCAAGCCTCAAGTGGATTAGTGAACATGACTCTCAGACATGTTCACAAGGCAGTGTTTGAAATATGTTGTCACAACACTATTCCCCCAGCAGTCTGGCAAACCTCGTAAATCCCCCCATATATTGAGGGGGGTCCATAATTCACCGAGCACCTGGGAGAAAGACAAAACCCAGCGTTCATTTCCTCTATTCAAACGAGTTTGTTTTCATCAGTTCGTATTTTGTAAGAAGATCAGTATAGTGTGGGAAGTGGGCTCCCTTAGCAGCCCTTTCTACACCCATCACCTCATCCCATGTCTCTTTAAATCCTTTAGTTGAATATATTATGTGAGATGTTCTGTAGAGAGTTCCAAGTTGTAAATGATTGAGAGGGCCAGCTGCCCTCAGTCGGCTTTTGTTAGCTACAAAGCAAACTTTCTGGTGATGAGGACACCAGAACCTGCATCTGGCCTGCATCATTATGTGTAAAAGTTCTCTTGGTCTCTCTTCCCCCCTTTTTTTTTCTCCAGAGAAACGGTGAGGTATGAGGCGCTAACACTGCACAGGAATCATGTCAGGGTTTAGAGAAAAGGACAGGATATCATACTGATGTATCCTGGTGCCCAACAGCAGCAGATGGAGAGCATGACATAAGCTCTCCCACAAAACGTCCAGAGCTGCCAGTACACACTGACTCTAACCTGGTCAGAACCCAGTTCAGTCAGTCGCTCGTCCAGCAGTCAACGTCAACCATCAATCAGTCCTTTTCAGCTCTGACTTACTCTGCTTCTGTCTGTGGTGATTTTTTGCTCTCTCCTTTCTCTCTGTTGCCCTGTGCTCTGATGAAAGACACTCTCAGAGAGGTAGCCAAGCTACTTGTCTTTGTTTTGACGTTTCAGTGGCTCTGCTGTGGATATGTTTAGAACTTCTTCACATGATCAGTGTTAGTTCAAAGGCTTTAAAGCACCGTGTGGTTGTGTTTGTGGAGTTTGAAACTGGGGGGCCTTTTCTGGAGAATTAGTGAAGGGGTCTTTGATGCAGCTTGACTGCATTCAGTATGAGCCTGACCTTTAATGCATCACCTAGTTTGGTGGATCACAGCCAGGCTGAGGACCAGAAGTGAGCAGCAAACAAGTATCTGCTACCAGTCTCCATCAGCTGTGCTCCAAGACTGTGTTGTGTTTGGATGTAACCCCACTCACTCACTGGTTTTGTGCTCTCTCCGTCTTGAGTGCTTCACCTCCCCCCTGCTTAATCTTGAAACCATCAGCTCCCCAGTCTGGTTCTCTTTAAATTGAATTTGAAATCTTCATTCTTTTTATAAGCTGGGTGAGTAAAACCCTGAAAGGCCTTGTGGATTTCAGCATCCGCTGTTCTGAGAGGATTCAGATTTATTCCCTGTTTTTTTTCAGTTGTTTCTAATCATGGACAGAAGCGTCCCTCAAACAACAGGAAGGTCTGGAACAAAAGCAAGAAGTAAAGGCGGGGGAAGGGAAATAGTTTATTGCCTTTACGTTTCCTCTTCTTTCCAGTGGCAAGAAAGGGAGGGATATCATCGTCTGTTTTGTCGCTCGTAGAAGTTTGAACCATACATTTTTGTTTCTGTTTTTTTTAATGCGTAATAGAATCAGCATGGAAGGAAAAGGAAGAGCATCCACAGATTATAATTAGAGCTGTAGTCTGTGTAAGTATGTACTCCTTCCTAAAGGCACTAGTACAGGACTTTGTGTGTTTTGTTTTTACGTGTGCATCTGCTTTCTGCCTGACTCTGGGTGTGTTGGGTGTATATGTATTCATGCACACATACAGCACTTGTGTCTTTTGCTGTGCATGCAACAACTCACACCTCCCACTACCACACTGACCCCTCCTGCTTCCTCTTTCCTTCTGCAGGTCTGTATGAGCTGCTGGCGGCCCTGCCATCCCAGCTGCAGCCTCATGTCAACTGCTCTGAGGACAACACCTTCCTTCAGGATATGTTTGGAGAGAGAAGTCTCCACTCACTTGTTAAGGTACAACAAACAAATAGAGTTATAGGAATTTCGCCTACATATTTTTCAGAAAATCACGTGTTGTTTAACTCATATATGCACGCACTGATAACTCTTAAATACACTTAAAACACTTAAGTAATTTCATTTAAGTGCTATACATATGAATACCTCAGTTTAACCAAGCCTAGCTTTAATTGCACATGTAGATTGTGTACAAAGTTTATTGTCAAGAAGGCAGACAACTAAATTAGTCACATAAAAAGTCTTGAAAAGAGGAGCCCCCGGCCTCCAAAGCAATTATTATTCATGAATTACAGTCCTATTGCACCATCTACCTGCCCAGATCTTCTAATTCCTTCCTCTACCAGCAGGAAGGGGCCTGTGGTTTGGTTACTGCCTGTTAAACTAGATAGCTGCAGAGATTGGGGAGAAGGTTTGTCTGAAATCTTTCTCTGATTTTTGTTGTTAAATAGAGAACAATTTTCCCCCCTAAACATGGGGTAGTTTCCTGCAAATCGGCTTTCCATTCTTTATTATTCAGTAAATAAATGTAATAGCTGCTCGACTGCTGTGTCTGACTGATTAACTGAGCCATCCTAGTGAGCCAAATGGACAGACGGGCAGACTTTAAAACGCACACAAGTACTAAACAACCATCTCGTCTTACTCAGAAACCAGATGCAGCATTCAGGCTAACATCATGGACACACCATTAATAAAACCTTAATTATCCTCTTCCTAAAGCTCGGCCACCAAATCTCCACAGTCCACCTTTATTTGGGATTTGTGTAAGGTTGTAGAGGGGATACGAAAGAATGGCTAAACAGCAGAGAGAAAACACACACATCAAGTTAATCTGACAGGCTTCCCAACCCAGGTCGCTCACTGGTTGTAATTGCCTCACCTGGGTAATTACAACCAGTTGTTGGTCACTCTGTCTGGAAGGAGAGAGACGGTCCAGAGGAGGAGGTGTCACAGATGGAGAGAGAAACAAGAAAGAAGTAGAGAATTCAGAGTAACATGAAGACTTAAACCAGACATATGCTCTTTCTGTCTCTCTCACCTGTACTCACCAGATGGTCGGGACGTCTCACATCCATCCTAATCCGATTATGTTACAGAGATGAAAGAATTATTGTCCGATATCATCTTTCAGCTTTTATTTACATCTGTTTGTTGCTAGAAAATATTCTCATGACACGAGCCAGGTGCTTATTTATATTTTAAAAGCCTCACTTGAATCCAAAATATATCCCCTTCCTTGCACTGTCTTACTTTGGATTTAGGCTGCCTTCCAAATATTTTCATTAAAGTTCAATGGTTGACTGCAGCCCAGATTTACCGGATCAAGCACGTTGTTCACAAACAAGTACCTCTGAAATGAGCCAAAAGTGGCTAGATGATGATAGATGAAGCCAAATGCAAGGTTATGATAGGGACAGGGGAAGGAAGAAGGAAACTCCATATTGCAGCAGACAGGTCACAGTATGCTGTTGACTACTGAAAAACTTTTTGAACCATGTCAAGCACACTGGAGGGACAATTAAAACAAGAAGAAAGCTACAGGTCAACCAGTCCCTATTCTATCATTTTGTATTGTCTGTATTGGTAATCAAGGAAAATCCCACAGCCATTACTCCAGTTTCATCCATCCCTCCATCCATTCTCTGCTGCTTTTCAGAGTTGCGGGGGGACTGTGGAGCCTATCCCAGCTGTCTTAGGGCGAGAAGCAGGGTACACCGTGGACAGGTCGCCAGTCTGTCACAGGGTTTTGCTCCGGGTCACTTTGAAAAAGATGTTCAGCTTGTAAAGGATGTGATGTGAAGTTTTCTGGGCAGAGGTCTTAAGCCTGCTTAAATACTATGTTTTATGTCTTCGGGTATTTTGAAAAGTCTCCAAAGTGTGCAACCCTGACCCTAAACATTACATTAGTTCATGTTAGCAAACTAGTGACAGATTATTTCAAACCAATAACTCAGTGGAAAGAAAAATAAAACTAGTTAGCCATAATGTTAGGGCTTATAGATGATGTTCACAAGATGCAGTTAGCACTGTTTTATATAGTGTTATAGAGTGATTTGACCCCCATTTATCTCAGGATTAATTCTGAGATAATTGGGGGTCTAAAAAAGTTTACAGCATGACAGGTTGCCGAAGCATCAACAGCAGTCCTAACATCCATCAGCATGTCCACAGGGGAAAAACATGTTTACCTCCACGACACGCCTAATGCACCGTGTTTTATTGCTGAGTAATAACGGCTTTATGCAGGATTTGAACTTCTAAGCTGACCTTGAAACATGACTGTTGTGCTGGCCAAGACAGAGTCCTAACAGGCTGTGATTTATCTCGGCAGACTGTATGGATAAGTCCAGCTGAAATGGCTGTAGCTGTTTAAGGCCAAGATTTAAACTGGAATCTTGATGGGGAGAGACGATGTAAAGACATTTCACACGTCGTTGCGTCGCGTTTTCTTCACTGGAAAGTTATAAAAGTGATTTTGATGGGTGACATTTGGTGTTTGGGTAATGTTTTTGAATGACATCATGTTTTGGATTTTGGTGTTGGTCCCTGGTGATTATCGAAGCCAGATGACAGCTTGGAGAGACTCAAATCAACTCATCTACGCACGCTGCTCATGTTATTGTTAATCAGAACTTCTACCAGGGCCAAAAACATTGAGGTCAAATACCGTCCTGTGACTGTGTCAGAACATTCAACTGTCAGTGATTCTGACTTGCTTTCCTCCGTATTTACAGTACTGCTACCATCTAGCTTTAAAACATAATCACCTGTGTTGCGAGGAGTAAAAACTATGTCTAACATTCCTAAAACAGATGTTTTAATTGCACAAAGCATCTGTAGCCGTTCAGTGTGACAGCAAACAAACTGCTTTTCTTGTCTTTTTCTGTCCTGCTGAGTGATTTTCTGTCACACATTGTCACGGCTCCATCTGTGTGTGTGTGTGTGTGTGTGTGTGTGTGTGTGTGTGTGTGTGTGTGTGTGTGTGTGTGTGTGTGTGTGTGTGTGTGCGCACTCCCGCATGTGTGGATTTGGCCCTTTAGATATAGAAGTGGCCCAGAGCGTCTCTGTCACTCTCTCCTCAGCCAGAGGCTCCTCTGTTCCACCATCCTCCTGGAATGCTTTCTAGGACATCCAGCTGGAAGCTCCAGGCTCGGGGCCCAGCTATCAGTCAGACCCGTGGCCCAGATCCCCTTCACCATGCTGGGCCTGAGGAAGGAGAGACGCAGGAGTGGCTGCTGGGAGGAAAGCTGTCCCTGTCTGTTCCTTGATGGGACCTGACAGCAGCCTGTAGGCTGTCAATGCATTCCTGCGCAGCTGCTTTTAAATCACAAATGGGATATCTGTAGTGTTTTTTGTGAGTCTGTGTGTGCGTAGGCACAAGTGTGCAACTGTGCCTTTGACGTTGTGTGCGTGGGTGTGAACGTGTGCTTTGTGTGTATATAAATTATTCCATCTCTGCTCCACATATGATGAAGTGGTTTTGCGTGTATAAATGAGTGAAAGTGAGCGCACGAGTCAGGCTTACTTTCCATTTTAGCAACTCTCCAGAGACGCAGCTCTGTCTCTCAACACTGTGCAGTCACAGCGCTGAGGCTGATAAGGAAATGTTTAGCCAATTTCACCAGACTGTTGAAATGATTTGGAATCATCACGGGGCCACTGGGACATATCGAATGCATGGTGGAAAACTGGATTGTTTGTACAGTGGCTAAGCTAACTGAAATACTTAGTGGATCGAGGGAGTGAAAGATCTTTGTGTGTGCTTTTGGTATTTAAGGACATGATTTAATGAACTCTGTGTATGTACAAGATGGTGCTGATGAAGGTTGTACATGTTTTCTTACATGTCTGTTTGGAGATGTGCACATGGCTTCCAGCGTGCACACTTTTTCTTCCACATGTGCTCACTACTATCTCAATAACTACCTTAATAATGAATACAATCTGTCCTTTCAGATCCACGAACGGCTGCAGCACTATGAAGAGAGCAAGCCCGCCCCTGTCCTGGAAGGAGCTGCACCTCTGGCACGTGACGTAAGTGTTTTAAAAAACATGTTTAAACTGATCGATCTTTTTATTGGCTGGGAGGCAAATGAATCGATTAAAGGAACCTTTGGTGAACAGTGTCTGTCTAGATGGGTTTCGGTTAATGGAGGTTTAATTTATTGACTAACATAAAATGACACTTCAACCCTCGTCTGGCCCCGGCCGTACTGTCTAGAACTCCCAGCAAGTGACTGCCACCGCTCAAGTGAAACCAGCATGGCCAGTGCCGTTGGTGTAAGCAAGTGAGACACACCACATCATCAATAAATAGTTCAAATGATGGCCACTGATCTAGAACTGTATGGTTGTTATGGTTGACTTGTATCCTTCTCCCTGTTGGAAAACCGTTTTCCTCTTCTGGCTGACTTCCAAACATCTTAATACAAACTCTGCTGTTACTTGGACAGATCACTTGGTGCCATCAGAGAGCATTGGTCTGCATTTTATTCCTGCAGGGTCAGATACGAAAAATACAAACACAGAGAAAGGGTTCATCAGTGTCAAGTGGCTTTCATGTCAGTTTTTACTGTGTGGGATGGCTTGCTGCTCCTTTCCACACTCCAACCAAGTCCAGGAGGATCTTCCATAAATCAGTGATGCTCTCAGAGCTCCCATTGTTTCCAGGTTTAACTGACTGTTTTCTTTAGTTCTTGAGATTCTCATTGGAAAATGATCTGGTACAATAGAAGATTTATCAAAGGGCAGGTGCCAGTAGGTGGGAGTTCTAGGCCACATGACAAAGTGTGGCCTTGCCTCCAGCTGCGATTTACCTTATTTAAGACAAGATGAAGCTGCAGATAAATCCTGTAACTGAAAGAGCTGCATTTTTATGTCTTAATACAATATGATACAAATAGAAGATACACCAACATAACTTCTTTAGATAAAGCATAACTAGTATGTTTATCTCTCTAAATGCAAGTCCTCTATTCATTACTGACACAAAGCACACCTTGCAGAGTTGAACTGTTAATTACAAACCTCTACCATTGGTTTTTCATTATACAGACTGCTGTTGTCTTCTTGTCGAAGCATTGAATGTTCACATGCACACCTGAAAAAGAGAAGCATGCTTAATGGTCTGAGCACAGTTGTGTGAACATTGTGTCCTTGACTATTTTCAGGTGTCTGATGAGCTGGAAGGCAAATCAGCCAGTCAGGATGTCAAAGAGCTTCTTAAACTGCTGGCAAACCCACATGTAAAGGTGAGTAAAGGATTTGCTTATTTTGTACTGAGCAGGTTTTAACAAACTAAAACCACATATTCTCTTTGTGGAGGATTGTATTATTCCATCCAAAAAACAGCAAAGCATTTGGCAATTCTGGCTCTGGATCTTTGCTGTTTGCACAGCAGCCACATTAAAGCGTTACAATCATCGTGCTGTACACAAAATAACACGCCTGTTAGATCCAGGCCTTGTCTCGTTTTCTTGGCTGCCGTTGCTGACCTCGTTAGCCAGATGCAGACAGCTACAAAATAAATTTACACATTTTTATTTTCTAATGCATAACTGGGGCCATCCATCAGGGCCTCCAGGTGTCTCAGCCAGACAGAGCTGCCTTCACGACGGCAGGATAGAAGCAGAGTTGGACAGGCTCCGTTTTTAATGCGCTGTCGTCATGCTTGTTTGGGCTCTGCCAGAAACAACAGCTCTCTAGTTCTCCCCCAACATAGCACACACACACACACACTTACAGTACATGCAAATATTTAATACCTATCAGTGTCAAACAGCAGGAATTCAAGAGATGGTGGTTCCCAAACATGGATTTTTCAATGTCTGAGCTGGTAATTATGATTCATTTCCTAAATTCTCCAAACACATTAAGAACAACTACATTAATCTGTTCAAAGACAAGTGTGGAGCATGTGTTTTTTACAGGTGCTATAGGTACAGACACACATATTTCACCAGGCAGCACATATTTTAGACATAGAATCAGCAACTCCACACACACCTCCAGCAAACTGGTACTCATTTGGCTCATTACTATGTTTTTCCCCTGCACCTAACACATATAATTGCTGCTGTAGTTGTGCAGTGGTCTCTCAGCTCCAGTGCAGAATGGGGTCAGCCAAGCAATTCCCCACCAAACAATGGAAAATGTTCTTTCTGCTACTGCTTCCTCCATTGCTGGCTGGTGAATTTTGGCAGACGGTGTAGCAGCACAAGCCAAAGAAGACAAGCTGGAGAGGAGTGGCATTTTATCTCTGAAGTAGGATCAAAACCAACCATTTTTAAAGATTTCCTGGCTGTGAGATTTTCTTTACATGTGTTATTCATTTGGGATTCTCTTGATCGAAAGAAGTTATTATTTTTAGTTATAATAAGGTAATACAGACTCTTTGCCTTCCAAAGACTACTCACATAGCTCCAGTTGTGTCTCCTCCTCTCATCTGCTCCCAGTTAGCAACATCTTGAATGCTGTACTGCAGCATGCTCCCATGTCATAAAACACACTGCTTCTCTTCTCACCATATCCTTCTCTTTCTTCCCTGTTTCTCTTGCTCTCCACCCCTCTACTTTTGTCTGGCACTTTGGTTGGAAGATGTTTTTCTCAATTTTTTCCCCCCCTCTAAACCACAGAAAAAGCAGCACGCATCTAGCTGCATCTTGGTCCGGACACGCGGTTGTTAAATACTTTGAAAAATGAATGTCTCCTGAATGGCATCATTCCCGTCTGCGTCCCGTCTCTTTTTATGCCTGCTCGTGAAAGTGTGAAATATCTGAGCTGAGAACTTTGCTTTTGAGTCTTCACCACCTTACCCTGCAAAGTGTGGATTTTGTGGTGGTCACATTTGCAGCTCTTGCTGAGCAATGGTGCAGGGCGAGCCTGGGTTGCCTTTAATCAGAGAGATGTATGGAGGGAGAGCACGGGCCTAATGGCAATTAACGCTTGTTCATCTACAAGCTCTGGCCTTGAATGCTTTCAAATCCATCACCCAGCACATGAGGGAGACAACCCAATTCATAACCATCCTCCCTGCAGTCTGCAGTGTCTCTGTCCTGCTTAAAAAAGGAAGTGATAGATCGGACTCTTAATAGCATGCATGGCCATACTTTACTTAGCTAAGTGGACTGGGGTAAAGTTGAGGCCTTCGTGGCTTTTTTTTTTTTTTTTTTTTTTTTTTTTTTTTTTTCCTTTTTTTTTTTTTTTTTTAAATGACATCAGAAACAGCAGTATGCGACATTACGTGATGGCAGAGCTTCAGTTCATCCTTTGTCATTTTTTTTTTTTTTTTTTTTAATAAATAGGACAGGGGGAATGAATGAGAGAGAGAGGGGGAGAGAAAGAAAGAAAACCCAAGGGGAGAAGAGACGGTGAGAAGGGGGGGGAAGAGAGACAAAAAAAAAAAACTCCTGGGTCACCTGTATGGAGAAAAAACAAACAAACAAACAAACAAACAAACAGAGGAGACAGCAAACAACAAAGAGCAACATAATAATAGAGAAAACAAAGCACCATCACAATAAACTAGCTAGTCATAGATATCAGTATTTACTAAGTAATAAACGATATTGTGCAGCACGCAAGATAGACAGCGCACAGTGTGCTTTGAGGCAGCAGCCAAGAAAGCTTTAGTCCGCGTCTGTGAATACCCATGTGTGCATACCTGTGTGGATCAGCATGCTTGCATTCCAAAGGTTTCTCCATGTAATGATCTGCTAGGGAGTGTGGGGGGGCCACAGCCCCGTCCTCCAGGGTGTGAAGCGGGTATGGAGGAGATCAAAACTCCAGACATCCAGAGGCCCCCAGAACACAAGAGACCATGGAAGACCAACAGAGGGGCAGCCGCGCCACTGTTCCAGTAAGAGCTGAGGAGAGTCCCAGATGAGGGCTCACTCAGCAGCCGCGGAGCAGAAGCCAGGGGGGGTTGCAGTGACGCGCCCGTGAGCTCCGCCGGCCCCCAGCTGCGCCTGAGTGACCGAGCCCTAGGCCGAGAGGCCGGGGGCACCCCACCTCCAAAGGGGCCCGAGCGAGCCCCAGGCCCCAGGCCCCGACAAGCGGCCGCCAAGGAGTGAGCCGGTGTGTACCCGGACGCCCACCCCCAGACACAAAGAACCACCAACACACCGACACCTGAGGGAGTCCGCCACTGGCAGGGGAAGTGGTGGTGGGTGGAGATAGGCCTCCAAACCTTGGAGGGCCTGAGGTGTCCCCAGAGAGGTGGCGTCTGATACCCAACCTGACATATAGACACAGACATACAGGCACACACAGACACAAACATCCATTCCCACCCTCATGCTCTCATATGCACTCACTCCACACTCAACCAACGTGGAGACAGACATAAAGAGACGCTGTACACACAATCACACTCCCCAAGCGTACTCTACAAACCGGGTCTAGGTACCCTTGCCCCTGGAGGGGGGAATTGCACCCAGACCCAGGTGGTGTTACCCTTTTCCCTGCGGTGGGGAGAGGCAGACCACCCCGACTCCGCAGCAGCAGGGAGGCCCCACACCCCAGACCGCAGTCGGACGGCCAACTCCTCCTACTAGCCCCCCCGCTCCAGCAGGCCGCAGAGAATGGGGGTGGGAGAAGACTCCAAACCTCCCTCCACCCGCTCATTGTAATGTTGATGCATATGTGTTCTAAGGTGCAATTAAAACCCAGGAGGGCATGGAGCTACCTGCCAAGGAGCAGCAGGTAAGCGCATGGTCCCTCCTGCTAGCCCTCAATGACTAAGTGTATTTAAAATTGAGAGGTGGGCAACGACGTCAGGGGTGAGGTATACACCCTGATGGTGATTTGGACTCCGTGATTGTGCCCACCCCCAAGATCCTATATGTATGTGTAATGAGAGTGTGAATAATGTGAATGTCTAAGTTGTGGGATAAAATTGAGGCAGAGGCAGCCAGAAGGGGACAGGGGGGGGGGTAGCCTCCTCTGCACCCTGGTGACATACCCCCACTCCAAGGCCCTGCATGTGTGGGTGGTTGTGGAGGAGCGGGAAGAGGGAGGCAGCTGGAGATGGGGAGGGAAGGAAGGGAGGGGCAGGTAACCCCTCCCTGGGGCCAGCTCCCCCGCTGACCCCAGTAGGCACTCCCACCCTCCGCGACCCGCCAGGGAAGGGGGGCCCAGGCCCATCAGACCGGGGCCCAGTGCAGTAGCGCCCCCCGGCTCCACAGAGCCCTGGACAGTCCACCCAACCCCACCACAGAGAAAACTGCACCCACCCCACCAACCACACATCTTCCAGACTACATAAGACGGTAAACGCCCAGGCTGAGATCTTCCTCCACCTCTCCTGTATCTCCCCCTCCTGCAGAGAATTCCTGAGAGAAGAAAGCTCCTGCCAGATGTGACCATCCCCCCCACCAGTTGAAGAGCCCCCCAGGCGGCTCGATGCACCGGTGGCACCCTGCTCCAGGGCCGGGCCCCCATGCACCCACCCGCCCACAACCCCGGCAACACACCAACCAGGACCCGAGCCCCCGAGGCCCGGCCCGGGCCCCCGCCCAGAGACGGAGCACCCCCAGAACCTCACGCCCATCCCAGGCCTTCGTGGCTTGACAGATAACCCTTGCCTGTTTTGTGTTTCCTCCCATAAATCCTATTTTCTCCTTTTTCTAGAGCCTCCTGTCCGTCCACGACACAGTTGCCCAAAAGAAGTATGACCCCGAACTACCTCCGCTGCCTGAAGACATCGATGACGATGAAGATTCTGTGAAAATTATAAGATTGGTCAAGAACAAGGAGCCACTGGTAAGTAACTTAACAATCATCCTGTGTGCAGTATCTATCTGTCTCTACGCCTTAATTTTCATCTTTACAGTGATTTTAGGTCATTGCTGTTTGACTTGCACATCATAATGTCATAAAGGTAGAAATGCTGTTATAATGACTATTCTTCTTTTATAGGGAGCAACAATAAGACGTGATGAGAGCACAGGTGCCATCATTGTGGCCCGGATCATGAAGGGAGGGCCAGCTGACAGAAGTGGTTGGTTCCAGCCTTTTTCTCTCTTTTATAAGTTTGCGTGTGTGTGTGTGTGTGTGTGTGTGTGTGTGTGTGTGTGTGTGTGTGTGTGTGTGTGTGTGTGTGTGTGTGTGTGTGTACTCGATTCTACTCAGTTTTCTGTCATTTTCTGTCACTGTGTAGCACCTCAGTTTACATAGGGTCGTTATAGCAACTCATTTAAAAGTCCCATGATGTCATTTGTATGCAACACAAACCCAGCACACAACAGTGGACATGGAGGCGTTGGTATACCTGTCCGATCACACTGTTGGTTTTTCTGCACCCATTTCCCTGGATGCCGTGTTTCAAAAAGGGCAGTTTTGATGTTTGTGAAGGAATCACTTTCATGACTCATCAAGTGACATAATTGACTGGCATCACATGGTGGCATGGAGTCTGTTGACGTCACAGTTTCAGATCAACTCAGGTTGCTCAAAACGACTGCTCTAGTAGGTATCAGGTGCTGCCATCTAATAGAAAACCCTAAAAAACAGAGTCAAGTCAAGATGAGCAAAGTAGATACTAGTGGAAAAGAGCCATACAAGTCTGTAGTGTGGAATATATTGGGATTGCACAGAATTTAGTACCTCGCTTACATCAGGGCGTTAAAATAATAGAATGCCAGAATGACTGCAAATTAGTAACGTCTGTTTATGTGTGGCAGGTTTAATTCATGTAGGGGATGAACTGAAGGAGGTCAATGGAATCCCTGTGGACGACAAGAAACCAGAGGAAATCATTCGTATTCTGGTAAGTCTTGTCTTTCTATGGACGTTTGTGAGACTGAGGGTTTTTCAGCTCCACTCCCTTGGTACCAGCCTTTGTTTATAATGACAGAAACCTCCCCTTATCAACTCATCCACGACCCAGGCCTCCCATTGCCGTGTTGGTGGCCGATAGATCACATGCAGAGTCTCTGTGGATGAGGCTGATGATGTGTAGTTCCTCCACGCAGCTTTGGTCACAGGCCTAAATGAGCTCTGTCATGTGCCTGGGATCTTAAACTCTTAAGGCCTTCTCAGACACAAAAGTCTTTGAGCTCTCAACACTCCTCCTTTACACCCCTGCACTGTACTCCCTAATTCTGTCAAGAATGGTTATACTATCCCACTAAACCTTCCTTTGTTGAAAAATCAATGCTTGACGCTATGTCACTGTAACTAGATTAGGTCTCTTATAAAATACTTAAAAGGATAGGAAAACTATCCTTTACAATTACTCCAACTTCTGTTCCTACATTATTTAGGCACAGTCACAAGGAGCCATTACCTTTAAAGTTGTCCCTGGTGCAAAGGACGAGGCATCTATCAAGGAGCCACAGGTAGGTCCTGTCTTTCTCTGTTATTTGGTTTATCCACTTGTTAAGTGATTTAGACCCTTTGATAGTGGAAAGTCATTGAAAGACCATCTTGGCCATCACTTGCAGCGTTTACCATCGATTGCTGTAATCTTTTGAGAATAATCACTCTGAGCTTTGGTGAATCACCTTTAACCATGATGACAATGTTTTAGAAAGAAAACATTTTATATACAACATAGTGAACTTGTTCCTGTTGTGTCTTCAATCCTCCTCTTTGTTTTCTTGCCTTTCCCTCATGATGATGTACAGATGTTTGTGAAGGCGCTCTTTGACTACGACCCAAAAGATGACAACACCATCCCATGTAAGGAAGCTGGTTTGGCCTTCAAGAAGGGTTGCATCCTACAGATCATGAGCCAAGATGATGCAACCTGGTGGCAGGCCAAACACGAGGGCGACACAAATCCTCGTGCTGGCTTAATACCATCCAAACAGTTCCAGGAGAGGTGAGAAACACAAGGCTGACCTTATTGGCTCCAGTGCTGTCACTGTCATAGATGTTCCATCTTCTTTCTCTCCCTCTTTAATCCATGTATTCTTGCTTCACTCTGCCAAAGTAGTCTGGGTTTCCACACATTTTCTGGTCCAAAGTGAGTAATGACAGAAAATGATAGCGCTGGTACCAATCCACATTGAACTGCAAGTGGATGGAAAACACACACCAGACCTACACAGAGCTCAGGAGGCTTGGGCAGAAAGAGGAAGGCTGAAGAGTAAAGGGATCGAGTAGAACATTTTATATTCAGGTTTATTATTCTACTTTTGTCAATAGAAAGATGTTCTGTTCTTCACCTCCTCAATCTTTGGTTTCACCAGTCTCAGCTGACAGAATAGAAATGAAGGATATTGTAGAGCAGGGTTTCTGTAGCATAGCAGAGTGTTTATTATTCCCAGAGTGACCATGAAAACTGATGGTTTTCTTTTTTCTGTTCTTTCCTTTTTCTTCTCTTTCTTTATCCATCTTTTTGCTTTCAGGAGACTTGCATTTCAGCAACCTGTTACGACTCTTTCGTCCCTAAGGAGGTCTACTAGACGATCATGTAAGCATATATTATTTGCTGTGTTAGCGACTAATAAACCACAACAAGACAGTTGTCTTTAACAGGTGGATGGGAGGAAGAGAAGAATGGCAAAAGTGAGGAATGCTGGTCAGGATAGTTTGTGGAGTTCATTTCTGAAACAGACTCATCCTTCTGCTGATTCCACCACTGGAGTCTTTCGTGTAGTTGTGTAGTTCATGCTGGTCGTCTGGAGAAGCAATTTAGATTTATCTTTGTTTTCATTTTCCTTCCTGTCTGCTCAATGTTTCTCCCTCTAAATTTCTATCCAGAGTCTGTTCCATGTGTCTTCTACAGCCTCTTTGTGTGTTGTTCACTAAGTCCACAGCATGTCTTTTATCCTGCCTTCCTTTGCTCCCCCCAACCGGTCACGGCAGATGGCCGCCCGTCCCTAAACCTGGTTCTGCCAGAGGTTTCTTCCTGTTAAAAGGGAGTTTTTCCTTCCCAATGTTACCAAAGTGCTTGCTCATAGGGGGTCATATGATTGTTGTTGTAGTCACGCAGGAGCTTTAATATGAATTAGGAGAGGGTTTGCCCTCTGGCTGTTACTCTAGCTAAAGAGATGATTGATTTTCTAAAAGCTGTGCATAATGCAGATAGCAAAGATAAAAGACAAGTTCATGTGAACTGGTATTGTCACTTGGCTGCCTGGCTTCTAATTTGGATAATCACTTATACTCTTGGGGTGATGATGATGAGGGTAATAACAAGGATGGTTTTGATGGCAGCCTGTTATTCAGCAATTGTCCGTGATTGACTCCAACTGCAGAGTTCAACTCCTTATCATCACTGCCGGAAAAGAGAATGAAGACAAACAGTATTACAGTATTATTACATTATTACCCAGATTTTTCCAATGTAAACATTCCTGGCAGCTCACCCATGGACTTGATAAAGGTGGACTAATCATACATCTTTATGGCAGTTTTCATCACATTCTTTCTTTAAGGTTTAGTTTCAAATAAATTAGATAATTAAATCTGGCTAAACTCTTATTCACAGTACAGTTAAGATGCCACATTAGAGCAGGAAGAGGGCAACATCAGTGGGAAAACTGACCTGGCCACTGACATTTGAAACAAGATGTCAGATAAAGGTACACACACTTCAGAACAGCTGCCGCTCTCGTGCCTGATGCGTCTAGCCTACAAACAACCTTGCACAGATAGGTCTTGACTGTTGTTTTGGTTAGACATTAATTCTGGACATGCTGAACAACACTCTGGAAAATGAATGCAGTGATGTAAGGTGAGCTTCATACTGTTAAATACTTACAGAGGACTGTATCAGTATTACAATATCAATCATTTGGAGGCTTATGAATCTAAATGGCTTTTTTCCCCCCTGTAAATAGTGACTGCACCACAGACATGTACCGCAGATTGTGTATCACTAGGTAACAATGGATATACATTTCTATCAAAATAGGAGCAAATAGAAAGTAAATGTTTGTTATATTCTCATAAAACCTGAACTCAAGCTCCACTTACTGGTGTTTTTGTAACCTTTTAGTAGCAGCATGGCTTATGAAGGGTTTCTGTACGTGTTCTTTTTAAACCCAACCTTAAAAAAAGAAAGAAGTTAAGGATAAGATTTCCTCAATGAGTTCCATCAATTTATGTCATGACAGCTGAGTGTACTGCAACTTCCTCTCAGGAAGACCTGACGAGTGTTTCAGAACCAAGTGGAACTTGAGTTATTTTATTATTTGAAACGTAGATAGTTAAACTAGTGATACCATTAGAGTGATACTGGGAGTTACAGTGTAGTGGTCAAGCTCGGTATTTTTCACAAACATTACAAAACTGAAGAGAATTGTTTGCTTTTTCAGTGTTTTGTGAGAAATGACTGAATTGAACCTGCATAGGATGTTTGTGGATGTGGCACTCAGCTTTAAAATGTTTTATAATGTTCTCTCTGTTGTCTTTTGCTCTGCTTTTCTAAGATGATGTGACAGTAGAGTTTGGTAGGTTTCTTCTTATATTTCTTCCTCATCCCTGAGTTATGTTTACTTTCCTAATCTAATATTTTGTTTAGTATTACCTAATTTCCATTCCTTGCTTCTCTTGCACTCAAAGCTGAAGAGATTGAAGGTACTACTTTTCTGACATCCTCCACCGAGTAGGACTTTACTAACCCAACCATCTGTGATTGGTTCCCCTTCATGCTATTTGTGTGTAATGAGGTCCACTTCTTACCTCATCTCCCCAATTGACCCATTAAAGCTATTCACCATTTAAGAGTAACATTAGTTGTCACAGTCAATGGTTCCTCATAGATTTTATTGACTTTAACATTTTACAAAGCCTCATCTTTCCTCGACTCATTTTCATAAATGTGGACATCATTTTTGAGAATCATCCCGTCACAAGTAATATTTGTTGGACTCAGTCACAGCACAAACTGATTCACTGTCTCCAAGAATCGTCCAACACCACAGCCAAGAATGTAGTGGCCTGTAAGGCTAAATGGGGCTTAGTCAGTTAGCTGGGACCATCAACATTTTTCAGCATTGTTAGTTCTGTAAAGAAAAAGAGAGTATTTTGTTTATTTTGGTCAACTTTAGCTGCTCACTAGATGGAGGTTATATGTAACCTGTCTTTGAATTTACCTCTACATGCGTGGCTGTCATTCTGGGCAAAAGGCCAATATTTAAAAATAACGAACACACTATAAAATGTAACTCAAGCAAAATTTACCCCAAACCTCTCTGATCACTCTCTTCTTAACAGCACCTGTGTGTTTTTCCCTTTATCATATTTAGAGGGCCGCAGCCCATTTCTGACTATTCTATTTAACTTGATGTTGTGGTTCTCTTTGGCTCCTTTCTTTTCATCACCAGAGGATGCTGATTATAGTGGTGGATTTCACCTAGGTGAGAGATTGTCTTCTTTTGTCTTCTTGCCTTTTCCTGCCAGATGTGGTCATTTCACTGTTACAATAAATATGAGGACAGTGGCCAAGTACAAGTTTTGTTTTTTCCACATGAATCCTTCATATATCATCTTCTAAGAACTATTAAGTCATACATGTTTCACGGGACGGAACAGTTGTTCATACCTTTGACCTGTTCTTCTAACTCACAGAGCACTTGTGGGGCAAATAATTCACTTCTTAAACCTTCTTACATAATTCACTTTTTGGACTTTAATAGTTTTGTACTTTCTCACTGTGCTGTGCTATTTGTGCTCCCATGCTGACAGCATGAGTGCACTGGCAGATCATGTCATGGATTTGCAGTATGTAGTTATCCTGTTCTGCCTCTGCTGTGGGTCTGAGGACTTCTTTGAGAGGTTCTGGTTGGAGTTGGCTTAAAAGAAAGGTTTGTGTGCTTCGCTGCATTGTGGAGGTCCGGATGAAGGCCGGTCTTGCTGATGTGGTTCCAGTCAGACTTAATGACAATTACCATGGCCCACTTTGGTTCTGCAACCACTTTAATTCCAGAGAGCTGCTTCCAAATCCCTGTCTTGTACAGAAAATGTTTCCCATCGTGTTTTTATTACCACTGTCATTTGCACATTTAGACTCCAGATTTCACAGGATATCCAGAGCACACGCAAGTTTATAAATACTACATTTGAGTCATGTCTGCCAAGCTCAATCAGGGTCACTCCCAAAGCCGAACTCTGCCAAACATTATTCCATTTTTTTGCCCAAAAAAGTCCAGCACCTTGAGTCCAGCAGCCAAGAACGAGGTTTAAATGAAATGAGAGAACCTCGGGAGAAGAAGTAAAAAATAGTGAGTTATAATAACATCTTCTCTATGAGAGTACTTGCTGCATGGCTTTTCAGCCTGTTGGATGTGGTTGTATGATTTAAAGTTGGCCTGTCCCTAAAAGTTTGAAATCTTAGAACTTACAGATGCTTTTGCAATGCTGCTGAGGTTGCATGGGGAAATAAAGGAGTGGGAGGGGGCGGCAGTTGTTGTCCTTAGTTTTTGGTTTGTTTTCTCTCCATGCCTCTCAATGATGCAACGTCTGTAACTTCCATTGCCAGAGTCATTCTTGAGCACAACTTTGGGATGAACAGATTCCTGATTTTACAGCCTGCAAACTTGAGAATGATATCTCCTTAGTAAGCACTGTTTAGAGGCTACTTCGTTACTGTACTTAAGTAGAACCTTCAGGTATCTGTACTTTACCTTAGTATTTACTCTTATTCTCTACATTTTTGCACAAATATCATTTTTAAAACAGGCTCGTTACTCTAGACTCAACAGTATCAGCTGAAATTGAGTCGGAAAAAATGCGTTTGTCTGTATGTTTTAGTCAGCTTGTAGCTAGTGTTACAAAAGAGGAATGAGTATAAAGGGAGTAACCTTGCTTCACAACATAATGTTTCTACAACATTTCTATCAGCTCAACAAACATCAGCAGACTCAAGCTGTTTGTGTGCTGTTCGTCTCAGTGTGTTGCTAGTTAAAGGTCCAGCTGCTGTATTTCACAAGGAGAGAAAAGAAAGAGAGCTAACTTCACTCAGAGACGGAGAAAGATAAGAAAGTCAGGTCAGGAGAGAAAGAGTAGAGATTATTTTTAAAGCTGATCTCTGCTCTGGGACATTTAATGACCTGCAGATTTAAAGGTTACATGTCAAAATTTTTAATCACATATCACATATGTGTTTTGACAAATGGTCTATTTTCATTGTGTGAGTATACTAACTTTGTCTTTCTATAATATCATATTTGCAGAATAAACAGGTTAGCTTGCATTAATGTGGTGAAATCACAGTAAAGCTCTGTGTTGGGCTGATACAGAGCAGCTGTGGGGGTCAGTGTTAGGTTACATCAAGTGTAGAGATTAATTTACATTTAAGCTGATGACGCTTAGATTCATTCACTGATTTCAATCTTTACACCAACTTTCTGTTTTCATTTAACTGTTTGTTTGTGGAAGTAAAGTCGCTTCCTGTATGTATCTGTGTGTAAGTGTGCGTCGTCCCAGCTTGTGTTAAATATGCTCATCTTTTTCCTTCACATTTTTGCACTTCTACTTTACTGAAGGGGCTTTGAATCAAAGTAGAGATCGGAACTTTGTGCCAGTTCCTTTCTTTTTACTAACTTGTTCGTGTTTGGATCATCTTATGAGGCTTTCCAGAACAAATGAGCAAGCTTCGTTTACCCATACCTGACTTGTTCTAAAATTTGGAGCACATTCATTGTCATCCTCTCTGTGTAATACAGTTTCCACTGGTATGGAAGACAGGATGGTTGTTGTTGTTGTTGTTGTTGTTGTGTAATTAGTTACCTGTGTTATTTTAGTGAGTGTGTCAGCGGGTGCAAGAGGAGAGAGGGACTGTATTTTGGATGATGATAGACCTATGATGAGTTTTCACCTGTTTGATGTCACCTGGGGAAAGTAATGTTTGTGTGGAGGTGTTTGCCAAGATCCTGAAACAACTATAAATTGAAGTCCACAGTATTTGTATGTGTACATACGGTTGTGCTGGATTTTACACTACTGACAAAGAATTTTCTTTTTTTGTATTGATTGATCTGTTTCTTCTGTCTCCTCTTTTGGCTCATGCTGACCTCCAGCTGGGTTCAGGAGAAGCTTTCGCCTCAGCAGGAGAGACAGAAAGACCACCAAGTCCATGTACGAGGCGAAGAAGAGTGAAATGTACGACATGGCTGACGTGCCCACATACGAGGAAGTCGTCCCGTACCGCAGGCAAAGGGGAGACAAACACAGGCTGGTGGTGCTAGTAGGTGAGTAAAGAGAAATTTAAGTTCTCAAACTCTGATGTCGCTGCTTACCTCACACACTGTTGCTGTTAGGATACCGAATTTAATGAAAATCCTCACCTTCAATCTCATTGTCACATAGAGACGACAGAAACAATAAAGGTGGCCCAGCTCTGCAAGAGAGAAGCTGAATATTATGTTTCTCTATCATCTGTTCCTAAGAAGTGAATATGAATAACCAGAAAGTAACTTTAGATCTTTTGGATACAAATTTTCATTAGTTCATCATTTGATCCTATTAGACATTTGAATTTATATTCTCATCATTAGTGTTTGAGGTCTTGAGTTAACCTCGGCAACTCTAACCACCAAGTACAGACGAAAGAAAGTTTGAATGTCTCATATCATGTTATGGATGTGATAATAACGTGATGAGGAGTTTGGCAGAGTTTATAATTAGATGTTTGTGTGTAGGACCCACAGGTGTCGGCTTGAGTGAACTGAAGAAGAAACTGTTGATCTCTGACCCCCAGCACTTCAGTGTGACCATTCCACGTAAGTGTCCTGTAAAAGAGACATTGGGTGTCAGTGTGACTACCTGTGTAAATAAAGGTTAAATTAAAAAAAAGGAAAAAAGATAACTTCACTCTTCTGATTTAAGCCCACCAAACTTTGGCTGAACAGTACAGTTCATTTGTCTTTCGCTCTGCATATTTCTTTGTTCTTATCTCTGCGTCTTATATGTGAATGTGTGCTTTATACTAGTTAATAGAATAGAAGTTAATTCGCTGACCATTAAATGTGGTGTTCCCAACAATCTCTTTTCTCTTTGTTTCATCCCAAAGAAACCTTTAAACATTTGTGTGCCGAAACTAAAGTTTCTGTCTTTCTTCCGTTCTGTGCTTTATCTTGAATTGAGGATGCAACATAAATGAAATAAAATAAAATGTAATAAAAACGTGGCTGTATTATTCTCACTGTTCTCACTATTTGAAATATTTCTTTACATAGAGAGATTTTTTTAATTATTGAAAAAAAAAACTTTTATAACCAAGTTTTATGACTTTATTGTCTTCCCCCAGCCAAAGTCTGACACTTGAAATGTCCCCGGTATTAAAATCCCATTGGCGTGGCCTTTTTCTCTCCACACAGCCTGTTAATTGTTCTCAAATGTGACCTGTGCTGCTGTTGTTTAATAGAGCCCAGACAGTCTGATTCAGACCCGTATAGGAAACGTATGGCACAGGTCCTGGCTCTCATTGAGAGGAAGGAGAATCGGAAAGTGTCTCGTCTCGCTCTTTTTGAATGTTTGATCGCTGCCAGTGGACACATGGATATGTTTAACACTTGCTGTTGTTTCGGGTTAAGCCCAAAAGTGTTGCTTCTTTTTGTTAATTTGAAAACCGGAGCTTTGGAGACCACCGGCTCTCTCTCTGTCTCTCTGCTTGTTGCACACAAGGAGCATTGCACTATTCATTGCAATGACTCACAGGCATCACTCCCTCTCTTTCCATCTTCATCTTCTTTCACTCAGACACCAGTCGACCCAAGAAGAACCAGGAGACCGATGGTGTGGATTACCACTTCATCTCCAAGCAGCTCTTTGAGACGGACATCCAAAACAACAAGTAAGCAAAACTGATGAATTCAATCACAACACACATTCAGACTTTATGCAGCAGAGATGAACAATTGATATTCATACTCTGGCCAAAACAAAAGTACTTTTTCCCTGGGAAAAAAAAGAGAACAACTTTTTTGGATATCCTGCTGTGTGTAGATTATATGTTTGTACGTCTCTATTTCAAACGGCCTTTCTTTAATGTTTACTACAATGGAGAGAACAATTCTGAATTGTTTTGGTTTATCACCATTTCTCAAAACTCTAATCTCAGAAATCACAGTGATTGTAGAAAATTAATTATAAAAATGAAAGTTGAAAGTTGCTGTTTAAAAAAAAAAATCCTGCTCTTATGAGGATATATAAAAAAATCTTAAAAGCACAAATTAACATATCTAATACAGTGGAAAAAGGTTTGTTTGTTTTATGTAAACTAGTTTAAAAATGTCCTCCTGATGCTCATTTCAAGATCTATATTTTCTTTCTTGGACAATATATGCAGTTAAAAATAATCCTTGTCTCGTCACAGTCTAAAAGAACCTCTTTTAGCTCAGGTACAAGGCCTGAGCTTTAACTCAGATTACAGTAATTACTCTTCTAAAAACTGACATAATTATTTGAAACTTTGTCCATGTGTCCATCCAAAGATGTGCGTTCGTGCTTTTTCTCATCACTCTTCTTTTCATGTCTCAGGTTCATTGAGCATGGCGAGTACAAAGGGAATTTCTACGGCACAAGTCTGGACTCGATACGTTCAATCCTCTCAAAGAAGAAAGTGTGCCTGCTGGATGTCCAGCCTCATGTGAGTGACACCTTCTTTCTCACCATCCCTGTACTGTATTCTTAGCCTGTTTTGGAAACTACCTGTCTCAGAAGCAGATCGCCCTGTTACTTTATTTGAAGATTTCCTCTTTGGCTTATGTCACCATAAACCTCCACAGTAATGCCATTTCTCAGTTATTGACCAACTGAGTGAATGATGGAAGCTGTTTCCCAGTGGTTCCGCTGCTGCCTCTCCATTAAGTTTTTTATCCATCTTGTTGTGAGTTGTGGGTCTTGACCCACTGCTATTAGCATAGCAAGAAGGTCAGATGATCATGCCAGAACCAGACACCACCTCTAATCAAATCTCATCTCTCTCATACCTCTGAAGGGCCTTTCACATTGGGCGCACCTACCACGAGCTGGAGCGAGTGGCCTAAAATTTGTCTTGCAGTGGTTGTTGCGCTCTTGTACGTCGAAAACTCGATGGACCAGCTATTTCTCATCCATAAAAAAGAAAGCTTTGGCACTGTCCCCACAAGTGAACACTTGTGTTGTTTCCTCCCAAAGTCTCAGTATGCATGTCAACTTGTGTCATGAAGTTTGTTGAACTCGGAAACACACACAATCAACTTTTCCTCCTTGTTTTCATTCATTGTGTGGTTGAACTTAGTAGGGCTGTTTGCTTCGTTTCTGTTGGTCGTGCGACGGTACGTCGCAGCAGTCAAAGTTTAACCAAGTTTAACCCAGTTAAACGTTGACCCTTGCATGCAAGAGTACTCTTACCGGCGCACTTGCTCTTTAAAACTGTTATTGAGTGGCGCAAGCAATAGAAACAAATGGGTTTCAGAGCTCTGCACTTGCCATATCCTATGTGAAAGGCCCTTGAGGTACCAGATTGGCATGTTATTTCAGAAAACTGTCACCACAAAGAAGAGACAGACACAAAGATCAGGCATAAATAAAAACATATATATCCTCCACTATCTTCCAAAAGAATTTAAAAGCTGTGATGAGTTAGTGTGAGTAGTCTTTATCCCTCAGATTGGTGTTTGTGAGTCATTTTTAAATGACAAAAACTATAAACATGATATCAAAGTTCTAGATTCACTCAGAATGATGGGAAGTCATCTGCTCTGTGGTCATTATTTATTGTTCTGTCCAACTAATAAGTCATTTATGCAAAGACTTCTTCATTCTAGAGAGGTCAATAAGTTAAAAGGTAATTTAAGATTTAATGCTTCAGCAAAACAGAAATATATTCGGTTTACAATGAGAGAATGGAAGAAAAGCCTCAACTTTTCATGTCTGAGGAACTTAAGGCAGAAAATGTCTTTGCTTAAAAATAGAAGGAAGATTTTAATTTTTAATATCTTCTCGATTGGAAATCAGCAGACTGAATCTGTTAAACTGGACTTTGTGACAACCCCATAATCCAGTTCATATCACTATTACAAGTGGACCATGAATTGGCAACCTTTTTTTTTTCAGGATTATATTTTTAAACGTTTTGTCTATTAATTTTTTCACAGTCTGTTTATACCATACGTGACACACTTTGTGATTACGTCTTAATGTGCTGCCAAATGCCTAACTCCTTTTTCTCTGCATCCACTTTTATTCTTTTCAGCTAATAAAGCATCTTCGAACAGCAGAGTTTAAACCTTTCGTTGTGTTCGTGAAGCCCCCGACCGTCGACAGACTGAGAGAGACCAGAAAGAAAACCCAAATTATATCAGGCAAAGACGACAAGGACTCCACCAAACCCTTCACGGTAAAAACTTATTTCTAGTGTGTGGGTTGTACATGGCTGATAGTTTATATCGTATGTTAATCAGATATTACCTCCCTGCTTAAGTTGAGATAGAAAAGCAAGAGGAAATTGTTACTGTGTAACTGTGACTCGGTCGGGTTTAAATGTATCTTTCTCTCTGTCCACACGACCTGTTTTATGTGATTTGTTCTGATGTATTTTTTGCTTGAGGTACATCGTGGTGCTTGGTTGATTCAAACAGATGTTTTCAAAGTGCAGCCTTGGGGCAAATGGCCGTTCTGAAGACCAACAAGGAACGAATACAATCCTGTACATTTCATTCAAGCACGGTTCACGTGATACTGTGAAATAAAAATATTTCTCTTCAGTTTCAACAGCTCTATTTGAGCTAATATAGCAGTTAAACCTTCCTAAAGTTGTCAAATCAAGCATAGCATTACTTCAGGCAGGACATGCAGTCAAATTAAGCTGCAATTCCAGCAGATCTTAATTCCACATCAGTTGATGACTCCACTGATACATTTCTAGTCATAGCTCTATCAACTCTATACTGACACCAGAATGGACCATAGAGAAATTACAAACTGGTACAAATTAATTTCCCAAACACAACCCCATAAAAATTAAAAGCCTGGTAGTCAGACCCGATCTGAAATGACCTGAAAATAAGCAGTCTCTGGCAATTATATTACGATGAACTACAAGTCACACACATGCAATCTGCAGTGATACAGTCACAGGACTTTAGTTGACCTCTGTAGAACAACTGGCAATATTTCAGGGCTTCTGGTATAGGCAGCAGACATCTGAGCCAAAGGGGTCATTGTTTAGGAATGTAGAAAACTTTTGAAAGCTAATAAAAAGCTAATTTGTCATCAGTCGATAGCCAGTGGTTTCATTTCCACATGTGTTGATTTACCTTTAACTCACATGTCAAATCAAAAGGTCAAACATTACTCTGTTTAAAAAAGTTACAACACATATGCCCAGAGCTGATAGTTAGTCAAGTCATATTCACACAAAATATAATAGGATCCGACTTATTGAGGCATAATTTAGTGCATTTATGGGTAATAAGTGTTGAGGAAAATGCTAGAGTACAATACACTTTCACCTAGAACATGCAGTGAATTTATGGTTGAAGGTCAGCTTGTTAAACCTTGATACAGACACAGCATCAGCTTATATTATTCACACAGGTAAACATAATTCTGTCTCAGTCCGCTCCTTATTTCCCAGCTGGGTCTTGAGAACAATAAGCTTTAGTTGTCAGAAGCAATCTGGTTGTGAACAGTCTGTTGCAGTTTTAACGTCCCTTTATTAGCTTCTGTTATTCTCTCATGTAATACAAATATACTTCTATAAAGCTGTGTGACAGCGGGCTGTATTTCAACCAGCTAACAAACAAAGTCTCTGTGTAAATGTTCATGTACACTGACAGACCCAAACCCATCTTATATTTACTATTAAATGAAGGGAAGCTGTTGTTGGGCAAGTCGTCCCAGACATTTTCAATCCAACGCTAGCTGTATTTTTCTTTGCAAGAGACAGGTCTGCTTTAATGATAAAGGCCGAGGAACAGTCGTCTCATTGTTTCAGTCGAGCTGGCTGGAAGCGTGATGTGAATACAAGCAAAACAATCTGATGTAATGCAAAATCCCAGCTGTAATGTGGTTAGCATAGAAACTGGCACCCAATCTGAAAGAACCACAGGCATTTCAAAGTGATTTGAGGAAATCTCTTTGGTTTCTGACACTTTTTTAAAACGCAAAGACAGGTGGGTTTTATTGGCACAACAAAGCAGGTGTCCAGCAGAGAACGTGGTTGCTTGTAAAAGAGGATACTGAGGCTGACACGTGCTGCTTCATGCCACTGAAATGCGTAAAGATTTATAGTCCTGTAAGGTAAAAGCAACAAATGTATAAAGGCTACAAATAAAAGAATTACAATAAAAACAGAGGGAACGTTCACCTAAACTGTGACTCAGTATTTAGTTGCTGTGCAATGAAATTTATCTATGCTGTTACAAAGTACTTAAACAGGCACAAGATGCTACATAACTTCTTGTGGAAATTAGGCCACCTAGTGGGAATAAACGAGTCCCGGGTGTGCTTTTTCTCAAGTTTGGTCCCCCAGAAGAGGCATCATCCTAAACCAATCTTTTCTTTTTAAGTTCTCTGATTTTCTATTCATCTTCCAAACCCAGCTTGCTGTTCCTTAAACGGCTTCCTGCTCAGATTAATGTTCTTGTTGGGCAGACAAAAACACAGCTAATCCATTATGAAGCAGAAACCACCAGAAACATTCTGAAGGAACTGCTGGCAAAAGTCCCTGTAAGAGACAGCTTCATCATGACAACGTGTAAAAGCAAAGCTGTCAATTCATCCGTGGATCTATGTCCCTCCCCTCATCTATGGTCATGAACTTTGGGTAGTGATTGAAAGAACGAGATCACAGATACAAGCAGCGAAAATGAGCTAAAGTCCAATTTAAAGTTAAGTGTTCCCAGTAAAAACACAGCACCCTAACCTACCAAGAGATACCTGGGCTCATTTAGAAAGGCAGTATTTACTTGAATGATAAATGATAAAATAAGTTCTCCAAAAGTTGATTCTGTTCATCTGGACGTAGCGTTCTCAGTGGGAGAAACGTTTCATCAGTCACTTGGATGACTGACGAAAGAGATTTTATTCGTTTTGTGTTTTTAACTTCCATCTATTTTGTCTCTTCCCTCTTTTCCCAGGAGGAAGACTTTCAGGAGATGGTGAACACGGCCCAGACAATGGAGACTCAGTACAGCCATCTCTTTGAGATGGTTATAGTCAACGACAACCTCGATGTTGCCTTCAGCGAGCTGCAGTTGGCACTAAAGAAAGTGGAGACAGAGACACACTGGATTCCAGTCAGCTGGACTCACTCCTGAGAGACATACTGACTGTAAAAGGAGAAAAGGGAAGCGCTTTGACAAAAATATGCAGGTTTTCTATCTTTTTAAAAAAATATTTGCCAGGGACGGTGTTGGGAAGTAAATCAGGAATAAAACAGTGCCTGGCTGCTGTGTCGCCATACCTGAACTGCATCGAGCTAAAAATAAGCTTCTGCCTGGGATCAGGTTGGATTTAGACCTCAGCTGTGGTCTGGAAGCTCCAGGTCTGACCAGATGTGATCAGGTTGTGGCTGCAGGCTTCTTTCCAGAATCTAAGACTTTGACATTGATCAGGGTCTCAGTCTGGGTCACACATCCATGGCCACAACTTGGAGCGCCTTGGTCCAAACCGGAACGTGGAGCGAGCTTGGAGCATCGTAGCACCAGCAGTCCTGCCAGCACATCAGTAAACCGGCCAAACAGGACTCCTTTAGTGGTTTTATAACATTAGACCATTAGAAACCAAAGGGATTGATGTATTTCTTCTTCGTGGACAACTTACATGTGTTTGTCTGTAAAAGAGCACAGCACCAGGGAAAGAGGAGAAAGGAAAACATACTTGCCTTCTGTCTTACTAGACTTTTGTACATCTAAAATCTTCCATGACTGTTATTCCAAGCAAAACACTGTCAGGTACACTTTTGAGAAAGGGCAATAAGTGTAATTTTATTTAAAAGAAATTAATATATTTTCTAATATCTGCTTGTAGTCCTTTTTATGCATTTTATATACATTTATGACTTTAATATGATCTTAGCTGTAGCCATCTCTGTGACAGCCTCTTTTTACTAGAAGCATTTTTTTCTCTCAATCTAGCATTTTTTTGTTCGTCACCCTAGTTTAGTTTTTTGGCTCTGTCAGCTCTACTTGGCTTTATTTGGCTCTATTATCAGCACTGCTACAATTCTCCTAGCTCCAGATTTTGCTCTCTTGTTGATTCTGGGACAAGCTGACCTCCTTTAAATTAAGGGGAGACTATAATTCCAGCTACATTTTTATTCACCAGAATTCACACAAAAACAATCCATATTTTATTTATTTATGCTTTGGGCTGTTGTTTTGTTTTGTTTTGTTTTTTAACTTCCTGCTCCTTAAAAGTATACTTTCTTTGATTGGTTGCCCCTCACCTAGCCTGTGCAAACAGAAACTAGTGCTCGTATGCACTGCCTCCCAGAGATGACCTTTTGCATATTTTGCATATTTAGCAGTGTTTAATATCTGCTTAGTATATGACAAAATACAAGCCAATGGATAAGTTGTCCTTTATACATGGAGGTAGAGCGCAAGGATAGTTGGAGACTGGAAACAATTAGGAGGAGCTAGCCTATGTCTGCTAGTCTTTCTGAACTTGTGATTTTAGTACATTGTTCATCCCTATTAATAACAGTTAGTTCATATTGAATTCATCTCTTAATTTCTGTGCTTGCTCGGCTGATTGCCTCCAATCTCTAGCTGCATTTAAAACTCTAAGAGTGCTATCAGTCTTCCAAAGTCTCAGTAAAAAAAAGCATTAAGCATATTATCCAAACTGTCTAAATGATTCCTTAAACTCTATATTTATTCTTTTTTTTCTTTACTCTAAGAATACTCTCTTACTCTGCTGAATGTCCAGCTCAGGTTGTATGTTTCCAAATTGTGCATCATTTATTTCTCCCTTTCCACCAACTGTGACATATACAAACTTGATTTGTGTCCTTTTTTTTAAGTGTAAGCATGATTGGTTATACTGCTCTGATGTAATATGATTTAAAAGTCTTTAACACTCTTGTCTGCCATACTTTGTCCCAACATTTTTTTGTCTTTTTGTTTATTCAGTTTTTCTACCTCCCCACCCCCCTGCTGCCCATCTTACAGATCAAAGTCACATTTGTACAGTCACCAGAAAATACCTTTTTAATGTCTCCCTGTAATGATATACTCTTTAAGTGGCACATTGTATGAATTTACATTATTCTTGATAACTGCTGCATTTTTTATTAAAGAAAATACGACTAAACTTGTAATTGCAATGTCCCCAAATTAATTCATATATGTTGTTAGCCAAGCAAAGAGTGAACACAACTTTATGTTTACCAGCACAATCCCTACTTCTCTTTAATAAAATGTTGCATATTTTGTGAATAAAGGTAATGAACAGGTGGAGGTGGTGAAAGGGGGGGGGGGGGGGGGCTCCTAAGAAGAGGATTTAGCCGCCCTCCGCTTGATGTTCAAAAGAAATCCTGTACAGATCAAAATCAGGTTGACTTAACCCAAACACCTTCCATGGTGCTCACTTTGAGAGTAGAGCAGAGCAAAGGAGAGTTAATGGTGTTGGGCAGAGAAGTGCTAGGTGGGGGAAGAGGAGGAGAAGCCACTTACTCAGTTTGTCCACACATTGCTGCTGATGTCTTTCACTCATTCCTGCTTCATAATTAGGATACTAGAGTAAAGGGGGACACAAAATGGCTGCTTTCACATACAGTAATGTGGCACTAACCCTCCACACTCCCAAGGCTGTACGCACAAGTGAATGAATGGGCAAATACGTTTTTCCCCCCCAAAAGCAATCAAGGTCAGTGGCTCATTTTTAATATGCGGAGATGTACTGGGTACTGGCAACAGCACCTCCAGGCTGTCTAAAGCTTGCACAGTGATGGGTTTAGGAGGTGCTAAGTAAGTGTATTTGACCAAATTTTCTCTTAAATTGTTAATACCACAAGTTGCTTTGCATCTTTTAAGGAAGACACTCTAGCCCTCCTGTTGTCCTCATGTCCTGTACACGCCTAGGGTCAAAAATGACCCAAACTCACTAAAAATCTAAAATCTGAAGAACCTTTACCCACTTGTCCCACACCTCTGTTATGGGAGCTATGTCTTGATGCATGTTCAGTCATCCAAGTAAGTAAATCCCCAAAAGTTCTGTTCATCTGGACGTAGCGTCTTCAGTGGGAGGAACATTTTGTCACTCCTCTAAGTGACGACTTTGAGTCTCAGCTGACTGCAGGATTTTCACAACCTTATAAACAGTACCTTTGAACAATGACTGAAACTAGCACCACTGAAAGAACAATGGGCTGTGAGGTCAGTTCCTTGATTATTAATGATTATGGAACCGACCTCAAAGCCCATTGTTCATTCAGTGGGCTAGTTTAAGGCAGCTAGTTTGTCATCACACATATTGCAGGTCTTGACTCGAGGTTATCAAACTGTATCATCCTTGAGAAAGTGTGACAAATTTTCAGTGGCATTTTGGTACTCACTGTATCTAAGAGACACACGTGGCATAGCCATAGTTATGGCTATTGCCAAGTTATGGCAATAGCCATAACTTCATGAAAAAATCACAATTATAAATTATTTCCCAACACACATAAGATCACCCAGCAGCTGTGTTTTCATACACCTCTCACATGCAAACTATCACACAGAGTGATTTTTATAATTATCTCATTTGTTACACACTAACCTTCCACAGGCTAAATCCTGAACATTTCATAGCTTTTTATTTTACTGGTTTATGTGACTTACTAAACACAAATATTATCCGTGAAAAGTTTACTACACTTCTGTGATCATTAAAATAACAAAGTAGTACAGTACAGGAGAACTGGTGCCAGAGGAACAACCTCCTTCTAAACGTCAGTAAGACAAAGGAGCTGATAGTGGACTTCAGCACTAAGCAGGAGAGGAACTACCAGACCCCCGTCATCAACGAGTGCCCAGTGGAGAGAGTGGACAGCTTCAAATACCTCGGAGTTCACATCACGCAGGACCTGTCATGGTCCTGTCACATCAACACCGTGGTGAAAAAGGCCCGTCAGCGTCTCTACCACCTCAGACGCTTGAGAGACTTCCAACTGCCCTCCAAGGTGCTCAGGAACTTTTACTCGTGCACCATAGAGAGCATCCTGACGGGAAACATCTCAACCTGGTTCAGGAACATCACCATGCAGGACAGACGACGAGCTCTACAGAGGGTTGTGCGATCAGCTGAGCGCACCATCCGCTCCGAGCTCCCTGACCTGCACTCAATCTACAGCAGACGGTGCTGGACCAAGGCCAGGAAGATCGTGAAGGACCTCAGCCATCCCAACAACAGACTGTTCTCTCTGTTGAGGTCAGGAAAGCGATTCCGCTCCCTGAAGACCAACACAGAGAGACTGAGGAGGAGCTTCTTCCCGCAGGCGATACGGTCTCTCAATCACATCACCACATAATACTGACCCACACATATGGTTCTTACACACACACTGGACATTCCGGACATTTGTTTACACTAGTGGGCACTTCACAACTACACTGCATGGTCATCTAATCAAATCACTCACTTAGTCACACGTCACTTAAATAAATCACTTTTAAGCATTTTTGCACTGCACAAGACACTTAAATATGTGGATTGCACAACCCTGGACATTACATTTCTTTCATTACCATTTATTACTTGTACAGCTGCTCTTATTGTTCTATATTTCTTCATATATTCTTATATATTTTCTATATTGTGTATTTTGTTGTACAGTTATTTTATTTTTAACTTTCTTTTTTTTTAAATTTTCATATTTATTTCCTATCCTATTCATAGTCTTTTATTTTAGGTCACGAGCAGTTGTCTAAGCATTTCACTGCATATCGTGCTGTGTATGACTGTGTATGTGACAAATAAAATTTGAATTTGAATACAGTAAGTGATTGGGTCGCAGGACATGACTTGTAGGCTCCTAACATGTTCACCAGCAGCTGAAAAGATTGCCAACTTCAGTAAGTGACAACAACAACACTTGACACCACCTTTCTTCTTCTTCTTCTTCTTCTTCTTCTTCTTCTTCTTCTTCTTCTCTATATAAAAAGTCGTTTTCTATCGTCATGTGTCAACTGAAACAATTGGTTTTGTGAATTTTGACTTAACTCGCTTGCCGTTTCGTTTACCAGTGTCATGGCAACAAAAGTGGGAGGGGCACTTACTAGAGCCGATAGTGGTCTTGTTTCTATGGACACTGTGGTTGACTAGCTACCAGTAAAGGTGTTGTAAAGCAAGTTAAAATACACGGTAAGTTTGTACTAATACAGGTAAAAAACAGATAGTCATAACTTCATGACAGACAGCGGAAGAGACTTGCTTCATGGTGAATTAATGAGGAATACCTCGGTGTGGTTTCAGTTGTTGTATCTAATATTAGCTGAAGACCATCGGCTTTTCTAATAACGGGACTCTGTAGCATAAAAATACGCTTAACTGTAGTCACTCCTGTCCCAAGAAAGTGTGCTGGTGCTCTTCACAGTCTCGTTAACGCCGTTATTATAATACATTACTTGTTTATTTTTGCATTGCTGTCCTCTAGCGAGTTTTGATTGTTGGATATGTCTTTCTTTTGTTAAAGTTCTGCAGCTAACACAGACGTAAGGGTCTGGCTCTCTAGATTTTATTTAGCTATAATAATGATGGGAGGAGGGAGGGGATTATATAGTGTATATAGTACATGCCATTTATTTGAATGACCCACTATGGCCATCATGATACCAGTGCAAGCATCTGTCTTCTTTTTTTTAAAATTATCCATGAATCCATCCAGAAATATTTATTTATTTCCTGTCATATCCAACAAGCAAACCAAGACTTAAAAGGCTGTTTTAAATGGTTCCTTTGTTAATGTTAAGTTTTAGAGTATCCCAGACACAGCGATGGGGATATCATTGACCAGGGCTGCCCAATGGACCATGGTCAGCTCCAGTACTGCAAAGCTGGCATCCACACCAATGAATGAGTCCTTGTTGAAAGAAATCCTGCACTTTGTGGAGCACTTTAGTTCCCAACACCCACAGGAAGCTGAACATGTGTTTGAGGAGCCACTCCAGTGGAGTACCACTTTAGTGCCGTCTGATTTCAAAACAGACTACGACATCAGGTTGGTCTAATCATGAAGTGGGCAGCTGGCTGGCTCTCAGTATTATGTGTCTGTGCAGGATTTGCTGTCACCATGGTCTCCAAATGTTTTTACCTTAGACATACTCAAAGCTGCATGTGGACTGTAATTAATTTGTTTTTCAGCTTCAGTAAGATTGAGAACGTTCCACTGTATTTCATCAGAAGTACAAAAACAAAGACTCAGATCTCCATTAAGCATTTCAGGCAATTAAAGTTTCTTTTTTGTTTTATTTCCTACTCAGTGACTCAGATGTTCAGTCCCACGAAAGAGATAGTGAGGGCCATCCACTCCTGCAGCTCTCTCCACCGACTGTTTATGTACGCAGCTTCAGCCAGCTCTCTAAACTGCTTCATCTGGCAGATGATAAGAAGTTGGTGGAGGTTCGGGCATGTCTAGAAGGTAAATTTGAGTCCAATTTGCATCCTAAGCAGTCCAACCACCAGCATTCCTCCATAACCCACAGACTTAATGTGTTTGTCCTCCTTGTTACTGTGTACAGCCATCCAATTATGCCACCATTGGTAATTCTTTCTCTGAACTAATATATATTTCTTTAACAGATGGACACATGATGAATATAGTAATACTTATTTCATACTGCCAGTGGATTTGTTATGGAGAGATAATATTAGCTTAGTTTTGAAAAGAAACAAAGTACAGTCAAAGCCAGCTGTTTTTATAGTTCAGAATGAATCCAACTCATAGCATTTGAATTTGAATCGCTAAACCTCCCCTCTTTTGTTGTTCAGAAAACAAAGAGCCCCTGGTTAAGATTCTTGGTAGGAGCTTTTCCTCTGACCTGGCGATAGAAGCCCATGACGATGCAGTAAGTGTGGTAGACAGGACGAAGGAGGAAGGCTTATCTAAGGACTTGGAGGTCAAGGTCAAACTGTTTCAGTTGTTCCAAGTCATGGACAAACAGATCCTTGACAAGCTTCTTAAAGACATATCAGAGTGAGTGCTCCACAATATTTCCATTTAGACATGTTCAAGCACATTTGAAACAGCCTATCTGATTGGACTAGGAAGCATATTGAAAAAAGTAACTACTAATGAATTATTGTTTTGTTTTCCTTAATATTCACAAAAGACAAGTAAGGCTGAACCCCAAAGCAGTGAAGAATGAAGTGGAAATCCTTCAAATGTTCTGCGGTGGAGGGGATAAAGGGCTGTTGAAGTCGCTGCGATACACATCAGGTTTGAATCAGTTCCACATTTTACTGGAATACGAGGAAAGCAGTCACTGTTAACTCTAATGCTGCATAAAAGCTGTGTTCTGCTGCTCTCAAAGACATGAGAGACAGATTCCAGTTTACAAAGTCATTTTTCAGCTCAGGTATTTTGCTTCATTGCATTGCATTTAGCAGCATGCACACATAATGACACATTTTATTCTATTCTACAGAAAAAGCAAACAAACAAAAAACCCCCCATTCAAATCCGATTTATATTGCAAGTATAACTATAGACATCATAACCAATGATATCATGCTGCACTGTTAGATGTCAGTAGATTAGCTACTGTAGAAAACATCAAAAACATGAAATTTAGACTGTGCCCCATGATGGCTGCACCAGCTGGTGTGGTTCAACTACTGTTTGCGTAAAAAGAAAATTGTTACACACTATATTTTTACTTTAATTCAAAACAATTTATATAGTGCCAAATCACAACCATCACCTTTATTTTGTAAGCTAAGCACCTAAAATAATACAGAGAAAACCTCAACAATCAGACAGCCCCTCTATGAGCAAGACAGCAGAGAAATTTAAGTGTTTTAATATATTAATATTTCATACTTTAAGGCTGCCTGTTTGTTTAAGGGAGATGAACAACACATTATAATTTTGCATAATTATATCACAGATGATAGACTAAATAAATAGATTTTAGGTAGATGCTTGTGCATTCTTAAAGTCCCTTCACCTAATTTATTTAAAAGTATTTTATAGCATATAACACCTTTAACTCCAGAAAATCATAAATCAAAATATGGATATTACCTGTCCACAGATTCATGGTGACATAGCTGCTCTTTTAACTGTTTGGTATCTTCGCTTTGTTTGGTTGTTGTTGAAATGGTTTACATGATTTTCTGGCTGAGATTCGGAGGTTTCTATGGACACTACTCACGTCGGCACTTATATTTCTGACCTCTTGTTATAACCGATTAAACGTGATCTCCTCCCTTTTGCCCCCATTTTTCTGGGCATGGGTGCTTAAAAAAAACAAACATCTGTCTCCTATTTTTGTGTCACATAGGAAAGAAGCATCAATACCTGATAAGAGACTTATTAATTTGGCCTTGCTGTGTATTATTGTGGTGTTTGGTGCAGTTTTCTTGTTTTGTGGGGTTGTTGTTTTTTTCAAGTGGAGATGAATATCTCTAACAAGTTCATTTGTTCACATTTGCATATCTTAATTTTTAAGAGAAATGTGTTTGAGTTTGTATACTATATGCATATAAGGCAACCATTTCCTTTTTCAGTATTTTTGTGTGGTGCATTTTTCTCTGTTTTAACAAGAGGCACAAAGTACATTTAAGTCGACCTAAGATGGTTTGTTTTAATTTTTACATGGTCTTACTGAGGTGATGCAAAGTGAAACAGGCATTCTTTTTTTTTGGTAATGTGCTGGAAAAGCTTGAAAATGGACCTTGAAAGTGCTTGAATTTGATGCTCAAAAATGCGTATGAACCCTGGTTAGAACCCTAACTTGAGTTCAGGAGATGAGGCTTGAAGCTGAATTCTTTTTTTCTGTGAAATAAACTCGAAAATCAACGGACTGTACCTTTAACCATTTCCAAGGTTATTAAGTTGGCTTTCTTGTTTTTGTTTTCAGACTTTCAATTTTCAAATGGCTATCGTGCCCCCCTGTGGAGACAGGTGCAGGGTGACATTTGCTACCTTGTGATTGAGCCCTGTGACACTGAAACCCTCTACATTACCTGTAGCACTGCTGGGAGTTTTCTCAATGGGGTAAGACTAGAAGTGAAAGGTACGGAAGAGGATTAGGGCCACTGGAAAAAAAAAGTGGGCACGTCTTTTTTTTTCTTCTTTTCCTGAATTCTGAGAAAAAAGTCAGAATTCTAACTTTTTTCTCAGATTTTTTTTCCAGTGGCCCTAATCCTCTTCCGTAGAAAGGCAGTGTGGTCCACATTGTGATCTTTTATATTTCTATGTAAATATGACTTAAAACATAATCATTTCATTTTCACACAAGCTTTCAGATATGTTCTAACCTCAGCTCAACTGTAACTTTAACTAACAACAGCTGACATGTGAGCCACAATAAATTGTGGTTTTTGGAATAAAAAAAAAGTTAATTTAACTTTGTTTTCACAGGGCATAAAACAGGAGGGGGAGGAGAATGGATATGAGCGAACAAGTGATGCTTATGAAGACCTGGTAACACTTCTGAAGAGCAGATCTCCACATTTTGCTGATAAAATAAACCAGGTAGAGTAGAATTATAGCAATTAACATAAACACATTAAGGTGTGTCTTTTTTTTTTGCTGTGAATTGTAACTCTAAGCAAAAGTGTGTGGGTTCTCAAATGCCTCTTTGTCTTATGAACCTTCTCTCTAATCCTGTGATTTTATGACTGATGCTGTGTGATTCATATCTGTACACAGAGTTGGGATTCTGTAATCCAGGCTAAAAAATTTCGTTAGAGACCAAACAGACAGCAAAGCAGGGTATGCTTCTGGACATGACTTCAATGATTGAGCAGTTGTTAGTATATGAACCTGCAGTGTCCCTGTTTTTTTTACTTTTTATCAGACTTTGCTAATCAGTCAATAGTCTGCACCAACTCCCAGTTTATATTAGCATGTTGTACTACTCTCAGCCATTTAAGCTGAGTGAATGAATGTGAATTTTTTGCAATAGTGCAATACTATACATCTGTATATATGCCCAGATATACTGATGATAAGTGGACTACTGGAACTACTACTTGTCCATGTATGCCTTATACATGGACAAGGACTGACAACACAGAATTGATGGATGCTACTATTCCAGCCAATGCAGTAAGAGATCAGTTATCTTTAACACATGTGGGAACTATGGATGAACACAAAAGCCAACATCCACACTGCCCAAGAAGCACCTGGCAGCTCACTGCAATGACATCAATAAAAGATGAAGCTGGAGTTTAAGAGGCTATTGCACAGTGGAAACAGTAGTGAGCAATATGGACATAATGAACCAACTGTAGTAAAAGAGACCAGCAGAATTGAACTAGTTGATACCCAGCTGCCTACAGGGACAGAAGGATCTAATCTTTATCAGAGGAAAAAGATTGTGCCCAACCTCAAGTAGCCACTCAACCAAGAGCAGGAGTCCCCGGCTCACTGGCAAAATCCCATCAGTGAGGGAACATTACATCACCAGGATCATTAGCGAGGATATCAAGATGTCATTCAGACTGGGAACGTGTAGGCGAATAGCTGCAAAGAGAGGGAAGGTGATCCAAACTTGCTAGAAGATAGAATATCAGATAAAAAGTGCAGCTGCAAGTACCTTCTTATCCCACAGGCCAGTGGGAACTGAGGTGAAGTGAAGGCCTGCCATAGCCAAGTACCTCTAGAAGGTAAAAAAGGTTCTGAAAAGCAAACTGAACAGCAGGAATAAGATCATATGCTGATAGGGCATATGTATTGATGGAATAATAAGCTGGCCACAGGAGGTGATAGGTGGCATTGATGCCAAGACATAAAAAACTCCTTACAGTGCATTGAGGTCTCCACCTGAAGTCCGTGAAACCAACCCCCCTCTCTCTCTCCCTGCTTTCCTGTCTTTCTTCACTGCATCTGTCCAAATAAAGGCTAAAAGCAAAAAAAGGACAGCACAGAGACATTGTGTATAGGAAACATCTGTGCCGCATATGGACTAGACGTCCCCAAGTATCAATGGGAGAAACCACCAAAGTTGGCTGAGAACAACAGGGCTAATTTCCTGTAGTACTTTTGAGTTCCAGGCAGACAAGTAGGAATTTGTCCATTTCTCATATAGTAGAACTGGAGAAAGTTGGTTAGCCTAGTAAAGTCAAACTGTGGGTTTGTATATTGACATACGTTTCCAATAGCACTTTGTGTTTTATAAAACACAAGCCAATGAAAAAAGCAATTGGGCATGCTTGGCTCTAGCTAATGCACAAACACAGCCCAAATAAATAAGTCCATATATTGTTGAGTACGGGCTCTTATGTCAATTTTGTGTTTTTAATTATAACTTTTTACTCTTTCGTGGTTTTTATAGTCTTCCTTGAGTGGCATGACCAAGACTTTGTCAGACATAGAGTTGCAAAAATGGATGGAAAATACAGCACGCTGATTGACAAGAAGTCAAAGAAATGCTAATCAGCTTAATCAGAATAGCTTTTTTTATATAAGCAAGAATTTGAGAAATGTACAGTCAGACTACAAAGCACTTTACAGTCAAATTTCGCTTGTTTTGTTGCAAATTGGAAGAGGTATTTACACTCATTCTTCAACTTCTCGCTTTCCCCCTTACCAGCAGGCTTCTGCAGTTCAAGAACTATCAACAAAAAAGGAAAAGACTGTGAATGAGCAACTACAGCTTGAGCTGCACACAACACGTAGGAACATATATGAACCAAGACCAAGTGGTATCTTGTCTACATGTGGGTATGTGATGATTCCTCACTTAAGAATTCTTCTGAATATTCATTGCATTGCAGGTATTCTTCTTGAAGAGCAGATGAACTTTGATGACCATGATGCCAAGTCTTTAATGCATGTGTTTAGTGTATCTGCTAAGATGTTATAAAAACATCGTTATATGGTTTAGAAATTCAAGGGAAACCCTCTTTGCTCTCTGCTAAACACAAAACTTAGGAATAAGTATGAGAAAAGAATCCCCAAAAGATCTATCAAATTTGGTCTTTGATTGATAAATAGATCTAGCAAGGGCTGAGCTGTTGCAGCTTTACCTCAGGATATTTGTACCCATCTGAGGAGAAACTGGTCTTTTTAATCTTAATTGCTTAAAAAATGCTGAACCCTGTCCTGAATTGTTAAATAATGATTATGCCAGAAAAATGACCATCTCAAAATAGAAGTAGGTATAATGAGTCTTATTTCACATCATTACAGTAAAACAGAGGAAAATAAAGGCCGTAAGAGTTCTGAAGAGGAGGAAAAAAGTCTTAGACAAGGAGCCAAGAGCAAAATAAAAGCAGAATTCTCTGCATCTTCTTCACCTGGACACATGTCCTCCCAAAAACGGTAAGATCTCTTTTGTCAAAACCTACAAGGGTTCCTTCTTGCACTGCAGCTGGGCTAAATTAAACTAAGCAGAGGTTAAAAGTGCAAGGGATCTGATTGTAGCCATGAAGCAGCTATAATGACTCTTATTTCACCTCATTATAGTAAAACAGAGGAAAATAAACCCCTTAAGAGTTCTGAAGATGAGCACAAAAATCTAAGACAAAGAGCCAAGAGCAAGACGAAAGCAGAATTATCTGCATCTTTTTCACCTGGACACGTGTCTTCCCAGAAACTGTAAGTTTTCCTTTTAAGAGTTTCCTCTAGATCTGCAATTGGGGTAAATTCAACCAAGACGTTAGACATATAGGGTTTTGATTGTATGTCTAATTAAAAAGGCAGAAGTTGCTCTTGTGTATTTTAGGAAGACATCAGCAGGAGCCCTGCCAGGGGAACTTTTCAGTGAGAGCTCCACTGAGAGTGAAGAGGAAGAGGAGCAGCCATATCGCCATCCAGAGACTAACACAGACCTGCCCTCTGAATACTGGCAAATCCAGAAACTGGTTAAGTATCTCAAGGTATGATAAGTTCACTCTGCACAACAGAAGCAAACTCAGGTTTCACAAAAACCTCTTTGTGTGTGTGTGTGTGTCTGGACGCCACACAGCACAGTTATTTATAGTTTGCCCAGTAGTCATTTTATAATATCATTACCATTAGATGCTGAAACCTACCATGAGCCAAACTGAACACCAGGAATTTAGCAAATCATTTTTTTTCTATCAGTGTTAACCAGCACAACGCTAAACACTTAAAGTACAAGGCTGTGGCATCAATGAAACAGCTCCAGCATGTGTAGCATTATGAAAAAAAACAACAGAGTAAGAGGGAAGAGCAGTATAAGAGAATGGAGAATTCTTAATGTTATTTCCTCCTCTCCTACTTTTTAATTCATTTGTGTTTGAAATTATTGTTTCAGGATGGTGACCAGATAGTCACTGTTGACACTCTTTGTGCCATGATGGACTTTAATTTGATGCAGGAGTCATGCCAAATGGCTATCCAGGACACAGGTGGCCTTAAAGTCCTCCTTAACTTGCTGGATACAGATGAACACAAATGCAAAGTGAGTTGCCATGACAAAGTTGGACCTGCATGGCCTGCTGGCATGAACAGAGCTGGCCATGTGTGCCAGCCTGTGTTTTAGTTTCAGAAACATGAGTGCAAGGTAGAAAGCATGCTGTTTAAAACATGGGGTAGCAATTATTCTATAGCATTCCTAATGAGATGTGTGGGTTGGTGCTTTTCAACTGGGTTGTACTGCAACATTTTATCTACTTTTAGTGGAAAGTTTTGCTACTTTTTTGGCTACTAGAGACCTCTTGTAGGCATAAGTTTCTTTATCATAAAACAAACATAATTTTTAACTGGTTATATTTAATATTAATGTGTGTTCTTGTGATTAGATCGGATCTCTAAAAATACTGAGAACCATCAGCCACAACTCGCAAATCCGTCGGGTTATTGTTGACATGAAAGGCGTGCAGAGCATAGTGAAGATCCTGGACTCACCAGTCAAGGAACTGAAGGCCTTAGCTGCCGAGACCATCGCTAACGTGGCCAAGTTCCGCAGAGCAAGAAGAAATGTCAGGTTATATGGTGGTATCAATAAACTGGTGAGTGTAAGCAGAGTAAAATGCAAGTTCAGAGTGTGACATGGCTCAAGCTCTACAATCCCATGGTGAGGAATGCAGCAGGAAAAAACACTGCAGATTTGAGCCTGATCTTTCTGTACTGGTAATAACGAAAAATGTCCAACAGTGGCAGATTTTCCTTGAAAACACAGGTCAGCTTATTTATGATGTAGTATTTCTTTGTAATAACCTCAGAAAACCTGAAAACTTTGAGAAAAATTCTGTTTTATTCTGATGAAATCCATATATTAACATAGTTCAAAGGTTTTTTTTTGTTGTTTTGGCTTCCTTGAAGTAAAGAATTATGTTCCCTTTTCACACAATAGATGCCTGATAGTGGTCATCAGTTTTTTTTTTAAATTAGAAAGTGGGTGCTGGGTACCAGATAGAATGTCTCCTACATCCTCTGACCTGCATTTGTGATTATTGATGGAGGGATCTTTGACTGGACTGCCTTCCTAATTTAGCCACCATGTCTTGTTTATTTTGTTCAGCTCCAAATCAAATGAACACAGAATGATGGCTTTAAATGGTCACACTGGGCTTTTCAGCATCAACATCTATCCTGACAGTTTTCCACTCCTAACTTCTCTGTTGTTTTAATTCTCCCTGAATGAAATGTTCTAGTAACAGAACTTTAATCCCACCCATCATGACCAAAAATGAGCTATTTCCATCTGGAACCATCAATTATTACCCAAATCTAGCAAATAAATTTTTTGAGTTTAGTTCTTGAATTTGTGTTAGGCTCACAGATCTTATATGTAGAGAATATCAGATTAAATACAGAGTGTGTTTGCTTGTCTGCACACAGCTTCATCTGTGTGTTTATATACATGTAAGTTTTGGGGTGTCTATATCTCTAATCAGGTAAAGCTGCTGGACTGCCTTCCTAATTTCGCCAGCCTTACTCCCAGCCAGGAGGAGGATATAGAGGTGGCCTGTTGTGGGGCTTTAGCATTATGGAGCTGCAGCAGGAGCACCAAGAACAAGAAGGCCATTCGGAAGGCTGGGGGTATCCCTCTGCTGGGACGCCTGCTCAAGTCTCCACTTCAGAAAATGCTTATTCCAGTGGTTGGCACCCTACAGGAATGTGCTTCAGAGGTGAGAGGGGCCTAGGATTGACAACAAGTCGTCAAATTAAAACATCTATTCAAAGTGTTAAAACAAATACTGCAAATCATTTTTATTAAATGACAATGCCAGTAATTTCCCTTTCTTTTTTATTGTAAATACATTTATAGAACTGATAATAGTTTTGCATTTTCTAATTAGTTTTTATTTTTATTTCATTTTAACTTTAAAAAAAATTAAAATTTAGTTTCAGAGTTAACTTTCTTATTTACATTTTCTTTGTTGTTGTTTAAAAATGTTTAGTTTTTAGTTTCTGCTGGTTTTCTACTAGTTTCAAAGCTTGTGACCATAGGTGAGGGTAGGGACGTAAATAGACCGGTAAATCGACAGCTTTGCTTTCACATTTAGCTTTCTCTTGACCACGACGGACGAGTACAGCAGCCGCAATCTATTTGTCAATCTTCTGCCCCTGTCTTCCCTCAATCAAGGGAACAAGAATCCCTCCACTTGGGACAGCAACGAGCCCCTTATCTGGAGGGGTCAAAATATTTACCCTATTTCTGCTGATGGCCATGGCCTTAGACGTGTAGGAGTTAATTCTCATATTCACTGGTTCATGCTCGACTGTGAATTGCTCCAGTGTGAGCTGGAGACCACCGCCTGCAGCCAACAAGACCACATGAGATACTGGGTGCCACGAACCGTAACTTTCCGATGCTTGGTTGTTCATACAAATTCTGTGCTTAAAGGTTATGAACAAAATGTGTGACATAGGAGAGCACTGGATGAGCACAAAACAATTCTGACTTATTGTCATTCTTTCCTTAACTCTCCCCACAAAGTTGGAAGCATGAACTTGTCAGAAATGCTTTGGTATGCTGAAAATTTTTTAATTCCTTCTACTGGAACTAAGGGGCAAAGCCCAAGTCCTGAAAAACAACCACACACCATAATCCCCCATCCACCAAACTTTACACTTGGCACAGTGCAGTTAGTCAAGTATCACTCCAACCACCAAACCAGACTCTTCCAGCCAGAGAAGCATGATTTTTCACTCCAGGCATGCTTTACAACATGGCATCCAACACTTTGCATTGCACTTATAGATGTAAGGCTTAATTGGAGCTCCTCGGCCATGGAAAACAAATCCATGAAGCTCTCTATGCACTGTTCTTGAGCTAATACCACTAATAGTTGACTGTCGGCTGTCTAGTAGCTAGGAAGTATTCATGGCTGGACTTGTTGCACAGGTGGCATCCTATCACAGTGCAACGCTGGAATTCACTGAGCTCCTGAGAGCAACCCATTCTTTCTTTCTAATGTTTATAGAAACAGTGTGCATTCCTAAGTGCTTGATTTTATATACCTGTGACCACAGAAGTGATTGGAACACCTACATTCAGTGATTTGGATAGATGAGTGAATACATTTGGCAATATAGTGCAGGTCCAATAACAGAACACCATTTGGTTTTACTATTGTTGCCTATATGAGTGTGGAAGTCTCCTAGTAGGAAAACAGAGGCTCCAGACAGAGCACTGTCGAGCACACCACCCAGCAACTCCAAGAAGGGTGGATACTATGGGTACACTGGGTACTCCAAGCGCAAACAACATCCAGGACCTATTCCCTGGCTTGCAGGTGCAGGGATCAAACGCTCTTGTCCACTGATTAAAACTCTAATTCAAGGATGCCCACCGCAGCCCACCACCTCCCATTGAAGGCAACTCTAGACTAGAACAGAGTCCAGTCCTTCTCTAGGAGACTGGTTCCATAGCTCAAGCCATGTGTTGAGATGAGGCTATATCTAGCCAGTATCTCTCAACCTCACACACTAGTTCAGGCTCCTTCCCCACTAGAGAGGAGACTGGGAGGCTGGGACTCAGTCGCCAGCCTCAATAGCCACCAATTGGTCCTCCATGGCCTTCACTCTTGGCTGCTGCCTGAGACACACTGAGCCTAACCCTACAGCACCTCATGGTTCATTCATGGTTATGTGATCTGTTTATTCTTGTGTCACTACAGGAGAGCTACAGGAATGACATTCAGACTTTAGGCATGATCAAAGATTTGGTCAGAAACCTAAGCAGTGACAACGATGAGCTACAAATGCACTGTGCCAGTGCTATCTTTAAGGTACCGTGTTTCTTGTCTGTGTCTTGGATCCATTGGAGAATAAAGGATTTGGACTAAAAGAGTTCTATACAGTGTTAACATAGCTCTCACTTCTTTCTTTTTGCTCTGCAGTGTGCAGAGGATAAGCAAACCCGTGACCTGGTGCGCAAGTATAAAGGTCTGCAGCCACTGGTCTCACTGCTGCATAAAGCAGACAACAAGCAACTTCTGGCTGCTGCTACCGGAGCAATATGGAAATGTTCCATAAGCCAGGAGAATGTAACTAAGTATGAATACCTCAGACAGCACAGCGGTACCACTCATTAACACACACAGATTTTAAAAGAGAATATAAAAGAGACACAAAGAACAATGTATTCATAACTTTTTAGTGTTCGTTATTAGATGTAACAGATTAGTATGACTTTGACAAATCTCTTGATGAAATAGTTTGATAGCAGTAAAACACTGAATCGTCCACATATGCCCATGCCTTTCGAACATATGTTTGCCAGAATGATGCAGTCTGTGAACACATGAGTAGCAGCGGTGGATATAGAACGCATCCTGCCGACTTCTGTGCATGAGGGACATTATACCATCACCACATGTTATTTTTATAGATTTCAGTTTTTTGCACAGCTAAACAAAAGGATCAGCGTGGATGCTGATTGCATAGACGTCAGGATGTGTTGGTTATTCCCTTCAGTTTAGCAAATGAACTCATAAGCTAGTCTGTTGTAATAATTGTTATGATTTTTTAAAAAAAAGTACTATATGAAGTTGAAAGCTTTTTCCTGAGGTGAGAAAGTGCATTTTTTCTTATGTGTAGTTCAGATTTTAGTGGAATTCTAAAAATAATTAGAAAAAGGGTTCAGTAGCACTCACAAGGCTTTCTGCACTTCATATATCATAACTGACACAATGAAAGCTTAACTGGCCATGACTAATTTAGCAGCTTAAAACACTTGTTGTCAGTACAGGGTCTCTGCCTCACTTAATGAATTGTCACACTATAAAACAGTTATCCAGCTACCGATAATGATAATAATAATAACAGAAGAAGCGCTCAGACAGTGCAAACCTCAGCCAAGGCAGCTCACTCTCTGGGCTGTATTTACTTTCAAGGAAACAGTATTGTATTTTGTTCCTATCGTTTTCTTTGTTCTTTGAAAGTGAGGTCAGAGGTCAAATGTTACATGATATTTGGATGAAAACTATAAAGTAATATTTAGAATTCCCATATGCCAGTATCACTTCCTAAATGTTTCCACTACAAACAATGGCAGTAGAATTTTAAGCAGTTTACGACATAAAAGACATTTTATGAACATTTGACCATGAAAGAGAGGTGAGAGGTCCAAAGTAATGTGATATTTAGAATCTCTTATATGCTGTTATCATACAAACAATGGCAGTAACAAACATAGTTTTAAATAGGTCTTTGTACGGTACTTTCTCTATGTTGACAATACACTCTACACTTGAAGCTATTTACCAATTTTTGACCAATTAATTATCAACTCAACCTTTGAGACCTCGGAGGATGTTAGCCAAACTTTAATGGATAGTAAACATGACCCCACTCTACAGCCTTAGACATTTTTATAAGGATTATAAAAACAATTTTAGTGTTTACAGAAAGAATGACATGCATGCATGCACACACGCACAAACACTTTCACGTACATAACCTCCATGGGAGAAGAAATGATGCCATTAATCTTATGTAAAGCACATTTAGTGACACTACAAAGACTAAAAAACACTTTGGTTGTCCTCACTCTAACTTTAACTTATCACAAAGGTTGACAGCGTTCTCTCATTTTGTGGTTTGGTTTCCGTGTGTTGTGTTATGTTGTGTTTTTTGGATGACATGCACAGCTGGATATGAATGAAGGTGAAATTGGCCGCCTCTTCGGGAGGAAACCAGCATGATGTACAGCAAATGTTTTTAATTCCCACTTGAATGTGTAAGTGGATCTGTTTTTTCGAACTCTCTCAGGCTTATCACTTAACCTTCTAGGACCTGGCGTCCACATATTTGGACATCACATTTTGGGTTATTTAGACCAAAATACTCAATTTTGCTCGACAAGGGCCTGATATCCACTTACAAGGACATTATACTGCTACTGTTCTATCAAAATTTTAAACGAATATCCTCATATGTGGCTCTTATTTTTCTTAAAAACAAAAATAAGGCCCCAATGTGACCAAATATCAAAGAGAAATGAAAAATGCATGCCGTAGAGGAGTGCGGGTCTTAGGAGGTTGAAATGTCTAGGTCAGGCAAAAGTTTGGAATGAAGCGACAGAGCCATTACTGTCAAAAAGGAAAGGCTGTTAATGGTAACAGGGTTTTAGGGGCATGCGCTCATTTCAGAATCAGTCACAGGCTGAGTGGCGTACTGAAATGACAATCATTTTTGAATATGTTTTGTTACAGGAGTATTGAGAGGGAAGTCGACTTTCTTCTCTTTTCCGTCATTAAGTTCATGGTCAAATGAGACCCTGTGGCCCACTGCAAACAACAGGATGTTTTTTTCTTTTCTGTGACTGATGATTTACATGGTCTGGACAGCAGCACATATTAGCCATTTTCTTGATTAATGATAATACAGACATTGATTCCATGGTGCAGTTAAAAGGCAAAACTGGAGCCACACAGTGTGCTGGCTGTTGACATTTTACATTTATTTTTGACTTGGTTTTCTTCCCATTGTAGATATGCATGTGTTTTCCTAGTATTTCATGCTGGATTTAGTCAGAAACGGCATGAAAGGAGAAGGGGAGTAGAGGTGGGTTGCAGTGTGGCTTGCAGATGCAACTAAGTCAATGCTAAGTTTGAGTAGTATGCCCTGCATGGGGTTCTAGACATAGTGATAGTCATCAGTCTGTTGTTCAAACCACTTCACACCGTGGTCCAGACATGGTTCAGACTAGTGAATGGATTAAAAAGTGAGATAAGAAGTACTTTATTCATCCCCTGACTTTCCACCTATGTATTTTTTTGCTGCCAATGGTAGCACAAATGTTTACAGTTCCCAGTCTAGCACAACCTGGTAAACACTACTAAACTCTTAGTGTTGTTTTACATTCTTTGGTTAATATAATTAATTGCTAAATTATTCTAAGTGATATCATACAACCCCAGTTTTGTCTTCTTTCCTTAAAGGTTTCAAGAGTACAAAGCCTTGGAGATCTTGGTGAATCTACTAACTGATCAACCCGAAGAAGTCTTGGTCAATGTAGTGGGAGCCCTGGGAGAATTTGCCCAGATACCTGCTAACAAGGCTGCCATCCGTGAGTTTGGAGGCATCAAACCACTAGTTAAGTTGCTCACAAGCCCAAACCAGGTATCTAGATTTTTTTTCTATTTTTGCATTAATGGTGATGCCATGTTTACAACTTGCTCCTTTACCGATTCATCTTCCTGTAATCTAACCAGGCGCTGCTTGTGAATGTTACCAAAGCAGTGGGTGCCTGTGCAACAAATAAGGATAACATGGTGTAAGTCTGTCTCTTTCTGTACATCACAAGTACAATTTACACAAGACAAACTGCCTGTTAAAATGTGATGTGTCTGACTCATATATTCATACACTCACATATTCTTGACAATACGGTCATACCGTTTTACAAAAGAATGACATCAAGTCAAGGATCTAAACACGGTATCATTAACTGGTCATGCATTGATGCTTCAAGAAATCTCCTGTTTTTTACATTTGTAATTATGCAGGTAGGTTACCCTGTTATCCCCGGCTTAATGACAGGTTTTAAAAGCTTTGTTTATTGTACCTGCTGTGTTAAATGTGGTTGTGGTTTAATTCCCAGTGTTTTACTATCGGCCTGCAGTCACTGTTAGGAGGTGAGCTGGTCAGACTAACATACCTAAACCTAAATACAACTTAATGTCAGAATTCACGTTGTTAGTTATCTATTAGTGCTAACTAACAATAAACCCATTACATGTGTTTGGGATAAAAAGCCCAATAAAAAATTGTTAGTATGATAAAATATAGCCAGTTACTGTGGGGAGTTTCACACAGTGGGCAAAATGTGTTTACAATTGTTTATTTGTTTGTTCATTCCGTCTTTCATTCCCTCTTTTCTCACAACACTTCCATGTCTTTCTCTCTCTTCAGAATCATTGACCAGCTTGATGGAATCCGTCTGGTGTGGTCGCTGCTAAAAACCCCCAGTGCAGATGTTCAGTCTAGTGCTGCTTGGGCTCTTTGTGCATGCATTGAAAATGCAGAGGTATGTATTTCTTTAGTTGTCTGTGACTTAAAACTGGGTCTTTTGTGTCTCCTGTTTGTGTGAAGTGAAGCACATATTTATCCTGTAAACCAAAGAGTTCTGCAGTGTTTTTGCCAGACTGAGTAAATATCCTGTGGCATGGCTTCTGATTTCCCAGCTGAAAATCTTCTCTGAACATGCTACCAGCTCCAGAGGCACACAGTTGGGGTGGCTGTAGCTCAGAGGACAGAGCAACCATGCACAGAATAACATTATATTCATTTGTAACCGTGGTATGTTAAAAGCATAGAAAACATATAAACTTATGAAATGCTGTAAATTAAATATTGATGTACCCACTGTGTCCAAATCCAGTGGACTACCACCTTTAAACCTCTAGCTCAGCAGTTTGGACATTTTTGTGTTGTTATTGTGTGCCAATATTTGAACAAGGTTATGCTAAGTTGTGTGGTTAGCAAGGCCAATCCATATTTTGGACCAGTGTAGATTCCAGTTAAATTGAGCTTTAACACAGAAAATAATTTAAGCATCAGTTACTCGTGTTGTTTGTCAGAGTCCACTTCAGTGATTTGAAAGTTGATAGATCGATAGATCGATTTATAGATAGATAGATGATAGATAAAAATTAAAATTAAAAAGAAAAAAAATGTGGAGGAGTTCAAGTATCTCGGGGTCTTGTTCGCGAGTGATGGGAGAAGGGAGCCGGAGATCGACAGACGGATTGGGGCTGCAGCTGCAGTAATGCAGACGCTGCACCGGTCCGTCGTGGTGAAGAGGGAGCTGAGTGTAAAGGCAAAGCTCTCAATTTACCGGTCGATCTACGCCCCTACCCTCACCTATGGCCACGAGCTGTGGGTAGTGACCGAAAGAACGAGATCGCGGATACAAGCGGCAGAAATGAGCTTCCTCCGAAGGGTGGCTGGCCTCTCCCTTAGAGATAGGGTGAGAAGTTCGGCCATCCGGGAGGGGCTCAGAGTGGAGCCGCTGCTCCACATCGAAAGGAGCCAGCTGAGGTGGTTCGGGCATCTGACAAGGATGCCTCCTGGGCGCTTCCTGAGTGAGGTGTTCCAGGCATGTCCCACCGGGAGGAGGCCCCGGGGCAGACCCAGGACACGCTGGAGAGATTATATCTCTCGGCTGGCCTGGGAACGCCTTGGTGTTCCCCCGGATAAGCTGGAGGAGGTGGCTGGGGAGAGGGAGGTCTGGGCCTCTTTGCTTAGGCTGCTGCCCCCGCGACCCGGCCTCGGATAAAGCGGATGAAGATGGATGGATGGATGGATGGATGGATGGATGGATGGATGGATGGATGGATGGATGGATGGAAGAAAAAAAATGTAAATGCTTGCATTCTGTTTTTATTTACATTTTAAAAGGCATCCTGATATTTTCTGGAAACAGGGTCGGGCTTTGTTAGTACTTATTCACTGGATCCACTGGACTGGATTCTTAGGACTGCTCCCCTATTGATCATCTTCTGTGTTCATTTGCAGCTAATAACAGACTTTTTGACTCTAGGATGCAGGAGAAACTGCACGCTCGCTCATCGGTGGATTCCAACTGATTGTTAAATTGCTGAGCTCAACAAACAATGAGGTGCTGGCAAGTATTTGTGCTGCCATCTGCAAAATAGCCAAAGATGAGGAGAATCTGGCAATCCTCACTGATTTCGGGGTTGTCCCATCGCTGGCCAAGCTGACTAACACAGTAAGAACACCTCACAGCTGGAGAAAAACAACAGGGTTGTAGTGTTGTTGTCAGTATTCATATACCGTCTTTATGCTGAGTTTAGGTGCTCTTTAATCACTCACTGCTGTATGAATCCAGCTAATGAGGGGTGCATTAGTAGACACAACTTGTTCTGGGCAATGTAAAAAATGCTGTCTGGGATTCAGTAGCGTCTTATTTCTCTCCAGACTCATGACAGGCTCCGTCACCATCTTGCTGATGCCATCGCACAGTGCTGCATGTGGGGCAGCAATAGGGCATCATTTGGTGAGGCTGGAGCTGTGGCACCACTTGTGCGTAACCTTAAGTCGAAAGAAGGCTCGGTACAGCGGAGCACAGCCATGGCCCTGTATCAGCTGTCAAGGAATCCCAACAACTGTATTACCATGCATGAAAAAGAAGTAGTTCAGGTCAGTTACAGTGCTGTGGTACCTAGATATCTGACTCCAAAATTCAGTCACATTCAAACTGCTTTTTTGTTTCCTCCATTTAGACTTACATTTTTATTAGATTTTTTTTAACGGGTGGTAAGAATGTGCCAATTTAAGAAATACTTTTTAAATCTGTGTCTATGTTTGCCCTTATTAATGTACCAGTTAAGAGTTGCAACACTACTCCATAATGTATATTTGGATTTTAATCACATGAAACACAAATGTTTCACACACACTCCTCGACACTGAGCAGACTGCTTTTGTATTTTTCTACAAAATAATGTGGTTATAAGTAGAAGAACAGCAGTTTTTTAGATTTTAACCGGACTTATTCTGTAAGTTCACAGCTTTTTCATCCACAGGCTAGCTCACTTCATCTTCTGGTTTTTCTGGGAAAATCCTAGGAATGCCTTGCCTCTGCTTCTTTGCTAACCACACCGATGTGTGGACTGGTGTATTATAATGCATCTCATGCTTTGAAATGTGATGTGTTTCTGGTGTTTTAATTCAGTTTTGAGAAACACTCTTTAGTAAATGAGATTTGTTGGGAATACATTCTTCTGCTGGTTGTCAGCTCTGTCCTGTATACTTCCACAGCCACTGATCCACATGATGGGATCCGATGACGAGGAGCTTCAAGAAGCTGCTGCCGGCTGTGTGCGCAGCATCCGACTACTGTACATGGCTAACAGGAATGCTGAGTTATTCACTTTTAGAAACTGATCACAGCAACACCCCTGGATATGTAAGAGGGACTATACAAAAATGATCAGCGCAGTTATGTAATGTGTTACTTTAAAGAACTGTGTTTTTCCAGGCTTATCAAATTTCGTTTGGACCATTTAATTGTTAGAAAAAAAATTCCTACACTTTCTGCTCTAATAACGAAAGTGTTCACTGAACTGTCTGAACTGTCTTTCAGATATATTCTATCTGTTGGTTTCAAATAAACTGCTTTACCTTGATCGATGAGTGTATATTTGTTGGCTTTCTTGTTTCGATTTCAACAGGGAACTTTGATCCTGAGCTCCTACTTTACAGCTCAGGTGCCTACAACAGAGTATTAGGACCGATTTAAGAAAAAAATATGTTCATTTTGAGAAAAAAGTTGAAAGTTAAATGTGGATATTAAAGTTGTCATTTGAAGTCAAACAACTGCCACAGCTGCTTGACCCTCTACAAAATGCCTCGTATCGATGAGGTAGTGAAAACCTTGATCAGTCATCTTATTGTGTCTTGTGATATAGCATACATGCTCTTTACTGCATGAGGCTATAACAGTGATATCCTTGCATCTGTTCATTGCCAACCATTTCACTTTGTACAAATCCAGCCAACTCTTCAAGTTTGAAGATAATCTGTACTCAGGTCTACTAATTTATAATTACTCAGGCTTCATTAATGACTAGTTATAATATTGCTTTGCAGTATTATGTTCCAAACGGAAGGACTAAATACCAGCCAAAGGGGGTTTTCACAAGCTGGCAACTCTGAGTAGTATTTCAGACTCAGGAGGGAGCCGGGACAAGGTAACTGCGCTCACACTGCAGCAGGAATGGAGCCACGTTACTGAGACTCAGGACAGGGATGATGTAGAGGACAAACACGTATACAACTTTGAACGAACTGGACCGAGTTTGCATGGCTCTTTATTCTCACCTGTAACCCCATATAGAAAACTAAATGTCATAAATGGTGACACAGGTTGGAACTTAAAAATACTGCTTGGGTGTTTAGTTTCTGTGCTTTTGTTGCACGGAATTAGCGCAATGTTAATGATGAAAGCTCAAAGGTGCTTCTCTTGTCAGGACAGATTTCAGTATTTAACTAGAAATTACAAGTTGAATAGAATAGAATTGAAGCTTACTGCATTGATGCGCACGAGTCACATAACATTTATTTAGCCACTGTACTCATAATTGATCTGCTGTCTGCACGCGTTCTTCACAGGGATGGCTGTAGAGCAGATCAGCTACTGATCGGAAGGTCGTTGGTTCGATCCTTGGCTTCCCCAGTCTGCATGGCGAGTATCCCTAGGCAAGATACTAACCCCAAATTGCCCTCCGATGTGAATGCAGGTTAGTTTGCACTTGTGTATAGAAGTGCTTGTGAATGAGCCATGTTGTATAGAGTGCTTTGAGTACTCCGGGAGAGTAGAAAAGCACTATATAAGAATCAGTGCATTTACCATTCACAGGTGAGACTGAGTCCTTTACAGCTCAGGAAAAGCAGACTTCGAGAAAGACTTTCATTTAAGGGCTCACATGATAATGAATTCATAGGAAATTCATATATTGTCATTTTTCATCTTGTGTAATTTCACTTTAGTGATCTTTTATGAGTTGATGTTGTAGCTCTACTCACCAGTCATAAATAGTGAGGAGGTAAAATTATTAACAAGATAATCGACCTCTGTTAGAGTAGCGTTCAAGTAGCTGCTCTGCTCTGTGTTGGTACAGGGCATTGACGATGATAACAGTGGGTGGATTATATCCTAAAAACGTAGTTACCGCACTTTTAGAATGACATCTACTGTGAAGAAATCTACTCCTCACTACTGTATCATCTGGACGTATCGTAGCGTACGTCCAGATGAACAGAATCAACTTATATTTGGACGACCTAAATCCATGACAGTCATTTTGGCAGTAATGCCATGACTGGAATATTAGCTTCTGTTTTTTGAATGCAAAAAAAGCATTTGAACTACAGACTGCATTTGTAGGTAAACAATACATTTTATATAGACTATATCGGTAATGTAACTTGCAATACAAAGTTATGGGAAGCTTAAACTTAGTTTCAGATTAATTAAATCTGAGACTAAGTTTCATTGTAAGCTTAAAGTTTCAGGTTGTCTAACTAAAAATATAGTATATAAAATTGATAACATTTAAAATATAGTGAAATAACACAAGCTCTAATAGTGGCAATATATTGTTTGTTGTGCAGCAGAACAGTGTCCAGTATGTTGGCTGATATATTTTTTGTTTTGAAAATAAAATTTGGATTTTAACTCCATTACAAGAAGTGTTGTTAATTATTTTTGAATTATATTTGCAGTGTTAATCTAGAAATATGAGAAAAAAACATCATGTGATCTAGTTGCATTTAATTTGTGTAAGAAAAAAATGTTTTCTTTTAATTTATTAGCACTTGGTGTTTAGTGGGTATACAATTGGTATTTCACACTGAGATTAATCGGGTTATTCTTATTACTGTGTACTTGCAATGACTAAGTTGTCCTAACTTAGTGATCTTACGTTGGACTAGACCTTACAGTGAAATGTGTGCTCCTCTCTCCTTTTGTATACATTTCTGTTTTTGTTTTTTAAATTGCTGCTGTCTTACAATGAATATTTTATTCCTGCAGTTGGTGTGAAGCATCCTCAATTTCGTTGTACATGTACAATGACAGTAAAGGTCTCACCAGGACTTGTACATGGGGAGTAAAGTCAAAACGGCAGCTTTGTTGCTGGAAAACTCTAATACAGACAACAAAACCAAAAACTCAAACAGCACAGAGAGGGTGTATGATGGTTAAGCCAGTACCGTGACAAAAGGGCAGTTCTGTTCTATGTACTGGGGACATTTCATTCTTGCATGTACCAACTTCCTGTTTGTCATTCACAGTAAAATAAAAACGCACAATTTAATTTCAGCACTTTTGTCATCACAGGTTCACACAGAAGCTTCTTCACCAAATGACCAAGGAATAAGCTCAACACAAACAAATTGGCCATATCGAGCTCAACAATGTTTAATGTCCTAACAGGTGATTCTTTGAGACCACAGATTTTCATTCATTCATTTTTCACAGTTTATTGTTGTGCTACGAGAAGTGATGAGTATACTTTTAATAATCCAGTAATTAATCACAGAGCTGGGAGATGAATTGAATTATGATTTAAATCACAATTCTGGCTTTTAACAACCAATTAAACAAGCTCATTGGGATAAAAACTCATTTGAATCATTCATCAGCTTGCGTTCCGTTAACTTTGAAGATCTCATTTGTTCATATTTTTTTTGCTTTGAATCAACATCTCCTCTTTCCTTTACAGGTATCTCTTTCACCTCTCCCTAAAAGCCAAAATTTGCTCTCAGTTTAGTTCAGGTTGAATAAGTGAACGTGCCTACAGAGCCGTCATGGTTCATTACTCAACCCTTTGGCCTGAGACATCGATCAGTGAAAACTGTGGGCCAATAAGGAGCGTCACATGCCTTCTGAAGGTGGGTGTCATGTTGAAAAGGAAGTGTATCCTGTTCAATGTCTATTTTAAAAATGTATTTATTTTAAATATATCTACATTTCAGAAAATCTCATCATTCGAAACTGAGTAAATCCAAAATGTTTCACTTAATCACTTTGTCAAAAGATTAAAATTTCTTGTATTTAATCTTCCAAAATTTGGTGCAGTTATATTCTTGTCTGGTAACAATAATAGACTCAGCTGGCTCTTTTCTTTTCTCTCCTTTAAAAAATGCTACATTGTCTTCTTCCACACATAAATCAATGTATGTTTTGAAATAAGTCAGATACAAAATATCACATTCTGCTTTATTAAACGGTATTCTGCCATGTTCAGATTTTTGAAAGGTTTAAAAATAGGTTACACGTTTAAATGAAACACGAAGTTGGTAAGAATGAATTTGTTCAACTCACAGACAATGAAATCAAACAGAAATCAGGGCATGAAATGTAAACATTTTTATTGACATTAACTTGAAGCGCTGAATTAGTTGTGTTTTCGGTTCAATTCAGTTCACTTCAATCTGTAAGGGAAAGTAAATGATGGTCTTTTCACACTGTAAGGTTTCCTTACAGTAATACACTGTAAGGAAACCTTACAATGTATTACTGTAAGGTTTGGTACCTTCCAGTGTTAAAAAGAAAACCCCAGCAGACACACCCCTCTGAGCAAGCACTCGGCGACAGTGGGGAGGAAAAACTTTCTTTTAAGAGAAAGAAACCTCCGACAGAACCAGGCTCAGTGAGGGGACGGCCATCTGTCGCGACCGGTCCGCGGAGTTTCATAAATGATCCAATTAATTAAAGAGCCATTATGATTTTAAAAATGGCTCCAATTAGTTTTTAAGAAATGTTTTCAGTTGATTTCCCTACATTACAGAAACCTTATTGTGTCTTTTGCTCCGGCAAAAAAAATTGCGTGCAGATGCTAAAAATTGGCGGATGGAACCCGGTTTCTTAGATAATTTTGCTATTTGGTTTTTGAACACGTCCACGATTGTTTCCTCAACTATTGGGTACTGTAACTGCATGAACAGGAGAACGTTCTCAGGCGTTTTATACTTTTTGCAAAGAGATTTGTAAACCAGCTTGCTGAGGTTTTTAAAGTTCTCCAATGGAACTTTAACACATTCTTCTTTGAGTTCTTTCCAGACTACAGTGGTAAATCTGTTTTGGATGGCTTCAATCATGTCTGGGGGCATGAAAATGCCTGCCTTATCAAAAGCACACCTAATCACGTCCCCATTACAGAGTTCCACAGAAAGTCTGTATTTTTCTTCTTTTTCACGTGATTCAACTTCACACGTGTCTGTTAATGCCAATAGGTGTTGTTTGAACACACAAAAAACTGTGGTGTCACTCAGTGATTCATCTAAAGCAGTTAATTTTTCATTTAGATCACTGAAAATGTCCTTGGCAACCTTTTCCAGCACTTCTGGGCCTAAAGGCACTTTAATGTTCTGGATTTCAGCCCAGACCTTCTCCAACAAACGTTCATGCAGAGAATCGGAAGAGGGGGACACTGATATTTTAGCAAACTCTGAAAACACAGTTTGAATAAGTTTGCTCAGCCATATTTGATCCTCAGAGTTGTTTTCAGCCGGCACGCTTTCATGTTTAACAGGGGATTTCTGTGGGGTTGGAGCTTTTACAGAACTAGATGTATATTCAGAAGATGGAACCAGGTGTTTTTTGAATGTAGAAATGATCGTTTCTTGGTGTTTTTCGTCTAAAACCATGGTGGAGAAAACCGCATGCTCTGGAATAGCCAGCTCCTTACAGATGTCAGAGAAAATGACAGTTTCCACATTTTCTGCGATTTCTACATCTTTAGACTCCAGCTCAGGCCAGAGTTTGTCAAACATTTCTTTCTTGTAATTTTCAGCAGAGAGATGTGCTGCTTTTTCGGCCTGAAAAATCACACCGTCAATGACTGACTGTACGGTGTAATCCATAGGAACGTCACAAGATGTTACATTGACTGGATTTTCTATGGCGCTTTCAACTCCGTCTGCGGAGCTGACAGAACTTGACTGACGCCTACAGCGCATCCACGGGTTTTTGAGTTTTTTCTTTAACCCACCGCCACGTGCAGTCTTCCTTCGCTTGACTATTTTTCTGCCAGCAGTGGCAGAGGAGACGTCAAGTGCAGGGGTGGCCTGGGAAGACCCCTGGTTTGCAGCTGTCGACTGCGAGCACAGGGTCACCATGTTTGCCACAAATTGAGAGAGCTGTTGTGTGGTGACCTTGTCTGCGCGACCTAACAGAAACTCGTCCCACTGCCCCGCTGTAATGTTGTCGAACAACTGGCGCACAAGTGATTTCACAGCACTTACTGTGTCATCAGTTGTACAATTATCCAGATTACTCCTAGCTTTTATATTTTTCATTGTGTTTAAATTTCTCTTTGCTTCGTGAAAATTTATTCTAGGTTTGTTATTAAGCAAGTAACTGCGTTTGAACCCAAGCGGTGTGTGTGTCTAGACATTGCCTTGCCTTCTATATATAGATACACGTTGCCTGTGACGTGCTACTCCTTTGATCCCTGGTTGTGATGTCATTTGATCTGCGTTTAACCCCGCCCACCCTCAAAGAAAAAACGAGAAACTGTTGCCTAGCAACCGCTACACGCTGTCTGAGCCGCAGAACCGTTTGGTTTTTTTTTTTTGTAAAAGTAGGGAAAAATGAATTGCATGGGTCTAAGGCATGCATGCCAACCGTCCCGATTTCTCCGGGAGTGCCCCTTCCGAAAATCTCCCGGAGCCACCATTCTCCCGAATTTCTCCCGATTTTCCACCCGGACAACAAAGTTGAAAAACCATATCCCAGAATTCAAAGCACGGTCCAGCCAATTCCAGTTTCCAACAATGGCGGCAGCTACTTAGTGTTAATATTACTCTTATTATTCTTTCTGGGTCGCAAAATAAACTTTTAACATATTTTCAGGCGAGAATGTAGGTGTGTAAACCTTAAATATCTGAGCCGGCGAGAGCAGCAAACCCCCGCGGTTTTCGCTACTCAGGTTAAACATGATAAGTCACTTGGATAACTTAAAAATGTTATTGTCTGGCTTTTTTCAGTGTTTTATGTATTCGTGAGTAAATCGGTTTGGCTGAGATGATTAGAGTCAATAAAACTTTATTAAGCCCTCTGGAGGATTCCTGAGTATTTCACACAACTGAATAAACGTCAAACAGAAAACCGATTAAACAGAAGTGTGAGATGGTCGAGAATTTGCGCCAAAGTCCGGTTATATTTTAGATAGCAAGCAGCAGACGGCAGAGTTGATCTCCACCGAGAGAGCTCGTGACGTAATTCTGACCGTCCAATTTCACAGTCGCTCACTTCAGCCTACCTGGCTTTCGGAGGACCCGGCGCACTTAGACCGCGAAGGCCTCGGGTGGATATGGCCTCTGAATTTTGACACCCCTGCTGCTTCCAGCCGGACAATAATAACGATGAAATTTAACTTACTTTATCCGATAAATAAACACTGTAAAATTAAAGTTTTGTTGTTGTTTTTTAGCATATATATATATATATATATATATATATATATATATATATATATATATATATATATATATATATAGTATAATAACACTGTAAACTCCAAATATGTCCAGATAAGATGTTAAGTAAAGTTAAGTAAAGCATGCTACACTGCAGATGTCTTTTAAGAATGTGATGATAAAAAATAATCACTAGATGGCGCAATCAGCCCACTGAAAATATAACACACAAACCCTGTATTGGAGAATGGTAGGTACCTTAGGTTTACATTGCGGCTTCAGTATCTGTATTTTTGTGTTCAGACATCAGTAATCTCATCCACTGCCTTCCACGCAGGGCCCCTTATTCCTAATGATACGAAGGGGCCACAGAGGAGACTGTTTAGCTTTTGATCCTCATATAGTTAAGGTGGCACACAAACATAAAAAATTATATATAATTGGGGTGGGCGGGGTTAAACGCAGATCAAATGACATCACAACCAGGGATCAAAGGAGTAGTCACGTCACAGGCAACGTGTATCTATATATAGAAGGCAAGGCAATGTCTAGACACACACACCGCTTGGGTTCAAACGCAGTTACTTGCTTAATAACAAACCTAGAATAAATTTTCACGAAGCAAAGAGAAATTTAAACACAATGAAAAATATAAAAGCTAGGAGTAATCTGGATAATTGTACAACTGATGACACAGTAAGTGCTGTGAAATCACTTGTGCGCCAGTTGTTCGACAACATTACAGCGGGGCAGTGGGACGAGTTTCTGTTAGGTCGCGCAGACAAGGTCACCACACAACAGCTCTCTCAATTTGTGGCAAACATGGTGACCCTGTGCTCGCAGTCGACAGCTGCAAACCAGGGGTCTTCCCAGGCCACCCCTGCACTTGACGTCTCCTCTGCCACTGCTGGCAGAAAAATAGTCAAGCGAAGGAAGACTGCACGTGGCGGTGGGTTAAAGAAAAAACTCAAAAACCCGTGGATGCGCTGTAGGCGTCAGTCAAGTTCTGTCAGCTCCGCAGACGGAGTTGAAAGCGCCATAGAAAATCCAGTCAATGTAACATCTTGTGACGTTCCTATGGATTACACCGTACAGTCAGTCATTGACGGTGTGATTTTTCAGGCCGAAAAAGCAGCACATCTCTCTGCTGAAAATTACAAGAAAGAAATGTTTGACAAACTCTGGCCTGAGCTGGAGTCTAAAGATGTAGAAATCGCAGAAAATGTGGAAACTGTCATTTTCTCTGACATCTGTAAGGAGCTGGCTATTCCAGAGCATGCTGTTTTCTCCACCATGGTTTTAGACGAAAAACACCAAGAAACGATCATTTCTACATTCAAAAAACACCTGGTTCCATCTTCTGAATATACATCTAGTTCTGTAAAAGCTCCAACCCCACAGAAATCCCCTGTTAAACATGAAAGCGTGCCGGCTGAAAACAACTCTGAGGATCAAATATGGCTGAGCAAACTTATTCAAACTGTGTTTTCAGAGTTTGCTAAAATATCAGTGTCCCCCTCTTCCGATTCTCTGCATGAACGTTTGTTGGAGAAGGTCTGGGCTGAAATCCAGAACATTAAAGTGCCTTTAGGCCCAGAAGTGCTGGAAAAGGTTGCCAAGGACATTTTCAGTGATCTAAATGAAAAATTAACTGCTTTAGATGAATCACTGAGTGACACCACAGTTTTTTGTGTGTTCAAACAACACCTATTGGCATTAACAGACACGTGTGAAGTTGAATCACGTGAAAAAGAAGAAAAATACAGACTTTCTGTGGAACTCTGTAATGGGGACGTGATTAGGTGTGCTTTTGATAAGGCAGGCATTTTCATGCCCCCAGACATGATTGAAGCCATCCAAAACAGATTTACCACTGTAGTCTGGAAAGAACTCAAAGAAGAATGTGTTAAAGTTCCATTGGAGAACTTTAAAAACCTCAGCAAGCTGGTTTACAAATCTCTTTGCAAAAAGTATAAAACGCCTGAGAACGTTCTCCTGTTCATGCAGTTACAGTACCCAATAGTTGAGGAAACAATCGTGGACGTGTTCAAAAACCAAATAGCAAAATTATCTAAGAAACCGGGTTCCATCCGCCAATTTTTAGCATCTGCACGCAATTTTTTTTGCCGGAGCAAAAGACACAATAAGGTTTCTGTAATGTAGGGAAATCAACTGAAAACATTTCTTAAAAACTAATTGGAGCCATTTTTAAAATCATAATGGCTCTTTAATTAATTGGATCATTTATGAAACTCCGCGGACCGGTCGCGACAGATGGCCGTCCCCTCACTGAGCCTGGTTCTGTCGGAGGTTTCTTTCTCTTAAAAGAAAGTTTTTCCTCCCCACTGTCGCCGAGTGCTTGCTCAGAGGGGTGTGTCTGCTGGGGTTTTCTTTTTAACACTGGAAGGTACCAAACCTTACAGTAATACATTGTAAGGTTTCCTTACAGTGTATTACTGTAAGGAAACCTTACAGTGTGAAAAGACCATCATTTACTTTCCCTTACAGATTGAAGTGAACTGAATTGAACCGAAAACACAACTAATTCAGCGCTTCAAGTTAATGTCAATAAAAATGTTTACATTTCATGCCCTGATTTCTGTTTGATTTCATTGTCTGTGAGTTGAACAAATTCATTCTTACCAACTTCGTGTTTCATTTAAACGTGTAACCTATTTTTAAACCTTTCAAAAATCTGAACATGGCAGAATACCGTTTAATAAAGCAGAATGTGATATTTTGTATCTGACTTATTTCAAAACATACATTGATTTATGTGTGGAAGAAGACAATGTAGCATTTTTTAAAGGAGAGAAAAGAAAAGGCAAATTCCTTTTTTCTTTTGAGATTATTGAACCATTTGACAAATTTGTTATAAAATGTATTCTTAATTTTTATAGTATTTGCTACATCTGGAATTTTGCTTAAAATGTATTGTGCAATTTATTTAGATTTTTCAAGGGAAAAAGTCACACTGATTATATACACTAGATGTCGATACACCATATATATCTATATATATATATATATAGATATAGATATAGATATAGATATATATATAGTATAATAACACTGTAAACTCCAAATATGTCCAGATAAGATGTTAAGTAAAGTTAAGTAAAGCATGCTACACTGCAGATGTCTTTTAAGAATGTGATGATAAAAAATAATCACTAGATGGCGCAATCAGCCCACTGAAAATATAACACACAAACCCTGTATTGGAGAATGGTAGGTACCTTAGGTTTACATTGCGGCTTCAGTATCTGTATTTTTGTGTTCAGACATCAGTAATCTCATCCACTGCCTTCCACGCAGGGCCCCTTATTCCTAATGATACGAAGGGGCCACAGAGGAGACTGTTTAGCTTTTGATCCTCATATAGTTAAGGTGGCACACAAACATAAAAAATTATATATAATTGGGGTGGGCGGGGTTAAACGCAGATCAAATGACATCACAACCAGGGATCAAAGGAGTAGTCACGTCACAGGCAACGTGTATCTATATATAGAAGGCAAGGCAATGTCTAGACACACACACCGCTTGGGTTCAAACGCAGTTACTTGCTTAATAACAAACCTAGAATAAATTTTCACGAAGCAAAGAGAAATTTAAACACAATGAAAAATATAAAAGCTAGGAGTAATCTGGATAATTGTACAACTGATGACACAGTAAGTGCTGTGAAATCACTTGTGCGCCAGTTGTTCGACAACATTACAGCGGGGCAGTGGGATGAGTTTCTGTTAGGTAGCGCAGACAAGGTCACCACACAACAGCTCTCTCAATTTGTGGCAAACATGGTGACCCTGTGCTCGCAGTCGACAGCTGCAAACCAGGGGTCTTCCCAGGCCACCCCTGCACTTGACGTCTCCTCTGCCACTGCTGGCAGAAAAATAGTCAAGCGAAGGAAGACTGCACGTGGCGGTGGGTTAAAGAAAAAACTCAAAAACCCGTGGATGCGCTGTAGGCGTCAGTCAAGTTCTGTCAGCTCCGCAGACGGAGTTGAAAGCGCCATAGAAAATCCAGTCAATGTAACATCTTGTGACGTTCCTATGGATTACACCGTACAGTCAGTCATTGACGGTGTGATTTTTCAGGCCGAAAAAGCAGCACATCTCTCTGCTGAAAATTACAAGAAAGAAATGTTTGACAAACTCTGGCCTGAGCTGGAGTCTAAAGATGTAGAAATCGCAGAAAATGTGGAAACTGTCATTTTCTCTGACATCTGTAAGGAGCTGGCTATTCCAGAGCATGCTGTTTTCTCCACCATGGTTTTAGACGAAAAACACCAAGAAACGATCATTTCTACATTCAAAAAACACCTGGTTCCATCTTCTGAATATACATCTAGTTCTGTAAAAGCTCCAACCCCACAGAAATCCCCTGTTAAACATGAAAGCGTGCCGGCTGAAAACAACTCTGAGGATCAAATATGGCTGAGCAAACTTATTCAAACTGTGTTTTCAGAGTTTGCTAAAATATCAGTGTCCCCCTCTTCCGATTCTCTGCATGAACGTTTGTTGGAGGAGGTCTGGGCTGAAATCCAGAACATTAAAGTGCCTTTAGGCCCAGAAGTGCTGGAAAAGGTTGCCAAGGACATTTTCAGTGATCTAAATGAAAAATTAACTGCTTTAGATGAATCACTGAGTGACACCACAGTTTTTTGTGTGTTCAAACAACACCTATTGGCATTAACAGACACGTGTGAAGTTGAATCACGTGAAAAAGAAGAAAAATACAGACTTTCTGTGGAACTCTGTAATGGGGACGTGATTAGGTGTGCTTTTGATAAGGCAGGCATTTTCATGCCCCCAGACATGATTGAAGCCATCCAAAACAGATTTACCACTGTAGTCTGGAAAGAACTCAAAGAAGAATGTGTTAAAGTTCCATTGGAGAACTTTAAAAACCTCAGCAAGCTGGTTTACAAATCTCTTTGCAAAAAGTATAAAACGCCTGAGAACGTTCTCCTGTTCATGCAGTTACAGTACCCAATAGTTGAGGAAACAATCGTGGACGTGTTCAAAAACCAAATAGCAAAATTATCTAAGAAACCGGGTTCCATCCGCCAATTTTTAGCATCTGCACGCAATTTTTTTTGCCGGAGCAAAAGACACAATAAGGTTTCTGTAATGTAGGGAAATCAACTGAAAACATTTCTTAAAAACTAATTGGAGCCATTTTTAAAATCATAATGGCTCTTTAATTAATTGGATCATTTATGAAACTCCGCGGACCGGTCGCGACAGATGGCCGTCCCCTCACTGAGCCTGGTTCTGTCGGAGGTTTCTTTCTCTTAAAAGAAAGTTTTTCCTCCCCACTGTCGCCGAGTGCTTGCTCAGAGGGGTGTGTCTGCTGGGGTTTTCTTTTTAACACTGGAAGGTACCAAACCTTACAGTAATACATTGTAAGGTTTCCTTACAGTGTATTACTGTAAGGAAACCTTACAGTGTGAAAAGACCATCATTTACTTTCCCTTACAGATTGAAGTGAACTGAATTGAACCGAAAACACAACTAATTCAGCGCTTCAAGTTAATGTCAATAAAAATGTTTACATTTCATGCCCTGATTTCTGTTTGATTTCATTGTCTGTGAGTTGAACAAATTCATTCTTACCAACTTCGTGTTTCATTTAAACGTGTAACCTATTTTTAAACCTTTCAAAAATCTGAACATGGCAGAATACCGTTTAATAAAGCAGAATGTGATATTTTGTATCTGACTTATTTCAAAACATACATTGATTTATGTGTGGAAGAAGACAATGTAGCATTTTTTAAAGGAGAGAAAAGAAAAGAGCCAGCTGAGTCTATTATTGTTACCAGACAAGAATATAACTGCACCAAATTTTGGAAGATTAAATACAAGAAATTTTAATCTTTTGACAAAGTGATTAAGTGAAACATTTTGGATTTACTCAGTTTCGAATGATGAGATTTTCTGAAATGTAGATATATTTAAAATAAATACATTTTTAAAATAGACATTGAACAGGATACACTTCCTTTTCAACATGACACCCACCTTCAGAAGGCATGTGACGCTCCTTATTGGCCCACAGTTTTCACTGATCGATGTCTCAGGCCAAAGGGTTGAGTAATGAACCATGACGGCTCTGTAGGCACGTTCACTTATTCAACCTGAACTAAACTGAGAGCAAATTTTGGCTTTTAGGGAGAGGTGAAAGAGATACCTGTAAAGGAAAGAGGAGATGTTGATTCAAAGCAAAAAAAATATGAACAAATGAGATCTTCAAAGTTAACGGAACGCAAGCTGATGAATGATTCAAATGAGTTTTTATCCCAATGAGCTTGTTTAATTGGTTGTTAAAAGCCAGAATTGTGATTTAAATCATAATTCAATTCATCTCCCAGCTCTGTGATTAATTACTGGATTATTAAAAGTATACTCATCACTTCTCGTAGCACAACAATAAACTGTGAAAAATGAATGAATGAAAATCTGTGGTCTCAAAGAATCACCTGTTAGGACATTAAACATTGTTGAGCTCGATATGGCCAATTTGTTTGTGTTGAGCTTATTCCTTGGTCATTTGGTGAAGAGGGTTCTGTGTGAACCTGTGATGACAAAAGTGCTGAAATTAAATTGTGCGTTTTTATTTTACTGTGAATGACAAACAGGAAGTTGGTACATGCAAGAATGAAATGTCCCCAGTAAATAGAACAGAACTGCCCTTTTGTCACGGTACTGGCTTAACCATCATACACCCTCTCTGTGCTGTTTGAGTTTTTGGTTTTGTTGTCTGTATTAGAGTTTTCCAGCAACAAAGCTGCCGTTTTGACTTTACTCCCCATGTACAAGTCCTGGTGAGACCTTTACTGTCATTGTACATGTACAACGAAATTGAGGATGCTTCACACCAACTGCAGGAATAAAATATTCATTGTAAGACAGCAGCAATTTAAAAAACAAAAACAGAAATGTATACAAAAGGAGAGAGGAGCACACATTTCACTGTAAGGTCTAGTCCAACGTAAGATCACTAAGTTAGGACAACTTAGTCATTGCAAGTACACAGTAATAAGAATAACCCGATTAATCTCAGTGTGAAATACCAATTGTATACCCACTAAACACCAAGTGCTAATAAATTAAAAGAAAACATTTTTTTCTTACACAAATTAAATGCAACTAGATCACATGATGTTTTTTTCTCATATTTCTAGATTAACACTGCAAATATAATTCAAAAATAATTAACAACACTTCTTGTAATGGAGTTAAAATCCAAATTTTATTTTCAAAACAAAAAATATATCAGCCAACATACTGGACACTGTTCTGCTGCACAACAAACAATATATTGCCACTATTAGAGCTTGTGTTATTTCACTATATTTTAAATGTTATCAATTTTATATACTATATTTTTAGTTAGACAACCTGAAACTTTAAGCTTACAATGAAACTTAGTCTCAGATTTAATTAATCTGAAACTAAGTTTAAGCTTCCCATAACTTTGTATTGCAAGTTACATTACCGATATAGTCTATATAAAATGTATTGTTTACCTACAAATGCAGTCTGTAGTTCAAATGCTTTTTTTGCATTCAAAAAACAGAAGCTAATATTCCAGTCATGGCATTACTGCCAAAATGACTGTCATGGATTTAGGTCGTCCAAATATAAGTTGATTCTGTTCATCTGGACGTACGCTACGATACGTCCAGATGATACAGTAGTGAGGAGTAGATTTCTTCACAGTAGATGTCATTCTAAAAGTGCGGTAACTACGTTTTTAGGATATAATCCACCCACTGTTATCATCGTCAATGCCCTGTACCAACACAGAGCAGAGCAGCTACTTGAACGCTACTCTAACAGAGGTCGATTATCTTGTTAATAATTTTACCTCCTCACTATTTATGACTGGTGAGTAGAGCTACAACATCAACTCATAAAAGATCACTAAAGTGAAATTACACAAGATGAAAAATGACAATATATGAATTTCCTATGAATTCATTATCATGTGAGCCCTTAAATGAAAGTCTTTCTCGAAGTCTGCTTTTCCTGAGCTGTAAAGGACTCAGTCTCACCTGTGAATGGTAAATGCACTGATTCTTATATAGTGCTTTTCTACTCTCCCGGAGTACTCAAAGCACTCTATACAACATGGCTCATTCACAAGCACAAGCATATATATATATATATATATATATATATATATATATATATATATATATATATATATATATATATATATATATATATATATATATATATATATATATATATATATAATTTTTTATGTTTGTGTGCCACCTTAACTATATGAGGATCAAAAGCTAAACAGTCTCCTCTGTGGCCCCTTCGTATCATTAGGAATAAGGGGCCCTGCGTGGAAGGCAGTGGATGAGATTACTGATGTCTGAACACAAAAATACAGATACTGAAGCCGCAATGTAAACCTAAGGTACCTACCATTCTCCAATACAGGGTTTGTGTGTTATATTTTCAGTGGGCTGATTGCGCCATCTAGTGATTATTTTTTATCATCACATTCTTAAAAGACATCTGCAGTGTAGCATGCTTTACTTAACTTTACTTAACATCTTATCTGGACATATTTGGAGTTTACAGTGTTATTATACTATATCTATATCTATATCTATATCTATATATATATAACACCCAGCACACCCATGCGGGCGGTTTTATCCTTCAAGCTCGGGTCCTCTACCAGAGGCCTGGGAGCTTGAGGGTCCTGCGCAGTATCTTAGCTGTTCCCAGGACTGCGCTCTTCTGGACAGAGATCTCCGATGTTGTTCCCGGGATCTGCTGGAGCCACTCGCCTAGCTTGGGAGTCACCGCACCTAGTGCTCCGATTACCACGGGGACCACCGTTACCTTCACCCTCCACATCCTCTCGAGCTCTTCTCTGAGCCCTTGGTATTTCTCCAGCTTCTCGTGTTCCTTCTTCCTGATATTGCTGTCATTCGGAACCGCTACATCGATCACTACGGCCATCTTCTTCTGTTTGTCTACCACCACTATGTCCGGTTGGTTAGCCACCACCATTTTGTCCGTCTGTATCTGGAAGTCCCACAGGATCTTAGCTCGGTCATTCTCCACCACCCTTGGGGGCATCTCCCATTTTGACCTCGGGACTTCCAGGTTATACTCGGCACAGATGTTCCTGTACACTATGCCGGCCACTTGGTTATGGCGTTCCATGTATGCCTTGCCTGCTAGCATCTTGCACCCTGCTGTTATGTGCTGGATTGTCTCTGGGGCATCTTTACACAGCCTGCACCTGGGGTCTTGCCTGGTGTGATAGACCCCAGCCTCTATGGATCTTGTGCTCAGAGCTTGTTCTTGTGCTGCCATGATTAGTGCCTCTGTGCTGTCTTTCAGTCCAGCTTTGTCCAGCCACTGGTAGGATTTCTGGATATCAGCCACCTCCTCTATCTGCCAGTGGTACATACCGTGCAAGGGCCTGTCCTTCCATGATGGTTCCTCGTCTCCCTCCTCTTTCTTGGGTTTCTGTTGCCTGAGGTATTCACTGAGCACTCGGTCAGTTGGGGCCATCTTCCCAATGTATTCTTGGATGTTCGTTGTCTCATCCTGGACTGTGGTGCTGACACTCACCAGTCCCCGGCCCCCTTCCTTCCGCTTAGCGTACAGCCTCAGGGTGCTGGACTTGGGGTGAAACCCTCCATGCATGGTAAGGAGCTTTCTTGTCTTTATGTCAGTGGCTTCTATCTCCTCCTTTGGCCAGCCTATTACCCCAGCAGGGTACCTGATCACGGGCAGGGCGTACGTGTTGATGGCCTGGATCTTGTTCTTACCATTCAGCTGACTGCTCAGGACTTGCCTGACCCTCTGCAGGTACTTGGTGGTTGCAGCTTTTCTAGCGGCCTCTTCATGGTTCCCATTCGCCTGCGGGATCCCCAGGTACTTGTAACTGTCCTCTATGTCTGCAATGTTGCCTTCTGGTAGTTCAATCCCCTCAGTTCTGACTACCTTCCCTCTCTTTGATACCATCCGACTACACTTCTCCAGTCCGAACGACATTCCAATGTCATTGCTGTATAGCCTGGTAGTGTGGATCAGTGAATCGATGTCTCGTTCACTCTTGGCATACAGCTTGATGTCATCCATGTACAGGAGGTGGCTGACAACTGCTCCGTTCCGTAGTCGGTATCCGTAGCCAGTCTTGTTAATGATCTCACTGAGGGGGTTCAGGCCTATGTAGAACAGCAGTGGGGACAGAGCATCTCCCTGGTAGATCCCGCACTTGATGGTGACTTGTGCTATGGGCTTGGAGTTGGCCTCTAGTGTTGTACGCCACATCCCCATTGAGTTCCTGATGAAGGTTCTTAGGGTCCCATTGATCTTGTACAATTCTAGGCATTCCAGTATCCAGCTGTGGGGCATTGAGTCATAGGCCTTCTTGTAATCAATCCAGGCAGTGCACAGGTTGGTCAGTAACCCCGGCGGAAGGGGCTACATGAATAGGATGAGGGACCTATGGATATGTATATATATATATATATATATATATATATATATATATATATATATATATATATATATATATATATAGATATATATATATATATATATATATATATATATAGATATATATAGATAGATAGATAGATAGATAGATAGATAGATAGATAGATAGATAGATAGATAGATAGATACATATATATATAGATATATATGGTGTATCGACATCTAGTGTATATAATCAGTGTGACTTTTTCCCTTGAAAAATCTAAATAAATTGCACAATACATTTTAAGCAAAATTCCAGATGTAGCAAATACTATAAAAATTAAGAATACATTTTATAACAAATTTGTCAAATGGTTCAATAATCTCAAAAGAAAAAAGGAATTTGCCTGAAATGATTTCATGTTTCAGGCTTTAAAGGGTTAAAAAACATGTTTAACTAAACTGTATGTCAACACAAATGGAATGAAAAATTCCAGTTTCTCAAAAAGTCTTTTATAATTTTCTTTTTGTTTTTTGGGGGGTCAAACTGGATAAAACCTTCCCTGTCTGTTCACTATTGATTTGTAGTGTTAAGTAAATGGTCTGACTCTTATATAGCCTTTTTCTACTTCCCCAGAGTAGTCAAAGCGCTCTATACAACATGCCACATTCACCCAATTCAGATTTTGTTCTTTACTAATATTCATGCTCTCATTGATGCATCAGAAAGCAACTTGCCCAAGGATACTCGGCATATAGACTGGAGGAGCCAGGGATCAAACCACTAACCTTCTGAGCAGTAGATGACCTGCTCTACCTCCTGAGCTACAGCCACCCCTATTTAACTTACAGCCATACCACCCTGAGCACCTCCGATCTCGTCTAAAGTAAAAGAGGGAGAAGCACAGTCAAACCTTAGGCAGAAACTTGATTTCCAGGTCTGTTCAGGTGAGCTGACACACCTGGCGGGTGGGTATCATCCTGTATTCCTGTAGATTTTTGGCTGGTTGGCTTACTCAAATCTATTTCTGTGGTCAAATGATTTTTGTGTAGACAAAGTTACTTTTGTCACTTTTTATCATTATTTGTACAGTTCATACTGATTGATACGATAACCTTGTAACTAAGAGCTTATATTAACACGGGAAGTGTGAGGATCTGGTGCAAAGTTCAAAACCTACCAGTTATTTACTGGAGTTTTCTATAGGAAATAAAAAATACAGTAGACTCATGTTGATTTTCTTGGCGTGCACTAAGTAAGGAGAGAATGATTTCACATATCTAAGCACTCTGTAAGGACAGGTTGACCTAAACACAGATTTATATCTGTATAGCATGTATTTGTTCATGTGTGTACATATATAAGCAGAAGTATTTTATGTGGAAAAACTAGAGAATCATGAGGAACACATGGCTGAGTGCTGATTCTGTCTGAGCTGTCAAAAAAATCACACCTGAGCCCGAGAGATGAGCGCTCACAAGGATGCTGCCCTTGTTGATATGAACTCTTCTACATCTTGGTTTACATCGATATTCCACATTTGCTTATCTGTTTCCATACGCTGTTTATATGCATGCATGGACTTCTTCCTATTGCTCATTGCATTGTTATTACTGCTCCTCTCCTCCTTCATAGCAGTCAGTCATTGCAGGAACACAAACCATGCCAGGTACCGCCAAGTCTTATTTTAAGCAGCCCCGATCCCTCATAAAGCTAACGGCTATTAAGCAGAAGACGCATGGCACGCTCCAGAAAACTCAACCCTGTCCCGCCAACGCCACGCGCCTCATGCTTAATACGAATGGACGTGGTGACACTTTGGCAGGGCCACAGCGAGGCAGGAGAAAGACATTATTCAACAATGTGTTTTTCCACAGAAGAACCAGAAAACGGCAGAGGGCTGCCATCAGAAGGATTTCTCAATTTCTTTCTTTCCATTTCAGAATGTCATGTGGATAAAAATTCCCAAAGACCACGCTTTAATACACTGCAATTATGCACAGCTCATTGAAATGGAGTTCCACTGTGTGTAAATGAATGTTCGCCTTTACCACAGCTGGTTAAGCTGCAATTATGCTCTTACAAGTGTGTCATGTATGCTTGTGTGCATCGCCTGTAACTCTATCTACTTCTGTCTGTCTGACTTTGCACATTGTGGTTCCTTCAAGTCAGTATGATGTAGAGTAGCTGAAATACAAATTGATTTCTTTCTTCACAGTCGCCCCGATACCAACACCCCAAACCGAAGCTTACCAATGGGGCTTCAAGTTAAAAAAACACAGTTTTCCATAAAAAGCACAGCTTTATTCCTCGTTTTAAACCCACGAGCTTGTAAATCTCTCATCTTCAGTGTCTGTAGCAGAACCTCCCTCTTTTTAAACATCATCACAGGACTAATGTTTGGAAACCTCTTTTTGTGGACTTGAAGATTGTGTGCTGTCTGCTATCATAACTGACCTTTATGGGAACACACAAGAGCAAGCAAAAACAACATAGTGTACCCTTCAGCATGCAGCTGTTGATTACTGTCTGCAAATTTAATACCTCAGCAAGTCTGTGGCCTTGGATGCTGCAAGAGTGCGGAACTATGCTGTGGTGGGGAATGGATTAAGATGCAAAGACAGGACTCGTAGAGTGGATTTAGATGATAGTTGGAGTTAGAGGGAATGCGTTGCTGTTTTGTTTATATATATATATATATATATATATATATATATATATATATATATATATATATTCACGCAGTTCCCTTTTGCACACCTCTATAATTGGATAAACCAGAAAGATTAAGAAAAGAGGGAAAAGACATTAAAAGGGCTGGTTTGGTTCACAGTTAATCTTTAGCTGCCAACGATGTGGAGGTAGTAGAGGCAGGAGGGTTTAACCCCATTTGGAATTAGTCCTAAAATCTGTTTTAAATTACTGACTAAATTATGATTCTCCTTTCTGGTGCTGGATGTGCTTTGGGCTGAAAAATCTATCTTAATTTTTTTCCGTTGCACTACAAATGTGACACAATCAAAATGAGTTTTTCACTAGGAACTAGGCAATTTCAGTACTATTTGTCTATTATCAGGCCTTTTGGGAGGAACATTCTGGAAAATATTTTTCTTCCTATCAATGCATGGTCCACTATTTTGCAAGAAACAGAAGATTTATTATGATGTTGGAGGAGGAAAACAAAAAGACAGACCCAAGTCTTACCGTAAACCCTGTGAGATGCATCACAGGTGCTAACCCTAACCTTGTGTTTTGGAGAAAGGCAAATCATCCATCCGTTCATCCATCCGTCCATCCATCCACCTTCCACTTATATAATTAGGTGCCACAGGAGGCCTGGAGCCAATCCCAGCCTCAATAGGGTGACATGTGAAGTTTAAAGTGACAGCAAAAAATACAAATTCTGATTGTCAATGGTTGGATTGAAGAAATTATGGGATTATGAGTTAGAGCTGGGATCACTGATGTAGGAATGGAAGTTGCAGCAGTGCTTGTGAAATTGTAATTTGAGTTTAAAACTTTTTTCATTGAGAGTAATTTGAAAACTGTGAGAGTAAAGTTCTTTTTAATTGTTTTTCTTAAGATCAGAGGGATTCATGAAGTCAAAAGCACCAGCACAGTGGAAAATAAAAGGTGATCTTCGTAATTTGACCAAAGATCATTTAGGCCTAAGACAAAACAATGCTGAAACTGACAGAACGGTGTTGGTAAAAGGAGCATGTGTTGCACAGGCTGCTGAATAGATTTTCTGTCATATAAGGACCAGTGTAGATAAACCCTGAAGCTGATCAGCAGACACTGGAGCTGCTGGATAACTTTGGAGCTAACTGCTCCTTTGAGCTGTAACCAGAGCAGGTGTGACAGGGCTGGTTTTGGATGGTCATCAGTTACGCAGTGGAGACGAGTGTCATTCATGGTGGCCCAGTAAAATCCAGTGCCAGGAGCTGGCCTTGATGTTACTGGATGTGGGAAGAACAGGACAGACAGAAAATCCAACATCCCAGTGGGTGCCTGGGGAGGATTCAGTGGCGCTGACCTTCGTTGGCAAAGTTGACCTCTCTTGTGTCCTGTCGTTGCTCTTCCTGTCAGGCCCAGATGGAGACAGCATTTCTCCCAGTTGAACCCTGAGAAAGCATTCAGAGGATGACACGTTTTTCTCCTGTTTCTTTACCTGATGAAGTTCTTGATGTCTTTTGGTCATTTGCTTTGAGCAGTGATCTTCCAATGTCCCGTCTGCTCAAGAAAGAGGAGAGGAAGCTAAAGATTAAATAACAAAACTGTCTTCAAGTTTTAAACTTGAAACAGACTTTACATTTCTTGATAGGCAGTGAGAAGTTTCAGGCACTCGAGTGTTTTTCTCTGTAAGTCATTCACCTCCTGACTGTTTCTTTCTCTAACTTCATCAGCATCCAGCTGAGATTCAGATTGTTCCACCGATTCTCCCCGCAGGCCCAGCAGAAAGGATTGTTTTTGAAAAGAGAAGAAGAAAAACAGTCTGTGCACCTTTCCATCTTTCCACTCATCCATCCATCATCCAGAGATGTTTTCTCTTTAAATATCTGTTGAACCTCAGGTTTCACACACTGAACACGACAAAAAACGTGCAGACAAGATCTTCTGACTTACATACATACAGGTGTTTTGTTGAGGAAAGGTCCTTCAGGTTGGGTTTTCAGGTCCAACAGTCCCTGCAGTTGCAATAGTTCCCACTAGATGGTGGCAGAACCATGTGAAGATATCAAGTTTTACAGGGACATACGATGGAACAACTGATTGCAATTAAGCAGAGCTTGACCGTTGTCCAAACGGTAAGGTGTCACTTCTGAGCAGACTCTAACAGTTGAGAATGTTTTTTTTTCTAATCTTAAAGTTTGTCTATTATGATCCTTTTGGGGCTTGTAAACATTCCCAGGTGTTCCAGGCCTGCGACATGATCCTTGGCCTTCAGAAAACTCCATGAATGGAAAGATGAATCCTTCCTCCGATCAGGGACAATGTGGTCATTCCCCTTTTACAACATAGCATACAGTAAATCTGCCCCCCCCCCCCCCCCCCCCTTTAATCCCACCAAAGCCATTTCTCCATCCCTTGTTTTTCATAAAGTCTGTCATTCCAATCACAAAGGTTATGACAAAACCGTGCCATAGTGCTGTCTTTTGAAACACTGAACTGATTTAGCATGGGTCAGTGCTCTTGGCATGTTAGGATTAGCCCCCCTGTTCAAAATTGGCCTGCTGGAGAGATTTTGTGGTCATGGCTTGAGGTGCCTTTGCTCGTCTCTGCTGATCCTCTTAACCTGTTTTATTGAAATAAACAAAAGGTTTAACAGAAGTTAAATCTGATTTCCTCAGGTTTTTTCGATTGTCCCTAACCATTTTGAAAGCTCATGCAAACGACTGTCAAATCTGCGGTGACATAGTAGCAGGATTTTGAATTCATCTCCCAGATCTCCTCACATTGGAAAATCGATTGTTTCTTAAGTGGTCTTTGATGGATGCACCATATTTTGTACGTCTTAATCCAGAAGAAAAATATCCCTTTTTCTGATACTGGACTGTATTGTCTGGATGCTTTTTCCACAAGGGTCCACCTGGGGTCTGCTAGGCCCTGAGGTGAGTTCACGTCGCAGTATGTCAGACAGGCGTGGTAATATTTTCTATGTGGGCTTGATGTCTTGGCAGGTTTGAGGCTCAACCTCTCCATGTGTTTGTACACAGCTGTCAGCAGGGGCAGAGGAAATTAATTTACAGAAATGTTTGTATAATAAAGTTCTGGTTAACAGTTTGAAGAATTCTTTTCAGACTTCGTGTGTGTGGCTTACACCACCTAGCCATTGAGTGAACCAGTGAGCTGGAGTGCCGCAGGTGTCTTGGTTTTCCCCATCGTTGGTCAAGTGGTTCTGAGTCAAATACTACACACTGTGACTCAGTGTTCCCAAGGAGCCAACACTTATCAACATGAGAGACACACATAATGTAGCTTATGTCACCACTTGAGTTTAATTATAGCATTTTCTTCCAGTAAAGTGAAATGTTAAAAGTACCCAAAGGAACTACAGTTTGACTGGGCCACAGCACACGGGAGCTGACATATAGCTGATTAGGCTGCGTGCTGTAAAGAGCCGAATTATTTTCCATTCTCTATTTTTTCAGTTAAACCGTTTGTGCTGGATACAAAAAAACTAGCTGGACTTGGGGACCTTGCACAGATTTCTAGGGGTCTTTTGGGTCTGCTGAAGGGAAAACTTTGAAATATAATATTAATCTGAAACTATGTGCCTGCAACATATACATGGTGCAAAGTGCTGCACATTTCAGCATCACTTAATCATGATTTGATTAATGAGGAACGTGATTAATGGTTTCATGCAGCTCTTAAAATGAAAATGAAATGTTTAGAAATGTTTAGTTGGCGAATGTTTAACTTTTCTATTTAGTGTGCCCGTTTTACCTAATATCTCAGTATTTTCTGTCTTTTAGACTTGCTGATTAGGATCTTTTTTAACAGAGTAGCAAACTAGTCACAGGATGTTTGTTTAAAAATATGAGGGGTCAGTCAGAAAAAAACTGGCTTAAAACTTTGGGGAAGAACCCATACAGATGATGAAGAGAAGGATAAAAAAGTAGTTTGAACCATGAATCATAGAAATGGGCTTCACTAGAATTCAGGAATTAAGGTATGGAGCCGGAAATGAACAGAATATGCTTTGCATTGTCCAAGTTGATTCACATTAACTATGTGTTTTCCTTGTGTTGTGATTCAGGAGGTTCATCTGCTGCAGTGGAAGATTTCAGTGAGCCACATTCATTTTTATTTATCCTCTACATCCCCTTCTTCCTGCTCTATCTGGCTGTTTGGTCTATTGCCATTATTTATGAAGCGTTGTTTTTCCACGCCTGTTAGATATTTCACAGGTTTCTTGTATTTGCTTGCTTATTTTCCCCTCAGCAGATAAAGTTTCCATCATTTCTGCTGGATGCTGAACAAACTCTGGCATAGCTGTGTGTGTGTGTGTGTGTGTGTGTGTGTGTGTGTGTGTGTTCAGATGTGTACATACACAGCATGGATGCTGGGCAAGGTGTTGTTTGATCATGTATGAAGCAGGATGTACAGCAGCTTATGAAAAAAGTGTTGGGTTGTAAACACCTCAAGAAAACTGTGAACGCGCTGTCAATGCACACAGAGTGAGTCATGCACTGGCTCACCTACAGAGACAAATATATGTTTTATAATATATATATTTATATCCATGGTTACAGATGCCAGTGTAATCCCTAAACACATACTCAGACATATACATCTATTCTGCCACAAGTAGGCTCAAAATTCTTGTTCTCTTGCAGGGCTCTATGGCATAAAGCCCATCCTCAGATTCAGCTGCTCCGTGGAGATTCCTTCTGAGGAGCTCCTTAACTCTGACACCCCGCTGCCATTTTCCACAGTCTGAGGAGAACCAGGAAGCAGCCGGCAGGAGACATGCCTGCCCTGGCCACCGGAGCCGGCCATGAGCCAGGCGAGGAACACAATCAGCAACACTACTAATATGTGTCTTATAGAAGAATTTGCTAAAGGACTTATTTGATTCATGCTATTATGTGGCCGTACCTACGGTGGCCCCTAGAGACAAAGCATGTATAAACTCCAAAACACTTACAAATTCCAAATAGCACGCACCAACTCCTCAACACATACAAAATCCAAAACACATGCAAACTCCAAAACACATGCAAAATCCAAAACACGTACAAAATCCAAGACACGTACAAGCTCCAAAACACATACAAAATCCAAAACACGTACAAAATACAAAACACGTGCAAAATCCAAAACACGTGCAAACTCCAAAACACGTGCAAAATCCAAAACACGTACAAAATCCAAGACACGTACAAGCTCCAAAACACGTACAAAATCCAAAACACGTACAAAATACAAAACACGTGCAAAATCCAAAACACGTGCAAACTCCAAAACACGTGCAAACTCCAAAACACGTACAAAATTCAAAACACGTACAAAATTCAAAACACGTACAAAATTCAAAACACATGCAAAACTCCAAAACACGTACAAAATCCAAAACACGTGCAAAATCCAAAACACGTACAAGATTCAAAACACGTGCAAAATCCAAAACACGTACAAAATTCAAAACACGTGCAAAATCCAAAACATGTACAAAATTCAAAACACGTGCAAACTCCAAAACACATGCAAAATCCAAAACACATGCAAAATCCAAAACACGTGCAAAATCCAAAACACGTACAAAATTCAAAACACGTGCAAACTCCAAAACACGTGCAAAATACTAAACACGTACAAAATTCAAAACACATGCAAAATACAAAACACGTACAAAATCCAAAACACGTACAAAATCCAAAACACATGCAAAATACAAAACACGTGCAAAATCCAAAACACGTACAAAATTCAAAACACATGCAAACTCCAAATCACAACGGAAGTGCTCCAGGACGCTAGGGGCAGTGTTGAGCTCGATTTGTAAAATAAACGGCAAGTTTGTTGCAAACACATGGGCTCTAGTCTCCGTTGCGCTTCCCAGGTTGCCTAGCAACTATGATACTAACAGCTGGAAACGTGTCATACAACTTTTTTTGACAGAAATGAAGGAGAACATATTTTTTTTCATTTGTTTGTTTGTTTCTACAAGAGCTTTGTGTGATTTGATAAGTATCTGAGGCTGAGACCACAGGACAGTAAAACATGATTTTTGGGCTTCATTTCTGTACTGAACAGTCATTTAAGATTAGCTAGTAAATAACAATTAGCTAATGTTGTTCATGAGACTAAAGTCATATCACTTTGGTAATGTAAATATAATATGGCCAATATTATGGTTATTATATTAGTCATTATTAGGTATTACAGCAGTGAACATGAACTCTTTGTCAAATACTGAGCTTCAGTACAGATTCAAGTTGCAGTTATTTACATGTCTTACCACCTTAAATCTTCACTCAAAGACAAGTATATAGGAATGACTGCCAAATTTATTTGCCACTGAAGCCGAAGGATGGCATCTGAATAAAACCTCTCTTGACATGCCTAGATGACATTAAAGCTTGGTTGGCTCTAAACTTTTTAAATTTGAATGAAAAGAAAACAGATTTGTTGGTGTTTGGACCCAGTGGCCCCTGTGAGTCCTCTTCTTTTCATTTGGAACCCCTGGAGGTTTATTTTAAACCTGTTGTTACTGCCCTTGGTTTTAAGTTGGACCAGTCCATTTTTATCATTTAAGGCGACTGGCAAGAGTGAAATCGTTTCTTTCTAGGCAGCACTTTGAAACCGTGATCCATGCTTTTATTTCTTCCCCTGTGGACTACTGTAACGCACTTTATGTGGGGGTCAGTCAGTTGTTACTCTGACATCTGCAGCTGGTTCAAAATGTATATTGACAGTGCATATATAGGTGTATCATATATAAGAGACAAATGTTGTTCCTTCAGTATGTTGGCATTACTAAATTTGGCTCAAATGCTTACATACATGTGTAAAAAGAAAATGTACAAGCTGTGAGCTGTTTCAAATCAAATCCCTTTTATTGTCACATCACATGTGCAGGTACATTGGTACAGCACATGTGAGTGAAATTCTTGTGTGCGAGCTTCACAAGCAACAGAGTTGTGCAAAATACAATAATGTAAACAAGCAAAATACAAGAATGGCTACATCTGAAACTAATAAATATATGTACAATATATAATAGTATATATATGTTTCTGATAAAATGAAGAGTAGACTGATGTATTAAATATTCCTTTATTGGGTGAGAAAATCAGACCATGTCATAACTGCTTTAAGTCATACAGAATAGATATCAGAGCTTTAAACAGGCTGACGTCTGCTAAATGGGTCAAACTGGGCAGAAAGTATACAAACACATAACATCCTTATAGAATATGATGTAACACTATAGATCAACTTACCTCAGAATATATAAAGCATATAAACAATTACAGCAATATGATGCAACAAACACAGCAGTGCTACTAATCCAAAATACTCAAAGCTTCATAGAACTGAAACAAACATTTATTTTTAGTTCCATTCTGCTGCTGATACAGACTTTAGGTTTCTGAACATTAAACTTGTTGCTGCCTTTCATAGTGCGTAACTTGAAGGCCCTGAGTACTTTCTCCCACACTGGAAACACTGGAATGATAAAATTATTTGAACATTACCTAATAAGACTGATTCAGGACAGACAATTAGTTATTTTAAACTTTTCTAGCAGTCCTTCACAAACAGGGAACAGTCTGTCTATTCTCTCCATCTGTCAGCTGCTGCTGGCTCTTCCTCCTCCTCTTCCTCACATACTGCTGAGATTGTCCTGGTGGATCATCAGGGGTGCAAAGCCTCACAGATGATGTAATGCAGTGGGTCCCTCAGTCTGTCCTCACTCTGGACACTTGCAGGTGTCACACATAGAAATCAAATGTGTGATAAGCTGCAGGATTCAAACACAAGTGTGACTTATAAATACATGTTCATACTTTTATTCCACAATCAGAGAGAAAGAAACAGAGAGAGAGTGCAGGACAGACAGACAGGTGACAGTCTCAGGTGTACACACTGCTACAAAACAGCACCAGAGAAGGAGGATTTAGTGTTTGTGTCATTACGAGTGCTAAACAAGAAGAGTTCCCAGATGGTACAGTGGACACATGTGTGACTCCTGTGATTAAAGCATCTTTCTTTCAGCTTAAGGAGTGAACCGTCAGCTGACTGACATGACTGACTTTAATTACGCATAAAATCATCACATTCTCTGTAAGATTAAAGTCAGCTATTGAACGGCGAATATTTTGAAGTGAAGGCTTTAAAACCAAGTTAGTACAAACGTCGCTAATGTCACATAACTTTCCCGACATGTTGCCAACAGTAATGTTTTAATGTTCTTCATTATAAAAACATTTGCGCATAAATAAGTGACATAATATTCAGTACTTACTTCTGGAAGTTTACTCTTCGTCCGCTCCGCTTCCGCCGTTTTTTTTTCGGCAAAATTATCCAAACCACCGCCGCGCTATGAAGTCTGGGATATGTTGGGCCATGAAGGCTACACAGATCCATTCTTAAAATTCAGGGAAATTAAGGACGCATTTGAGGGCCGCATTTCGAGCAGCCTTTGAATTGGGACAGTCTTTGTCGTGTCGCTGTGACATAATCGGCCTTAAAATGCGGCCTTTAAGGCTGCAGACCCCAAATCCGGTCATTGGTACTTCCTGGCTTGTGTAGTTACTAGGTAACAAAAGCTCAACACTGCCCCTAGCGTCCTGGAGCACTTCCGTTGTGTTTTGGATTTTGCATGTGTTTTGGAGTTTGCACGTGTTTTGGGGTTTGCGCGTGTTTTGGATTTTGCACGTGTTTTGGATTTTGCACGTGTTTTGTATTTTGTACGTGTTTTGTATTTTCCATGTGTTTTGTATTTTGCACGTGTTTTGTATTTTGCACGTGTTTTGTATTTTGCACGCGTTTTGTATTTTGCACGCGTTTTGTATTTTGCACGTGTTTTGTATTTTGTACGTGTTTTGTATTTTGCATGTGTTTTGTATTTTGTAAGTGTTTTGGAGTTTGCACGTGTTTTGTATTTTGCACGTGTTTTGTATATTGTACGTGTTTTGTATTTTGTACGTGTTTTGTATTTTGCATGTGTTTTGTATTTTGTACGTGTTTTGGAGTTTGCATGTGTTTTGTATTTTGTAAGTGTTTTGGAGTTTGCACGTGTTTTGTATTTTGTAAGTGCTTTGGAGTTTGCACGTGTTTTGTATTTTGTACGTGTTTTGTCTTTTGCATGTGTTTTTTTATTTTGTAAGTGTTTTGGAGTTTGCACGTGTTTTGGATTTTGTAAGTGCTTTGGAGTTTGCACGTGTTTTGAATTTTGTACGTGTTTTGGATTTTGCACGTGTTTTGAATTTTGTACGTGTTTTGGATTTTGCACGTGTTTTGGATTTTGTACGTGTTTTGGATTTTGCATGTGTTTTGGATTTTGTACGCGTTTTGGATTTTGTATGTGTTTTGAATTTTGTACGTTTTTTGAATTTTGTACTGTTTTGAATTTTGTACGTGTTTTGGAGTTTGCACGTGTTTTGGAGTTTGCACGTGTTTTGGATTTTGCACGTGTTTTGTATTTTGTACGTGTTTTGGATTTTGTATGTGTTTTGGAGCTTGTACGTGTCTTGGATTTTGTACGTGTTTTGGATTTTGCATGTGTTTTGGAGTTTGCATGTGTTTTGGATTTTGTATGTGTTGAGGACTTTGTGCGTGCTATTTGGAATTTGTAAGTGTTTTGGAGTTTATACATGCTTTGTCTCTAGGGGCCACCGTACTCACCAGTCATAAATAGTGAGGAGGTAAAATTATTAACAAGATAATCGACCTCTGTTAGAGTAGCGTTCAAGTAGCTGCTCTGCTCTGTGTTGGTACAGGGCATTGACGATGATAACAGTGGGTGGATTATATCCTAAAAACGTAGTTACCGCACTTTTAGAATGACATCTACTGTGAAGAAATCTACTCCTCACTACTGTATCATCTGGACGTATCGTAGCGTACGTCCAGATGAACAGAATCAACTTATATTTGGACGACCTAAATCCATGACAGTCATTTTGGCAGTAATGCCATGACTGGAATATTAGCTTCTGTTTTTTGAATGCAAAAAAAGCATTTGAACTACAGACTGCATTTGTAGGTAAACAATACATTTTATATAGACTATATCGGTAATGTAACTTGCAATACAAAGTTATGGGAAGCTTAAACTTAGTTTCAGATTAATTAAATCTGAGACTAAGTTTCATTGTAAGCTTAAAGTTTCAGGTTGTCTAACTAAAAATATAGTATATAAAATTGATAACATTTAAAATATAGTGAAATAACACAAGCTCTAATAGTGGCAATATATTGTTTGTTGTGCAGCAGAACAGTGTCCAGTATGTTGGCTGATATATTTTTTGTTTTGAAAATAAAATTTGGATTTTAACTCCATTACAAGAAGTGTTGTTAATTATTTTTGAATTATATTTGCAGTGTTAATCTAGAAATATGAGAAAAAAACATCATGTGATCTAGTTGCATTTAATTTGTGTAAGAAAAAAATGTTTTCTTTTAATTTTTTAGCACTTGGTGTTTAGTGGGTATACAATTGGTATTTCACACTGAGATTAATCGGGTTATTCTTATTACTGTGTACTTGCAATGACTAAGTTGTCCTAATTTAGTGATCTTACGTTGGACTAGACCTTACAGTGAAATGTGTGCTCCTCTCTCCTTTTGTATACATTTCTGTTTTTGTTTTTTAAATTGCTGCTGTCTTACAATGAATATTTTATTCCTGCAGTTGGTGTGAAGCATCCTCAATTTCGTTGTACATGTACAATGACAGTAAAGGTCTCACCAGGACTTGTACATGGGGAGTAAAGTCAAAACGGCAGCTTTGTTGCTGGAAAACTCTAATACAGACAACAAAACCAAAAACTCAAACAGCACAGAGAGGGTGTATGATGGTTAAGCCAGTACCGTGACAAAAGGGCAGTTCTGTTCTATTTACTGGGGACATTTCATTCTTGCATGTACCAACTTCCTGTTTGTCATTCACAGTAAAATAAAAACGCACAATTTAATTTCAGCACTTTTGTCATCACAGGTTCACACAGAACCCTCTTCACCAAATGACCAAGGAATAAGCTCAACACAAACAAATTGGCCATATCGAGCTCAACAATGTTTAATGTCCTAACAGGTGATTCTTTGAGACCACAGATTTTCATTCATTCATTTTTCACAGTTTATTGTTGTGCTACGAGAAGTGATGAGTATACTTTTAATAATCCAGTAATTAATCACAGAGCTGGGAGATGAATTGAATTATGATTTAAATCACAATTCTGGCTTTTAACAACCAATTAAACAAGCTCATTGGGATAAAAACTCATTTGAATCATTCATCAGCTTGCGTTCCGTTAACTTTGAAGATCTCATTTGTTCATATTTTTTTTGCTTTGAATCAACATCTCCTCTTTCCTTTACAGGTATCTCTTTCACCTCTCCCTAAAAGCCAAAATTTGCTCTCAGTTTAGTTCAGGTTGAATAAGTGAACGTGCCTACAGAGCCGTCATGGTTCATTACTCAACCCTTTGGCCTGAGACATCGATCAGTGAAAACTGTGGGCCAATAAGGAGCGTCACATGCCTTCTGAAGGTGGGTGTCATGTTGAAAAGGAAGTGTATCCTGTTCAATGTCTATTTTAAAAATGTATTTATTTTAAATATATCTACATTTCAGAAAATCTCATCATTCGAAACTGAGTAAATCCAAAATGTTTCACTTAATCACTTTGTCAAAAGATTAAAATTTCTTGTATTTAATCTTCCAAAATTTGGTGCAGTTATATTCTTGTCTGGTAACAATAATAGACTCAGCTGGCTCTTTTCTTTTCTCTCCTTTAAAAAATGCTACATTGTCTTCTTCCACACATAAATCAATGTATGTTTTGAAATAAGTCAGATACAAAATATCACATTCTGCTTTATTAAACGGTATTCTGCCATGTTCAGATTTTTGAAAGGTTTAAAAATAGGTTACACGTTTAAATGAAACACGAAGTTGGTAAGAATGAATTTGTTCAACTCACAGACAATGAAATCAAACAGAAATCAGGGCATGAAATGTAAACATTTTTATTGACATTAACTTGAAGCGCTGAATTAGTTGTGTTTTCGGTTCAATTCAGTTCACTTCAATCTGTAAGGGAAAGTAAATGATGGTCTTTTCACACTGTAAGGTTTCCTTACAGTAATACACTGTAAGGAAACCTTACAATGTATTACTGTAAGGTTTGGTACCTTCCAGTGTTAAAAAGAAAACCCCAGCAGACACACCCCTCTGAGCAAGCACTCGGCGACAGTGGGGAGGAAAAACTTTCTTTTAAGAGAAAGAAACCTCCGACAGAACCAGGCTCAGTGAGGGGACGGCCATCTGTCGCGACCGGTCCGCGGAGTTTCATAAATGATCCAATTAATTAAAGAGCCATTATGATTTTAAAAATGGCTCCAATTAGTTTTTAAGAAATGTTTTCAGTTGATTTCCCTACATTACAGAAACCTTATTGTGTCTTTTGCTCCGGCAAAAAAAATTGCGTGCAGATGCTAAAAATTGGCGGATGGAACCCGGTTTCTTAGATAATTTTGCTATTTGGTTTTTGAACACGTCCACGATTGTTTCCTCAACTATTGGGTACTGTAACTGCATGAACAGGAGAACGTTCTCAGGCGTTTTATACTTTTTGCAAAGAGATTTGTAAACCAGCTTGCTGAGGTTTTTAAAGTTCTCCAATGGAACTTTAACACATTCTTCTTTGAGTTCTTTCCAGACTACAGTGGTAAATCTGTTTTGGATGGCTTCAATCATGTCTGGGGGCATGAAAATGCCTGCCTTATCAAAAGCACACCTAATCACGTCCCCATTACAGAGTTCCACAGAAAGTCTGTATTTTTCTTCTTTTTCACGTGATTCAACTTCACACGTGTCTGTTAATGCCAATAGGTGTTGTTTGAACACACAAAAAACTGTGGTGTCACTCAGTGATTCATCTAAATCAGTTAATTTTTCATTTAGATCACTGAAAATGTCCTTGGCAACCTTTTCCAGCACTTCTGGGCCTAAAGGCACTTTAATGTTCTGGATTTCAGCCCAGACCTTCTCCAACAAACGTTCATGCAGAGAATCGGAAGAGGGGGACACTGATATTTTAGCAAACTCTGAAAACACAGTTTGAATAAGTTTGCTCAGCCATATTTTATCCTCAGAGTTGTTTTCAGCCGGCACGCTTTCATGTTTAACAGGGGATTTCTGTGGGGTTGGAGCTTTTACAGAACTAGATGTATATTCAGAAGATGGAACCAGGTGTTTTTTGAATGTAGAAATGATCGTTTCTTGGTGTTTTTCGTCTAAAACCATGGTGGAGAAAACAGCATGCTCTGGAATAGCCAGCTCCTTACTGAAGAAAATATAACCTGATCAAACATTATTCAGCTTTAGATATTGTTCAGCTTTAAAGTTACTGTGCAACTGTGTAATAAAAATGTGCTCACGACTTTGGCCTTGAGAGCGATAAGAAGCGATCGCCTCATCCTGCAGGTGCAAGATATCTGCAAGCGAAGAGACTAGAACACCCAAGGCCGATTTCCTTTTATGGAGTTGTTTTTTCTGCTAATGCAGCACTTTCCTCACAACCCCCTCCTGTAAGTTTTAGAGAATATATACCCATCCTCACAGCAAATATTAGGAATCTCTTGATGTGAGCTGTGTTGAGAGGTTGTCTCTGTCTCAATAAAAGTTCACTGATTCCCCATCTGCAGCAGGTGTCCGGTTGTCTTCATTCTCCGCCAGCCTGGTTAAGTCAATTCCTCCTTAACATCTAAAAGAACCTATTTAATGAAGGAAGACGGGTTCACTTTGTGTTTAATATTATTCTATTGCTGTTGTTGTTTTTTTTGTATCCTTCAATTGGCGTCACGAACAGGATCCGCTCCAGGTCAACTGGAACGGATGGGAGGACTTCGGCCGTGGTCTGAGTGAACGGAGTTTGGACAAAAGCTGTGTGCACACAAAAACAAGGTAAGCAGACCTTTTATTTCTGCTATATTGAACATTATAAAAATACTTAGTGTCCAAACTCCTAGTAATTCATAACCAAAATTGTCTGGCTTACTTAAGGCTTGTTGAGAATCAGACAAGTGAATAAGAAATAAGTGAATAAGAGATAAGTGAATAAGAAATAAGTGAATAAGTGAATAAAGATAAGAGTGAACTGAGGTCTGACCACGGTTGCAGCCGACGGGTTGCTCTCCGGTGTCGGATACATACCTCAGTGCAGGTCTGGGACCTTGAAAGGGTTTATTAGTAACGCCTTTCTAAACAAATTAAAAGGTTAAAGGCCTTGAGAATATTTTTTAGTAATATTCTCTAAACTACAGAAGGGTTAGGAAGGCCCAGAGGACTTTATTAGAAAAGATCCTCTAAAACTTAAAAAGGAGAAGTACTGGTTGGAGTCCAAAGGAGGGGTCCCTTGGATCAATAGGAGAAAACGGATCTCTTCTTAAAACCCTGATGATTTTAGTGTTTTAAATGTTTTGATGTTCTGTTTGATATTGGACACACATAAATACACGCTGAATGCTTGCTGTGAAACACTGGGCAGGACAGTTTGGTTCTCCGTTGTTCACAGATTACACAATTAAAGGAACTAGGTTCCTCTTTTGGTTAAAATAATACACCACACATAGAATTTTTTTTACACATTTATTACATACATAAGGAGGGTAATGAGTGACTGCAGGTAATGTATGAAGTGTGAATGAGACGTGTGAACAAGGTGACAACCAACTAGCACCCCTATCAGGAAGCTCTAGGCAAGGCTACCCGCCAGACCCCGGTTTGGTAGAAGCTTGGTAACACCTGAAGGGATATTTCAGTGCTGACTCACCTTTAAAGCAGCGCCCCAGCTGTTAGTGCCTAACAGAGGCAGAAACCCAGCTGGCCCAAATTCTCCTTTAAAATCAATAAAAGAACACTCCTCCATTGACAGTAAAATGGATGGAGAATTAGATCGAGAAACTAATGATGATGGTTGGGGTCCCGGTGTTATTCTTAGCACATTGGGAGAACAATTAACATGTGTTGAGACAGTCATCAACTCCACACACCAGCCTAAAGAAGCAAAAAAGCAGAAAGAGTCATTGAGGAAAACAGCTGAAAGGTTAATGAAAGGAAAGTGGAAAGGATGAATCAAACTCTAAAAACTAAATTGGCTAAAATCTGTGCACAGACCAAATTAGATTGGGTTAAGGCATTGCCTCTTGCATTAATGTCCATAAGATGCTCAGTAAATCAAACCTCTGGTTACACTCCATTTGAGTTGGAGCATGGCAGGCCTTTTCCTGGCCCCTCCTCTCGCCTGTTAATGTCGGATGAAGCTGATTCAGACCTCGATCCGAGGACATATTATAACATGCTCCGCAGTTTTGTTGCCCAGTATTCCTCACAGGTCGCTGAAAGAAACCAGCAAGAGCTGAAAGAGGCGGCTACACCTGGAATGGACTACGTCCTCCTGAAAGTCACAAAGAGAAAGTGGGCTGAGCCTCGCTGGACAGGCCCTTACCGCATAACAGAGCGGACCTCCCACGCTGTCAGGCTCGAAGGGAAAGGTGACACCTGGTTTCATTACACACAGTGCGCTGCTGCCACCGAACCAGGAAGAACCTTGAGAGAGGTGCAGAAGGACCTGTCAGAAGGAGCTGCAACAGCATCACCAACCACTTGAGGGAGCCAAAACTCAACCTACAAGCCGGCTGGTTACAAAAGGGGGTGTTCTTCATACTGAACTAAACATTTTTATTTTTCTATTTTTAACATCTTTTATGACTTTGCTTTTATATTGGCTTGAGTTTTTAAGATTTACATTTTACATTGCAATAGTTTTAACTGCTGAAAGCTCATTTAAAGTTGTGTCACTGATACTTTTTGTTGCTCTTTAACTCCTAGAACACGCCCTTGGCGAGGTGGGGGGAACTGGACCACCTTTCTCTGCCCCATCATCCTCTATTAGAAGACATCCAAGCTAAGTAAACATGTCTTGGCCCTTTCCCCCTGAAATGACAGGCAGGCAAAGATGTTGCGTCTTTGTTTGCTTCCTGGCCCTGGGTCTCATTCCCATTGGCATAATCCTGATCTGTGAAGGGCCCCCGACACTTCTGACACCTTCAAGTTCAAAAGCTTCGCCCCCTTCTGACAGTCCCAATCTGACAAATGTAGCCCCTAGGGTCTTGCCCACCACTTCCTCTCCAGTTTTGCCCACGCCCGATCCATTTAGAAAGAAACGACACACGGTTACCTCCTGCACCCCAAGTACGACTAGAATGATTACTCTCTGTGTCCCCAACAATAAAAGTTGGGTAGTCGAAATAGATTTCGCTAGCTTCCCAGTCACTCCCGTCACCAAAGACCAAGGGGGGGATCTTTTTAACCTTGCAGTACATCTCTCCTCCTCAGTGTGGTATATAACCCTGGGAGGTTGGCATCAGTGGAAGTGGTCCAGTTTAGTGTCAGAAACGGACCTCGATTGGTCCAAGCACTCTAGGGGTCAGGCTTTGCACTGGAGAAACCAAAATATGCTCAGAATAGCAAAAAAACCGGATCTTTCAGGCTTAATTTTTACCCTAAAGGATCTGGCCTTGACCTCCTGTCAACAATTTATACTTGCCCCTTGGACTGATCGCACCGCCCTGTATTGGCAAATGGAAATATGCCCTAGCGTTGGTGCAGCTCCAAGCTCTGTAGTTAAAGATGATAACCCCACCTTTAATGGCCCTCCGGTGACATATACAAACGGGGGGAGAAACGGCCGAATACGCATTGTAGACACAAATAAAATGTCTAAAGATGACCTCTTCCAAATTCTAACCGGTATTTCTGGAGCAACAAACAACTGGTTACTACTAGCTGAGCAAGCTGCTGACAAGACGGCTTCCGACTGCATAGTCTGTATGGGAGCCCGCCCCACTTTAAGAGTCGTACCGGCGCCAGTCAATAGTGCATGCCTCCTGCATCTTATGAACAATACAAAACGAGGTCATTGCTCATATCTGGAAAACCACTTTCCTAAAACTCAACGCTCGGTCTCTAATAAACCACCTTTCTTTTCTTCAGATGTAGCTGTGAACAATTTCACTTGTATTAACCTGACTGGCAATGCAGTAAAACTAGGTAGCTTGAACTCTTCTTGGTGCACTGAGATGACGGTTATGAAACCAAACTTCCGACCTACGGCTAGGGCTGATTTGTGGTGGTGGTGTGGCAATAACAAGTTATATGATGGTTTCCCTCGGGATGCGTCAGGTCTTTGCGCTCTCATAACTCTTATTTTACCCGTTTCAGTCACTCCAGTAGATCTCTCTATAGAAGTACACGAAGTTGGCCTCCCATCCTCCTCTGAACGCCGCTCTAAACGTTCTCTAATCCCAGGTTCAGCTCATAATCCAACCTATATTGATGCTGTAGGTATACCCCGTGGGGTCCCCGATGAATATAAACTGCGAGACCAGGTTAAAGCAGGATGGGCCTCGATACTTTGGATGGTTGAAATAAATGCGAATGTAGACAGAATTAACTACATTCACTTTAATGTGCAACTGTTGGCTAATTACACTCGAGATGGTTTTGAAGCTGTGCATGCACAGTTATCTGCCACTTCCCTAATGGCTTTCCAAAACAGGGTCGCAACGGATTTTCTCCTCGCAGAAAGAGGCGGAGTCTGCAGCCTTTTTGGTCAGGAGTGCTGTACCTATATCCCCAATAACACAGCTCCTGATGGTTCCCTCACTAAAGCTATTACTGGTCTCACAGCTCTTACTGTTAAAATGAAGGAACACTCGGGCGTTGATACTGCCATGTGGGACTCTTGGCTTAACATGTTTGGCAAATATAAGGCCCTTGTAGCTTCCGTCCTAGTTTCCATCTCAGTTTTTGTTGCTGTCCTAGTCACCTGCGGTTGCTGTTGTATTCCATGCATTCGATCCCTCTTCCAGAGACTGATTGTTACAGCTCTCACTCCTGAGGATAAGGATCTCGCCCGGCAGATGCCTTTATTAGCTGGTCAACTTCCCACCTCCTCGCCAACGGATGATGAAAACTCTGATCGTGAGGGTGACGAACATTATCGTCTTTCTCTTGTTTAAATGCTTCTAGAATGGTTGTTTCTCTGTGGTGTTTTGTATTAGGCTTGTTATTAATTGTTTCCCTCACCCACTTCCTCTTGAAGGATATATCTGGTTGAACTGTGTCTGGTCGGGTTGTGAGGGTTAAGCGATGTTCTCAGGGTCTCCGGACTTAAGCCTGAGCGAATGTGTACTCCCACCACTGGATATAAATTGTTTTATTCCACACCCCTTCCTCACTTTTTAACATATTCACTTTTGAATGTCCTTAGCAGTTACCGTTCTGTGTTTATTTTACGGTTGATTTATTTTTTCACATTTTCACGTTTATATCTCTCATTATTATAGTATACTCTGTACTCTCCACATTTTTATCATTACTTATGCTTTTTGGTTGCTAGGTTACAGGAACTGTTAATTTTGTGTCACTACCCTGGTTGCACTGACTCGTTGTATCCTTGGTTGCAGGACAGCTGTTACTGCTTTCGTCGGGAACCGAGACTGCTTGCAGCCGACCCCTGGGCAGGGTGGTGCCTGGACTCTTTTCTCCTCATCTGCAATGACAGATAAAGACAAATGATAAGACCCGAGGAGTTTTTCGAGCCAGGCTTCGACACGTCTCTGTGTTCCTTTGAATGTTACTTATTTTTGTGTGTTGACCCATTTAAGATGGGTCAAAAGGGGGATTTGAAGAAAATATAACCTGATCAAACATTATTCAGCTTTAGATATTGTTCAGCTTTAAAGTTACTGTGCAACTGTGTAATAAAAATGTGCTCACGACTTTGGCCTTGAGAGCGATAAGAAGCGATCGCCTCATCCTGCAGGTGCAAGATATCTGCAAGCGAAGAGACTAGAACACCCAAGGCCGATTTCCTTTTATGGAGTTGTTTTTTCTGCTAATGCAGCACTTTCCTCACAACCCCCTCCTGTAAGTTTTAGAGAATATATACCCATCCTCACAGCAAATATTAGGAATCTCTTGATGTGAGCTGTGTTGAGAGGTTGTCTCTGTCTCAATAAAAGTTCACTGATTCCCCATCTGCAGCAGGTGTCCGGTTGTCTTCATTCTCCGCCAGCCTGGTTAAGTCAATTCCTCCTTAACATCTAAAAGAACCTATTTAATGAAGGAAGACGGGTTCACTTTGTGTTTAATATTATTCTATTGCTGTTGTTGTTTTTTTTGTATCCTTCATTACAGATGTCAGAGAAAATGACAGTTTCCACATTTTCTGCGATTTCTACATCTTTAGACTCCAGCTCAGGCCAGAGTTTGTCAAACATTTCTTTCTTGTAATTTTCAGCAGAGAGATGTGCTGCTTTTTCGGCCTGAAAAATCACACCGTCAATGACTGACTGTACGGTGTAATCCATAGGAACGTCACAAGATGTTACATTGACTGGATTTTCTATGGCGCTTTCAACTCCGTCTGCGGAGCTGACAGAACTTGACTGACGCCTACAGCGCATCCACGGGTTTTTGAGTTTTTTCTTTAACCCACCGCCACGTGCAGTCTTCCTTCGCTTGACTATTTTTCTGCCAGCAGTGGCAGAGGAGACGTCAAGTGCAGGGGTGGCCTGGGAAGACCCCTGGTTTGCAGCTGTCGACTGCGAGCACAGGGTCACCATGTTTGCCACAAATTGAGAGAGCTGTTGTGTGGTGACCTTGTCTGCGCGACCTAACAGAAACTCGTCCCACTGCCCCGCTGTAATGTTGTCGAACAACTGGCGCACAAGTGATTTCACAGCACTTACTGTGTCATCAGTTGTACAATTATCCAGATTACTCCTAGCTTTTATATTTTTCATTGTGTTTAAATTTCTCTTTGCTTCGTGAAAATTTATTCTAGGTTTGTTATTAAGCAAGTAACTGCGTTTGAACCCAAGCGGTGTGTGTGTCTAGACATTGCCTTGCCTTCTATATATAGATACACGTTGCCTGTGACGTGACTACTCCTTTGATCCCTGGTTGTGATGTCATTTGATCTGCGTTTAACCCCGCCCACCCTCAAAGAAAAAACGAGAAACTGTTGCCTAGCAACCGCTACACGCTGTCTGAGCCGCAGAACCGTTTGTTTGTTTGTTTTTTTGTTTTTTTTGTAAAAGTAGGGAAAAATGAATTGCATGGGTCTAAGGCATGCATGCCAACCGTCCCGATTTCTCCGGGAGTGCCCCTTCCGAAAATCTCCCGGAGCCACCATTCTCCCGAATTTCTCCCGATTTTCCACCCGGACAACAAAGTTGAAAAACCATATCCCAGAATTCAAAGCACGGTCCAGCCAATTCCAGTTTCCAACAATGGCGGCAGCTACTTAGTGTTAATATTACTCTTATTATTCTTTCTGGGTCGCAAAATAAACTTTTAACATATTTTCAGGCGAGAATGTAGGTGTGTAAACCTTAAATATCTGAGCCGGCGAGAGCAGCAAACCCCCGCGGTTTTCGCTACTCAGGTTAAACATGATAAGTCACTTGGATAACTTAAAAATGTTATTGTCTGGCTTTTTTCAGTGTTTTATTTATTCGTGAGTAAATCGGTTTGGCTGAGATGATTAGAGTCAATAAAACTTTATTAAGCCCTCTGGAGGATTCCTGAGTATTTCACACAACTGAATAAACGTCAAACAGAAAACCGATTAAACAGAAGTGTGAGATGGTCGAGAATTTGCGCCAAAGTCCGGTTATATTTTAGATAGCAAGCAGCAGACGGCAGAGTTGATCTCCACCGAGAGAGCTCGTGACGTAATTCTGACCGTCCAATTTCACAGTCGCTCACTTCAGCCTACCTGGCTTTCGGAGGACCCGGCGCACTTAGACCGCGAAGGCCTCGGGTGGATATGGCCTCTGAATTTTGACACCCCTGCTGCTTCCAGCCGGACAATAATAACGATGAAATTTAACTTACTTTATCCGATAAATAAACACTGTAAAATTAAAGTTTTGTTGTTGTTTTTTAGCATATATATATATATATATATATAATTTTTTATGTTTGTGTGCCACCTTAACTATATGAGGATCAAAAGCTAAACAGTCTCCTCTGTGGCCCCTTCGTATTATTAGGAATAAGGGGCCCTGCGTGGAAGGCAGTGGATGAGATTACTGATGTCTGAACACAAAAATACAGATACTGAAGCCGCAATGTAAACCTAAGGTACCTACCATTCTCCAATACAGGGTTTGTGTGTTATATTTTCAGTGGGCTGATTGCGCCATCTAGTGATTATTTTTTATCATCACATTCTTAAAAGACATCTGCAGTGTAGCATGCTTTACTTAACTTTACTTAACATCTTATCTGGACATATTTGGAGTTTACAGTGTTATTATACTATATCTATATCTATATACATATATATATATATATATATATATATATACATATATATATATATATATATATATATATATATATATATATATATATATATATATATATATATATATATATGCTAAAAAACAACAACAAAACTTTATATATATATATATAGAGAGAGATAGATAGATAGATAGATAGATAGATAGATAGATAGATAGATAGATAGATAGATAGATAGATAGATAGATAGATAGATAGATAGATAGATAGATAGATAGATATGGTGTATCGACATCTAGTGTATATAATCAGTGTGACTTTTTCCCTTGAAAAATCTAAATAAATTGCACAATACATTTTAAGCAAAATTCCAGATGTAGCAAATACTATAAAAATTAAGAATACATTTTATAACAAATTTGTCAAATGGTTCAATAATCTCAAAAGAAAAAAGGAATTTGCCTGAAATGATTTCATGTTTCAGGCTTTAAAGGGTTAAAAAACATGTTTAACTAAACTGTATGTCAACACAAATGGAATGAAAAATTCCAGTTTCTCAAAAAGTCTTTTATAATTTTCTTTTTGTTTTTTGGGGGGTCAAACTGGATAAAACCTTCCCTGTCTGTTCACTATTGATTTGTAGTGTTAAGTAAATGGTCTGACTCTTATATAGCCTTTTTCTACTTCCCCAGAGTAGTCAAAGCGCTCTATACAACATGCCACATTCACCCAATTCAGATTTTGTTCTTTACTAATATTCATGCTCTCATTGATGCATCAGAAAGCAACTTGCCCAAGGATACTCGGCATATAGACTGGAGGAGCCAGGGATCAAACCACTAACCTTCTGAGCAGTAGATGACCTGCTCTACCTCCTGAGCTACAGCCACCCCTATTTAACTTACAGCCATACCACCCTGAGCACCTCCGATCTCGTCTAAAGTAAAAGAGGGAGAAGCACAGTCAAACCTTAGGCAGAAACTTGATTTCCAGGTCTGTTCAGGTGAGCTGACACACCTGGCGGGTGGGTATCATCCTGTATTCCTGTAGATTTTTGGCTGGTTGGCTTACTCAAATCTATTTCTGTGGTCAAATGATTTTTGTGTAGACAAAGTGACTTTTGTCACTTTTTATCATTATTCGTACAGTTCATACTGATTGATACGATAACCTTGTAACTAAGAGCTTATATTAACACGGGAAGTGTGAGGATCTGGTGCAAAGTTCAAAACCTACCAGTTATTTACTGGAGTTTTCTATAGGAAATAAAAAATACAGTAGACTCATGTTGATTTTCTTGGCGTGCACTAAGTAAGGAGAGAATGATTTCACATATCTAAGCACTCTGTAAGGACAGGTTGACCTAAACACAGATTTATATCTGTATAGCATGTATTTGTTCATGTGTGTACATATATAAGCAGAAGTATTTTATGTGGAAAAACTAGAGAATCATGAGGAACACATGGCTGAGTGCTGATTCTGTCTGAGCTGTCAAAAAAATCACACCTGAGCAACACTACTAATATGTGTCATTTAGAAGAAATTGCTAAAGGACTTATTTGATTCATGCTATTATGTGGCTCCACAGCATACAAATAGAAGAGTATGAATGCAAGTCTGACCTCAGCTGAAAAATGAATACATCTTTATTTAAATGTCAGTATAGCCTGTTGGTGCGCCCACCACTTCAAGGGGAGCCCAAATTTAATTTCAGTGTAGAAAAGAATTACTATTCGTGTGCCTCAGGGTACTTTTTCTTCACTCGAGTGGACCATGTAAAACTGCGGTTGGAAAATAAACCAAAGTCTATTTTCGCTCCATTTTGTGCCCAGCTCAATGAAAAGCATACTGCTGTGAATTTACAGTTTAACAACATAGAGCAAAACGATGTTAAAATACATACACCGTGCTCTCGCCTTCCAGTTGTGAGGAGTGCGTGTGTGTGATGTCAGAACGAGGAACATGTCAGACTTGTCATCACAGAGACAGCTGGCAGAAATCACCACCTCTCCCCTCAGGAACGCTTTCCTCCTCTCAGACCGGCTTAATGGGCAGCTACATCACTGTGCACGCACACACAGAGGTCTTGACAAGCTCCGAACAGCATGAGGACAAAAGGAGGAGAGACATTAAGTCTTACGCTGATGGATAAAGAGCGTGTGTTTTTCTGTGTCCAGACTTTTAACAGAGTAAAGAGCACCAGGGTGGCTGTAGCTCAGGTGATAGATCAGGTCAGCTACTCATTGGAAGGTTGGTGGTTCGATCCCTGGCTCCCCCTAGTCTGCATGCCAAAAATCCTTGAGCAAGATTCTAACCCCCGGTTGCTCTCCAATACATCCGTCGCAGCGTGAATGTGTGTGAATGTTTGCTAAACATCCCTGAAGTATAGAAGAATGAATGGGGGGGAATGTGGCATGTTGTGCTTTGAGTGCTCTGGGAGAGTAGAAAAGCGCTATATAAGAATCAGTCCATTTACTAGTAACCAAAGGTCCTGTTGTTCTGGAAATTTGTAGAGGCAAAGTAGAAAGCCGTGAAGTTGTGTGTGCAGGTGAAACCTAATGAGCATTATGGATGAATGTTGTGTTACAGGTTGGGAGAAGTCATAAATGCTTGTGGTTAGCCTGGCATAGGGAGTGACCGACGTTCGCACAGATTACTGGTAGTATTACTCCTGGTATCCTAAGAAAGCTGTTGATTTAGGAGCCAAAGTTCTGTGAGAATGATGGAAAAAAGAATTCATAGTTTTCAAGAAAAAAAGCAACAATTTAATTGATAAATACATTTTTAGATCAGCTGTGACTTAAAACTACAGCTTCAAAATGTAATAAGGAAATAACATCTTAAAAAATATGATGACTCCTGGTGCACCACTGTTGTTTAATCTGTTTCAATACAATCTGTACTTCCAGCTGGAAGACATATGATAGATAATACTTTATTGAATTTCCTTTCTGCAATGTAGTTTTATATTTGCCATGCCCTGGTTTTAAAGGTTGCTCTGCTACCACAAATAAGCCACAAAAATGATGATGATGAAACTCTGCAGAATCGTGTGACGAGTGAGAGGCCAAGCACGAGAGAGAAGAAATGAGAAACTGAGATAAACTAAAGTGAACGGCAGTTATGGCATGGGGAGAAAGGTTTGTGCTATGCTGAGGTTTGTTGCACCCTTAGCAAGGTATTACGCGATCACACCTTCCTACCACACGAAGAATGAACAACATCCATCCATCAATCACCCTGTATCAGGGACGTGCAGAGGGGGGGGCTAGAGGGGCTTGAGCACCCGCCCCTTTCCTGATGAGTGCCCAAAGTGCCCTTTTGTTGAGGCAACTTTTAAATTTTATTTATTTATTTATTTATTTATTTTATGTGTGTGTGTGTGCGGAGTCCTGTCTGTGCCCCTCAACAATAATATTTAACTATTAATCATAGTTTTGCTAAATAAAAGGATCTGGCTTGCATCAGTCACATGATCACATTTAACCAATGATCGCCCTCGACGGCAGAACGCGCTGGTTACGAGCCGGGAACGAGCTCACAAAGAGCACGCGCATTTTTAGCGGTCCGGAGCTGTAGGAGAAACACAAGTTAACTCAGAGACACAGACTGATGCGACAAAACCAGTAAGTAGGTGTACAGCGTACACTGTAGTGTGTAGCACACAGGAGTATTAGCTTATTACGTACACGTTGGTAAGCTGTCTTGGTGCTGTGTGTGCAACAGCGCGACAAACATTACCTGTCCTTTTATTAACTGCACAAGTAGTGCTGGTCATAGCTGCTGGCTACCTGTGTAAGGCTGTCATGGGTCTGTAGCTCTGTCACCGTTTTAGGGAACATATTTAGTTTTAAAGTAAGTTTCTGGGCATTTCCTGCCTTTCTGGAGGGATTATATTTCACTAAAAAACGATCTAATATGCATGTCCACATAATAATTATTATAATTATAATATATTAAAAAACACACGCTGTATTTTAAAGAACATACATTAAGAAGCAGATTATATTAGATTTATATTTTAAATAAGACAAAAGTTGGATTTTACAGCAGTAAAAATACAGTTTAAAAATGTAATAAGCTTTGCCCTGCACAGAGTGGATAGTGAAACAAATGGAATCATCATAAATACATTATTTCATATTTATTACTTCCCCCTCCTCATTGCTTTATTATTGTAGCTCTAGTAATAAATAATAATGTAAGGATGCCCATAGTATATACAGTATTCTGAAGAAGGTCTAAAATGTCACTGTGTGTGCATGTGTGTGTTTTATTTAGCTGGATTTAAAAAAATATTACTCATGATATAACATTGTGCAGACATGGCTGGTAAGGACATGAGGAGGAAACAGTAGGAGCTGTATGAGGCTACTAAAGGCAGTGCTATAACATTTTTCTGTCATCATTTTATTATAGATTAAGTGCAAGAGTTGTTAGGTGTGGATAATTAGATTATAGTTTATTGCAATAGCAAGTTGTGCCTTGTTCTCAGATAGACAGCAAGTGGAGAGTGATATATGAAATGATGGGAAGGAAGGAAGAAGAGAAGCAAAGAGTGATTCACAGGCAGAGCCGAGTTTATGTCACAGTTTTTCGTTGCCTTATGGTTCCAAGCGCTGTCACCAATCTTTGCATTTTGTTATTATCTCATGACACTTGTTTAATCAGCTACCATCTCTCCTGTGGACTTTTTAATGTCTACAGTCTCAGATCAACACAGCCCTGCCCTTCCCATATTAGATTCTTGATGAATGTGTGTTGTTGTTATTCAGCATGGTTCAATGTGCCCCTTTTTAACTTTGAGCACCCGCCCCTTTAAACCTCTCTGCACGTCCCTGCCCTGTATCGTAGTTAAGCAGCAGCAGCCTGAGCAGAGAAGCCCAGACTTCCCTCACCCTGGCTGCCTTATCTTTAGTCAGAGAAAGGAGGCTCTTCTAGGGGACACCAAGACTTCAACAGAGCCAATCAACAGATATAATCTCTCCAGCAAGTCATTGGTCTGCTCTGGGGTTACCCCATGGTAGGACATGCCCAAAATACAGTGGGGCAAAAAAGTATTTAGTCAGCCACCGATTGTGCAAGTTCCCCCACTTAAAATGATGACAGAGGTCAGTAATTTGCACCAGAGGTACACTTCAACTGTGAGAGACAGAATGTGAAAAAAAATCCATGAATCCACATGGTAGGATTTGTAAAGAATTTATTCGTAAATTAGGGTGGAAAATAAGTATTTGGTCACCACAAACAAGGAAAATCTCTGGCTCTCACAGACCTGTAACGTCTTCTGTAAGAAGCTTTTCTGTCCCCCACTCGTTACCTGTATGAATGGCACCTGTTTGAACTCATCATCTGTATAAAAGACACCTGTCCACAGCCTCAAACAGTCAGACTCCAAACTCCGCCATGGCCAAGACCAAAGAGCTTTCGAAGGACACCAGGAAAAGTATTGTAGACCTGCACCAGACTGGGAAGAGTGAATCTACAATAGGCAAGCAGCTTGATGTGAAAAAATCAACTGTGGGAGCAATCATCAGAAATTGGAAGACATACAAGACCACTGATAATCTCCCTCGATCTGGGGCTCCACGCAAGATCTCATCCCGTGGGGTCAAAATGATCATGAGAACGGTGAGCAAAGATCCCAGAACCACACGGGGGGACCTGGTGAATGACCTGCAGAGAGCTGGGACCAAAGTAACAAAGGTCACCATCAGTAACACACTACAACGGCAGGGAATCAAATCCCGCAGTGCCAGACGTGTTCCGCTGCTGAAGCCAGTGCATGTCCAGGCCCGTCTGAAGTTTGCCAGAGAGCACATGGATGATACAGCAGAGGATTGGGAGAATGTCATGTGGTCAGATGAAACCAAAGTAGAACTTTTTGGTATAAACTCAACTCGTCGTGTTTGGAGGAAGAAGAATACTGAGTTGCATCCCAAGAACACCATACCTACTGTGAAGCATGGGGGTGGAAACATCATGCTATGGGGCTGTTTTTCTGCCAAGGGGACAGGACGACTGATCCGTGTTAAGGACAGAATGAATGGGGCCATGTATCGTGAGATCTTGAGCCAAAACCTCCTTCCATCAGTGAGAACTTTGAAGATGAAACGAGGCTGGGTCTTCCAACATGACAATGATCCAAAACACACCGCCCGGGCAACAAAGGAGTGGCTCCGTAAGAAGCATTTGAAAGTCCTGTTGAAAGTCCTGGAGTGGCCTAGCCAGTCTCCAGACCTCAACCCCATAGAAAATCTGTGGCGGGAGTTGAAAGTCCGTGTTGCTCGGCGACAGCCCCAAAACGTCACTGCTCTCGAGAAGATCTGCATGGAGGAATGGGCCAAAATACCAGCTACTGTGTGTGCAAACCTGGTAAAGGCCTATAGTAAACGTTTGACCTCTGTTATTGCCAACAAAGGTTATGTTACAAAGTATTAGATTATTCTGTTACTATATGTTACCTTATACAGTGGGGCAAAAAAGTATTTAGTCAGCCACCGATTGTGCAAGTTCCCCCACTTAAAATGATGACAGAGGTCAGTAATTTGCACCAGAGGTACACTTCAACTGTGAGAGACAGAATGTGAAAAAAAAAATCCATGAATCCACATGGTAGGATTTGTAAAGAATTTATTCGTAAATCAGGGTGGAAAATAAGTATTTGGTCAATAACAAAAATACAACTCAATACTTTGTAACATAACCTTTGTTGGCAATAACAGAGGTCAAACGTTTACTATAGGTCTTTACCAGGTTTGCACACACAGTAGCTGGTATTTTGGCCCATTCCTCCATGCAGATCTTCTCGAGAGCAGTGATGTTTTGGGGCTGTCGCCGAGCAACACGGACTTTCAACTCCCGCCACAGATTTTCTATGGGGTTGAGGTCTGGAGACTGGCTAGGCCACTCCAGGACTTTCAAATGCTTCTTACGGAGCCACTCCTTTGTTGCCCGGGCGGTGTGTTTTGGATCATTGTCATGTTGGAAGACCCAGCCTCGTTTCATCTTCAAAGTTCTCACTGATGGAAGGAGGTTTTGGCTCAAAATCTCACGATACATGGCCCCATTCATTCTGTCCTTAACACGGATCAGTCGTCCTGTCCCGTTGGCAGAAAAACAGCCCCATAGCATGATGTTTCCACCCCCATGCTTCACAGTAGGTATGGTGTTCTTGGGATGCAACTCAGTATTCTTCGTCCTCCAAACACGACGAGTTGAGTTTATACCAAAAAGTTCTACTTTGGTTTCATCTGACCACATGACATTCTCCCAATCCTCTGCTGTATCATCCATGTGCTCTCTGGCAAACTTCAGACGGGCCTGGACATGCACTGGCTTCAGCAGCGGAACACGTCTGGCACTGCGGGATTTGATTCCCTGCCGTTGTAGTGTGTTACTGATGGTGACCTTTGTTACTTTGGTCCCAGCTCTCTGCAGGTCATTCACCAGGTCCCCCCGTGTGGTTCTGGGATCTTTGCTCACCGTTCTCATGATCATTTTGACCCCACGGGATGAGATCTTGCGTGGAGCCCCAGATCGAGGGAGATTATCAGTGGTCTTGTATGTCTTCCATTTTCTGATGATTGCTCCCACAGTTGATTTTTTCACACCAAGCTGCTTGCCTATTGTAGATTCACTCTTCCCAGTCTGGTGCAGGTCTACAATACTTTTCCTGGTGTCCTTCGAAAGCTCTTTGGTCTTGGCCATGGCGGAGTTTGGAGTCTGACTGTTTGAGGCTGTGGACAGGTGTCTTTTATACAGATGATGAGTTCAAACAGGTGCCATCCATACAGGTAACGAGTGGGGGACAGAAAAGCTTCTTACAGAAGACGTTACAGGTCTGTGAGAGCCAGAGATTTTCCTTGTTTGAGGTGACCAAATACTTATTTTCCACCCTGATTTACGAATAAATTCTTTACAAATCCTACCATGTGGATTCATGGATTTTTTTTTCACATTCTGTCTCTCACAGTTGAAGTGTACCTCTGGTGCAAATTACTGACCTCTGTCATCATTTTAAGTGGGGGAACTTGCACAATCGGTGGCTGACTAAATACTTTTTTGCCCCACTGTATATGTAATCAAAGTAGTTGAATTATAATACTGCTGTAGATCATATTATACCCTTTAATATAGAGGGTGTGATCTGTATGTAGTTTAGTTCTCATTATACTTTTGAGTTAACAGAACATATTCACATATTAGTTCATTAGATAAATGTGCATCACTCTGTATCCTTGATCTGCTGGGAATGTGTTACACTGTTTTCTTGACATGCTCTATTGTTGAATCATAAAAAGAAGGTTGTAAGCAGGAGACTTGGTGTCTAAGACAGGGGAGATAGACCACATTCCATACCCCCACCTTTCAGAAGAGCAGAAAGACAGGGAGCCGAGGTCATAACTTAGGCGCCGTAAGAGAGAAAGAATGTAATGTTTAGGCTTTTACGACTAGGTGGGGGCCACCAGAGACTATAAGAAGCTGAATAACCCGTCACCATTTTGAGACTGCTGTGACCCTCTTCAGGCAGGTCTCCCCATCATGATGGTCCTTATGCTCTTAAGTGTTGAATTGTATGGAAATAAATGATTGTTGATTGAGCATAAATACACCGAGTATTGTCCTTCCTTCAGCCCAAAGATTCAAAGAATTGGGAAATTTCAACAAAAGTATTGAGTTGTAGTTTTGTTATTGACCAAATACTTATTTTCCACCCTGATTTACGAATAAATTCTTTACAAATCCTACCATGTGGATTCATGGATTTTTTTTTCACATTCTGTCTCTCACAGTTGAAGTGTACCTCTGGTGCAAATTACTGACCTCTGTCATCATTTTAGGTGGGGGAACTTGCACAATCGGTGGCTGACTAAGTACTTTTTTGCCCCACTGTACTTCATCTAGCAGGCATCCAGATGGCATCCTAGTCAGATCCCTTATTTATCTGACTCCTTTAAATGCGGAGCAGCAGCTGCTCTACTCCGAGCTCCTCATCCTGTCTCTAAGGGACAGCCCAGCCATCCTTGGAAGTATGGATGGGAATTGATCAGAATTTATTGATTCTGATTCCATTATCAATATCAGCTGTTGTCACCATTGTTAAGTAGGATCTCAAAGACATTACATTTGTTCAAATTAATTACAGACTGTATGCTCAAAGGTTTGTGCTCGTCTGTTTGTAATCTGTTGAAGTTCAGGGTCTGGGGTTGCCATTCACTCAGCTTTAACATCACTTTAGGTTCTTGGCTAGCTTAGCATTAGCATGTTGTCTATGCAGATACTTGCAAAGAGCCAAAGTTGTGTTAAGAGCATAGTACAGTTGTTTCTGTCCTGGATATCATTTGCACTTTAACACCCGCTGATTGTAGAGCAAGTGCAAGTGGATAAGTGGAATCGATAGGCAAGCACATTAACGGTTCCAAGGACTTGGACTACTGGGAACTGTTTCTCTACAAGAACTTGTTATTGATTCCCATCCTTAATTAGAATGAAACTCATTTTTCTGCCAAATCTATCTTTAAAAGTGAAAGCCCAAAGAGGAACCAACATTTAAAATGAAAGAGGTAGGAACTGAAAAAAAAGGAGAGAATAAACTCAGACAATAACACATAGACAAAGAGGACATAGAGTAAAGGAAGTTACATTCAACAATACAAAGGCTTATACAAACAAGCACTTCCATAGATTTATTCAGAGGTAAGAGAAATGAATCTAAGCTAAACTTCAGGAGGAAATAAAGAATATGGTACTTACACTGTGACACCTGACTTTAAAAGAATCATGAGAAGAAAACAGACAATATGGTAGGGATGGTGTCACACACATTAAATTACTAATGTGTGTTTTTTAAAGGGAGTTCCTGACTTGATGAGTGGGAAAAAATGACATTTTCCATACCTATGATTTGTTGCCAAAAAGCCACGCCATTGTTTATATAATAATTCATATAAATTTAATAACTTGAAAAATGTTAACCTCTAAAAACTGTAAGTATGTCTGTAAACTTCAATTTGTAGATACATTTCATCAAAATGTTTGTGTTTTGATGTGTATTTTCCTGAATTTGTATGCAGCACACATCCCCACATAGCAAAATTTGTAAGGCCCGGATCTGGCCCACACATTGTGCTTACACGTGGCACACATACCACAAAGAATGACGGCCCTTTGGTGGCCCAGATCAGGTTACCAGAGGTGGCCCACACATGGGCCAGCACAGGGCCAGTTGCAGACACACTGCTGGCCCTGTGCTGGCCCAGAACAGTTTCACCTCTGGCCCCAGATATCAGCCTAATGTGTACCTTAATCAAGCCATGTAATAACAACATGTGCTGGAACATAATAGAACAAAAGTAACATGACGAAACTGTGTTCAGACAGTGAATGGACTGATTCTTAACTCAGTGCTTCCTAACTACATTCGTACACATTCACACTCTTGACATGCAGACTGGAGGAGCCAGGGATCGAATCACTAAGCTTCCGATCAGTAGATGACCTGCTCTACCTCCTGAACTACAGCCACCCAGTGGTAAACATGAGTAAACTGTCACTAGGTTTTGGATAAAGTGTACACTCATAAACCTGTCAAACCTGCATTTGAAACGTTGGCTACCATAGCAGTATAGTATTGCAACATGGCATTTGGGTCTTCTAACTAAAATAGGAAAATAGGAACATAAATAGTGCCATCATTGCCAGACCTGGCCCACATCTGGTTGACATACACCCTGCCATGACACCAGTCAGTCAGAAGTGCCAGCTTGATCCCAGATCCGGGCCAGACCTATTTTCTATGAGCCTGGGCCACATACACCAAATCACATCGGGCCAAATGTGGCATGCCATCACATAAACAGTGCCATCTATGCCAGGCCTGGCCCATATCTGGATGACATATCACTTACCATGCCGGAAGTCAGCCAGCAGTGCCGGCTTGACACCAGATCCGGGCCAGACCTGTCTGCTATTTGGGCCCTTGTATGTCATCTGACAGTTCTAGCTTATTAAACTGGCAGGTCATAGTGACAAATAATGGGGTTTTGAGATTTTCCATCCAAATCCATCAGTCTGCAACTTCTGCTGTCACCCTGTTCCCACATTTATACTCAAAACATGTCAAATCTGTCAGCAAAACACCAAACACATGCCTGACAAAAATTCACGCTCCTCAGTGTGATTGCAGTTATCCATCAGTACATCCTCTTCTGTAATTTCTTTTATCAAAGTTCACTGAAAACCGTTTTTTTCAGCAAGTTTGGCAAAAAAAAATTCAAATAAGTATCTTTTACTATCAAGTCTACTGCTTTGTCAGTAAAGCTGTTGCTTGAGGCTGTCTTTCCTCCTCTCTCAACTGGAGAACAGGAAGGTAAATCAAGCCTCAAGTGGATTAGTGAACATGACTCTCAGACATGTTCACAAGGCAGTGTTTGAAATATGTTGTCACAACACTATTCCCCCAGCAGTCTGGCAAACCTCGTAAATCCCCCCATATATTGAGGGGGGTCCATAATTCACCGAGCACCTGGGAGAAAGACAAAACCCAGCGTTCATTTCCTCTATTCAAACGAGTTTGTTTTCATCAGTTCGTATTTTGTAAGAAGATCAGTATAGTGTGGGAAGTGGGCTCCCTTAGCAGCCCTTTCTACACCCATCACCTCATCCCATGTCTCTTTAAATCCTTTAGTTGAATATATTATGTGAGATGTTCTGTAGAGAGTTCCAAGTTGTAAATGATTGAGAGGGCCAGCTGCCCTCAGTCGGCTTTTGTTAGCTACAAAGCAAACTTTCTGGTGATGAGGACACCAGAACCTGCATCTGGCCTGCATCATTATGTGTAAAAGTTCTCTTGGTCTCTCTTCCCCCCTTTTTTTTTCTCCAGAGAAACGGTGAGGTATGAGGCGCTAACACTGCACAGGAATCATGTCAGGGTTTAGAGAAAAGGACAGGATATCATACTGATGTATCCTGGTGCCCAACAGCAGCAGATGGAGAGCATGACATAAGCTCTCCCACAAAACGTCCAGAGCTGCCAGTACACACTGACTCTAACCTGGTCAGAACCCAGTTCAGTCAGTCGCTCGTCCAGCAGTCAACGTCAACCATCAATCAGTCCTTTTCAGCTCTGACTTACTCTGCTTCTGTCTGTGGTGATTTTTTGCTCTCTCCTTTCTCTCTGTTGCCCTGTGCTCTGATGAAAGACACTCTCAGAGAGGTAGCCAAGCTACTTGTCTTTGTTTTGACGTTTCAGTGGCTCTGCTGTGGATATGTTTAGAACTTCTTCACATGATCAGTGTTAGTTCAAAGGCTTTAAAGCACCGTGTGGTTGTGTTTGTGGAGTTTGAAACTGGGGGGCCTTTTCTGGAGAATTAGTGAAGGGGTCTTTGATGCAGCTTGACTGCATTCAGTATGAGCCTGACCTTTAATGCATCACCTAGTTTGGTGGATCACAGCCAGGCTGAGGACCAGAAGTGAGCAGCAAACAAGTATCTGCTACCAGTCTCCATCAGCTGTGCTCCAAGACTGTGTTGTGTTTGGATGTAACCCCACTCACTCACTGGTTTTGCGCTCTCTCCGTCTTGAGTGCTTCACCTCCCCCCTGCTTAATCTTGAAACCATCAGCTCCCCAGTCTGGTTCTCTTTAAATTGAATTTGAAATCTTCATTCTTTTTATAAGCTGGGTGAGTAAAACCCTGAAAGGCCTTGTGGATTTCAGCATCCGCTGTTCTGAGAGGATTCAGATTTATTCCCTGTTTTTTTTCAGTTGTTTCTAATCATGGACAGAAGCGTCCCTCAAACAACAGGAAGGTCTGGAACAAAAGCAAGAAGTAAAGGCGGGGGAAGGGAAATAGTTTATTGCCTTTACGTTTCCTCTTCTTTCCAGTGGCAAGAAAGGGAGGGATATCATCGTCTGTTTTGTCGCTCGTAGAAGTTTGAACCATACATTTTTGTTTCTGTTTTTTTTAATGCGTAATAGAATCAGCATGGAAGGAAAAGGAAGAGCATCCACAGATTATAATTAGAGCTGTAGTCTGTGTAAGTATGTACTCCTTCCTAAAGGCACTAGTACAGGACTTTGTGTGTTTTGTTTTTACGTGTGCATCTGCTTTCTGCCTGACTCTGGGTGTGTTGGGTGTATATGTATTCATGCACACATACAGCACTTGTGTCTTTTGCTGTGCATGCAACAACTCACACCTCCCACTACCACACTGACCCCTCCTGCTTCCTCTTTCCTTCTGCAGGTCTGTATGAGCTGCTGGCGGCCCTGCCATCCCAGCTGCAGCCTCATGTCAACTGCTCTGAGGACAACACCTTCCTTCAGGATATGTTTGGAGAGAGAAGTCTCCACTCACTTGTTAAGGTACAACAAACAAATAGAGTTATAGGAATTTCGCCTACATATTTTTCAGAAAATCATGTGTTGTTTAACTCATATATGCACGCACTGATAACTCTTAAATACACTTAAAACACTTAAGTAATTTCATTTAAGTGCTATACATATGAATACCTCAGTTTAACCAAGCCTAGCTTTAATTGCACATGTAGATTGTGTACAAAGTTTATTGTCAAGAAGGCAGACAACTAAATTAGTCACATAAAAAGTCTTGAAAAGAGGAGCCCCCGGCCTCCAAAGCAATTATTATTCATGAATTACAGTCCTATTGCACCATCTACCTGCCCAGATCTTCTAATTCCTTCCTCTACCAGCAGGAAGGGGCCTGTGGTTTGGTTACTGCCTGTTAAACTAGATAGCTGCAGAGATTGGGGAGAAGGTTTGTCTGAAATCTTTCTCTGATTTTTGTTGTTAAATAGAGAACAATTTTCCCCCCTAAACATGGGGTAGTTTCCTGCAAATCGGCTTTCCATTCTTTATTATTCAGTAAATAAATGTAATAGCTGCTCGACTGCTGTGTCTGACTGATTAACTGAGCCATCCTAGTGAGCCAAATGGACAGACGGGCAGACTTTAAAACGCACACAAGTACTAAACAACCATCTCGTCTTACTCAGAAACCAGATGCAGCATTCAGGCTAACATCATGGACACACCATTAATAAAACCTTAATTATCCTCTTCCTAAAGCTCGGCCACCAAATCTCCACAGTCCACCTTTATTTGGGATTTGTGTAAGGTTGTAGAGGGGATACGAAAGAATGGCTAAACAGCAGAGAGAAAACACACACATCAAGTTAATCTGACAGGCTTCCCAACCCAGGTCGCTCACTGGTTGTAATTGCCTCACCTGGGTAATTACAACCAGTTGTTGGTCACTCTGTCTGGAAGGAGAGAGACGGTCCAGAGGAGGAGGTGTCACAGATGGAGAGAGAAACAAGAAAGAAGTAGAGAATTCAGAGTAACATGAAGACTTAAACCAGACATATGCTCTTTCTGTCTCTCTCACCTGTACTCACCAGATGGTCAGGACGTCTCACATCCATCCTAATCCGATTATGTTACAGAGATGAAAGAATTATTGTCCGATATCATCTTTCAGCTTTTATTTACATCTGTTTGTTGCTAGAAAATATTCTCATGACACGAGCCAGGTGCTTATTTATATTTTAAAAGCCTCACTTGAATCCAAAATATATCCCCTTCCTTGCACTGTCTTACTTTGGATTTAGGCTGCCTTCCAAATATTTTCATTAAAGTTCAATGGTCGACTGCAGCCCAGATTTACCGGATCAAGCACGTTGTTCACAAACAAGTACCTCTGAAATGAGCCAAAAGTGGCTAGATGATGATAGATGAAGCCAAATGCAAGGTTATGATAGGGACAGGGGAAGGAAGAAGGAAACTCCATATTGCAGCAGACAGGTCACATTATGCTGTTGACTACTGAAAAACTTTTTGAACCATGTCAAGCACACTGGAGGGACAATTAAAACAAGAAGAAAGCTACAGGTCAAACAGTCCCTATTCTATCATTTTGTATTGTCTGTATTGGTAATCAAGGAAAATCCCACAGCCATTACTCCAGTTTCATCCATCCCTCCATCCATTCTCTGCTGCTTTTCAGAGTTGCGGGGGGACTGTGGAGCCTATCCCAGCTGTCTTAGGGCGAGAAGCAGGGTACACCGTGGACAGGTCGCCAGTCTGTCACAGGGTTTTGCTCCGGGTCACTTTGAAAAAGATGTTCAGCTTGTAAAGGATGTGATGTGAAGTTTTCTGGGCAGAGGTCTTAAGCCTGCTTAAATACTATGTTTTATGTCTTCGGGTATTTTGAAAAGTCTCCAAAGTGTGCAACCCTGACCCTAAACATTACATTAGTTCATGTTAGCAAACTAGTGACAGATTATTTCAAACCAATAACTCAGTGGAAAGAAAAATAAAACTAGTTAGCCATAATGTTAGGGCTTATAGATGATGTTCACAAGATGCAGTTAGCACTGTTTTATATAGTGTTATAGAGTGATTTGACCCCCATTTATCTCAGGATTAATTCTGAGATAATTGGGGGTCTAAAAAAGTTTACAGCATGACAGGTTGCCGAAGCATCAACAGCAGTCCTAACATCCATCAGCATGTCCACAGGGGAAAAACATGTTTACCTCCACGACACGCCTAATGCACCGTGTTTTATTGCTGAGTAATAACGGCTTTATGCAGGATTTGAACTTCTAAGCTGACCTTGAAACATGACTGTTGTGCTGGCCAAGACAGAGTCCTAACAGGCTGTGATTTATCTCGGCAGACTGTGTGGATAAGTCCAGCTGAAATGGCTGTAGCTGTTTAAGGCCAAGATTTAAACTGGAATCTTGATGGGGAGAGACGATGTAAAGACATTTCACACGTCGTTGCGTCGCGTTTTCTTCACTGGAAAGTTATAAAAGTGATTTTGATGGGTGACATTTGGTGTTTGGGTAATGTTTTTGAATGACATCATGTTTTGGATTTTGGTGTTGGTCCCTGGTGATTATCGAAGCCAGATGACAGCTTGAAGAGACTCAAATCAACTCATCTACGCACGCTGCTCATGTTATTGCTAATCAGAACTTCTGCCAGGGCCAAAAACATTGAGGTCAAATACCGTCCTGTGACTGTGTCAGAACATTCAACTGTCAGTGATTCTGACTTGCTTTCCTCCGTATTTACAGTACTGCTACCATCTAGCTTTAAAACATAATCACCTGTGTTGCGAGGAGTAAAAACTATGTCTAACATTCCTAAAACAGATGTTTTAATTGCACAAAGCATCTGTAGCCGTTCAGTGTGACAGCAAACAAACTGCTTTTCTTGTCTTTTTCTGTCCTGCTGAGTGATTTTCTGTCACACATTGTCACTGCTCCATCTGTGTGTGTGTGTGTGTGTGTGTGTGTGTGTGTGTGTGTGTGTGTGTGTGTGTGTGTGTGTGTGTGTGTGTGTGTGTGTGTGTGCGCACTCCCGCATGTGTGGATTTGGCCCTTTAGATATAGAAGTGGCCCAGAGCGTCTCTGTCACTCTCTCCTCAGCCAGAGGCTCCTCTGTTCCACCATCCTCCTGGAATGCTTTCTAGGACATCCAGCTGGAAGCTCCAGGCTCGGGGCCCAGCTATCAGTCAGACCTGTGGCCCAGATCCCCTTCACCATGCTGGGCCTGAGGAAGGAGAGACGCAGGAGTGGCTGCTAGGAGGAAAGCTGTCCCTGTCTGTTCCTTGATGGGACCTGACAGCAGCCTGTAGGCTGTCAATGCATTCCTGCGCAGCTGCTTTTAAATCACAAATGGGATATCTGTAGTGTTTTTTGTGAGTCTGTGTGTGCGTAGGCACAAGTGTGCAACTGTGCCTTTGACGTTGTGTGCGTGGGCGTGAACGTGTGCTTTGTGTGTATATAAATTATTCCATCTCTGCTCCACATATGATGAAGTGGTTTTGCGTGTATAAATGAGTGAAAGTGAGCGCACGAGTCAGGCTTACTTTCCATTTTAGCAACTCTCCAGAGACGCAGCTCTGTCTCTCAACACTGTGCAGTCACAGCGCTGAGGCTGATAAGGAAATGTTTAGCCAATTTCACCAGACTGTTGAAATGATTTGGAATCATCACGGGGCCACTGGGACATATCGAATGCATGGTGGAAAACTGGATTGTTTGTACAGTGGCTAAGCTAACTGAAATACTTAGTGGATCGAGGGAGTGAAAGATCTTTGTGTGTGCTTTTGGTATTTAAGGACATGATTTAATGAACTCTGTGTATGTACAAGATGGTGCTGATGAAGGTTGTACATGTTTTCTCACATGTCTGTTTGGAGACGTGCACATGGCTTCCAGCGTGCACACTTTTTCTTCCACATGTGCTCACTACTATCTCAATAACTACCTTAATAATGAATACAATCTGTCCTTTCAGATCCACGAACGGCTGCAGCACTATGAAGAGAGCAAGCCCGCCCCTGTCCTGGAAGGAGCTGCACCTCTGGCACGTGACGTAAGTGTTTTAAAAAACTTGTTTAAACTGATCGATCTTTTTATTGGCTGGGAGGCAAATGAATCGATTAAAGGAACCTTTGGTGAACAGTGTCTGTCTAGATGGGTTTCGGTTAATGGAGGTTTAATTTATTGACTAACATAAAATGACACTTCAACCCTCGTCTGGCCCCGGCCGCACTGTCTAGAACTCCCAGCAAGTGACTGCCACCGCTCAAGTGAAACCAGCATGGCCAGTGCCGTTGGTGTAAGCAAGTGAGACACACCACATCATCAATAAATAGTTCAAATGATGGCCACTGATCTAGAACTGTATGGTTGTTATGGTTGACTTGTATCCTTCTCCCTGTTGGAAAACCGTTTTCCTCTTCTGGCTGACTTCCAAACATCTTAATACAAACTCTGCTGTTACTTGGACAGATCACTTGGTGCCATCAGAGAGCATTGGTCTGCATTTTATTCCTGCAGGGTCAGATACGAAAAATACAAACACAGAGAAAGGGTTCATCAGTGTCAAGTGGCTTTCATGTCAGTTTTTACTGTGTGGGATGGCTTGCTGCTCCTTTCCACACTCCAACCAAGTCCAGGAGGATCTTCCATAAATCAGTGATGCTCTCAGAGCTCCCATTGTTTCCAGGTTTAACTGACTGTTTTCTTTAGTTCTTGAGATTCTCATTGGAAAATGATCTGGTACAATAGAAGATTTATCAAAGGGCAGGTGCCAGTAGGTGGGAGTTCTAGGCCACATGACAAAGTGTGGCCTTGCCTCCAGCTGCGATTTACCTTATTTAAGACAAGATGAAGCTGCAGATAAATCCTGTAACTGAAAGAGCTGCATTTTTATGTCTTAATACAATATGATACAAATAGAAGATACACCAACATAACTTCTTTAGATAAAGCATAACTAGTATGTTTATCTCTCTAAATGCAAGTCCTCTATTCATTACTGACACAAAGCACACCTTGCAGAGTTGAACTGTTAATTACAAACCTCTACCATTGGTTTTTCATTATACAGACTGCTGTTGTCTTCTTGTCGAAGCATTGAATGTTCACATGCACACCTGAAAAAGAGAAGCATGCTTAATGGTCTGAGCACAGTTGTGTGAACATTGTGTCCTTGACTATTTTCAGGTGTCTGATGAGCTGGAAGGCAAATCAGCCAGTCAGGATGTCAAAGAGCTTCTTAAACTGCTGGCAAACCCACATGTAAAGGTGAGTAAAGGATTTGCTTATTTTGTACTGAGCAGGTTTTAACAAACTAAAACCACATATTCTCTTTGTGGAGGATTGTATTATTCCATCCAAAAAACAGCAAAGCATTTGGCAATTCTGGCTCTGGATCTTTGCTGTTTGCACAGCAGCCACATTAAAGCGTTACAATCATCGTGCTGTACACAAAATAACACGCCTGTTAGATCCAGGCCTTGTCTCGTTTTCTTGGCTGCCGTTGCTGACCTCGTTAGCCAGATGCAGACAGCTACAAAATAAATTTACACATTTTTATTTTCTAATGCATAACTGGGGCCATCCATCAGGGCCTCCAGGTGTCTCAGCCAGACAGAGCTGCCTTCACGACGGCAGGATAGAAGCAGAGTTGGACAGGCTCCGTTTTTAATGCGCTGTCGTCATGCTTGTTTGGGCTCTGCCAGAAACAACAGCTCTCTAGTTCTCCCCCAACATAGCACACACACACACACACTTACAGTACATGCAAATATTTAATACCTATCAGTGTCAAACAGCAGGAATTCAAGAGATGGTGGTTCCCAAACATGGATTTTTCAATGTCTGAGCTGGTAATTATGATTCATTTCCTAAATTCTCCAAACACATTAAGAACAACTACATTAATCTGTTCAAAGACAAGTGTGGAGCATGTGTTTTTTACAGGTGCTATAGGTACAGACACACATATTTCACCAGGCAGCACATATTTTAGACATAGAATCAGCAACTCCACACACACCTCCAGCAAACTGGTACTCATTTGGCTCATTACTATGTTTTTCCCCTGCACCTAACACATATAATTGCTGCTGTAGTTGTGCAGTGGTCTCTCAGCTCCAGTGCAGAATGGGGTCAGCCAAGCAATTCCCCACCAAACAATGGAAAATGTTCTTTCTGCTACTGCTTCCTCCATTGCTGGCTGGTGAATTTTGGCAGACGGTGTAGCAGCACAAGCCAAAGAAGACAAGCTGGAGAGGAGTGGCATTTTATCTCTGAAGTAGGATCAAAACCAACCATTTTTAAAGATTTCCTGGCTGTGAGATTTTCTTTACATGTGTTATTCATTTGGGATTCTCTTGATCGAAAGAAGTTATTATTTTTAGTTATAATAAGGTAATACAGACTCTTTGCCTTCCAAAGACTACTCACATAGCTCCAGTTGTGTCTCCTCCTCTCATCTGCTCCCAGTTAGCAACATCTTGAATGCTGTACTGCAGCATGCTCCCATGTCATAAAACACACTGCTTCTCTTCTCACCATATCCTTCTCTTTCTTCCCTGTTTCTCTTGCTCTCCACCCCTCTACTTTTGTCTGGCACTTTGGTTGGAAGATGTTTTTCTCAATTTTTTCCCCCCCTCTAAACCACAGAAAAAGCAGCACGCATCTAGCTGCATCTTGGTCCGGACACGCGGTTGTTAAATACTTTGAAAAATGAATGTCTCCTGAATGGCATCATTCCCGTCTGCGTCCCGTCTCTTTTTATGCCTGCTCGTGAAAGTGTGAAATATCTGAGCTGAGAACTTTGCTTTTGAGTCTTCACCACCTTACCCTGCAAAGTGTGGATTTTGTGGTGGTCACATTTGCAGCTCTTGCTGAGCAATGGTGCAGGGCGAGCCTGGGTTGCCTTTAATCAGAGAGATGTATGGAGGGAGAGCACGGGCCTAATGGCAATTAACGCTTGTTCATCTACAAGCTCTGGCCTTGAATGCTTTCAAATCCATCACCCAGCACATGAGGGAGACAACCCAATTCATAACCATCCTCCCTGCAGTCTGCAGTGTCTCTGTCCTGCTTAAAAAAGGAAGTGATAGATCGGACTCTTAATAGCATGCATGGCCATACTTTATTTAGCTAAGTGGACTGGGGTAAAGTTGAGGCCTTCGTGGCTTGACAGATAACCCTTGCCTGTTTTGTGTTTCCTCCCATAAATCCTATTTTCTCCTTTTTCTAGAGCCTCCTGTCCGTCCACGACGCAGTTGCCCAAAAGAAGTATGACCCCGAACTACCTCCGCTGCCTGAAGACATCGATGACGATGAAGATTCTGTGAAAATTATAAGATTGGTCAAGAACAAGGAGCCACTGGTAAGTAACTTAACAATCATCCTGTGTGCAGTATCTATCTGTCTCTACGCCTTAATTTTCATCTTTACAGTGATTTTAGGTCATTGCTGTTTGACTTGCACATCATAATGTCATAAAGGTAGAAATGCTGTTATAATGACTATTCTTCTTTTATAGGGAGCAACAATAAGACGTGATGAGAGCACAGGTGCCATCATTGTGGCCCGGATCATGAAGGGAGGGCCAGCTGACAGAAGTGGTTGGTTCCAGCCTTTTTCTCTCTTTTATAAGTTTGCGTGTGTGTGTGTGTGTGTGTGTGTGTGTGTGTGTGTGTGTGTGTGTGTGTGTGTGTACTCGATTCTACTCAGTTTTCTGTCATTTTCTGTCACTGTGTAGCACCTCAGTTTACATGGGGTCGTTATAGCAACTCATTTAAAAGTCCCATGATGTCATTTGTATGCAACACAAACCCAGCACACAATAGTGGACATGGAGGCGTTGGTATACCTGTCCGATCACACTGTTGGTTTTTCTGCACCCATTTCCCTGGATGCCGTGTTTCAAAAAGGGCAGTTTTGATGTTTGTGAAGGAATCACTTTCATGACTCATCAAGTGACATAATTGACTGGCATCACATGGTGGCATGGAGTCTGTTGACGTCACAGTTTCAGATCAACTCAGGTTGCTCAAAACGACTGCTCTAGTAGGTATCAGGTGCTGCCATCTAATAGAAAACCCTAAAAAACAGAGTCAAGTCAAGATGAGCAAAGTAGATACTAGTGGAAAAGAGCCATACAAGTCTGTAGTGTGGAATATATTGGGATTGCACAGAATTTAGTACCTCGCTTACATCAGGGCGTTAAAATAATAGAATGCCAGAATGACTGCAAATTAGTAACGTCTGTTTATGTGTGGCAGGTTTAATTCATGTAGGGGATGAACTGAAGGAGGTCAATGGAATCCCTGTGGACGACAAGAAACCAGAGGAAATCATTCGTATTCTGGTAAGTCTTGTCTTTCTATGGACGTTTGTGAGACTGAGGGTTTTTCAGCTCCACTCCCTTGGTACCAGCCTTTGTTTATAATGACAGAAACCTCCCCTTATCAACTCATCCACGACCCAGGCCTCCCATTGCCGTGTTGATGGCCGATAGATCACATGCAGAGTCTCTGTGGATGAGGCTGATGATGTGTAGTTCCTCCACGCAGCTTTGGTCACAGGCCTAAATGAGCTCTGTCATGTGCCTGGGATCTTAAACTCTTAAGGCCTTCTCAGACACAAAAGTCTTTGAGCTCTCAACACTCCTCCTTTACACCCCTGCACTGTACTCCCTAATTCTGTCAAGAATGGTTATACTATCCCACTAAACCTTCCTTTGTTGAAAAATCAATGCTTGACGCTATGTCACTGTAACTAGATTAGGTCTCTTATAAAATACTTAAAAGGATAGGAAAACTATCCTTTACAATTACTCCAACTTCTGTTCCTACATTATTTAGGCACAGTCACAAGGAGCCATTACCTTTAAAGTTGTCCCTGGTGCAAAGGACGAGGCATCTATCAAGGAGCCACAGGTAGGTCCTGTCTTTCTCTGTTATTTGGTTTATCCACTTGTTAAGTGATTTAGACCCTTTGATAGTGGAAAGTCATTGAAAGACCATCTTGGCCATCACTTGCAGCGTTTACCATCGATTGCTGTAATCTTTTGAGAATAATCACTCTGAGCTTTGGTGAATCACCTTTAACCATGATGACAATGTTTTAGAAAGAAAACATTTTATATACAACATAGTGAACTTGTTCCTGTTGTGTCTTCAATCCTCCTCTTTGTTTTCTTGCCTTTCCCTCATGATGATGTACAGATGTTTGTGAAGGCGCTCTTTGACTACGACCCAAAAGATGACAACACCATCCCATGTAAGGAAGCTGGTTTGGCCTTCAAGAAGGGTTGCATCCTACAGATCATGAGCCAAGATGATGCAACCTGGTGGCAGGCCAAACACGAGGGCGACACAAATCCTCGTGCTGGCTTAATACCATCCAAACAGTTCCAGGAGAGGTGAGAAACACAAGGCTGACCTTATTGGCTCCAGTGCTGTCACTGTCATAGATGTTCCATCTCCTTTCTCTCCCTCTTTAATCCATGTATTCTTGCTTCACTCTGCCAAAGTAGTCTGGGTTTCCACACATTTTCTGGTCCAAAGTGAGTAATGACAGAAAATGATAGCGCTGGTACCAATCCACATTGAACTGCAAGTGGATGGAAAACACACACCAGACCTACACAGAGCTCAGGAGGCTTGGGCAGAAAGAGGAAGGCTGAAGAGTAAAGGGATCGAGTAGAACATTTTATATTCAGGTTTATTATTCTACTTTTTTCAATAGAAAGATGTTCTGTTCTTCACCTCCTCAATCTTTGGTTTCACCAGTCTCAGCTGACAGAATAGAAATGAAGGATATTGTAGAGCAGGGTTTCTGTAGCATAGCAGAGTGTTTATTATTCCCAGAGTGACCATGAAAACTGATGGTTTTCTTTTTTCTGTTC